>NC_138197.1:121737393-122337393 GCF_964194105.1 Spermophilus citellus
GTGAGGTAGTTTAAAGCAATCCAGATTTTTGGCTAAGCAGGACTGAATTTCTTCCAAGTCAGTTGCTAACATCAGCTTTATTTTCCAGAGATGAATTTGACCCAAATACTACATCTATGAGCCTGAGTTTAAATCTATTGAGGTCACCCGAGAACATCTTATGCACATCTCTGCTCAGATGCTACTCTCTCTGGGAAATCCTGCCTGGTCCTCAGGTCTGCATAACCTGCTCCTCCTACATGGTGCCTAGAATTGACTTCTATCTATCAAGGTATAATTTTCAAAAAATTCAAAACATACAAGATATAAAACAGAACAACCACGGGTAAGAAAAACTGTTTTTGCACACAGTGAAAGAGATAACCATAAAGTGGTCAAACCAGTTTAAGCAATGCTGAGAAGTAGGGGGTTTATATATCTCATCAAGAATGAATTTTTTTTAAATCTTAGAATAAGATTACTGTGTGAGATACAAAGTTGGCAAATGTCACACAGAGTTTAAAAAGAAACAGTAACATTTGGGATTACCTTTTCTGCAAAACATAAATAACTTGTACTGGCAACAGACAAGAATTATTTGCATCATTATCACTTGTCAGGAAATCAAAGTTGTACAATATCTGAACAAATACATAGTAAATGTTGAGTCCCACAAACATTCACAGTCCTAGAGGATACGTTAGTTCTTGTTTAGACCTGCCACTACATTGCTCTAGAAACCTCTATAGCAAAAGGGCATCCAGAAATCCTTTTGCCTATTTCCAAGTTTTTGGATAATTATGTGAATTTTTGAACAATTGTTCTTAACATAATTTATTATTTGTTAATAATAATAACATTTATTGAGCACTAACATGACTAGGCACATGCATCATCATTTTTTTTAAAGAGAGAGAGAGAGAGAGAGAGAGAGAGAGAATTTTTTAATATTTATTTTTTAGTTTTCGGCGGACACAACATCTTTGTTTGTATGTGGTGCTGAGGATCGAACCCGGGTCGCACGCATGCCAGGCGAGCGCGCTACCGCTTGAGCCACATCCCCAGCCCCGCATCATCATTTTTTAAAAAGTATTTATTTTTTAGTTGTGGGTGGACACAATAACCTTTATTTTATTTTTATGTGTTGCTGAGGATCAGACCCAGTGCCTCACACATGCTAGGTGAACACTCTACCACTGAGCCACAACTCCATCCCACATGCATCATCTTAATACTAAAACAGGTATTATTAGTATTAGCCTATTTTATGGATGAATCTGAAGCTGAACTGAAATATCCTTCCCAAGGTCACATGGCTTATAAGTGACAGAGTTGGCGCTAGGACCATGCCTGACTTCATATCCATGCTCTTAGCAATGAAGAGCATTTGTTACTGATAGTTAAATAGCCCATTTATTTTACCTATCTTCTCACTGGACTGGGAGTTTCATGAGAGCAATTATCATGCTTTTCTTTCCATTTGCTATTTTCCCTGTACCTCCTGATATCCAGCACATAATAAATAATAAGAATGCCTTTAAATTGATTATGTAAAAGCAAGGAGCCACATTCCAATACTTTTTTTTCCCCCTCTTTGGACTGAAGATTGAACCTAGGACCTGTGCATACTAAGTACATGTTTTTTTTTTTTTTTTTTTAAAGAGAGAGTGAGAGAGGGGAGAGAGAGAGAGAGAGGGGAGAGAGAGAGAGAGAGAGAGAGAGAGAGAGAGAACTTTTAATATTTATTTTTTAGTTCTCGGCAGACACAACATCTTTGTTGGTATGTGGTGCTGAGGATCGAACCCGGGCCGAGCGCATGCCAGGCAAACGCGCTACCGCTTGAGCCACATCCCCAGCCCTAAGTACATGTTCTAAGATTGAGTTATACCCCAGCCAATCTTTTTTCTTTTCTTTTTTTTTTTAAGACTTTTTTCATTCTTCTTTGGTAATTAAAATGTCATTTATAGTTCTTATTTTCACCTTTTCTTTCACTCAGTAATAATGGTGCGGATGGGTGGAGTGATAAACAACACATTCTTTATTCACTTAGAGTTTGTTTTTGTTTTGTTTTTGGCACTAGGAATTGAACTGAGGAGAACTCTGAGCCACATCCCCAGCACTATTTTGTATTTTATTTAGAGACAGGGTCTCACTGAGTTGCTTAGCGCCTCACTTTTGCTGAGGCTGGCTTTGAACTCACGATCTTCCTGCCTCAGGCTCCTGAGCTGCTGGGATTACAGGCTTGCGACACCGCGCCTGGCTCTCTTAGAGTTATTTATACAGCAAGCATTTGTTGAGTGCTTCATAAGTGCCAAGCATTGAGCTAGGCATTGTAAGAACAGTTCCTCTGCTAAGTTGTAGTTTTATTTTATTTATTTATTTATTTTAATATTTATTTTTTAGTTTTCGGCGGACACAACATCTTTGTTTGTATGTGGTGCTGAGGATCGAACCCGAGCCGCACGCATGCCAGGTGAGCGCACTACCGCTTGAGCCACATCCCCAGCCCAAGTTGTAGTTTTATGAAAAGGAATTGTGTCTGTCTCAGTCAACTTATTTTGTCCCCAGCACCTGGCAAAGAGCTTAGAACATACTAGTTACTTAATCAGTAGTTGTTAATTGAATGAATAGTTGTTGAATGAGGAATTATTGCAAACCCATGACATTTTCTTGGAATATTTCTTGAATACCCCAATTAGCAACTATCAGTGTAGTTCTCTGATAAAATGGCATCAACTATAACTTTTAAAAATGTAAATGATTCTTTCTTATTACTGTTGTCTGGATGTTTATGTGCCCCCCAAATTTACATGCTTAAACCTAACCCCCAGTGAGATGGGATTAGCAGTGATTAGATTATGAGCATAGAATTCTCATGAATGGGATTGGTACCTTTACAAAAGAGGTCCAAAGGAGCTCCATTGCCCCTTACACCATGCAAAGACGCAGCGTAAAGGTGCCATCTATGAACCAGGAAGAGGCCCTTCACCAGACAATGAATCTATTGTTGCCTTGACCTTGGACTTCTCAGCCACCAGAATTGTGGGAAATAAAATAAGCAATCCAGTCTTTGGTATTTTGTTATAGAAGCCTGCACAGTCTAAGATACTTGCCCTTAATAAAATTAATTGTGCTAATTATGTCCAGCTTGCTAGAAGATCCTTTCTCTTCCTTTTCCTGACTCTACATCTCCCAGGCTCCCTTGCAACTGGCTTCAAGCTAGTTTAGCTAATGGGTAGCCCTGGAGGGAGAGAGTAGGGTGGGAAGAAGGAGGAAGCCCTCATTCCCAGCTATCCCCCTTGACACATACTTTGGGAAAACATCTCTAATGGCAGCTGGTCTCTATGTTCTACCTCCTGCTCATCACTCAGTCCCTTTTTCTGTGGCCTCTGTTTTTGTCTCTATATTTTAGCTCTAGGGATGGCAGCACCTTGCCAGTGATTCTATTATCCGGATTGTTTTACCATCCCATGGTAGTAGGACTTTTAGCTCTTCTAACCTGTATGTCATTTGTTCTCTGTCATTTGTTCTCCCTATGAAATTCACTCTTTTTTAAAAAAAATTGATCTCCTATCTTTGTTTTTTAAATATTTTTAATAACTTTATTTCACTTATTTATTTTTATGTGGTGCTGAGGATCGAACCCAGGGTCTCACACGTGAGAGGTGAACACTCTACCACTGAGCCACAGCCCCAGCCTGAAATTCACTCTCTTAAACCATCTGGAATGGACTCTTGTTTTCCTGAATGGATCCTGACTTACTGGTCTAATGAACAGAAGGTAGCAATATTCACATGGGTCTTAAAATACTAGGGGTTGTCTTAGGCTCACTTATTAGCTAAGTAAATGGCTCCTGTACAACAAATTTGTTGGATGTGAAAAATTTTTGATGAACATGGGTCCCTTGAAAAATTTTTGATGAACATGGGTCATGAACCTCCGACTTGCTCCGGACCTGTTGCCCCTGTAAATAGGAAATCCATAAAATAACTAGAGTTTAATAATATATAAATATAGTTTATTGATCCATATAAGGTAAGTGGCTCTCTGCTCAACTCCTCATATAAATTATCTTCATTAACTCTCTGACAAACCATGTTCTAATCAAGACTCTCAGTGGCAAATAGTAGTGACCTACTCTGAAAAAACTGGAAGGATCTTGGTAGCTCTTGGAATTGAAACCAGAGAGTCTTGGTAGCTTGTAGAGTTAGCTAATGAATGAGCCTAACCTATTTTAGGCTGAAAACCAGGCTTGGAAAAGAACTCGAGGAAGCTAGGCACAGCTAAAACCATGAAACAGGGATGAGTTGCTATGGTGGTGCCATCAGTTTTGGACACCATTGCAGGCTCTGTGAATCAAGATTACCTTCTTGTGGTGGCCAGCAACCAACAGAATGTGCTTAGGTCTTTTGCCCATGCTGTAGCCATTAAGTTCTGGGAAGAAAGACCCTTTCCATCTTTAGTAGTGAAGTATTATGGGGAGCACCGAATTATCCCCACTTTGGTTTCTGCGTAATAATGGGACAACCCTTCAGGAAGCTAGACCATGGCTATGGTTTGGATATAGCTTAAGTGTATCCTCTAAGGTTTTTTTTGTATGGAAATTTAATCCATTGTGAGGTATCAAGAGGGTAGAAACGTAATCAGACTATGGTGTTTAGAGGTGGGGCCCTTGGAAGGAGGCAGGGATAAGTCCTTAGGGTGGAGCCCTATGAGTGACTCCTGGTGGCTTTATAAGAAGAGGGAGACCATGCACTTCCTGTTTCTTGACATGTGATGTCCTTCACTGACTTGGTAGTCAACCAGCAAGGCAGCTACCACCAGATGCAGCCACTTGACCTTGCACCTGCAGAACCATGAGCCAAAATAAACCTCCTTCATAACTCATCCAGTCTGTGGCATTATGCTACTGGCAACAGAAAATTATGTCCACTTTCCACCTTGAAGATTAGGGCATATACATATGCAAGACGAGTGTAGAACTTGGCTATGAACTCTCTGGTCTGTCTGAATCCAAAGTCCACCCTCTTTCCACCAAACTGTACTTTCTTCTGTTTGATTCGTTCTTTAAAAATTGGATGAACCTGCATTTGCAAATTTTAAAACCTAAATTCAGGAGTTTGCTAATTAGGTACCTGTAGATTTACCAGAAATATATGCAATGTCATGGCCTGGAATCTGTCTCCAGGAATTGAACAGAAATACCTAATTGGGCCTTTTACTATGGATTTTCTTGAAGCAGAATTTACTTCTTTTTTTTTTTCTCTTTCAGCATGTGTGTGCATGTGTGTGTGTGTGTGTGTGTGTGTGTGTATATATTAAACAGCCTCATATTTTAGGAGAGTTGGCAGCCTTGCTTTCTGGAAGGCACTGCCATCCCAGCACCTGGTCCAGCCATCCTGCTAGAGTAATGGAATGTGTTTATAAATACTTCGGGCACTTAGTTGGTACAGTGCTGGTATGCTTGTTGTCATGTTGTTATGGAAATTAGATAATTATAACAATAGGTAATACTTTGCATATGACACTGCCTGCACGTGTCTGTGTTTGTATGCGTGCGTGCATGCATGTGTATTTGTGGAGAGAAGCCATGTGATGAGTTCTTCTGGTTTCTATTCTTGACCTGCCAGCTCAATGAGTCACCACTGAGTATCTCTTTGTTCAGTCATACACCCTCAGTATCCTGGTATAAGATCTTCCACTAGAATGTTCAGGAACTCAGGTACAAGCACTGGGCAGACATCAGAATGCCCAGAGCCCTCAATTTTTCATCTTCAAAAAGTAATATAAGCCAGACATGGTGGTGCATGCCTGTAATCCCAGTGGCTCAGGATGCTGAGGCAGGAAGATTGTGAGTTCAAGGCCAGTCTCAACAACTTAGCAAGATCTTAAGAAACTGAGTGAGACCCTGTGTCCAAACAAAATATGTTTTTAAAATATGTATTTTTTAGCTGTAGTTGGTCACAATATTTTTATTTTATTTTAAAAGGACTGGAGATGTTGCTCAGTGGTTAAGCACTCTGGGTTTAATCTCCAGTGCAAAAAAAAAAAAAAAAAAAGTAATATAATGATCCAAGTTCCATACCACTTTGGGAAAGGATGCTTATCTAGTCATGAAAGAAAGGAAGGCCTTGGAGGTCAGAGGTTGGGACATAAACATGTTTAAAAAGAAAGTAAAGTCCGTGTACTTTGGCTATCTAGGAATAGGGCTTAAAGAGAATAACCTAAAAATTAAGAATCAATATTCCCCCAACCGGCATAAATAAATTTGACATACCATAGAGAGGGAACTTTTTCAAACAGATTCCTTTATATACTTTATGTGAAAAGCTCCATTGGTTATCATGACTGTCTTAAGTATGTATACAAAGGAAATAGGAAAATGTGTTGATAGCTTATCTCCACCGAGGTATACTTAGGAGAACACACAATGATAAGAGTGGCATCATGGTATGGCCGTGTGAAATTACGCTACTATGAATGAGTACATTCTCGTTATAAAAGAACTATTTGAAGGTATAGAGAATGAATTGGGACCATTTCCCAACTTGCCTCCTAATCAGTTTGGAGGGTCTTTTGTCCCTTTTTACACATTTCATATGGGATGCAGGCATGCTGTCTCTACTGTGGGCTTTTTCCAGCATACATGGCCTTACCCTGTAATCATTGTTCTGTAATTCATGTTTTTATGTTGCATTCTGTATCTGAAGAGTCATATTTACTAATCTTGTCTTTATGTCTTCTGCGTTTTGCATCTTATTTTAGAAGCTGTTTTCCATTCCATTGGGCATTCCACTTGATTTTAAAAGTGAGAGCCTAAAATGGTCACCCACAGATATTGCTTAGAAAAAGTTTACCTGCTGGCCAAGAGGTGGACTCAGGAGAGGGATTTGTCCTGGTCAGGGAAGGAGCCCTCACCATGACCTCTCTGACCTCCCTCTTAAGTGCTCTGGGCTCCTCCCACTTCCTACCGGCTTCCTACTGAGCTGTCCTTGCTGCTGGTTGTCATTCTTGTTTTTACTTTCCAGAGGAGAACAGTGGTGGCCAGGTAAGTGGAAGGAGCCTGGAGGGATGGGAAGGCACTTGTCTTTTTCGTATCTGACAGGATCAGGGTCTGGGCAGTGTCTAAATGTTGAGGGTACAAGCAACTGGAATGAGAAGTAAACTTCCAGTCTTATACTAATTCAGTTCAGTGGAATCATGAGAAAAACTGGTTGTGGTGCTCTGGGAAATTGATCAAATGTCAAGTAATAGACAAACTGACCAATGACTTAAATCTGCCTTATCTTCAAGACCAAAAGAAAGAGAACAATGGGATTTGCCAAGAAGATGTGGTTATTTATTTTTAATAGCCTCTTTTTTTTTAGAGCAGTTTTTCTTTCACAGCAAATTTGAGCAGAAGGTATGCAGCTGATCTTTAAACATTCAGTGACCTATATGATATGTGTATAAGCTGCATTCTTTTTCTTCTTTCTGCTTTCAATTGCATCTCTCTTCCCCTTAGTGATTTTTAACCCTTTCCTAGCACCTTAAGATGACTGAGGAGAGAGAAAGAGATGAGATTCCGTTTAATCTTTCGTTTTTACAGTGGAGTCACATCTTATGTGAGCTGTTAGGCTATAAGGGGAGAACATAAGGTCAAAATCATGTACAGTCAAAAATACTCTTTAAAACTGCTTAAATGGGCCATACAACCTGTTTTTGTTTGTTTTCCTTCAGCACCGACACAGATACGTTTCTCCAACTGAATACTAGATGAAATAGTAGACTTACATTTGGGGGCAGCTTAGTGGGACAAAGTGACTTTAAAAACACTGGGTTCATATTCTGTATGGTGAGGTTAGGACTAGTTAGTTACATCATTTGTAGGGGTCCAAGGCAAAATGAGAATGCAGGGACCCCTTGTTTAAAAAGGATTAAGAATTTAAAATAACAGTAGTGGAGCATGAAACGAAGCACAGTGTTCTTTCAAGAGTAAGGTCTTGGACAAATGCACAGGTTACAGACCAAGAAGCCAGCCCCAAGTAACAGCCTGGGAACACAATGAGAGGCCTCAGGATCTCCATAGGAGGAAACAGTAGGTAAGACCACTGAATCTTTAAATGTTTAAATATTGTGCTTCCCAGTCCCATGCTAATTGAGTATGTGTAACTGAGTTTGTATGCATGATATTAAATCTGCACATGATGCAACTCCATCAGAAAAGCCAAATGTTTGCGAAGTTGCAAATTCATATGACAATATACATTTTTGCATTTTCTGATTTGTTAAAGAATTCCTTGTAATTTAAAACTCAGACTTCAGATAGTAAAAAGAAAATGATTATTCGTATGTCTTTATCAAGCAAAAAAATATTAATCTGCCCTTAGTCTTTTGCTCTTAGACCAAATTTGATCTCTTGTGGAATTTATAGGGGGAAAACCAACTATATTACCATGAGTTTTCTAAATAATTCAAAAAGGAAAGTTATGAAAATTAGGTACAATAATATGTCTTCTTCAAATAAAATACTAATTATTTTGCTTAATAAAGAGGCCAACTTTTCAGAATATTTTCCCCCCAGAAGATCAGGAACATTACCTGAGCAGGGAGGATATTATTTTACAACACTCTGAGTTCTGTGAGCAAGGATGTGATTGATATAAGGCTCATTTAAAAAAAAAAGAGAGAGAGAGAGAGAGAGATTTTTAATATTTATTTTTTAGTTTTCGGCGGACACAACATCTTTGTTTTGTATGTGGTGCTGAGGATCGAACCTGGGCCGCACGCATGCCAGGCGAGCACGCTACTGCTTGAGCCACATCCCCAGCCCTATAAGGCTCATTTTTAAAGGGAACTGCCTTATATTTTATAGGGCTATATTATTTCAAAGTGCTTTTACAAACAAGCCCAGCTGAAAGCAGTTGGTCAGGTAATTCACCAAAGGGTTTTAAGATAGCAAGTTATTTAACATTAAAGCGACAGAAGATTGTGTTTCCAGGATCTCTCTGTGTCCCAACTCTGGTATGTGATGTTTTACCATCTCTTCCAACCTAAGATTTTCTTACACATGCTGAATTGTGACTCATCTGCTTTGACACAAATTGCTTCCTTGTGGCTTTGAGAGTTATATATTTGAGCTTTAAAAAAAGTGTCATAGCTAGGGTCAGGCAAATGGTCACCTAGGTAGACTGGACAACTACCTTGACTGATGTCCACCTGTCCCAGGTTATGTCACAGCACAAAATAATACATTACATATTCCTACAAAGCTACAAAGGAAGCAATGCTGCAATGTGTCATTGTCACAGAGTTACCAGCAGTCTGGGGATATTTTTTGGCTAATCTTTCTATTGTGGAGCTTTTATGGTGGTGATGGCAGTTGTGTGGTGGTTGTTATTTGACAATAATTTAAATTGGAGACTTCTGTCATCTGCGTATTCCAACAAATGATATAAATAAGGGTGTGTTTGTAGGAAGAACCTGGGTGGTAACGACATTTTCTTTTTAATCTCTTGATCTGTATCAGATGGTTGTATATTTTAGAAGGAGTGACAAAAGAAAACACATATAAATCTCTACAGATTACCAGCTAAGTTTGTTCAGAGTGGTTTGCCAAATAGTTTCAAAAACTAACACTGATTGAGTGCTTACTGTGTACACCACTAAGCATGTTACATACTTCATCTCAATTCCTCCTCATAATAACCCTCATGATAACCCAATGGAACAGTTATTGTTACTCTCAATGACCAAGATCACATGGGTAGTAAATATCAGAGGCAGGCTTTGAACCTAAGAAGAGTCCATGTCATAACCACTGAAAACCAGGATTTCTATCCTGCTTTAAAATGTTGCCAGTCTGCTTTTGATTTTCTTTTTCTTTCTTTCTACAACAGTGCTGGCCAATTTGCCTTCACAATCCAGATATGATTTCAGCACTAGGCAGAAATACCTAGGCCTATACACAATCTACTAACATTCCTGCGTGAAACTGCCTCCCAAGTAATAGTCATTTACCTCTGGCAGAAGACATAGAGGTTTTCATGTGTATGGTGGGGGGAATTTGTTTCTTGTATGCCCTGAAGCGAGTTCACAAGAGATGAACTGCAGCCTGACCGCACAGAACCTCTCCTATAGCTGGTTATTTACATTAACCCAAGTTGAAACTTCTCCCAGAGATAGGCGCTGCCAAAGAACCCTAGAGGAAGTATGAAGCTTTATCTTTTGCACGCACACGAACCGAGAACCTGGGTAGGTGTGGTTCCCAGGGGCTAATCGTAGCGTCCAGGTGCAAATCTGAACCCCTGTTTTTAAATGGAGATGCAGACACAAATGTGGATGACTTGGTGAGTCTCTGAAGTGCTTGGGAAAGTCCACTTGTGACGTTTTCGGTTTGCTGGTCTCTGTGTGTGTTTGTGTGTGCGTATTTGTGTGTATATACAGTGCGGTGATGGGCACCTAGCTGAGTGTGCCAGGTCTAGGTAAGAGGTGTGACGGTTCTGAAAGTTTCAGGAGAGGCAAGGATCTGACAGTAGGGTTCACTGAGCCTGAGAAGCATCCAGCCTTGGGCAGAGGACTCGAGCACTTCCCTAGCCCCGCCCCTCTAGGCCCCGCCCTCAACGCCCGGCGCCCCGCCTCCGCTAGGCCCCGCCCCCAACGCCCGGCCCTTCCCACCGTAAGGCTGCCCCAGTTCCGTAAACACTCCTCTCCCCGCCCCGCGCAGTTCGGACCGTACCACTCGTTGCGCGGGGGAGCATCCTTCTCGCATGCGAAACGGCCTCCATCCCGAGCTATCTTCACCCTTTCCCATACGAACCTCGGGAATATTCTTTGGGTCTTAGGTTAATTATGTGCGAATTCGGCTTTCGGAGCCTGAAATGACTTGCCTTTCCCGGCTCCGCCGCTCCGTCATCCTCCCTCTTACGGGTTTTGTGGTGGCCTCTTCCCTGGAGTCTCTTAGGGCCCTTTAAATACCGCGTGTGGGGGCGGGGGGAGGGTGCCGAGGGGTTGGAGTTGTTGAGGAGTTCCGAGGTAGTGCGGCGCTTGGTTAGGGGACTCCCTGAGACCCCTGTTTCAGGGTCACTTGGTCGCCTTCCTCCTGTCTCCGCGCCGGACTCGGTGCGTATCCTTCCCCAGGGAGGGGTCTCGGTCTGTGAGGTAATGAGCTAGGGCCCGAGAGGGGACAGCTCAACCCAGGGCAGCTCAGGCCTCCCCGCTCCACCTTGGAACGCCGTCCTGAGACCGCGGGGCCCAGGAACCAACAAGCTTGACCCCTCACCCCGACCCCGTCCCTGTTCCCGTTTGACCTAGAACTGCCGTCCCGCGTGGGAGCGGGACGCGCACGCGAGTGGCCGCGGGCTGCCGGACCCGGAGGCGGCGGGGTCCGGGCATTTCGGCGCCGCTCACAGCCCGCCGGGCCGGGGCCAGCGCCTGCTCCGCGGGCGGCTTTCCACCGGGGCTGCGGAGGCCCCTTCCCCGGCCGGGCGGGGCCCGCGGCGAGTGTTTGGGGTTTGTTGCCGGGGTTTCCCGGGCACTCGGCTCTGCCTCCGCCGTCCCCTCCTCCTCGGGTTTGTTTTGACAGGAAACGTGGTACTCCTGGAGGGAGGGGTGGCCTCCGGGTGAGTCCTCTGGACTTGCCCCTCGCCGGGAGGAGGCGTGGAAACACTGACTGGCCTGGGCTCCAACCCTGGACCTCGCAGGGATAGCTTTGTGCTTCCCAAAGCTGCTCCTTGAGCTGGCACCGCCGAGGGTAGCAGAGATGATTTGGTGGCACGTGGATAAACATAGTTACGTGTTTTTGTTAGTAAGAGGGAAAACTGCTCCATTAAACGAAGCGATTTCTTGATGGTACAAAGTTTTCCTTTTAAAATAAACATATTTAAGTGCAAATATCTAATCAAGATAATTGTTTGCCAAATTATTGGAAGTAGAAGATGGAGACAGGGGGTACAGTTGCGATGCCTGGTCAAAGGACTCAAGTTTGGGGAATTTTCTCCTAGATGATTGTCCTACCTTGACCAGGAAGAAACAAGACAAAGTGTCCTTGGCCCTAGTGAGCCCCCAACACCTCTGATCTCCAGTCCAGAGATCTTGCCCTTCCTACCTGCCAACAGATAATGAGGTTATCTCAGTGGTTCCCACTTTAGGAAGCTCCCTGCCCGCCCCCCTGCCTGCCTGCCTGTCAGCCCTTTCCTCTTGACCCTAGAAGAGATTTCATAATCAACCCTCTCAGCCAGTGGAGGTTGTCTGGCTTAAAATGGCCCAGGGCTGAAGATACCCAGTCATGTGTAGAAGCAGCATCAATGCCATTTTGTGAGGGTTGAGGACCCTTTAGGGGGGAGTACAGGTATTAAAACGGGCCAGCAGGGGTGTGGGGAGAGTGCTTTCAATTATGAAAAGTGCCTAGAAATCCTTCTCCCTGATGCTGTAATGCCATGTGTAGCATGAACATCTGCTTTTCAGACAGTGACTGGCTTGTTGGCTTTTATCTAGCTCTTTGTTGGTTCTAATTTGATGAAGACCAGTATTGTCTAGCTGAATAGTGCAGGCACCTATCTCTGTGCTCTGTGGTTTTGCTCTGCTATGCGTGAATAACTTTAATGCTGCTATTTGGGACCGGTTCTAAAGCAGCATTTTGCAGAAGATGGACATTTTTAAGCATCTCCAATTTTGTTATAAGAGTCTAGTCTTACTCTTCTGACCCCCTCCTGCCCTTTACTACATATACGTGAACGTGTGTACCTTCCATCTGACCTTGATCTGGTCTTGAAGGAGTATACCCCTTAGATGTTCCTTGAAATTTCTCTTTTCCATAACCTAACCTTAACTGGATGGGTTCCATTCCTCAGAACTTTGCTGGATAATCTGAATAATTCACTGCAAAATGTTTATGACTCATGCTAGCTGTAAGTAGTTAACCTTTTGGATCATATTTAGGCTCTAACTAGGGATTTTGCTTAACATAAGGATTGGTTCCCTGATACAGGATTTTCAGTCACTCTAGTGGGGTGGTTGAGAGTTATTTTGGACAGTGAACTCTCTCAGTAATGCCCTTCACTGTATAGTACTTGAGCAGCCATCCCAGAGTAAGGTCAGCTTGCTATCACATGTGCAAGTGTCCACGTGGTAGTAGATAGATCAGTTTGGCAGAGTGGGAATGGAAAGAATGAGCAGCACATTGAATTTTCTCCAGCTATCCTGGAGTAATAGAGTGCATGGGCTTTAGGGTTTCAATGTCTAGATTTAACTTGTGCCTCTGCATTGCTGTGCACCCTTGGGGAAGTAATGCAATCTCTCTGAGCCTCAGGTTCTTATTATAAAATGGGAATAGTATCTTAGCTTATAAGGCTATAATGAGGACCCAAGGAGGTAAAATATTTAAAACACTTATAAAATACTGAGTGCATATATTGAGATTATAATAAGCACTTCATGACTGTTAGCCCTAATTGTTATTATTTGGTTTCAGTGCTTTTAGGAAAGTGGAAAGACACCATGTAAAAATTTTCTTTAAACTCCTGAAACTAAGTCTTTGCTAGCTTGAATTATTGATGCCTTGTAAATGTGTTGAAGAAGGCACTGGGAATTGGAGAAGGGAGGCATAGCTTCTTACCACAAGCAGCTTAAAATATAGCAGGGAGAAAGATATGCAGATAACTATAATAGTTTAAGTGACTACATAATAAATATGAGTAATGTGATTGGGGTAGAAGAGAACGAAAATCCAAGTTGTCTTATGAATAGGACTGTGGCTTACTTTGTTCATACAATAACATTTGTTGAGCCCAGACTATATCCCAAGTGGTGTGCCAAGCTCTACTCTAGAAGGCTAATGTAGATGAGGTAAGTGGTAGGATCTCCAGGGAAGTTCACCTTGAAATTGTGATAATAAATTTCTAAAATGAATGACAACAAGGAGCCAACCATGTGGAGATCAGGAAGAGTAACATCCCAGGGGGAGAAAATAACAGGTGCAAGGCTCCAAAGTAGGAAGCTGTACATGTCTGCAGGACCCAATGAAGGTCACTGTGTCTAGGTTAGGGGGGAATGGAGCAGGATGAAGTAGGCAGAGGCCAGATCACAAAGAAATTGTAAACTACAGCCAAGATAATCTTGTAAGTAAAGGGAAATCACCTGGGAGTGAATTTATTTGCCCCTTCTGAAGGACTCTGGCTTATTTATTGTTTTATTTTCCAAGCACTGTTGAAGATGGGCTTTAGGACAAGTATGGCTGTCTAGAAATACTATCAGACTTACAGAAAAAAATTCCAAGAATAGTTCAAACATCTTGTTGTCCACTGCAAGTCAGATTCACCTAATACATTTTTCTCTATGTTTTGTTGTTTTTTTTCTCTTTTGTATCATTTGAGAGAAAATTGCACACACATCAAGGTCCTTTTTAAAACAACCATAGTCCATTTATCAACTTTAATATATTTAATGGTAGAATACAAATAACAGATTCAAGTATTGTAACTATGTTCTTGATCACATTTATTTTGTCCAGTGCAGAATCTATGCCTTAGTTCATTTTGTGCTGCTATAACAGAATACCATAGACTAGGTAATTTATGACAAACAGAAATTTATTTAGCCCACAGTCTTGAGGCTCAGAATCCCAAGATTAGGGGGCCAGCATCTGATGAGGGCTTTCTTGCTGAGTCATAACATGACCAAAGGCATCACATGGGCAAGAGAAAGCACGGAGATTGAACTCATGGCCTCATGCTCTCTGTAATTGGCTTTAATCCATTCATGAGCATGGACCCCTCATGACCTAAGCACCCGTGATGGGTCCCACCTCCTAACAGTATTGCATTGGGATTAAGTTTCCAAAATATGCTTTTTTGGAGTCATCCTCAAATCACAGCAGTTACCAAGTATCTTCATCTGGAACATATCCTCAGCTTTTGTTTTTTATGACATTGACCTTTAACTTATTTTAATAAGACTAAAATAATAGTTGACATCTTCAGACCCTTACTAGGAACTTAGTTATTTGACATAGATTATTTCAGTTAATATTTACAACAATTCTACAGGGTAGATATTATTATTATTATTATTACTATTACACAAATGGTAAGTTCCCTGTCTCTCGTTAGTAAATATCAAGAGCTGGGATTAAGAACCCAGTTCAGTGGGTTAGCTACTGTTCTTCCTACGTCAGTGAAATGCATATTATCACTGGCATATCTTTACAATCTCACACCAGTACAGGACCACTTATAGTTATAGTTTGCTGCAGAGAGGAAATAAAAAAGTAAAGTAGGACATAGGCTGAGGAATTGGAGTCTGTGGGAGGAAGCATGACTTGACCCTTAAGGTCCCTCATCTCTAAGATGTCAGTAGTTACACTGCCATTCATTTATCTGTTCATTTATTATGCAATATTTAAGTGCCTGACTGCCTTTGAGTCATTGGCCTCAAAATGTCAAAAGACTATTTATTATTATTAAAGAATAGAGTAGTACAATACAGATATGAAATGTGGTACTTCATTTGCTTTGACTAGCGATCCACTGTAGTGTTGGAGGCTTTGCTTGGAGCAACCTTTGACCAGTGAGTGAGCCTCCAGGTAGGATGTGGTATTCCTGAAAAGTTGTTTGATTTACCTGTAAATTGCATTGGTGAAAGTTAGGTAGATCTAAGTTTGTGAGTATGAGAACTATTATGTTTCTTTTTTAAAAAGCCTAGTTTTATCATTACCAGCCTAAGAGGGGACCCAAAATACTTTAAAAAGCAATCTAACTACCCTCATTGGCTTTTGAGTCAAGTAGCTTTGTCCCTAGATGACTTGAATGGAAACTTGAGACCAAGAAGGGTAAGAGTAGGTGAGAAGGACTAGCAGAGGACCATGCACACTGTGATGGGCCATTTGCTTTTGTGTTTTGTATTTCAAACACGTGTAAGAGTTCTCTCCTAGGGTGACTACCAGCCTTGTGTATCTGTAAGGAAACATGCTTTTGTTGTCCTGGAGTAAAACTGTTTTCCCCTTCAGTTTTTAATGCTTGAGGTGATAATATTAACAAACAAGCATGTAATCATAAGCAAACCTCTGTATCCTGTTTATTCTGTGTCAGACACTGTGCTGAGTACTCTCTCTAGATTGACTGTGGATTCTTACCCCAGCCCTAAGAATCAGGCATTATCAATATTCCCATAAGAGGAAATGGATAATTTTCTAGTAGAGTAATAATAAGCATCTTCAAAGACAGGCTTTTGGGCTTAGATACACTAAGTCCCAGTTATAATGGGAAGGCTTCTACCAAGTATTTCTAAACATTGCAAAGCTTTAAAATTTTCTGTTGTATCCCCTGTGCTAGGAATTTTACCTCTAGTAACTTGCTGGCAGAAAGTGTAGTGGCATGCAGTGGCATGCAATTAAACATGCCTGCTCTGAGCACATTTAATTTATTAGAGCTTCTAGTGATGCCTCATAGAACTCTGGTTTGGAGCATTTTAACAATTTCGAGCTGAAAGAAACTCTATAACTGACCCAATCCTCTTAGAAAAATGAAGTGAGGAGAGAAGATGTGGTATGTGTGAAGTCACATAGCAAATTAATGACTGACATATGCCCCAAACCCTGGATTTCTAATTCCTAACCTAGAGCTTTTTTATTTTTTAAATCTTTGCAATTGGTTGCCTTGTTAAATACAATTAAGAAACCTACCAAATGTTCTGTCCAGCTGGGGTAGAATATAATGGACAGTAATAACTGTTAACCTAGTTCATACATTCCCATGGATGAAAGCTTTTATTCACTTGTACTTGGAAAAACAGCCAGAGATACTCATTTGAGGCAGCTGTAGTGGTGAAAATCAAGAGCAGAGGCAAGTTGTTACATTGCGGGGAGATGACAGGAGGAAAAAAAAAAGGTAGAAACAAACTTTAAGATATTTAAATGAGAGTGTGACAGAGACCTGGGAATTTGAGTTTTAAATCTAATAAACTAGGCTTAAGTAGTACATTCCCTGTACTGGGGCTTGGACTTTGGCAGTACCAGGCATGTAAATGTGTAGTGGTATCAGCTTGCAAATGTTCTAGTTGAAGCTGTACCAAATGGAATTCAATGATTGTGATTCAGTTGACACTGAATGAATACTTGTCATATACTTGGCACCGGTGGTGAACAAGACTCAGTGTCTGCCTTATTAAGCAGATTCGGAAGTAGCCATGGGAAGAAAATAACCATACAAGTGCTTTTGTGGATATGTGCTGCACATGTACTCAAGGGAGTACCAAGAGCTCTAGTGAGAGGGTAGAGGGAGGCTTCCCCAAGAAGGTATGTTTTCAAGATTACCGTCAATGGGAAGTAAAATGTTGGCAACGAGGGATGTAGCAAACTAGAGGGGTCTCCATTTAGGATTTAGGGTTTGGTGGCAGTAAAAGGGTTATAGCAACCCCCGTCTCCTCTCCCCTTCCATCAGCAGGTTGGAGTTAAAACTCAGGTAGAGGCTGGTTGTCCCAGGGTAGAGTAGGTTATTTCACCACTAAAGGTCTAAGGGTCCAGGGCTATTTTATAGCCTGTGTTCATGGTGATTAGCTTAGGATTCTGAGATAGGGTAGAGTGCTTCCTGGCAGCTGCAGTCCACACCATGTCCTTTAGTCTGCAGAGGCAGGTAGGGGTTTTCTCCTTGGAAAATTGGTGGCCTGGAGCTGAACATGCATGCCTATAATAAGATTCAGTAAGCCTGAGGCAGGAGGATCACGAGTTTGAGGCTAGCCTCAGCAAATTAACAAATTAACCCTGTCTTGAAATAAAAAATATTTTAAAAGGGGGTTGGGGAGATATAGCTCAGTGGCAAAGCATCCCTGGGTTCAATTCCCAATGTCCTCCCCCCCAGAAAGAAAAGTGGTGGCCTGGGCAAGAATGTATTTCTGTGTTAGGACCGAAAGTTGTTAGGTGAGGCAGTATGCAGACGCCCTTGGGCTTTTCACACCTGGTGTATCCTCTCAGGCTCTTTCTTGTTTCTGTCACCACCCAAGGAATAAAAATTGGATGTTTCTCTCAACAAAGTCTAGCGCCTTCCCCCTCCTGAGTTCCAGTCCTCCCTTTTCTTTCTCCTGTTTTCTCAACAATGCCTTATTTTCCTTTTCTCCTCTAGCATTTGACATGCACAGTTTTGCATAATTGGACTTGAGAACCATGAGAGTAGGGCCCTATCTATTTTGTTTACTGTTAACTCTTCCTGGTGTCTGCTGCTGGGTGCACCGTGAGCACTCAGTAACTGGAATCATCGCAGAACTTGCAGGCATTTCCACTGATTTTATTCTGCATATTTATGGCTTCACATTCTGGCAGTTTAAAAAGTTCTGTATCCTCTATTGCATGGGATGGTTCAGATTTAAAGGGATGCAGTGAATTCTTCCTATCATTGCCCATTCAGGATTTGAGGTGCCTTTCTCCTTGGGCCCAAATTTTCTTTTTGTGTCAGCTGACACCACACATATCAAGGCCAGCTTCCTCACAGGCCTTGCTCCTGGTCATTCTTTGTGCCCATGATCTTTCTGGGTTGTTCCCAGGCCTGACTCCCTTCCCTGGTAGGCATCTGATATCCCAGAAACAGCATTCAATTTAGATTCAAGGGATTGGTTCTGTGGTATAGTAAGTCCCCTTGTGTCTCGAGTCTGTTCCCCTGTTATGTGAATCACCATCCTATGTGCCTGCTCACTCATTGGGTGGTGATAGCTACTTCGTACAAACCAAATGTTAGGTCTTATTCTTCGTGTTGTGGCAATTCATGTGAAAGTGGAAGAGGAAAGGCTAAAGACCAGCCAGAGATTTTCATCAGTCTTTCCTTCTCTCAAGAAACTCATGGAGAGCATGAAGAGTCTACTTTCAAAACTATTTTATTTAAAGCAATAATAAGTAACATTTGATTGCTGTGCCAGGCACTGTACTGAGATTTGTCCTGTTTAGTCCTCAAGTACACTATGAGGTCAGTCTTCCAGTCCAGTTTCACCGATGAGGTAGGGGGTAAAGTGACCTCCCCAAGGCAGAAAGAGCAGTATGACCCTTCCCAGAGCCCTGCTTTCTCTTACCTTCCCATGTCTTAGCATATATATTTTTAGTTATTTGGTGGGGGGGGCAATACCGAGAATTGAACTCAGGGGCACTCAACCACTGAGCCACATCCCTAGCTAATTTGTGTTTTATTTAGAGATAGGGTCTCACTGAGTTGCTTAGCACCTTGCTTTTGCTAAGGCTGGCTTTAAACTCCTGATCCTTCTGTCTCAGCCTCCTGAGCCAGTGGGATTACAGGCATGCGCCACTGCTCCTGGCTTTAACATATTGTTTTAAAGAATATGTCATTGCTTAGAGCTGCTCTGCAATCATACTGGTTATGTCCTGAGTCAGCTCACATTGATGAGTGTGGAATCCCTTTTCTGGAATGCATTCTTGATAGCCTTGTGACTGCCTGGCTGGGGTGTTAGGGGAGGGACACAGTAATATTCTGGAAGCTTTTCAACACTGTTAAACTTGTGGGTATAGTTGTCCATACTGGTACCAATGGAAGTGCCCCAGAATGTTGATGCAGGGTCTGTTTGTCTGTACAGGTGTTCTCTCTTTATCCATACTCAAGTAACACAAAATGCCATTCAATGATGAGAAGCAATGTGTGGGCGAGGACCATCCAAGTGATTCAGATTCTTCACGGTTTTCCGAGAGCATGGCTTCACTCAGTGACTATGAGTGCTCCAGACAGAGCTTCACAAGCGATTCCTCCAGCAAATCCAGCTCTCCTGTTTGTGAGCCCACAGGGGAGGGGGACTGAGGGTGGTGTGGTGTTTGTAGAGTATGTTGGATTTGAAAACTCAGCAATGGTGGAGGGCAAAGCCCAGACTTAACCCTCATTTCTTGGTGTACCAGCATAGCACTGCAGGGAGACTGCAGCTATTTTGTGTGTGTTCTCAGAAATAGCCACTAAAGCTCACAACTGCTGATTTTTACTTTGATCAGTGTCTCTAGTCTGCTTTGGTTTGACTATAAATCAGGCTCCTCACCCCATTCTTTTCTCTCAAACGATAGAAAGCTACTCCTTCTTGTGATTACTTCTTGAACAAATTAAAATCAATCCCAAACCAGATTGTTTTCTGATTCACATTTAAGGAAACATGCACTTGTGGAAGCATCAGGCAGGAAGTGAGATATTCTAAGAGATTTCCTGCTGATTGCAAACCCTGTTGTGCAAGTCACTCAGAAAGGGGCCCTTAAGGAGAATTACTACACCAGGGTTATGTGAAAGAATTGAAAGAGTAGCAAAGGAAGACAGCTTTTTCCTTTTTTGTATGTGGACACCAGGAGATGTGTTAAGCAGGTGTGTCTGCTTTTTTTTTTTTTTTTAAGATTTTTCATTAGCCTACAACAGCTTAAACAGACAAGGTAAATATAGAAAAAAGGCAACTGATGTTTAATAGATTAAAAAGACTTGTTCATTTGTATTTAAAATTTTTATGTTTTTTATTTTAAAAACTTGGAAAATACGTTAGTATAGAAAAAAGAAACTGTTGCCTACAGTATCACCCAAAGACTACAGCTGGCAGCACTTTGCCATCTTTATCCTTTACACAGATGCATATACATATACGGAATCTTGTTACTTAGTTGTATAACTAAAACATTTACTTGTGATAATATATTTTCTAAACTTTCTTTATGACCGCTTACTTCAAGAGAATAGACCATAAATTTACTTACCAATTGATTTATTATTGAACATTTAGTTCCATTTTGTGGACTGGGGATGTGGCTCAGTGGTAGAGTGTTTGCCTTGCATGCATAAAGGCCTGGGTTTGATCCCTAGCACTACACACAAGAAAAGGTTAGTTTCCATTTGGTTTTTGCTGTTATAAATAGTGTTTTATTTGGTGCATGAAGCCTTTCTGGAAATTACTTTGGATATCTGGGCCAAGGATACAGCCATTTTTAAGGAGAATCTTGTGGTAGAGTTGACAAAAGAATTAACAGCAGCCACCTCAAGTTTCTGTCCTTTTTTTTTTCTTTTTAATTATAATTAATTTTTTTTAGTTGTTGATAGACCTTTGTTTTGTTCACTTATTTATGTGTGGTGTGAAGAATCAAACCCAGTGCCTCACACATGCTAGGCAAGTGCCCTACCACTAAGCCACAACCCCATCACTCTGTTTTTTCATATTCTTGATGTTTTATATATAAGGTTCATGCATCCGATAACAGGGTACATAGATAGTCCTGAAGAAGGATTTTGATGTTATTCTCTTTCACCTTTCTTTGTCCTCCTCCTTTCCCCATCCTCTTCCTCTCTTCTCCTCTCCCCACCTTTGTTAAAAATTAAGTAACAAAATATTACATCATTCCTATTGTTCAAGATCATGATTTTTAACAGAAGCTAAGATTTCCAACTAATTTTATAAACATGATTTATTATAATACTTTCATAGTAAAATCACTAGAAATAACTCAGATTATTATAACTTTCCTACTGAGAGGAAAATTATCCAGCTTCTCTGATATATTTTATTTTCTTTAATGATTTATTGAGCTCTTATTATATTCTTCTTCACTTATATTTTTTAATCCTAGGCCAGCCTTCATAGGAGGTTATCTATATCTCAGTGAAGTCAAATGATAACTACAAGCAGGAAAATCTTAGGATTGAATTTAAACCTTATGTTATACTGTCTATACATTTAGAAATTATATTTTTATATACAAGTATTTCATATTGAGTTTACTTAAATAAATGAGAATTCTTAATTACCAAATTAAAAAATCATCAGTCTCTGTATAATATATGTAAATAAAGGCAAGTACCAAAAATAAGATGATTTAATTTTTTAAAATAAGTTATAATAGACATATTTTAATAAGCTTGTCTTACAAACATTTGAAAATTTATTATCAAATAAAAATTTATTATTAAATATAGCACCTGAAACTATTTTTCAAGTTCGTTATTAAAGTGAGTGAATCCACCTATTTTGTTTATATTCTTTCTGCTTATAAAACCATGAAGTATACGTAGGAATAAATTAAACCTTGTGTACATCAGATGGCTTTATTGGGTGACAATTTCTCTTCTATAGCATTGGCTGACTTTTATTTTTCTTTCAGCAACAAGCCCTCCCAGAGTTGTGACATTTGATGAAGTGATGACTGCAGCAAGGAACTTATCCAACATGACTCTTGCTCATGAGATTGCTGTAAACGAGAACTTTGAATTGAAACAAGATGCTGTCCCTGAGAACAGGTGACCCATAGACCTTTGTTGTGCATAAACAATGCTGAAATTGTGTGTGTGTGTGTGTGTGTGTGTGTGTGTGTATTTCATACTGATTCCTGAAAGTTCTTGTGTAATATCCACAGGAGATAAACTTGTTTAGTTCCCTAACAAGATCTTATATTTTTAAAAAATTTCTGTAGGATTGTATAATTTCTCAATTATATGTCACTTCCTGAGGAAAGCTTTTCTTATATTCCTGATCCCCCTAAACTACAGTTAATTCTCTTGCTATAGCCTCCACCACTTCCCCTTTGTGAAGAAATCTTATAATTTTGGTCTGGGGATGCAGTTTAGAGGTAGAGCACATTCCTGGTATGCATAAGGCCCTGGGGTCCAGCACTGCAAAAACAAAAACAAAATTATAAATTTTATGTTCAGTGTTCATCATCCCCACTTGATTGAAAGCACCATCAATTGCAGAACTATGCCTGTATTGTTTGTTGCTTTATCTGGATTGCCTCAGATATGTGTGACCTATAGTACACACTCAAGAAATATTTGCTGTTTTGTTTATTAAAAACTGGGCTGGGGTTGTAGCTGAGTGGTAGAGCGCTTGCCTCCCACGTGTGAGGCCCTGAGTTCAATCCTCAGCATCACATAAAATAAATAAAAATAAAGATATTGTGTCCATCTACAACTAAAAATTTTTTTTAAAAAAACCTGATATTCAGAATGAAGGGAAGGGAAGGGGTATGGGAATGGGAAAGACAGTAGAATGGACTGAACCTAACTTTACTATTTTATTATATGAATACACGACCATGTAACTCCACATCATGTACAGCCACAAGAATAGGAAATTATACTTCATATATGTATAATTTGTCAAAATACATTCTTCTGTCATGTATAACTAAAAAGAACAAATAAAAAAATTAAAAACTGATACCCAAGTTGTAAAGAATAAATAAATGCAACTGAACTGCCAGAGTTTAAGGATAGGCAACCCAGCGCACCTGTAGGTAGGAATTATAGCCACCAGCGGGTATTCCTTGGTTAATCCCATTTCCAGGGACTCTAGTTAGAGTTGCACTCTTATATCTTACCTAGCCTCTGGCATCAGTGGCTCTGGTTCCTCTGGGACAAAGAGGAAAAAAGGCTTGAGCCCTTTACTACAGATCATTTATTTTTAAGGTAAAGTTAACTCATGGATAATGGCATTGTTCGTTTTTCAACCTCACAGGGGCAATTATTAATCCTGAGGCATTCTCTCTCTTCTAATTAAGATAACTTATAGATAGTATTTGATTCCATTTATAACTTTTTGTTCATTTTAAAGCAGGAAAACCAGGAAGTATAATAATTTTTCTTCTTTGGAGTATATATTGCTCATAGTTCTTCTAGAGATGTTGTTAATAATTAATATTTTTAAAGATTACTGGCTAAAGTCTGTTTGGTTTTCTTTGGTAACTGCATGATATACCAGCTCTCTCCCCTAAGTTAGGCCCCCTCTGACCTGACTCTCTAAGTCCCAGCTGTTTGCCTCATCTCATTTTTAGCTTGCCTCAGTCCTCCTCCATATTCACAAAGTAGCTATTATGATCCTTCTGAAGGATAAATCAGATCAAGTCATTTCTTAGCTTAAAGCCTTTCAATGGTTTTGTATTACATGAAGAATAAAAATCTGAACTATGATGGCTTGGAAAGCCCTACTTCCCAGACCTTATCTAGTAATATGTTCCTTCCTGCTTCCTTCCTGATGTGGGTATACACTAAGCTTGATCCTATCTCAAGGACTTTGTCCCTTTTCCTTTGTGTTTTTGCCCTCTATCTTCATACAGCTTCTTTTTTCTCTCTGTTGAAGACTGAAATCAAAGATCATTCATTGTGACCTTAGAAGATTTTTTTTTTTACCTACTCAGTGAAATAAGTACCCTGTCACTGTCCCGTACATTGACTCACTGTGTTCTGCTCATGGCTGTGAAATTATCTTAGTCTTTGTGTGTGTGTGTGTGTGTGTGTGTGTGTGTGTGTGAGAGAGAGAGAGAGAGAGAGAGAGAGAGAGTGTGTTTGTGTGTGTGCGCCCTGGGCATTGAACCCAGGACCTTGCATGTGCTAAGTTTGTGCTCTACCACTCATTTTAATGTGTTTTTGTCTATTTCTGCTAGCATAAGCTTTTTGAGGCATAGACTTTCTTTCTACTGTGGTGTCTCAAGTGCCTAAAACAGGATCAAGCACATATTAGATGTTCAGTGCACAATTATTAACTAATAGAAATAAAAATTTAAAGTTAATCATTTTTAAGAAGTATCACTAAAGACAGTTTGGGATTATCTGTACTTTAAATTCAAAAGTGGCAAGTAAAGCCAGGCACAGTGGTGCACACCTGTAATCCCAGCGGCTTGGGAGGCTGAGACAGGAGGATCGCAAGTTCAAAGCCACCCTCAGCAAAAGCAAGGTATTGAGCAACTCAGTGAGACCCTGTCTCTAAATAAAATAATACAAAGTAGGGTTGGGGATGTGGCTCAGTGGGGTTGAGTGACCCTGAGTTCAATCCCCAGTGCCCCCCCCAAAAAATTACAAGTAAAGGCCAGTGTGAAGGTGCTTTAGGATCAGGCAGATCCTGGGTTTGAATCCTGGCTGTGCTGAGATATATCTGGGCCTCTCTCCAAAGATAAGATGGGGATTATGCTACTCACTTTAAATGTGTGATCATTGACATAAAAGTGCCTTGTACTTAAGTACTTTGATACTGTGGAAAATATTAACCTCTCTTCCCTTCATTTTCTTCCATGGCTAGGAAAAGTGAGCATGGAAAACAAAGTATAGAGTTACGATGCATTATTTTGTTTAATAATGAAGTAGCAAGTTATTTGTTGATTTTTCAGATGATCCTCACAGTGGCCAATTTTTTTTTCTTTTTTAACATATGGCTCACTCTCATTTTATCATTTAGTTCTTTGGGGGGGGGGGGGAAGTGAGCTAAAATTAGGTCTCTGATACCCAGTAGCAATGCTTGGATTGATCATATCCCTTCTTGCCATTCCCCCAAATCTCTTGAAAATTAAAGAGCTAAAAAGTGTCTTGAAGCATATAGAAAAACTTCAGTTTAAACTCTGATGTCCCTACAGAACCATAAAATTGTTTTAGCTCATTGCTTGTTGTTCCTTCATGCTATATATATATGTATGTGTGTGTGTGTGTGGCTTGTAAAGTCAAGAGCAAAAGTCTGTACAGCAATATTTGCCTTTTTCATTGTTCTGTAGTTGCACAGCAGAGTCTCAGATAATGGCAGTGGCATTTTTATTGAATAAACTCACTTGGACAACTAGAATAAGTTTTAATATTTAAAGTTGCTAAGTAGACTATAACATTTGCAGTTATGTAAACAATTTTAATTCATGCTCCTTGGCTGATTTCCATTTCTCATAACCTTTTATATACTTAGCTATTTGTACTTTACGAAGGCAAATTTTGCCAGGTACATTGGTATATGCCTGTAATCCCAGCTACTTGGGGTGCTAAGGCAAGAGAATTGCAAGTTCAAGTTCAGCCTGGGAAACTTAGTGAAATTGTTCTCAAAATTTTAAAATGTTCAAAATGGGCTGGGGATCTAACTCAGTGGTAGAGCACTTGTCTAACACACATAAGGCCTTGGGTTCAACCCAGAACCACTGAGGATAAAAAAAAGATGAAAGAAGGAAAATTAGGAGATATGCTTAACTGTCAAATTATTAATTTATCCATCATGCATTCCTTGAATGCTCCCTAAATGCCAGGCATTTCGGTACAATGGCAGTACCTAGACGAAGTAGTTGTGTCCTCTACTTGGGAGAAATATGTTGCTCTGTGGCAAAAGACACATCTGTAATTATAGTGCAGGAAAATATGTGGTTTTCTAAAAGCTGTTGCAAAATGGTGTAGGAATGTGTATTTTAATGTGCACCTATTAGGACATTGATATAGGGGTAAAGCAAGGTGGCCACCTATTCTATTGTAAGCTTTTCCTTTTTCAGTGTTTTGGTCTGGGATATTGAACTGGAAGTTGGCAGGCATTAAAATGCCCCTTGGGTCAACCTATTCTGTTACTTGCCAGGAAACTTCAGCTGTTGAGGAAAGAACAACTTTGTCGTCTCATTGCTAAAATTTAGAACACATCTAAAGATCTATGTAGAAGAGTAATTAGCTAAATCATCTTATGTCCTTAAGACAGAATTTTATGAAGTTATTATAAGCCATGGTAATGAAGATTTTTAAAATCTAGCAGAAACAGGACAGAATACTAAATGAAAAAAATCTAATATTGTGCATACTTGGTATTCTTAACTACTAAAACAATGTATTGAACAGGGGAAATAAGTCAATAGATTAATAATGGGATTATGGGTTATTTTGTTCTCTGTTTTTTATGCATTTTTAAAAATTGCTACAGTGAGTCTTTAAGATTAGAGAAAATAATTCTTATTTTAAACAGTCCATTTCATTGCTATAGCTTGGCTGGTCAAGTGAAGCATATTGTTCACCAGGCCTTCTGGGATGTCTTGGAATCAGAACTAAATGCTGACCCTCCTGAATATGAACATGCCATCAAACTGTTTGAAGAAATCCGAGAGGCAAGTTGATGCTTGTGTGAATTAGTATCTTGGTCTATTTGGGCTTCTGTAATAGTATATTATAGAGAAATTGGCTGTTAATCAATAGAAACTTATTACAGTTTTGCAGGCTGAGAAATCTTACGATTAGTCCCCAACAGATTTGGTGTCTTGTGAGGGCCTGCTTTCTGTTTCATGGAGGATACATTCTTGCTGTGTCCTCACATGGTACAAAGGAAAGGAGCTCTATAGGGTCTTTGCATTCGTGATGACTTCATCCTTATGTCCTTATCACCTCCCACAGTTTCACTCCAATATCATTTATTGGGAATTTCAACATATGAATTTGGGGGGAGGAGGACACACACATTTTGTCTATAGCAATTACCCACCCCATCCCCCTGCAAAGACCATTTCATATCCTTTGGTATTGGCCACACTTTTTGAAAAACTGAGCTCCATCACTAGTAAGAGTTTTCCCCTGCACTTTCTGAAGTGGGATGGAGGCTGGGAAAACAGGGCAGTAGAGATACCAGGGCATTGCGGAGCACAGAGCGTTGGCTAGAGAACAGCCTCTGGAGTTAGGTAGGTTAATTTAGTATGGGCTCTAAGTCTCAGTTTCCTGAGTGCTAACAGGGTAGTTACAAGAATAAATGAGCTAACTTTTGTAAGGCCCTTGCTTCATATCATGCACTAAATTTTTCATTTATTTTTACTGTAACTCTTTGAGGTAGTTACTCCTATAATTTTATGTAAAGAAACCAAGTTTTATAATTCACCCGGGGTCCCAAAGCTTTGAGGGATCCGAGGGATTGAATTGGGCACTGTGGCTTAGAGCCTGTGCTCCCGACATGTGCTGTGTATGTAAGCACAGTGTCCACTGTGTAGTGGAGACTCAGTAAACAGTTTGTTTTTCTAATAGATAATATTTTATATGAAAAAGATACTTAATGGCCCACTCAGGTGTTTTCATCTACTCTTTCTCAAGGGTTCTTCTGGAGCCATAATCTACAACTTGCGCTTCTTTTCTGTAGTATTTTTTTTTAAATATTTATTTTTTAGTTGTAGTTGGACATAGTACCTCTATTTTATTTCTTTATTTTTATGTGGTGTTGAGAATCAAACCCTGGGCCTTGCACATGCTAGCAAGCACTGTACCACTGAGCCACAACCCCAGCCCTTCCATAGTCTTTTTTGAAGGGCTCTTAGCAATACAGCTTCTTTGCCAGTTGTTTTCATTCTGATAGAATCAGTCATTTCCTACAGTGAGAGCCTTTGATTCAGAAGGTAGAGATTTCTTCTTAAAGTTGAGATGCTAGTATGTTTCCCAGGCAAAGGCACTATCTGTGGCATCAGGGACATTATAATAAGGACAAGAAGCTTGGCCATCTAGACACAAAAGTGAAAAGTGACAACCTTTATTCATGTAATGACTCTATTAATTTTTCTTGCTTTCCCTGTGTAGATTCTTCTCTCTTTTCTTACTCCTGGTGGGAACCGGCTTCGCAACCAAATCTGTGAAGTTTTGGATACAGACCTCATTAGACAACAGGCCGAGCACAGTGCTGTTGACATCCCAGGCCTGGCCAACTATGTCATCAGTACAATGGGAAAGCTGTGTGCTCCCGTGCGAGATGATGATATCAGAGAGTTAAAGGCCACTGGTAACATTGTGGAGATGCTGAGGTTAGCACTTGAATTTTCTTATAGTATCTTTGAGTTTCTTCAGAAGGGAATGTGGGTATTGGGGGACACAGAATAATAACTGGTCTTCCTAAGGAATTCTTTTTTTGTCAGTGCTGGGAATCAAACCTAGGCTCTCACATGTAATAGGTAAGCACACTATCACTGAACTACATCCCAATCTTCCAAAGGAATACTTGACCCTATAAGAAAACCACATTAACAGGGAGTAGGCCAGTTGTTTACTGTGTGTGTAGTTTTCAGACAGAATGATCTGACAGGGTTATTGGTTGGCATTTGTGGGCCTTGGGGATGCTGTGATAAAAAGATAGATATGATTCCTGATACCAGGGAGTTTATGGTTTAAAAGGGAGACAGGGCTTGAACAGTGAATTATAGTTGTGGTAAGTGGTATGGAAGAGAAATAGAGGGTCTTATGGAGCTTCCAGCAGAAGGACTTGATCTAATAAAGGATCTAGGAAGTCATCTTTATTCCTAAGGGTCACTAGCTGCTATAACACCTAAACCCTGAATTCTCAGTGATTTAGCCAATAAAAGTTTGTTCTCACCTATGTCACAGTCAATTCAGGAGCTCTTGGTTGGACAGCCTTCCACATGCTATTTGGGGACCCAGGCTCCTTCTGTGATTTTTCCACCAAGGTTTTCAGGATCCTCTCAATTCACCTGGGGAATAGAAAGAGACCATGGGGAAAACAGACCCAGTGTAAAAACACCTTAGCCCTGAAGTGACACATTCTTTGGCTATGGCTAGTCTTATGGTCCCACCTAGATTGAAAGGGACCTGGGAAAGGCAACTGCTCTCTGGAAACACTTTTTGCAGCCAGAAAAAGAGGTACCTCTCTGTAGAGAGATAACATTGGACCCTTAGTGGTCAGGTAGCCATCTTTGCTGTAGTTTTCCTGAGGAAGTGAGGTGCACATTAAATTGCTAGAATTTCAGCTAGCTGTGTAGACAATAACTTGATTTAAGAGAAAAGAAGAGTCTATAATACTTTTTCCCACTAATGGGAACTTTTCTTCCTTTTTAAAATGTATGTATTTATTATGTTCCCACATTGGGAATTGAGTTTTATGTAATTGTTTTAGAAAGGTAGGAAAAGAAAATAGGTTTGTATGTGGCAGGTAACTCACTTTGTGACTTTGGTCAAGTTGATAGTCTCTCAATGCAACACTTTCCTTATCTATAAATTAGGTTTTATATATTTTATTCTTAGTTATGTTCCTTTCTGGCAGATTGTGGGATCCTTGCTTCCAGATATCTTACTGTATATTAAATGCCAAATATATGGTGTTCATCTTGATCATTTATTGAGCACCTACTATGTGCCACTGCCCCCTGCACTTTACCCTCATTATCTCGTTGATTGTTAATAATACCCCTCCAAGGTTGATGTCCTCCTCTTTCAGCCTTAAGGAAACTTGGACCAAGCGACATTGAGTGACTTTTTCATGGCCATAAATCTGCTCAGTTGCAAGGGTGGATTTCAGCACAGGGCTGCCTAACATTTTTAAGAAATAATTTCCCATGGTGCCTCACTACCCTGCCCCTTTTTTACTTTATTGATTGATTGATTTTTTCTTATTTCCTTAGAAATATAAACCATGCACACTATGTTCAGGCTCCTTAAAATTTCAAGGACTTTCAAATGAAAATTCCTTCTTGAATTTTTTTTATATTATTGTTAAGGCTAATTGTTGATGCTTCTTATTGTCTTTCTCTCTTTCTCTCTGTTTATGACTGGCTTTAATGGATCAGCTGGAGGTATTATATCTGCTATAGTAAATACTCTTGAGACCTGTGGAAGAAGTATTTGGAATATACATGTATGAATTCTATGAAAAGTGACCTTGACAAACAGTGATTGGAACTTCAGAACCATATCTTTTGCAGACTATGACACATAGATAATAGCTGATAAATTTCAGTTTAACTTCTTATTCACCTCTTTAACTGTTTTAAATTTTAATATTTTTAGAAAAATATTTCATGTCCTGGACCTCATGAAAATGGACATGGTCAATTTTACAATTAAAAGTATCAGACCACACCTTCAACGCCAGTTGGTAGAATACGAAAGAACCAAGTTTCAAGAAATTTTAGAAGAAACTCCAAGTAAGTATGATAAAACATGTATTTATATTAAATTTGGGAGAAAATAAGATACTTTAAATTTTTTTAATCTTACTTTTTTTTGGTGGGATTCTTTTTTGTTAGTTTGGTTTTGGTCTTTTTTGTAACTGGGGGTCGAACCCAGAGATACTTTAATTTTTGACACTTTGCATAATGTCACTATTTTGGCCTTGCTTTCAGTCATTTTGATACCTTCTGAAATTGACATCACAAACTTACAGTTGTTCGCTCTGTCCTAGAAACTATGCTAAGCCCTGTTTATTTTTTCATTCATTCAAGAAGTGTTTACTGAACACCTGCTGTGTTCTGGACATTATTTCTGTGCCATGGGGTTACCACCGTGAACAAAACAGTCACAGTCCCCAAGGAGCTGACATGCTAATAGGCACGACAAGTAAACATATATTTTCAAATGTGTTATTAGGAGACAGATAGTAACAGGGCAGGAATGAGGGTGGGTGGTGTTTTTTGATGGAATGGAGAAGTTTTGCCTTTTTAGAAAATAACATTTGAGAAGAGTTCACAAAGAGATGAGGAAACAATGTGTGAAGACCTGGGGGAAAAACATTCTAGCCATAGAGAACTATAAATAAAATGATGCCAAAGCAGATATTGTGGCTGGAGTAGGTAAGGAGAGTGTGGTGGGAGATGCAGGCAACAGAGAGCCATGTTAGTAATGAGAGAAGTTTAGATTTTATTCCAAGTTCAGTGAGAAGTTTTTGAGCAGGGGACCAACATCTGATTTTTGTTTTTGAAGAATACTCTGGTTCCTGGGTAGGGAATAAATTGTATGAGAACAAAGATACCAATTCAAGTATTTGACAGGAATGATGATGTCTTATTCCAGGTTGTAGTGGTGGAAGTAGTGTGAAGGGGTCAGATTCCAGGTATATTTGAAGGCAGAAATAGTAATATTTGCTGAAAGTTGAACAAGGGAAGATAGAGGAATAGAGGATGACTCATTGGCCTGAGCTGCTGGGTAAATAGTGATGCATTTTAGTGAGGTGGGGGATATTGGATGAGAGAAAGTTGGGATATCATATGGAATCAAGAGTTCACTTTTTTATATATGAACTTTGAAATCTTGGTTGACATTAGTGTGGAGCTATCAGGTAGTCATTTAGATGTAAGAGAATAGAGTTCAGGAGGGTGCTGGGAATCATGGATATTCATTTGGTAGTAATCAGTATACTTATGATGTATAAAGGTATGGAAATGAACAGTAGTCAACGTAAGTGCTTGTCATATTCTAAGCACTTTGCCTGTATTAACTAATTTAAATTTTATAACAACATACAAAGTTATCCACTGTTTTGTGGATGTGAAATTGAGACATGAAAAGATTAAAATTGCTTGTAAGGTATGGAACTGGAATCCTCCAGATATCTGTCTCCACATTCTATGCACTTACCACTATTATTATATGGGGTGAGACTGTGGAGGGTGTGTGGTCATGGAGGGGACTGACCTGGCACTCTAGTATCCAGAGGGTGAGATGAGGAGACTATGAAGGAATAGCCACAGAGGTAGTGTGCAAGTCAGGGGGAGGTGACATATCCTATAAGACAAGTGAACAAAGTGGTGTTTGGAGAAGTGGGATGGGGCAGGGGGCTGCTAAATAGTCCAGAATGATTGGATGTGACAGGTACTGCTAAGTAGTCCAGATGGGGCAGGCTAAGGTTTGGCCATTGGGTATGACTAAATATTGAAGAAAATTGTTGATAACCTTGATGGGAGCAATTTCAGAGGACTCATGGGCATTAAAATGAGAATTAAAAAGAGGGGCCAGGGAAAAATGGAAGTAGAGAAAGTATGATCTCATTAGATTCTCACCATTACCATTTACCTTGTAAGGTAGGTACTGTTATCCCCTGGTGAGAAAGTTGAGGTGCCAGATGTTGCACAGCTGCCAAGATGTTGATTAACTGCTCATTGACAAACCTTTGTCTCTGGCCTCTGTTATTTAGTGTGTACCAGTCGAAGGCTGAATAAAGTGATCCATCCTTCCCCACCCCATATCCTCATGGGGGTAAGCTTTTCTGAGTCAATGGTCAACAAAGAATTGTATGGAAATAAAGCAGAAGAGATGCACCCAGGGAAGTGCACATATGGAGGGCCATGTTGGGAACAGTGGCAAAGTTAGGCTTGACCACTTGACCACCCAGTGGACCATGGCACCATCCTCCCGTTGGATGCCATCAGAGACTTTGTTTAAGCCCTGTGGAGCAGACTAGGATCTATAGAAGGCACATAGCAGATTGCTGTATTTTTTTAATTAATTAATGTATTTTAATTAGGTATAATGACAGCAGCAGACAGCTGTTTTTGACCTTCCTGAGAGTTGGAGCTGTTTTAACTTTAAAATGGGCCCCTGCTATTGCTAGTAACAGTCAGTACTAATTAACACCTTGTTGAGCTCTTCGAGCATGCCAAGTCCTTACATGTGCCAAACACTTCATCAGCTCATTCAAGCCGCACAACCGTCCTATGAAGTGTTGGTACTATCATCACCCTCATTAACAAATGAGGAAATTGAGGTTAAGATACTTGTACCAGGTGATTGCTAGTAGGTGATAGAGCCTGGATAATGCAGACATGTTCCTTCCTCAAAGCATGTGCATGTGGACCCTCTGGGATTCTGCCTCTCTTCAAACAAGATACTGTCTGTGGGAATATTACAGAGGGATCTCTGATTTCAGCTGGCAGATGGGACTAGATTCTAAATATCATTTTATAACAAAAATTATGTGACTTCAAGAACTGTGTTATTTTAGCTCCTATGGGAAAAGTAGTAGGAGAAATAGAACCCTACATAAAACCTGAATCTGAAATCTAAACTCTATCTTCTTGGCAGTAACTTCCTGAGGTTTAGTGATGAGCTTCATTTTTATGTCTGTGTATGTACACATGTGTGCAAATTTGCCTATGTCTTGAATCAAAATAGCTTGGAATCTTGGGCAGATTTCTTAATATGGGGTTGAATTATCATTTTGTTTATCTCAAATTAATTAATTACAACTCTCCTTAAAACCTAGGGTTAGTGACCTATAATTCATTTGCACCTTTCACATAGACTTGGCTATTTCCACAGATTTACAAATAGAGTAAATCCATCTATGCATATGTATCATTTTTGTCCAGCTGGAGAATTCAAGAGTGCAGGAAGCAAAGTATCTGTCAGCTGTAAATTATATCCCCAAGTCACTCTGCCAAAAGCCAGCCCCGTGCCCTAATATCAAAATAAGAGCCTCACAGATTCATGTAGGACAGAAGTAATGTTGTATGTTTGTGCATACATTATTCTTATATGTTTATAAATTTATTGGAAAATTAATACTGATAAGTACACTGGATTTCTGAACAGACTCCAGGAAAATATTTTATTTTGCCCTAGGAAAGATAGCATATTTGATAAGATGTTTTCATAAATTTTATTTCATGAGCTATAGCTTATTAGTAGAATACTTGCCTAGTGAGTGTAGCCCTGTCTTTGATCCCCAGCATGCACATGTGTGCGCGCGCGCGCACACACACACACACACACACACACACACAAGAAATAAAGAAAAATAAAAGACTTATGGGACAGAAATATCTTTTCCAGAAATATATCAAAATCCATTATGATTGTCTTTGCCTGACACATAAGTCACTTAGGAACATTTTAAAGAAGAGCACACTGATGCTTAAAATCAGTCATACCCCTAGAAAGTATTGGAGCTAGAACTGGAAGCTAGGTCTCTTAAGTCCAAATTAAACCAAACTGTTACTTCTGCTACTTTTTTTGGGTTTTTTGTTTTGTATTGTATTTACTGGGTGACATAGCAAAAAGGAAATGAATGGAAAAATGAAGGGAGTTCACAGAATCAAAGGAGAAATTAAAATGCCAGAAACCAAAAAGAACATCAGGAATATAGACTAGTAAAGTCAAAGGAAAGTGAGACTTCATTGTCAGAATGTTAACATGTACTTCAAACATCGGCCATCCCTGACACTGTAGTCACATTCAGAATCCTGGAAGAGTTTGATGGACTTATGACTTTTTGACTAAGATAGGCCAATCCTGGCAAGGCCTCTTAATCAATATTCACAAATGAAAACATGGAATGAGGGAAAATGGCTTCTCAAAGAAAATCAGTAGCAAAAGAATGAAGGTGAGGTGTTACTAGACAAAAAAGAGCAGATGCCATAGATAAGAGGGCTACATGTTTTTAACTGAAAATTGGGGCACTTAAGTCAATGCACCTGTAGAGTCATTTCTACTCCACCAGAAAATTCTTGAGTGCAGGGGCTATGTTTATTAATCTATCAATCCCCAATACTTGGTACAATACCCAGCACATAGTAGATGCTCAGTAGTTATCATTGAATAGTTGAGTGAATGAATGGTAAAGTTCTTACTCCTGTCCCCTTAAAAAAGGTTATAAATGCCTTGAGGGTTGACTTTGCTTTTGGAGCCACATGGATCAGTCAGTGTATTAGCTTGTGGGCATGAAATCTCAGCAGATTCCAGGGAGAAAAGCTGATACTCTACTGTAAACATATGCTCTTTCTGCTTTACCAATCCTATGCAAGTCTGACTTCTATTAGAATCACCTGGTGTATTAAAATGCAGATGCCAGAGCCCCACCTCAAACTGATTAAATCAGAATCTCCAGGAGCTATGCCCGGGATCATTATTTTTCTTTTTAAAGCTCCCAGGGTGATTCCAAAGTCAGCCAAAATTGAGAACCACTAAGCCACACTGTTGCTTTTGTTCAAGATAACTAAATGGGCTTTTAAATGTGTCAACTATAAATGATTAAACTTGCAGCCTAAATGCTTATTACTGCCACATTGTAATTATATCCACTATGATTTCCACTTTTGCTTTCTCTGCTGGATGCCTTTTAAATAAAAGACTACAAGTCTTTATAAACAGAACTAGCAAACCAAGAACAACATTTGTCAGTGGAGAACAGAATTGTGAAATTCTGGGGGTGGTTTGGCTTCAGTGCTGCAAGCAGCTACTCATAAATTATCCTGGTTCAATTGCTGGGTCTGTGAAAGAATTTCAATCTATTCTCCCCCCGCCCCCCGCCCCAATCTGCACCTGTGTTCAGTCAGCACTTCTTAGCAGTTACCACCTTATAAATTCTACTAAATGTATAATTTTTATAAGAACTGGGGTATAAAAAGCAATTTGTTTTTAGCGGGAAACCTTAGAACTGGATCTAAAATAAAGTGGATTTTTCCCTAAAGCAAGAGAAATATTGCTTCCAAACTTTAAGCCATCTGGAATAGCCTTCAGTATGATTTTATTTGGTTTATTTTGTTTGGTTTGTTTGGAAGATGTACTTGTAAACAAAAACAAATAAATATCAACTTGTCATCTTAAGTCAGTGGTTTTCAAATAGGAGTGATTTAGCCCCTCCTTGCTCCATCCCCATAGGACATGGAACCATGTCTAGAAATACTTTTGGTTGTTCCAACCTAGCCAGGGGTCAGGAGGTGAGGGAGTTTGGGGGGCATGGAGTACTACTGGCATCAAGTAGGTAGGGGCAAGGAATGGACAGTACTCCACAGCAAAGAATTATCCAGCCCAAAATGTCAGTAGTTCCAAGATTGAAGCACCCTGTTGTAGGTGAAGAGTTGGAATGTATGGATCAAAGAAATATCTTCATGAGCCAGGGGCTTCAGTAAATAAGGAAGTCTGCTGGCAATTGAGCCCAAGAGGGTTGTTTTGTATTTGAAAGTGGTGTACTTCAGTAAGTCAAGGTGGATGGTAGGTGCCTTCCTTTTCTTGCTTTCTTTCCATTCTCTGAAGAGGGCTGTCTTCACCTACAGAAACAAGCACTTGTAGAGGCACCTTTTGGAGCAAGTTGTGTGGGGTGTAGTTATTTGTCAACAGAAACTACTAATATTTAGAAAATGATAACTCTTAAGCATTTGATGATAATCTATACTATAGTAATATTTAAGTGGCATATGCTTAAAATTAAATGAATTCAAAATCTCATCTCCAGTGATACATATTTTTAATACACAGGAATTGAACTTGATAAATAAATTTGTTTAAAGTGAAAGGGCAACCTAATCAGACATTGGTACACATTCTTTCAAGTCACATTAGTACATTAATCATGAGACTCAAGGTCATTGATCTCTTCTTACCACTTCTTCTCTCACTTTCCCTTCTATAATAGCCCTTGCTAAATTCTAAGGATTATCCTGAGTGAACTAGAGTTTTAGTTTCTGTGTGTTTTCTTGATAGCCTCTTCTCTTAAAAAGCATTAGTTTTTCTTTAGAGTGTCTGCTGAGATTCCCTTCCCTCAATCTAGCTGCACTAACTGGTCCTTAAAATAATAATAAAGTCAGGTTCCCCAAAAAAGCCTGTCTTGAAAAATTCACTGATGAGCCTACCCATTCTTTTTTGCCCTGGGGATCACTTCTATCTCAGGTAATTTCAGTAGTGAGGTGGCTGTTACATGACAGGGAAGGAACCTCTATCTAGGACCTCCTGAGCTTCAGACATCAAAACCAATTCAAGTGGAGATGGCAATCCCCTCTCTAAAGATGTATGGAGAGTTAAGTGAGTTAATATAATAATTGCTAAAACTTACTATACATTTCCTGTATACCAAAATGGTTCTAAGTGTTTCTTATGTATCAATTTATTGAATCTGGCTGTTTCATTTAATATGTTCCTTTATTAATAAATTAATGCAGTCATTTCTCAACATAATTTTAAAGAAAAGTATAGCTCTTATCAAACACTCAGAAATACCCAGGACCCCAAAATATTTCATAATTAATGCTATTAGTTTAAATACCTTATCAGCATAAAACTCAAGGTCATTTGTGAGCTCATTTCTGACTATCCATCCAGTGCCATCTGCTGCCACTCTTTCTTTTAGTTCATTATGGACCAGAAATACAGATTTGGTGGTAGCATGCAGAATGTGCCACCTGCTGTCTTTTCCAGCTCTTTGTGTGAGTATTCTTGCCTAGAATGCCAGCCCTTTCCTCCTCCTTTTTTTTATCTTCATGTGTCACTTATGGAACTCCTCCTTAGACCCTCTACTGGACAGTCTCTGCTTCTTCCTCTCCTTCTGTGCCTCTAGCATTCGTCACATCCTGTTATAATTAATTGTTAGCTTACAGGACTGTCTCTCCATCTGGACTAGGGAGGTGATTGTGTCTTTCTATTCATGCTTATTACCTAACGTGGCATCTGTCATGTGGAATATACCAATGAAGGGACAGTCAGCTATGGGACAAATTCTGGCCTTTTTATTCTTAGGTGCTCTTGATCAAACTACAGAATGGATAAAAGAATCTGTAAATGAAGAATTACTTTCTCTTTCTGAGTCTGCTTTAACTCCTGGGGCTGAAAATAGCTCCAAACCAAGCTTGAGTCCTACCGTGGTGCTAAATAATAGTTACTTGAAACTGTTAAAGTGGGATTATCAGAAAAAAGACTTACCAGAGGTAAGTAAATTTTTTTCTTCCCTAAAGTTTTCCAGTATTTTAATTCTTAAGTTCTAACTTTGAATTGACTTGTCTTTATTGTATGTGGTTTAATGACTTTACTGAGATCAGATAAAAATGGGAGTTTGGATATGACATTGCTTATTTTATGTTTTAATGGTATTGTGTTGCCTTTTCATTTTTACATTTCAAATAAATATACAGACACTTGTGACAGATGGAGCACGACTTCAGGAACTGACAGAAAAGCTGAATCAATTGAAAATTATTGCCTGCCTGTCCCTAATTACCAAGAATATGGTGGGGGCTGTTACAGAAGGCTTCCCTGAGCTTACAAACAGGTTAAAAAGGATTTCAGCTGTTCTACTTGAAGGCATGAACAAACAGTAAGTTCCAAGTGTTTGTATCTGTTTGCTCTTATATTAAGGCTCTTGTCCATGTGTTTCAGAGAACCAAGAATAACCCTGGACATCTGGATGTGATATTCAGGACTGTGCTTTAGAGAAGCTTATCTTATACCTTCTCTTTCTACAATTCCTTTTAATATCTCTTAAGTTTTAAATGTCCTTTCATAGGTGGGAGAGGTGTTTTCCAGGATGAGTGTAGTGCTGCTACTTAACATGGTAGTATTTTGAGAGTACTGTGGTAAAAACAAAAAACAGAAATCCTCTGAGCCCCATGTTCAGAAGAGTCCTATCAAAGAGGTCTTAGCAGGTTCAATTTTTCTTATTCCATTGTTTTTCTGCAGTGAAATTTTTACTGAGTTCACCAATCCAACCTGCTATGAAGTCTTTGGAAGTGGGGACAATTCTGTCCTTCAAAGATGTGACTGAAGTCTAGACAATGTTTTGTTTTTGGTAAATTTATTTCCAATAGGATACTTCCATTGAATGAAAGAATCCCATTTAGATTTTGCATGTAGGTCATTGCATTGAAATCCTATTCAAGTCAGAAAATTCCTACTTTCATCAAATGACCAGATGTTTTTGTGGGTCTTACGTGGGTCAGCTCCTCCTGCTGGTTTGCCTTCCAGGTGTTTTCAGGGACATGTCCTCTTTATGTACCAAGCCTTCCACTCGATACTCAAAGAACACATAAATTACTTGATAAAATTCTACAATAGGAACCTGAATGGTTATAGGATCCAAACTTCCCATTTTGAGCTGAAAATTAGAGAAAGAATAGAATTTGCCTTGTGCTACACAAATAGAAAAGGGAAATCCAAGGCCTGAGCCCTGGTCTGATTGTCTTAAAGCCCTGTCCTTTCTGCTGATTCTGCATGAACCTGCCGTGTTCATTTATTTCATATTCCAGGAACCAGGCTCTATAATTGGAAAAGGAAAAAGAAAAAAAAAACACATCCTCTGATTTCACACCTGGTGTTAACATTTTCTCACTCTGAGTAACCCATTGCTTTTCAGAAATATTTATTTTTAAGTTTACTGAACATCCAGTTCTACTTGCTTATTAAAGTGGAGAATATAGAACCTGGTTACCAGGAGGACAGGCTTTCAGGTCAGGCAGACCAGTGTTTAAATCCCATCTCTGTTAGGGTCCTGCTCAGTATGTGTGAATAAATTCCTGAATCTACTCTGAGCCTTTCTTTCTATGTAAAAGGAGAACAATAACTGTACCTACCTTGGAATTGTGAGAACTTAAGGTGATTCATTGTTTTCTCTGATATGTGGAAGCTAATCTGAAATAAGGGGAGGGGGAAGATTAAAAAAAAAAGGAGAAAGGAAAAAAGGGGAGAGGGAATTCGATCAAAATAGAAGATCAGTAGAGTAGATTAAGGGGTTTGAGGAGGAAGAAGAAGGGTCCAGAAAAGGGAAGAGCAGTGGAATGAGTCTGACCAAACTTTTTTTAAATGTGGTTCTAAGGATCAAACCTAGTGCGAGGCAAGGGCTCCACCACTGAACCCAACCCCAGCCCCTGACCCAACTTTTGTATGTCTGTGCATGGTTGTGGCACGTGGGTCCTGGCATCTGGTGTATCCACAGGACACTAATTTTAAAAAATAATAAATAAGCTGTAAATGGATTGAATGGAGGGAGGGGGTGGGAATGGGGGAGATGAATTACAGTGGGTTGGGGTCCATGCTTTTTTGATTATGTCTAGGTATATCTTGGTGTTGTATCATAACTAAAACTTTTAAAAAGATGATTTATAAAGCACTTAGTATAGGTATCTAGCATATATTGTGCTTGGTGAGGGTAGGCTATTAATAATTGTTTAGTTGTTAAACCATCCTGTTTATAGCTTAATCTGGCTGTTTAATTTAATATTTTCCTTTATTAAGAAATGAGTGCAGTCATTTCTCAATATCCTCATTATGGATGGGGTAATAACATCTGTAATATGAAAAAGCAGATGGTCCCAATAGCTAATAGAGTCATATGTCATTTATATTTGGTTTGATGATGCATCTCAAAAATGAGCAGGAGTTTTTCCTTCATTGTGAATAGGAAGACTTGGATTATGCTACAATTTAATTTTTCATTTAGAATGAGAATTCACTGATTGAAAGCTAGTGCAGTACTTTGTAGTAGATAAAAAGTCAGGAGTAAAATTTTTGCCACAGTCTGCCCCAGGGTTGTAAGAACCTCAAAGGCAAGTCCAATGTGGAAGTATAACAGATTCAAGTCAAGGCATAACATAAAGGACTTATTTTTTATTGCTGTTAATGATGCCAATAATATCATTTTTTTTCTTCTTCTCATTTAGCACTTGCTAAGCAATCTGCAAAAAGCTAATATAGGCATATAGCAAGTTCACTGGTAGAACCAGGATTTGTACCAAGGTTTGCATGACACCATGACTTATGTTCTAATTCACTCCATTGTGCTGCTTCCTATCATTGGTCTTTGTCTTATCCTTTTTTTAAAAGTTTTTTTTTAGTTATAGTTGGACACAATACCTTTATTTTATTTATTTATTTTTATGCAGTGCTGAGGATCGAACCCAGTGCCTGGCCCATGCTAGGCGAGCGCTCTACCACTGAGCCACAAAGAGCCCCTTTGTCTTATCCTTTAATTCCCATTTTTCAAATAGTCATCTTAAAGATCTTTTTTGTATGGTGAAGTATAATTTGCAATTAGCATTCCTTAAGAGTATGAATCTAATACATGCCTGCCCTTACTACCTTTTCTCCTTACCTATGAAATAACCTACTTCTTAATTGCTTTTTACAATTTTCAGGGCCCTCTGTATACTTGAAATTACTTATAAATTATTTGAAAGTAATAATGGGGAGGAGTTTATTTTCTTTGGTCTTGATCAGTCAAGAGTTTTAGGTAATTTACCTGTGAATATCTTCATTGTTTTTGATTGGTGTTATAGATTTTCTGCTCAGACATAGAAAAATGAATTGATTCTGCCTCATTTTCCAAGCACATTTAAAAGAAATGTATGAATGGATCCACTTAGAACAACATGTTTATTTCAAGAAGTAAATTTGTATTTTCTGTCCCTTTCTGATAACCTATATGTAAATAGAGTTGCAGACTTATTTCAGGGACTACATATTTTGGTCCATACTATTAAGACACTGTACACAACTGAGTGGTTTTATGCATTTTAAATTCTGGTATATTGGGCTGGGGATGTGGCTCAAGCGGTAGCACGCTCGCCTGGCATGCGTGTGGCCCGGGTTCGGTCCTCAGCACCACATACAAACAAAGAAGTTGTGTCCGCCGAAAACTAAAAAAATAAAGATTAAAAAAAATTTCTCTTTCTCTCTCTTCTCTCTGTCTCTCTTTAAAAAAATAAATTCTGGTATATTGGGAGAGTTAGTGGTTGGAAGGAGTTACTATTTTCTAAGTTTATTCTAGAAGTAATTATTGTTGGTATAAGAAAAAATTGGTAGACATCTGAAATAAGTTGGTATATTTAAAAAAAAAAACCTGAAGAACAAAAACTTTCCCTAAAGGGGTATCATTTTATTTTTGTAGGACATTTAACTTGAAGGAAGCCCTGAATTCCATCGGTGTTCAGACTTGTGTTGAGGTTAACAAGACCCTGACAGAGAGAGGTTTACCCACTTTAAACGCTGAGGTTCAAGCTAATCTCATAGGTCAATTTTCAAGCATTCAAGAGGAGGACAATTCTATCTGGTCCTTGATTGGTGAGTTGCTCATTTTTTAAAAAATTGGTTTCTGCTTCTGTTCCAATTTGCTTTAACTTGCTGTTTTTGACTAATTTTAAAGGTCAGTCATATTTTAGTCTTAAGCACATTAACAAAAGTTTCAGTTCTAGAGCATTTCAGATTTTATATTTTCAAATCAAGAATGTTCATCCAGTAAAATCCATACAAATATTCCCAAATCCAAAAAAAAATGTAATATCTGAAACACAGCTGACTCCAAATATTTTAGATAGAGAATATTCAATTTATATTGGCTTTGGAGGATAAATTTTAAAAATATAAATAAATATTAATATTTTCAAAGATCGGGATTCACTGCATCTTGTATAATGGGGTGAGTGGGGGTGTCTCAGGGCCTACTGTCTTTATCCAGCCAATAGATGTTATGAAGAAAGTGATACAATGCTGTTAGTAACATTAAAATAATATACCAATACACAATTCAAACCAGATAGCAATATGTTCATAGAAAGTAGATGTTGATTCTGCTGTGAGCCACCCTAAGGGAACTGAGGCATCCTTCTTGGTCAGGAGGGACAAAATGCAAAAAGACTGGGAATCTGGGAAGTGTGTCAGGTGATCTCTTTTTGTACTTGTTGGCCAGGACAATGTCTTAGTGTCAAGCCATGTTGGTGAGTTGAGGAAGTGCAGATTGTTAGGCCTTTTTCTGCTACCTATGACAAAGAATCTAAACTTTGAAACTACTTGAAGCAAAGAGAACATTTGTTTTCTCACATAACTGAAAAGACCAGCAGTTCAGTTTAATCAGAGTTCACTAGCTTCCCAGCTTCACCCCCCCACTCTGCCGCCTTCTACCTATAGCTCTTCTCATGACAGCAAGATGGCTTCCTCTTCAGCCTACTCTGTCCATGGTTAAGTCAAGCAAAAACAAGGAGTCTGCTTCTCTGTTAGCTCAAACAATGACCCCAGCACTGAATTTTGTTGACTCCAGTTGGCCTAACTCTAGGTTGTGGGGGAGAAACTTAAACTTGAGTCATGTGCTCAGTTTCTGAATCTAGGAACAGTCTGCTTTACCTGTAATATCTGATGAGAAAAGGGAAGAAATAGTTTCCTAAATAAAATTAGGGCACTATGACCTTGAGAAGGGGAAGAGGCTCGTGTGAGGTAAAAAGCAGGGGCCTGCTGCAGAAGTTGAAGAAGAAACACTAGGAGGAGGAAGAGTGTAGAATTAAAATATACTGACATTCTAGTATTAACTTGCAAGTTTTCTAGTTACAACAACGAAGACAGACATATTTTATTTTATTTTATTTTTGAGGTTCTCAAGTGGTTTTTCTCATCCTCACTCTGGGGACATGGAATGCTGGGGATCAGTCTGTACAAAACTACTTGGGTGGCTCAAGGCTTCATTCAACCCTGCTCCCAGGAAAGAGCAGCACTACAACATTTGGGGTGTTAGGAGAAGCTGCTGCTTAGAGGGGTCAGTTTATAATAGTGACACAGACACCTGTGACAGTTCTCACCTGTGTACCTGCCTCTGCTGATTTGCATCTGTCCTCACAGTATGTAGTCTCCAGCTGAATAGTGTAAATCCTGGAGATTGTGTTCCTAGGATGAGAGGAGTAGAATGGGGACTTAAACACTGTCTAGTCACATACTGCTAGATCCCCACTAGCAGTAAATGAGGACAGAGTAGATGTTTTTTCCTGGCTGTATCCCTGTACAATGCTGAGTCCGTAGATGACATTTGATTAAGTACTTGCAGAATGGGTGAACGTTTGAACGTTTGGGAGACCTAGAGAGGTTAAGTAACTCTCCCCTAAGGTCACATAGTTAGCTAGGGCAGAGTTGTGATTCTAACTTAGCCTGTCTGACTCCAGAGCTCATATTCCTAACTGCTCTGACTGGCACCTCAGTCAGAGCTAGAGCCCTGCTGCAGTTGGCCGAGTGGCTAGAGTGTCACTATGGGCCCTGTGTTTTTGCATTGATGAGAAAAGTCCTGGCAGTGTCAGAAGGGAGAGGGAAAGGTGGCACGAGATGCCTTTTATTTTTTTTATTTTTTTATTTTTTTAAAGAGAGAGTGAGAGAGGAGAGAGAGAGAGAGAGAGAGAGAGAGAGAGAGAATTTTTAATATTTATTTTTTAGTTCTCGGCGGACACAACATCTTTGTTGGTATGTGGTGCTGAGGATCGAACCTGGGCTGCACGCATGCCAGGCGAGCGCGCTACCGCTTGAGCCACATCCCCAGCCCACGAGATGCCTTTTAAAATCCAGGAAAGCAACTTTGGTCTACTGAGCTCTCCCCAGTCAACTTTCCTTTCTTTTTGCAAATTGAAAGCATTTTTTAACCTCACTCAGAATATTGTTGGCCTAGCAACTTGAGTGACTCACTGGAGTATCTCTCCTTTGGCTCCGAAGCCAAGGACACGCCTTTGGCAGGGATTCTGACTGCTCCTAACTGGACAAATGCACCTGTCACTTTAATCTTCTCCTTAAAACCGAGGAAACAGAATCACTTTTGGTGTAATAACAATTTTGAAAGGACTTCATTTTTTAAACCTTCATGCAAGAAAATGTTTAGACAATATCTGTGATGAAACCTATGAGAGTCAAGCAACCAGTCTAAAGGGAAACTTAGTACACAGTTAATTCTGTGTTTCCTGAATGCATTTGGGCTAGAGTAAATTAAGCACTTAGAGAGATCCTTGGCATATAAGGAAGGTTCAACTTCATTAGCCACGGGTTTCCTCCCTGTTCAGAGTGTCCACAGTCTATCTCCTGTGTGCTTAGTTGATGTGCTATTCATTTTCCAAAGGGATTGTACTTCCCACTGTGTTCTTAACCTTTTGAAATGATCATTAGAAAGGGAATTTTCTTTCAAACCAATTTATTTTCAAATGTGAACAAAAGCCAGGTAAAATTATTTATGGATTATAAAATTATTTATGGATTATCTGTTGTGTAGATTATTTGCATGCCTGTAGCCTTCTGCACTTTTTAAAAAGTAATTTTCAATTGTCCAAGTGATTCGTGAATAATCTATTTTTCTTGAAACCACGTCACAGATAAGACTTAAGTTATTTGCGACTGCCTTTGCCAGTCCCTTTCATCCCTGGCTCTGTTGTTTTCAGTTTGGTATTTATCTTCATCAACCTTTTTCATTCCATTCCCACTGAAGTTCATTGAGCATTTTTGATGTATCTGCTACATGCCAGACCAGGAATATAAAGATAAAAGAGACATAGCCCTCACCCTCAGGGGCGCCAGGTCTAAGGCAGGAAAGAGAAACATGCTTACCTGGCAGTGTTATGGCATGATAGTGATAGTAAACACTAGGGAAAGCCTCCGCAAGGAGGTAACTTTGGCCCAACATGGAGGGATGTTCTGACTCTGAGTGGAGATGAGATGAGATAAAAGGGCATTTTGTTAAGAGAACAATTCTAATACTTGGATGTTGGAAAGTTTGAGGTGTAGGTTGGATCTGACTGGAACATGTGATTTAGGGGAGAAGTATTGAAGATAAAGAGCTTCATTAATGTCACAGTTGTCCATATTTGAAGCAGTGTATTTTTAGTAAACAGAGAGAGTCCTTGCAGTCACATGAGCTGTCGCAGGCCTAGTTTGCTTTGTACTAGTTGTCCAGTATGGCTGCAGCCTGATGAATGTATGCATTTGCATGCTTTCATGCAGTTGTTTCAGACTGGAAACAACTGGAGCATTACATCAATCGGAAGGTGGCAAACTGCACTGCTCATTGGGGTGGCTCTTCTTCAGTGCTTCAGTCACCTTGTGCAAGATGACTGTATGATTTATTGTCCAAACAAGGACAGGTGTAAACTTGGACTGTCCTGGGAAAACCTAGGTGTGCGGTCACCCTTGCCATGTGGTAAATTGGACCCTTAAATGTGATAGAGCTCTATATTTTTCATGAAGAAACAAAAATTTGGATATCATTGTGAAACTCCCTGTTTTTAAGTTACTTCTATTTTTTAAAAATAAACATAACCAAACAAACGAAGAACAAAACCAAAAATCATAGAGAGGACCATGCTGGCAGAACCAGTTAACAAGCTAAGCTTCAGTTTATGTAACTGCATAAATTGTGGCCATTAAGGATTGTTTTTTTGTAAAAGATTCCCCACAAGTGCTCAATGTTGTTTTTTTTTAAATTTAGTCAACTATTTCTGAATAACAAGTTATCCTCAAACTCCATAGCTTAAAAAATAAAATAAAAGCATTATTACTATCCAGAAGTCTGTGGGGGCAGTTGGGTAGTTCTTCTGGTCTTGTTGGAGCATTCATGCATCTGTGGTCAGCTGTGTCTCAGGTTGGTAGTCCTGCTGGTCATTGCTGGACTCTCAGGTGTTCGGGAGTTGATGGCTCCAGGCTGATCTAGGATAGTCTCAGATGGAACAACTAGTTTTCTCTCTACTTGATCTCATCCTCTGCAAGCTCAGCCTTGTCACATGGCAATGATAGGTGGAGAGAGTGGGCATAAATGGTCCCTCTTGAGGCCTAGGCAAAGCAAGTCATAGGCCAGTCTAGGTTCGAGGGATGGGGAAACATATTCTATCCCTTGATGGGAGGAATTTTAATACCATCTGGCTGCAAAAATGGGTAAAGAATTGGGAGCATTATTGCAATCAACTTACTACAGTTACTTGTTTTTAAAATTATGTATTTAGCACATGCCTGTTATCCCAGCTATTTGGGAGGCTGAGGCTGGAGGATCTCAAGTTGGAGGCCAGCCTGGGCAACTTAATGATATGCTGTCTCAAAATAAATAAAGGGCTGGGTATGTAGTTTAGTAATAGAGTACTTGCCTAGCATTTTCCAGGCCCTGGGTTCAGTCCTCCATTCCCCTTCCCCCCAAATTGTGTTCTTAAATAATGGGACAGATGAAGATATCTTTTTTTTTTCCCCTTCAGATAAACGAATCCAACTGTACATGAAAAGCCTACTTTGTCTTCCAAGCTCTCAAAAATGCATGCCTCCTGTGCCAGGAGGCCTTACTATCATTCAGCAAGAGCTAGAAGCATTAGGCTGTCAATATGCAAACATTGTGAATCTCAACAAACAAGTGTATGGACCATTTTATGCAAATATACTTCGGAAGCTGCTCTTTATTGAGGAAGCTGTGGGGAAGGTAAATGCTTCATCTCCAACCAACTGAAGACAACTGACATTGGAGACGAGATGGGAAATCCAGCACTTTGGTACCCAGTCCATAACCATCAATGGCATTATAGATATGGCACATTCTTAGTACTGTCTGTGGTGCAGTGTTAGCCCAAGCATATGTAATCTGGTAATGTCAGCGTTACAGAAGACACACATATCACATAAACCTTACTTTTGCATCACCTTCAAGTTTAAAACAGACATTTGTAATGAACAAAAAGCAATTTGTAATTAATTATATTACCTATATAATACTTGTTTTCCTAAGCGTTTTTATATGACTTATTCATTCAGCTGATAAGGAGTTGTTTTTCTCATTTGTCACTATCAAATCTAATGATTTTTAATTTTGGTACAACTTTTTAAAGGGTTTGAAAGTTGTGAGAATATTCAAGGCAACTGATGTTCTGAATAAATGAAGTGAAGTAACGCATAATTGTATATGAAGTGTATAATTTCATTTTTATTAATGTATAATAGAAACTTAATGGTAAGTCCTCACATTCACCAAATGTACCAAACCATATTTTGTGATACCAATTGTCAGTATTTATTTAGAAGTTAAATTTATTAAATGCATGTTAATGCTATGTATAAACTTTTAGATAAAAATCATTCTTATTTAGTGAAAATAGAAACAAATCCTTTCCTTAAAAAAATTTATTTTAGAGGTTGATGTCTTCTTAAAAATTAACCTGCTTTCTAAGAGAAACAGTTTTAGCACAAATCTCTTAGTGAATTTCCTTAAATTTCTCAGGCCATAGACAGGTTTATATAAGATTTTAATATTTTTATGTAAATCAGGGATGATTTGAATTGGTTTCCTTATAAGAAGAAGGAAAATTAATAATAATAAAATGAGATCCCATTCTCCATGAAGTTCAGAAACAGGTGAACTTTGAATTTCTTCACCAATATAATTTAACTTGCAAATGCTTTTTGTGCTGAATAAATCCTTACCTTCTTATAACCATGGTGCTCTTTTAAGTAGCATTATTATTTGCCATTTTGGAGCACTAATCAGAACTTATACAGATGGGCTCTGGTTGTCGCTGGGATTTTAGAAAAGTTGGCTTATGCTGGAATTACATACTCCCTTTAGTGTGTTGAAGTAAGTACTCAGTCTATAAAGTGCTTTAATTGCTAAAATACATTTTGGATTTTTTGTTTGTTTGTTTTCCAGGGACCCATAAAATTAGTAATTTGGTGAGAAGAGGAAGTAAAATGAATATTCCTCTCTCCCAACCTCCTTTTACTTGCCACATTCTCCACCATTATGGTGTTATTTTCATTATTTTATGAAGTTCTAGGAAATGATTTGTGAATAAATTATCTCCAATCTTTGAATTTTGAAGAATCTGCCAAAATTTTATGAAATTCTGAATATCATTTTTTCCCCACAATGCCCCATACACAAGTCAGACATTCTGTGTGTTAAAGCAGCTGTGCACAAGTGGACTTTACTGAAGAGCACATCATGGACTTGCCCATTTTGCTCTCCCTCACTCCCCTCTGCCATGTTTCCCTGTGCTTAGAAACCATAAGGTGCTGGAGACTTCGGTTTTCATTTTCTCTGAAGCTGAAGTAGTTTTCAACTAGGCTTATTTTGGGGCATGGGTGGCTGGGTGGCTCTACCAGTAGAAATGTAATGCATACATAGTGTGATGTTTTGTTGTTGTCGCTTTCTGAGGTGAACTGTATGCTTAACAGTGGTGTATGTTTTTATTGTCAGATTGGAATCCAGCTGATAACTCATTTATATACTTGATTATACTGCAGTTGTCTGCAGGAAAACAATGTGCAAACATTTTTAAAAATGTATATAAAATGAAGGGCATTCTGATTTTTTTTCTTTTTTTTAACATGGCAAAGTAAATCTCAGTGTCTCAAGTCTGGATTTAGGCAACTACCTTTACTAGTATTTTAAAATAATATCCTTTAGCATATTGTTTACTTAGTTTTACTTAAATGTTTACTTCTACTTTTGAGATTTTTCTGACATCATCTTGTTTTGTAGTGTAAATTTTATTAAACACCAATACACACATTTTCATTCTTGCTAAAACGTATACTGTGTTTACTCACTAAATTTGAAAACATTAAAAATTATTTCAAAATAGCCAGTCTCTCTCTTTTCTAACTACTTTTGGGTAGCCTGGGGGTGGGATATTAATTATAGTTGTTCTATCAAGATTCTCATGCTCACTGCCAGAGCCTTGCAAATATCAAGTCATGTTCATTCATTCAGTCAGCCAGCCAGCGCCATTCGGCTAACAGATTCCTGTTGAGCGTCTGCTATGTGCCAAGAAGTATCCCAGCTTTCATACAGAGATGCAAAGACAAATGCTGTCCTGAAGAAGTTTATAATCTAGTAAAGATACAATAACATTTATAGAATAAACATTATTAGTGCTAATGATCATCAAACTATGTTTTGTGGAGAAGATAATTCTTGTGCTAAAACATGAAGGCTACATAGAAATTTGCCAAGAAGTCAAGAAAGGAAAAAGCACAACAGACCAAGTGCACAGTGGGTACAGCATTTGGAAAAATGGGGAGCCCAGGGACTAGCATAAGTTGTCATACACATATGCACTCATACAGGAACACATATGTGAACAATAGAAATAGACTCCGGGTAACTGAAGCAGTGGAGGAGTTTTTTGGGGGTGTGTGGAATACCTCATAGAATCCATTTAATCAGAGGAATCAGGCTAGGAAATGGGTAGGAACCAAAGTAATCCTAATTGCAGGAATCTAGCTACACTGGTTTCTGCTGTGGCTTCTGAGATTGATTTCTGAAATGTGCTTGTTGTTTTGCCTCATTTACATAAAACTTAAAAGTTCCAGATGATGACATTTATTTGAGTGAGTCTAGATCAAGCACCCAGGCTCTAATAGATAGTTGACTCTTATACTCCTGGAATCCCACTAAAGTCAACCTATTTGGGATTTTCCTGCTGAGGAGCAGAAAAAGAAACCCACCAAAACCACCAGTCATGAAGTTCTTAAGAAATTTGTATGAGCAGACCACACAAAACAGCAGTATTTCTGAAAGTGATTAAAAAAAAAAAAAGAATAATTCCTAAGGAAGGATGTAGAAGTGAACCTTTATTAGAATGTGTGGATGAACAGCTCTAAAGTCTCTGTGGCCTCCAAATAAGCAATCATAGTTCAAAGGAACCAGAAAAGCCCTCAGCGTGCTATAAAGTATGGACCCAGATATTCTCTGAAATAAATAAATGAAAACCTTTCCACTCAGTGAGGGAGTCCTGGTGTCTCCTTGAGTCTTCTGGAATCAGTGACAGCCTTCTGCAAGTAGTGAAAATGGCCCCTGTCCCAGAATCCTCCCCACCCCCCAACTCTCCTCTTTCAAAATATCTCCATACAATCCAATAAAATAAATGAGAACTTAAAAAAAAAACAAGCAAACAAAAAACGGAGGGTGAAATGGAGGTACACCTACTCCATTCAGCCATCCAGAGACCCAACTTTCATCCATTTTGAGACTCTACTGTCTTCAGATCTTCAGAATTCTCTCCATTCACTGAATAGATGGAGAAAGAAAAGGATTTTCCATTTCCACTCATGTCCCACTGGCAGTATTCAATCATGTGGCCTTATTTGACTACAAGGGACGCTGCACATGTACCCAGGAGAAAGATATTGGCTTGCATATTGGTAAGCATTAGTTAGTCTCTGCCTCAGTTCTTTCTAGCTTCCTTGAATGAGCCCCAGTAAACTTTCTTTTTAGGGAAATAAGTTGAAAACTGGTGCCTGCTCTGACATTTGGTGGTAACTCCCTAGAACACTTTGTGGAGGGGACTTTGAAGCCAGGTTCAGGATAATTAATGGGGTTCTATGGTTGATTAGCCAAGGATGCTATGGGCATGTGGAGGGACACCTTTTGTGCAAGCTTTTTTTTTTAAACTTCTCACTTGTATCTTTCTCAAAATCAAAGTTCAGCCTTCTAGGGGTGTTAAGTTCCAAAGTTGTCCACTCATTGCTCAGTAAAAAGTAGCATGGGACTGAGGGTCATGAGATCTGAGTTTGAGTTACTTCTACAACTTAATAGGTATGCGAACCCAAGTCAGTCTTTTAATCTCCCTGAATCTGAGTTTTCTATCCTACCTGTCTACCAGACAACCTGTTTATCTCACAGAAGTATTCTGAGGATCAAATGAGATGTATTTGAAATTGTCTGCAAACTATAAAGTATAATGTATTCAGAATACATTATAGTAACTATAATTTATGAGTCCTAAATCTCTTTCAAGCTTCAAAGGGCTTTAGTACTTTGAGATGCAATGATTAAGTACTTAGCTACATAAGAACAAAAATTATCATATCTCATCAGAGCCATGGTTCATTAAGCCCAATATTGTCATTGGCAGAGAAACTCAAGGGTAGGTGAAGGGCCGTGGTTGTTGTCCTTGATGCCAATTTCAAAGGACAGTGACAAAACACAATGTGTTTTTTTTTTTTTTTTTAATTTTTTTTAGTTCTCGGCGGACACAACATCTTTGTTGGTACGTGGTGCTGAGGATCAAACCCGGGCCGCACGCATGCCAGGCGAGCGCGCTACCGCTTGAGCCACATCCACAGCCCCACAACGTGTTTTAATTTCACTAGTAACCAATTATGACTTTATCCTTCATGATTCCATCTAAAATTTCAAAAATTTCTTTGTATTATAGCTTGTTTCCTCTCATTCACTATTTTTGGAATGACTTTTTCTTGTAAATTCTAAGCTTACTATGTTCATCTCTTTCAGATTTCAAGGGAAAGAAACAGAGTTTTTATAAGGCTTTATGAAGAATAAAAGAAACCAGGTAATCCTGTCTCAGCAGTTGCAATTTCAGGTGTGCTGGAAAAGCTGAATATAGTATCTTTTAGAATGTAATAATAATAGCCACTGAGCACTTACCATATGTCATGGACTTCCTAAGTACTTTATATAAATTATATAACTACCAACTTGCTTTCAGGCAGACTGACATTTTCATATATGCAAAATGAGACTCAGAGGCTAAGAACTTGCCCAAGGTCACAGATCTGCTAAGTGAACCTAAGGAAGGAGTCTAACTCTTGAATGAGTGCTCTTATCTACCTGTTATAGTGGCTCCTCTGAGCATCCAACAAGAAGCATTTCTCAGTGTTAAGATGCTACCAAATGCTGACTTGGCATTTACTTCTCAACTTCTGTTTCTGTCCTTCCTTTCTGTGTATCTTAATTGAAAATGTCCCAACAGAGAATATGATTGAGTTTGTTTGCCACTAGTTACTATGAACATGTCCCTGCGTTGGGTAAGGTTCTCATGATAAACGTCCTTGGCCCTCTCAGATCTAGCCTATGGGGCTGTCTGTGGGGGATACATGGCCCTACTGGTTTTCACAGGATGATAAGGACACATCATGTAAAGCAAAACTTTTCAGAGGACTGTGGGAATGGCAGGCAGTTGAAGATTTTTGAACTTACAAGTCTTGCTCAAAATGCAAAATATTCTCTGCTTACAGTACTTAGAAACTTTGGTCCACATTCTCTCTTACCTTGCTGTTTGTGAAATGACAGAATGCAGGGACCCTTTCTATCCTTGCCTTTTCAGTGTTGAATCCTTTCTCTGATGCTGCTTCTGGTCTTCTCCAGTTCTATATATTTAAATTTATCCAGGTGTAGAAATCAAGACTGAACACAATCTAGTCTGAACCAAGGTTTTAAGAAGAGAAGGTATATATTTTTTCTCTATTATCTTCATGTTGAGGCTTCTCAGTAAAGGTCGGGCGAGCGTCGGAGGAAGAGACCACCAAGAGACTGTCTCATGCAACAGCAAGGGGTTTATTGGGGGACCAGCATGCTGGGGCTCAGAGCTCACTTGAATAGAGCAGAGAGAACCCTGAGAACAGCTTAAGCAGAGCTTATATACTTTTCTTGGAGAGGGCAGGGAGGGAAGTTCATTGATGGGTCAGGGCCAGTGGGTGGTTTGCCTGCAACCTAGTGAGGGAGTGCATTCTGCAGTTTGGCAGTTGGGGACAGCACATTCTGGGAACAAGATTTCAACAGTGTTTTGTTAAGCATACAGAAAAACGGAGTGACAAGTACCTATTTTATTAACCTTTCAGAGAAGGTATATATTTTTTCTCTATTATCTTCATGTTGAGGCTTCTCAGAACAAGGTCCAATTTCTTTAACATGGATTAAAGCCAATTAAAGCCTGGCTCTCCTGGATCTTTCTAGCAGCATCTACAGACATATCCCTTGACATGCTCTACATGAGAACCATTCTCAGTTGCCTGGATGTGGTAGAATGTACTTTAAAGCCCTCATGCTGTTGCTGACTGTTGAAATGCCATTGATCCGTCTCCCCATGCTTTCATTGTAGTATTAAATACAGTGGTCAGATAATTATGGACTTAAATTCCAAATGTACTTGGGCAAATATTGCTTAACCACTATGAATCTTAGTCTTTCACTTGTCAAGTGGGGATAACCATATTTATGCCCCAGGGATTGACCATTTGACTAGAGAATATGTTTACAAAGGGTAGATTCCAATGCCTGGCAAGGAGTCACACTTGGTAAGTGGAAGCTTTCCCTTATATTCCAGAGCCAACTGGGACACTTCTGCCTTCTCCTTTTCCTTGCTCTTCCATCACCAGTGCCTCCCCCCATTCTCCTACCTCTGTCCCATGCATTGGTTTACTTCTCATATGGCTACCACAACATTTTATATGTAAGTGATGGCAGCGTGTGCCAAGATGTTAACCATTTTTTCCCTCTAGGATCTCTTGGTCCTCTATTCAAAACATAAGTGACAGCAGAAAACAAATCACAAGACTGTTCTTAGTTTTTTGTTTTAAAAATCCAGCCTCTTAGGGAATCAGAGAGAAGGCATGAATTTGACCTGGGGTGCAGGTGTAACGCAGGATGGATTGCAAGTGATTAAGGTAGCTATGGTGTAATGGCCAACACTCCAGTCACTGTCAGCCAACTGTCACCAAGGAGGACTTTAGGACTACTACCAATCTCCTACTTTTCAATAGAAAACTTTAAAAATCAGGACAAAAAAAGTGAATATCAAATTTGTTATCACCCATTGAATTTTTGCTTTCAAATAATTTATTCAATACAAATTTATTCAGGAACAAACAATTGGGTAGAACCCAGGAATATAGAGACAAGAAGGTTCCTGGTGAAGCTCTCTGGAGAACCAGACACATAAAAGAGGATTGTGGTATTGAGTGATAGCAGCGGCAAGCTACAAATTATAAAGCTGAACTTGTCTTAACAAGCTCTCCAGGCAATTCTGATACTGCAGAAGTTGGAGACCCACTCTGATGGTGGAAAGTAAAAAGGACTTTGGAGCAGGGAGCGAATGCAACTGAGCCACCCTTGAGATACTATCTTATATAAATCACAATCATAGTCCCTTCCCTGCTAGACTCTAAATGGGGTGCTTTCTGGTAATTCACAAGAATCATATACAAATGTATCTTGTATCTAAGAAAATTGAAGAACTTTGAGGGCAAGGCTGATTCTTCATTTATTTTTCTTCACTTATTTTCAGATGTCCATCAACACAGTACTTTCACAAGCATTGAAATTTAAGTAGCTAATTCAGAAATAAGACTAACTTAGTGCAAGGCTTATATATTCACACATTTTCATAACATCATGGTCAGACATTCATGAAACTTCCTATTTTCACCATTAAAAATGGTGTATAGTTCAGCAGATTAAGCACATTCACATTGTTGTGCAACATCAACACCATCTAGAACTTTTACCCCTTCCCAGATTGCAACTATCCATTAAGCAATTATTGGTATCTTTTGTTTTTTTTCTAATGGGAATTTTTCCTATTGATTTATATTAGTTTATTTTAGGGAGACAAACTTTTTTTAAATACTCTATTCGTGGTGATTTTTTTATACAATATTTTGGAAAATTTTTAATTTTTCATGGAATCATAAAATCATGTTTAAGAATCCTTTTCATCAAATCCTGTATGATTTGTTGCCATCCTTGAAGTTCTTTGCCAACTCAACGTTAGGAATACATAAGCTTAGTTTCTTCTAGACCTGTTTTTTAACACTGAGATATTTAATTCATATAGGACATATTAAAAGTACACTCAGATGTATTTTTCTCCCAAATGGCTCTGCTGTTCCAATGTCATTTCGTAGATTCCCGCTACTGATTTAAATGTCATCTTTTTATACTACTCCCTCCATGTGCTAGTAATTTACTCCCAGATCACAGGTCTAGTACCTTGGGAACTTACTACTGTCCTGTTATACCTTAATGCCCAAAGGCATCATCACTAATTTAACCGACTCTATTACTAGCCTTTGGGAAGTTTCTCATCCTTCCATAATGCAGTTTTGGGCTTAGTGAAGTAAATTCTCTGCCTCAGTAATTCAGGTTGCGCAAATTATCAGTTCACATTTTTGTTGGTCTCCATTATTGGAGAATTGGCCATATCCTGTAAGCTCGGGTTGAGGATTATTAAGGTAAGACTTCCGACCTACACCAGAGGGCGCAGTTTCCAGGCTCGGCCTCGGTCACATCCGGTTTCCTCCCCAAGTTCAGTCGAGAACAGGCGGAACCTTTCTGACGTGCCTCGGTTGAACATACGCGGCGGGGACAGTTTAGGCCACCGAGTATCGCTGTTAAGGCGTGCTGCAGTTTGTTTGGGGCGGTGCAGGCGTGCGTGAAGGTTTTGTCTGTTTCTTCCTTTGTCGTGACCGACATGGACGTGCTAGCGGAGGAATTTGGAAACCTGACCCCGGAGCAGCTGGCAGCGCCGATCCCGACTGTAGAGGTAAGTGACGGAGTGTGGCGAGCGGAAGGGGCCCGGAGACATCTGAGGAGGCGTTTCCCGGAGAGCCGTGGTTTCGGAGGGGCGAATAGCGGCTTCTGCGCATGCTCAGAGGTCCGCGCGTGCGAACCTTTTTCCCGATCCGGCGTCCACGTGCCGGTGAAGGGACTGAATCCGGAGCTGTTTGCAGCGTCCGGGCCTGAGAAGCAGTGCGTTTGGTCCTCTGGATGGAGCTCTTACAGTATATGTGTGCATCGGCAAGGACTGGCCCTCGCATTCACCCTGGGGGACCAGTTACATCTTCACGGGTTTACAGAGAAGTGCACCGAGGTCCAGGGGCGTTTGGGCCATTTTCATGAAGCCCCTCAGCTGCTGTAGTGGTAAAACCAAGTCGTGTCAACCTAGGGTAGTCATCATTCCTTTTAACCTAGAGTTAAAGTTTGTGCTGCAAGCCACTTTGCAAACGCCCTGAATATTTATCCAAGATGTTTCTTGTTTTCTGAGGGAAAAGCCCTATAACTTAATCAGAATTTCAGAGTTAAGGATAACTTTCATACAGCGAGCTGCCCAATGAGGTGCACCTGTTGCCATTTTTATTTTCTGGAATGGCTCTTATTGTAACGGGTTCACCTTGATGTTTTGACTATATTCCTTGTGGTTTTGAAAATTACGTGGTTTCTTTTTCCCAATCTTCTTTTCCCTAAACTTCTCCCTGGTTTTCTTTTTCCTAAACTACTACTTCCTGATCTCTCCTCCCTGATCTCATTTTCTCTGAATCACTTCTATAAAAGTTCCATATTCTTGCAGATGGACAGAATCACAGCCTTTTGGACCGGAGTCCTCTGTGTTTTTCCTTTGCTAGCAAAACAATAAACCTTTTTCCTTTTTCACAAAGCTGCGTCCTTGTTATTGGGTTGGCATTAGGGACAAGGATGGAGCTTTCAGCAACATCATCATAGCCTTTTTGACCTTCAAAATCTTCATTGGCTTGGAATGGGAAAGTAGATAGTCCAGGAAGAGATTCCAGGTAGCGGGAACAGGGTGCTTGAAACCCCACAGCAAAACCATCAGATATTTCTGAGGAACTGAAATAAATCTGGTGGTTCTAGAGTGAATAAAAAGAGGGGAATAAGAAATGAAGGATATGTAAGGGTTCTAATTATGAAATATATTGTTAGACATCTGAAGGAACTTGGACCCTCTCCCTGGGAGCTATAGAGCATTTAAAGGGTTTAAACAGGAAAGCAACATGATCAGTGATTCTGTTGCATTTGGAGCTGGGGGTATGAGTGTGAGGTGGGGTGGAAGCTCAGCAAGCACTGAATTCTAAGAACCTCTTTATAATTATTCGAAGCTTAATAAAGTTGATTAATGATCATTCCATCAGATTGAATCTGAGTGCCTACAGCACACTGTTATCTGTCATTAGGCAATACTGGATTTTAACTTTGCAATTACTGATCCCCTACAATGTGTTAGTCTCTGTTTAGCCATAATATGTATTATATTATTTAATCTTTTTAAGTGCTGTTTTTACTTGTTTTACTAGTGTTCTACAGTAGTTAGATAAATAGTCCAGTGTTAAAAGGCTGGTAACTGGCTGATGTAGAATTTGGTCTTGGTCAGCCTGACTCCAGAGTCTTCATAGTTCACTGCTAACTAGACTGAGGAAAGAAGCCTGGTAAATTTGTATTTCTTGACTGAACTTGCAAACTACCAGTACCACAATTCCAGTTTTCTGATTTAGGGATAATAACTCTGTTTCCTGCATCCAATCCATGTTACATCTTAAGAGTTCTGTTTTCTAAATATATACAAATCAGAAATCTCATTCCTGTGACTGTCCCAGAAGACATTAGATTTCCTTGCTGTCTGCTGCCATGGGTATCCCATTCATCCATAGTTCGTTCCTTCCTTTCTTTTTTTCAGAGTAACAGATATAAGTTTATTGAAGGGATAAGAAGGGGAAAGGGGACACTCTTGAGGGAGAGAATGGGTCCTCTCAGGAGAAGAACCTCCTATTGTTTCTTAACACTAATGGTTTCTTGTTTTTCTTCCTATCAGACTTTTCCTTATCTTAGTCTGTGCTGTGCCCTCAGTTCTTAATGTTCTTATTGAGTGAATGAATATATGAATAACTTTTTATTGCCTTTGACAAATTAGAAGTATTTGCCTAGAATGGCATTTTTAAGTGACACTTTACTGATTTTTTTAAAAAAAATTATTTATTTATTTTTAATTGCAGATGGACAATATGCTTTATTTTGTTTGTTTATTTTATGTGGTGCTAAGGATTGAACTCAGTGCCTCATGTGTGCTAAGCAAGCACTCTGCCACTGAGCTACAGCCCCAGCTCCACTTTATTGATTTTATACTGCTGAATATTATCTTTGCATTTAATTTAATTTGGGGCATACTGAGTTTGAGTGGCCTCTGAATCGGTAAGATGTCTGTGTCCAGTCAGTAGAGTGCACAGGTCAATACCCATCACCAAAGCATTGATATTCACTTATATCGTTCATTTATTCATTCAGTATTTATTGAGGGTCTTTTCCATGCCAGGCACAATGCTTAACAAGGTAGGTAGATAGGGCCACTGCCCTTGGAAGAATTTACATTTGGAGCTGGGGGAAGGAGTGTAAGGTGGGGTGGGGAAGCTCAGCAAACGTGTGAGATCTTGCATGTCCAGCCCTACTTGAGAAGGAGGAAGGATTCTCCAGGGGTCGGACTCTGTCCAAACACCTTGACAAACACCACACGTGCAGGGTAGGCCGAGGAAAGCATAGGAAGAGGCCCAGTAGGGAGGAAAGAGGTCAGAGAAGGAGGTGTCGCAGAAGGCTGTGGTCAGTATGGCTGTGGAGGGTCTGAAGGGAGTGAGTGCCCTTGGAGTTGGTACCTCTGTCAGCCTCCTTGCAGGCAGCTGAGTCAGAATCTGGCAGCCCTGGGATACAGGAGTGGGAAGAGAGGGAGAGTAGCTTGGCATAGACTGTTCAGGAAGCGGTAGCTGAAGGGAAGAAAGTAAGGGAGAGGCTGCTGGGCCAAGGGAGGTTTTGTTTTTAAATGGAAATATGTAACAGTGCCATGGTTTTAAAGAACACATCAATAAAAAATATAGGCTGAGTATCCAGGAGTGGGGGGAACAGAAATGGGATGAGGTTTCCTATCTTCTGGAGGAGATTGGAAGACAATAGTTGTGGCAGATCATCAGCCTCTGACCAATGATTTGGCTTTGGGATGTGAGGAAGTGGGTATGAGATTGGGTGGGGGAGGAATTTGAGATGTGGGAATAGGAACATGAGGGACTGGATTAATTTGTAGGATTGCTATAACAGAGTCCCACAGAAGCATAGCTTGAGCAACTGAAATTTAATTTCTCACAGTTCTGGAGACCTGAAGTCATAGCAGAGTTGATTCCTTTTGTAGTCTGGGTGGAGAATCTGTTCCATGCCTCTCATCTAGCCTCCGGTAGTTTGCTGGCAATCTTTGGATCCCTGGCTTATAGAAACTTTGTCCTGATCTCTGCCTTCATCTTCACATGATATTGTCCTTAGTCATGTCTCCTTTGTGGAGATCAGCCAAGTTGAATTAGGTCTCACCCTAGTGACCTCATCTGAACTATTACATCTGTAACAACCGAATTTCTAAATAAAACTCACATTCTGAGGTACTAGGGGTTAGAATTCAACATAAGGATTTTAGGAGGACACGATTCATCTTTTGTTAGTTGTGAGTCTCCTCCTTGTTCTTTTTAATATTCACATATAATTTATTATTAAATTAAGTCTTCAATTACATTAGTTTTGATAATTACTCAAATAACTATTGTCCAATATATGCTATAGAACAGTTCCATTAACCTATGATCCTTTTCTATTCTTCCCCCCACCCCATCAACTTTTGAGTTCTTTCATTATAGATTGGTTTGGCTGACTCCTTTTTTTCTTCTTTTCTTTGGTACCAGGAATTGAACCCAGGGGCATTTAACCACTGAACCACATCCCCAAACTTTTTTTTTTTAAATTTTGAAATACGGTCTTGCCAGGTTGTGTAGGGCTTCACTAAGTTGCAGGGGCTGACTTTGAACTTGCGGTCCTCAGTATGATTACAGACGTGTAACAATATGCTCGGCCTGGCTGACTCCTTTCTTAAAAATGTTTCTACCATCTTCGGTTTGTCTGCTTCCCCTGCTGGCCACTCCTCAGTCTCTGTGGTTGGGTCCACTTACTCTTTTCATCTGTAGATGTTGGAGTGTTCTTGTTCTCACTTTGTGGAGCTCCTCTTCATTTCCACTCTTATGGTTTTAATTACAACCTGTTTGCTAATCTATCCTTAACTTACACCTCCAGACTACTCTGCTCCGAAATTCAGACCATGCGTTGCCTACTCCATGTTTCACTGGAATGTGTGATGCATATCTCAAACCAAATTTTCCCCCAGCCAAACTCCCATTGCCTCTCCACAACTAAGCCTGCTGCTCTTGCAAGGTTCCCTGTATCCTTGTCTCCATCAGTAGCTCTAGTCTGGTGGCCCTGTCCCTCCATCTGCTCAGGCCAGAAAACAAGGTATTGATTTTGACTCCATTTTATCGAGTCTTGTTGGCTGTAACTGAAAGCTTGTCTCCAAACTAATAATTACTCACTACTTGTTGTTACCAGGTTGGATTGTGGCAATCAGACACCAAGTGATCTTCTTGCTTTTAATCTTGCTTATTCTTAAACTGGTAGCAGGAGTGATCAGTTAAGGTGAACCAGATCATCACTCTTCTGCTCAGAGCCTTCCAGTGCATCTCAGGTCACCAGAGTGAAAGCCAGATTTTGCTCTGAGGTTCTACATGATATGATCCTTCCTCAGGAATTGTGTAGTGTGACCTTAGACTCAACTGTAACCATATGTCAGCATTTCCATTAACAAATAAGATCCCATATGTGAAAAGAGACTATCATGGTAAGCAATAGTCCAGTGCCCCAAAACTCAAGAAGCGTGGTGGTTAGAATCATTTACTAGAGAAGCAAATGCCATATGTGCCACCCTTCCGCATCCTTGAGGTGTGCTCTAACCTGGGATCAGTGCAGAGAGAATGGGAGGGAGAAAGGAAGACTCCCTTTGAGGCCTGAGACCCACTCCCCCACCAGATTCTAAAACTTACTATTCCTTTCTCAAACAAGCCAACCTCATTTACTAAGGAAGTATCATGAGAATAAAGTGTGAAAAATACTTGGAATCTTGAGTCATCAGGAAGAGATTAAATGTTAGTATGTTTAGGCCATCTATGATATATATTTATGTGTATATACATACATTTGAATGCATGTATGTGTATACACACACACTATTTCCATAAAAAGGGTTATAATTTTAAAATCTTTCTTTTTGTTTTGCTTTGTTTTGCTCACTGTGATAAAGTTTTTATAACTTCATATGAAAGTATTATGGTGCTGGCATAGAGTTCTGATATTCTTTTTGTTTGGTTCACAGGAAAAATGGAGGCTGCTTCCAGCATTTTTAAAGGTAATTGTTTAACATTTAATAATTGGTTATATTTCACATGTTAAAAAAAAAGAGTTAAAAAGCACCTTTTTTAAGATTGAATTTTTATTGCCCCAACTATCATGTTTTTACTTTGTATAATTGTGTGCTTTGCTAGATTTTGCCAATACAGGGAATTATAACTTTTTTTTTTTTTTTTTTTTTTTTTTTTAGTGGTAGTCCTGGGAATTGAACCCAGGGGTGCTTTACCACTGAGCTACATCCCTAATCCTTTTTGTTTTTAGAGACAAGGTCTTGCTACATTTTCCAGGCTGGACTCAAACTTGCGGTACTCTTGCCTCTCCCAAGTCTCTGGGATTATAGGCATGTGCTACTCCACCCATCTGGCTAATAGGAGGAATTTTAAGATAAAATCACTCCCCTTATGGTGCTGGTTAGGCGGGGATGAGTGTGGGTTTGAGGGGTGGTAATCTAATTTTACAGAGAAGAAACAGTATATTTAGAAGCATGGCACATGCATAATTAGAAATAAAATACTGTTGGTAAGAGGGATGTTACAGGTGGTCAGAGATGGCCACCCAGACATAAACTGGATTTTAAGCATAAAGAGTTGAACTAAGCTGAAAACGATGCAGAAAGTATGGCTTTCTCAGAGTGCTTAAGAGGAGCCTCCACAGCATCTGTGAGAAACAGAGACTAGTCTGTTTGGCTGGAATGAATGGGTAGATAGTCAGAGGAGCTGTTGAGTTTAATATAATATGGTGTAGGGCTTCAGTTTGAGAGGGCTTATGTTTAGTAGTAGGTATCTTAGTGAGAGTACACTTGTTACCCACGAGGGTGGCTATAATCAAAAGTCAAGACAATATGGGGAAATTAGAATCTTTATGTGCTATAGGGAGAATGCACGATGTTGCAGCTGCAGCATTTTTGGTAAACAGCCCAGCAGTTCCTTGAATGGTTAAACCAATTTACCTTATAATCTAGAATTCTGCTCCTGGGTATCTAGCCAAGAAAAATGCAAACAAAAGTCCACCCAAAAACTTTTTTTTTTTTTTTTTTTTTTTAATATTTATTTTTTAGTTCTCGGCGGACACAACATCTTTGTTGGTACGTGGTGCTGAGGATCGAACCCGGGCCGCACGCATGCCAGGCGAGCGCGCTACCGCTTGAGCCACATCCCCAGCCCCACCCAAAAACTTTTACATAAATGCCAGCATTATTTATAAGAGCTAAAAAGGAGAAAAACTACAAAGGAACATCAACCAATGATAAGATTTCTTAAATGTGCTGTAGTCATACAATGGGGTATTACATGGCAATTAAGAAAGATCAAGTACTGATACATACTACATCCTGAAGGAATCTTGGAAGCATTATAAGTGAAAGAGTGGAGACTTAAAAATAAGCAGTTTTGTTCAGTTAAGTCAGTATCACAGGCCGAAGGGAGAGGCTGGAGAAGTTGTCAGGGCCTGAAATCTGATCAAACTTAAAAACCATGGTAAGAATTTGGCTTTTAAAAGTCATAAGAAGCTAATGAAGAGTTTTTAATAGAGGAGTGACCAGGCATGAAATAAAATGGTAGTGAGGTCAAGGGAAGGTTGTTTTTTGTTTTAGTTTGTTTTTAAGGAACTGTATATAAGCAAAGAAGAGGAGTGGTATTTATGATTCAAAAGAGGAAAAGAACTGATGGCATATAGTCCAAGAAAAGGTGGAGAACTCACTAGAGATGTAAGATTGTGGTTATTGTATTTCTTCATTTAAGTTGGGGTTCTCCAGTAAGAAGGCGCCTCATAAAAATAAAAATAGATCTACCATGTGATCAGTTATCCCATTGTGGGTGTCTATCCAAAGGAAATGAAATTAACATATCAAAGAGATACCTGCATGCCTGTGTTTGTTGCGGCACTATTTACAGTAGCCAAGATGTGGATCAACCTAGGTGTCTATTACTGGATGAATGGATTAGGAAGATGTGGTATATGTACACAGTGCAACATTATTCAGCTGCAAAAAGAATGAAATTCTGTTGTTTATGGCCAAAAGCATGGAACTCAAGGATATTATTTTAAGTTAAATAAGACATACAAAGAAAAACAAATGCCATATGTTCTTTCTCAAATACCATATGTTCTTTCTTATAAACTAAAGAGTTATTTCAAGGTAGAAAAGAGTAGAATAGTAATTCCTAGAGGCTAGAAGAGTGGTGGGCAATGGAGATGGAGGTTGGATAATGGGTACCAAAACACAGAGAGGAGAAATGAGTTCTGGTGTTCTCCAGTGTAGTTGAATGACGGTAGTTCACAAGTCTGCTGTATTTTAAGAACTAGAGGAAGGCCCAAGGCCTCGCACACAAGGTAATGATAAGGAGAGGGAAAGCTAGTCCGTCAACTGAAGGACTAGCTTTTCCTCTCCTTATCATTACCTTGTGTGCACATGTTGTACACATTGTGTGCACATGTTGAGATATCACACTGTAACCTGTAAGCATGTAGAATTGTGTTAATTTAAAAGAAAAAAATTAGAAAACAGAAAAAGTAAAGCTAGGTTTCTCTACTCAGACCACCTTGGAATGTATTTGTTCATGAACAGAAATTTAAAGATTTTAATATGTAACTAAATATTAATTCAAAGAATACAAAACTTGTAAGTTTTCCAGAAGGTGCTGTTTTTGGCTGACAGCATCAGCACTCAGAAGTCTTTTTTGCCTGGAGTGACAGTGGTAAAGAGGGGCAGGTGTAAATACCTGTACTTATACGTTTTGCATAAGTACCAAATGGAGTGTGCTTGACTTGAGAGCATTTTTCTTTTTGGTGAGGATACCAATCACCTTTTGGGTTTTGGTTGACTTTCAGCTCACCATGAGCCAGAAATGTGAGCTGGTTTCCATAACAGAACTGTAATATTCAGCATGAGGGAGTATACCAGTCAGATTGTTGAGCATGCTGCCAGGGAGCAGCATTCAGGTGCCTATGCTAGGAGGAGTGTTGGCAATCTGGAGTATGGGCAGAGCAGGCCACTGCAGCTGGAGGTTCTGAAAGGCATGCATGTGAAAAAAAAAAAAAAAAAAAGGCATGCATGTGAGAGGTAGTTGAAGGGTCTGGTCTACTTAGAAGTGAGACCCTGAGAGAGAGGTGAGGAACAAACAGACGATCCTTCCTAGAGAGGACATGGAAATTGAGGGGCATAATCATCTCTTTAAGAGACAGTTAAGTCCAAGGGGTAAAAATAAGGAAGAAAGACCTCATATCATTATAAAGTTGAGTTTTTTTCCTCTGAAATCAGGACTGTTTCAAAATGGAATGGTTGCTTTGTAAACTAATGAGCACCCTAATAAAGGAATTACAATTAAAACAGGTTCTCTAGTTGTGTCTATTAAGAATATTCTAGAATTGTTGAATGGTATGTTTGAAGATCAATGTAAAAAATGAATATGTGTAGCCCTTTTAAACGCTGAGATTTTAGAGTCTTATGTGTTTATTCTGTCTTGTCCACAGCAGTACATAAGCTGTCATTATACAGTTGATGCTGACTGACTTCTGAGACAAAATGAACTGCTGACTTGTGTCTGATCTTAGGTTCCCTAGGTTTCACCTCCCCTTTTGATTTTAAATGCAGTTATTTTCATCTTTCTTAATATTGTGATCCTCCCTTATTCTTCTGTAAGATGGTATGAATGATTAGGGATTTATGAAAACGGGATCTATTTTTCATGATCCCTGATCAAAAGTCAGAATTACAACAAATTAAAAGATCTAATGGACTTTAAGTTGGGATGTTAGAATGGGACAGTACCCCATGCTATAAAATCTACATATTCCAGCTGAGCTGAGCAGAGGAGGTAGGCTTTATAGGCAGAAAAGGTCTGGAGAAGGCAGAGGTAGCAAAAATTGGATTGGCCTTTTCAAAGTTACTTCCTTATAGAATTAAAACAGAGGGGATTTCCTGTCATTCTGGTTCAGTTAAACTAATCTCCTTGTGACTAATTGCTGTCAATCACCTATTTGGGGGAAACTGGCCCCTTTCAATGTTAGTTTGATTACATGGCCCTTAGCACAAGTGACTCCATTTTGGTTTGATCTGGTCTACTGGGACCTAATACAGGAGGCTAGTACAACAAAGAAAATAGACATTGAGGTTTGAAGAAATGATGCTCAATTGCTATGTTCTCTGCCCCTCCTTGGATTTATTAGCTTCTGGGAAGTCAGTAGGTACATTTAAATACTCATATCTTGAATTCCAAAGGTCAGTTTGCTTCTTTATTTAATATTTATTTTTTAGTTTTAGCAGGACACAATATTTTATTTTGATGTGGTGTTGAGGATCGAACCCAGTGCCTCATACATGCTTGGAGAACTCTACCACTGAGTTATAACCCCAGCCCTCAGATTGCTTCTTAAGGAGGAAAATTTGAGAGTGTACTAATAAGATGGTAGAGAAAAGTAATGACACATTAATGAAAAGTTTTGCTTCATCAAATTCATGGATATTTTCTTTGCTTTGGTTTTGAGAAAAATTTGATCATCATGTTTGGTTAGAGTGAATTATATAATCTGTTATTTTGTTAATGACCTACTTTGTATTTTCTGTCTGTTTAGGTGAAAGGCCTTGTGAAACAGCACATAGACTCATTTAACTATTTCATTAATGTAGAGGTAAGCATCAGATCTTAGACACAGACATAAGCTAAAATTTAGTTGGAAGCCAGAGCCCAGTTCCTAATATTGCGCTTTCTACTGCAGATAAAGAAGATAATGAAAGCTAATGAAAAAGTTACAAGCGATGCTGACCCCATGTGGTACTTAAAGTAAGGAACCAACTATGAGTGTACTATTTTGATTTGTTGAACATTTTTTAAAGTGAATGTAGTTGCTGTCAAAACTTTTTTTTGTGTGTGTGTGGTGCTGGGGATTGAACCCAGGGTCTTGTGCGTGCGAGGCAAGCACTTTACCAACTGAGCTATATCCCCAGCCCATGTTGTCAAAACTTTTATAAAATTATTATTTTTTAAAAATATTTATTCTTTTAGTTTTAGTTGGACACAAAACCTTTGTTTTATTTATTTATTTTTATGTGACGCTGAGGATTGAACCCTGGGGCTTCGCACATGGTAGGCTAGCACTCTAGCCCTGAGCCACAACCCCAGCCCCATAAAATTATTTTTCAGTCCCTTTAATAAGGTATATAAACTGCTCAAGTTTAATTTTGTTTAATGTATTAGCTCTCTTTTTTAATACCTTTATTTGTTTATTTTTATGTGGTGCCAAGGATCGAACCCAGTACCTCACATGTGGTAGAGACAAGCACTCTACCACTGAGCCACAACCCCAGCCCCTGAAGTTTAATTTTTAGTTGGCAAACTAATTAAACAAGTAGAGTTATGATTGAGAAGTTACTAAAACTGTTTACATTTTAACTATTTTATATAAACTTTTATTTTAGTAATAATTTTATAATGATAGATAATAATTTTAAATAAATTTTAATAATTTATAATGAATTTTTAATAATGGGTAAAATAAGTTTTTAATAAATTTTTAATAATGTTATAATAGAAAACTTGCAAAAATAGTATGGAGTTCCCATGTATTCTTTACCCGGCTTCCATTAATACATCTTACATAACCATAGTGCAATTAATTAAAAAAATTTTTTTTTGGAAGTTGTAGATGGACAGAATGCCTTTATTTTATTTGTTTTTATGGGGTGGTAAGATCAAACCCAGTGCTTAACACGTGCTAGGCAAGTGCTCTACCATTGAGCTACAGACCCAGCCCCCATGGTGCAGTTATTAAAACCAGAAAGTTAGCATCCATTCAGTGCTACCAAATAGTCTGTGTGCCTTATTTGATTTTTTTCTCACCAATGTCCTATTTCCGGGCAGGAATCAATCTGGAGCCCCTTGTTACATTTAGTTGTCTTGTCTCTTCAGTCTGCAATAGTCTTGGTGTTTTTTGACCTTGACGCTTTTGAACAGTCTGGTCAGTGTTTGCAGAAAGTCCTTTAACTTGGTTTTGTTTGATACTTGCTCATGATTAGATCAGTTATGCATATATATATATATTTTTTTTTGCAATGTCACAGAAGCAATGTTTGTGCAATTTTCACCAATTCATATCTGGATACAGATGTCAATATATTATTACTGATTTTAACTTTGTTCACTTGTTAAGTGGTATCTTCCCAGTTTATCTACTATAAAGTTACTGCTTTTCTTTTTGTAATTAGTATCTTATGGGAAGATCCTTTGAAACAATGCAGATATCTTATTTCTCATCATACTTTCACTAATTTTAGTATATATTGATGGTTTGTAAGACTAACCATAACAGTTATTATTGTAGTGTAATGGTGAATGTGAATCTCTGTTTCCATCATTCCATCTGCTTTCCCTTTCCTCATTTATCTTCCTGTGTAGTAACTGATATAAATTTGGACTCATGGATATTTGTTTTATTCCCTTGGTCTAATCCAGTACTCTCATGCTGTTGCTCACTCTGACTCAGCTTTGGCCATAGCACATCCTTCAAGGTGACTTCTTGCCCCGTTGTCTCTGATACCAATCCAACACTACAGACTAACTTTCTCTCTTTCCTTATTTGTAACTTCTATCTCAGTAAGAAATATCTCATTATGTACAATTTTTTGATTTTTTTAAAATCATAGACTATACATAAAGTAACTTACAATTGTTAACTCATACCTCTGTGAGATAGACTCCATTTTGCAGGTTGTCTTTTTTGTCTTGAGGTTTAAAGTGGCCAATCAAAATGCTGTTTTTTAGATTCTTTTCTTTCCCACCTTTCAGTATAGTTATGCTCTTTGATGATACAATTAGATTTGTATTCTATTTTGGGTTCCCCTACATCCATGTTGATTTTACTTATGCTTTTGGGGGGAGGTTGTGTGAATGAACCATTGTTATGATGATGAGTTAGCCTTTACAAAATGTGTCTTCAAAAAATTGGTGCTTCCCTTCCATTTCCCAGACACTCCCTGTAGGTCTCCTTGCTTTATCCTTCCCATGTTTCTTTTTGCATCAATGAGCATATATTTTCCCCTCTTATGTCCTCCTTATTTGAATGATAGCATATCATAGATACCCTTTTTGTACTTTGCCTTTTTCATTGTGTATCATTCTTATGGAGCTATATTTTCAGTATTTGTATAAAGAGATTTACAATTTTTTAAAAGATACTTTGATAGTATTTTCTTTCATTTGTAAAACTACATGTACTATCACTTCAAAAAAATGTTCAATTATAATTTTTAATTTGTTACCCTTTGCAAAGTAATGATTTGTCAAAGCAGAATTCTTATATATTTGGGAGAAAAATAGCTTCTTTTTTTAAAAAATGTGTTTTTTGAAGAAATAAAATATATAATGGAATAATCTGCTTTTCAGATATCTTAATATCTATGTTGGGCTTCCTGATGTTGAAGAAAGCTTCAATGTAACTAGACCAGTGTCTCCCCATGAGGTAATTATAAACATTATTTTATTTATTTATTTATTTATTATTAGTTGTTCAAAACATTACAAAGCTCTTGACATATCATATTTCATGCATTTGATTCAAGCGGATTATGAACTCCCATTTTTACCCCATATACATAATAAAACATTATTTTAATTGGACTTGTTTGCTTTGACTCAAAGAATCTGCCGTCTTAAAAGATTACTTTAAAACATGCTTAAAAAAACCAAAAAACAAAAAACCAACACTTCTGAGACAGAGATAACGAAATTAAATAAACACTTGTGTACAGGTTGAAAGTTCCTAATCTGGAAACCCAGAATTCAAAACTGAGCATTCCAGTGCTCACCTGATAAAGTTTATGCAGATATTTCAGAATATGAAAAAAATCTGAAATTTCTAATTTTTTGGATCCCATGTAATTTTGGATAAGTGACATTCGGCCTGTACTATACTGTGTTAGGAAATAATTCTGTACTATTTATTTTGTCATTCTGTCCTGATTAGCATGCACTGTTGTATAACTGCCGTATTTGTATCCAGTTTCAGAGCTTTTTGGTAATCTTCATACCATTGCTCAGCCACTGTACCTCAAGTACTGTGCTCTTCATTGCAGGGGTCTCTCACCTGACACACCTTTGAGGGTCCTCCAGGCATTGTGAATAGACCAAGAACTAGGAGCTTGTAGTCTCATAGAAGAGATGGATGAGAAGAAAGCTGAAATATAGTGGCTTTAATAGGGCTATAGACAAAGGCTTATAGAAAGGCAGGCCCTTTTATTGGCTTTTAATATTTTCTTGATTTCAGATTCCTCCATTTAGGGTCTATAATTAGGAAATGATTTAGGAAAGAATATGAAGTTTGTAGGTCATGTTGTAGTCAAGTGAAAACTAAAATAGCAATCAGGAAATATAGTATAGGGATCTTTACTGAAGAACAAATAAGGTGTTCAGTATGATAGTTATTGTCTAGGTAGTATGATCAAGTAACCAGACATTCTGTATTGGTAAATTTTGTTCTTATTTATACACCAAGTATTTGTTGAACATTTCTTCTGTGTCTAAATATTGAAAAAAGAAGTGAGATACATACTCTGTGGAGAGATTAAAATAATGAAACACATGAAGCAGATACCAGGGTTGCAATTTGAATGCTTGGAAGGGCCAGGTCTGTGAGGTAAGGTAGATTTGTGGTGAGGTGAAAAAGGGGTGTGGCCAGGACTGTAGGGTAAGGAGAGTATGTGTCCCAGTTTGACTTCTCCCTCCTCCCATTTCCACTTTGCTAGATCTTTCCATTTTTTAAAGAACAAGACAGCCAATTGGCAATCTAAAAAAATTATTTTCCAAACTCTGTTACTGAGTTCAGAGAAGGGAGAAGACAATTTGAAGTTTAAGAAGGCTAAGGCTTTATTTGTTACTATAATTGGTTTTTCTGGTGTTGAAGAAAATATATAGATATTATTGTAATTAGAGATGAAAGGCAAAGATTTCTTGGATGGATTTTAGCTCTTGCAGAGCTGGGGAGAGTGTGAGCAGGTTGGGGGCCTATGCATCTGCTGCAGGCTCCATCAGAATAGTCCCACTCCTGTGGTCAGAGCAGACAAGGGGATGCAGACCTCAGGGCCCGTGGAGCGGGGACCTAGTTAGTTTTTTTTTTTTAATCACATCTGTGGAATTTCATTTCTGTTGAAGGGGTGGATCTGTTAAAACTCATTGAATGCTTACCTATTATGTACATTACATTAATTTTATTAATAAAAATAATATTTATATATACAAGGCATCATGCTAAATTTTTTTTTTTACACTCAGGAAATTAAAATGATCATTCTCATCCCCATTTTTTATTTGAGGAGACTGAGATGTAGAAACAGAGTGGTGGAGCCAGGATTTGAAACTAGGCAGTAGAGCCCACACTCTTGGTACCATGCCATACTGCCTTAGTCTGTCCTGAAATAGGAGGATTGACCTAGTTAATATAAGTATATAAATAATTTTTAATATTTAAAATGTCAGACACTGTTCTAAAAACTAGACGTTTAAATATAACTATTTTTCAATAGAAGCCAGAGAGAGGATTTAGCACCATGAGTTATATGGTTGATATTCAGAAAAATTATCTTTTTTGAAACTACAACCATCAATCTAATAGAAAAGTCATCAGAAAATTTGGATGTGGTTTCCTTATATCTGATAATGGCTCAGGCAAGGCATCATTTAACTTGTCACTGCCATGTCAAACTGCATAGGGCAGCAGTATCTAAAATCTCACAGATGGTTCCAGAATTGTTAGAATGATTTAGTGAGTGATTTGTACATAACATATCACTTGGTAAGGAGTTCAGTGTATTTGGAGAATATTTAAATATGGTTTTAATTTGTGTTTGTGTGTTTACATACTATAGGCACTGTTATCTTGGTTGTAAACTGTTTTGAACAGTACACCCAGGCACATTGATTACTTTCCATGGATTTACTTTGTAAGGAACATCATTGTTTTAAAGATACAGGGGATGGCTCCAGATGAGTGAGAAGAAAATCAATATCAGATTTATTGTTTCATCTCTGAGCTGGCAGAACCAGGGATGCTGTTGCAATGTCTGGATCAACACGTGATGTCAGGACAGGGACTATGGCTTAGAGCAACAGCTCTTGTGTAGCATATGTGAAAACTTGGGTTTAATCTCTAGCACCACAAAACAAAACAGAAAAACATACATGATTTCATCTACCTTGTGGGGAAGGCATGTTGATAACTCTCAATTCCCTAAGGCAGCACATTGAACAGTTCCGTGGAAGGAAGATCAAATTTCAGTGTGGGGCACACTGCCAGTAGATTTTGAATTCTGAAGAGGTCAGAACCTGTTCTTTTCCAGAAAGCAGGAGTAATAATTCTCTGATTCTATTTTTCAGTGCCGCTTGAGGGACATGACATATTCTGCCCCCATTACAGTGGATATTGAATACACCCGAGGCAGCCAGAGGATCATCCGCAATGCCTTACCCATTGGCAGGTAAGAAATGAAGCCCATACTGCAGCCATACTGCCTCAATTCCAGACTTATGATGTGACCTTGAATAAGTTCTAAAGTTTTTGTTTGTTTTCCTTCATTTCCTCCTCTGAAATGTGTAGGAAATGATACTTATTTCATGGGGTTGTTTTTTGGATCTGATGAGCCAACACTTGTAAGGCATGTACAGAAATGCCTAGCTTAGAATTTGGTTGTTATTAATTGTGAAACTTTTTCTGTAAAGTTGGGGAAAATGCTTCCCTTTCCTCCTTTGCCAAGGTTTTTTTTTTTTTTTTTTAAATTTCCTGATTAGTTTTGATCGTCTCTTGTCCTTACACTTGGTTTCTCTGCGTTATTCCAAGTAACTGCATTCATGATACATTCATCATGAGTGAGGAGTTGTTGTCATTTCTGACTTTCACTAAAATCAGTATGCACAATTTAAGCTAAATGTTTGAGATTTTATTTTCTATGCTAGAAAAGTAGTGCCCTGAGAAAATTCTTTGTTTCCTGTGTCTCTTTCATATAATATTGTTCCTTTGCCTTTCTAACAGAGTGCACAGAAATGCAGAACCCTTAGTGATGTGTGCACCGCACGTATTGTCTTCTTTGCAACTTTTGCCAGTGACTGTTTGAACATGTTATTTTCTTTTTTTTTTTTTTTTTTTTTTAATTTTGAACAGGATGCCCATAATGTTGCGAAGTTCAAATTGTGTTCTTACAGGGAAAACACCAGCAGAATTTGCCAAACTAAATGAATGTCCTTTAGACCCAGGTATGTGCAATAGCTTGGATTTACCCCCTTTCATTTTTTTTTCTTTGTTCTGATGTAGCTGTTGTTTAACATTTTCCTTAAAACAATATCAGCCTTTCTGCCTTATAATGAATAATATTGTATAAAACTGCGTTCACAAAACATCTGAAAATTTGGCTCCAGCTTTATTCTCTTAGTCTATATTTCTAAAAATATACTGTTTCCTGTTTTGAGTTAGATTTGAAATTTTAACACCCCAAGTTCTGACTTACTGCCATGGTTCATTAGTCTCTGCTTTTTATGCATGCTCAATGTTCTCTTTGGGGATGCTTAAAATTCAAGAGTAATTGACCCAAGTTACTTGTCTAGCCTGGTTTAAAGTGGCTCACTTTAGGCTGTTGTAAGTACAGCAAAGGAGGGAAAAATTGGAAGTCTTTTTAGTTGTTTAAATTTTAAAAATTATATATATATACTTATTTTTAGGCAGTTTCTTTGGTGAAGTTTCAAATGTAACGCATAACAGAAAATCGTCTTAATACCTTAGCTCACATTTCACACTGACTTATTTTAATTTATAGTCACTTTAAGTCCTATATAGTTGCATTGATGTGGAATCCTAGAAGTTTTTGGAAGTTAATAGAACATGATTTTACTAGACTGTAACAAAATGTTTCATAAGTCAAATGTGCTGCCTTGTTTTACTTATATTCTGCAGGAGAATTGAAGTCTCAATCTACTCTGAATTGTGTGCAAAAAAATAAAGTGTAATGTTATGAGTTTTTCTAAATAGGTTATCTAGGAAACCTAATCTTAGTCTACTATAGTCACTGATTTGTTAGAAAACTTGGAATAAATTTCAGTTTATGTTGAAGACTGTTACTTTTGTGCTTAAGGAATCTGAAGTTTAATTTAGTGTCTTTCTTTTTTCATTTACATGTTCTATGTGTCAGGGGATGGTAATATGGACACCAACAGGATATAGCCTATGTCCTTAAGAAGGGTATTATCTGGGCTGGGGATGTGGCTCAAGCGGTAGCGCGCTCGCCTGGCATGCGTGCGGCCCGGGTTCGATCCTCAGCACCACATACCAACAAAGATGTTGTGTCCACCGAGAACTAAAAAATAAATATTAAAAATTCTCTCTCTCTCTCTCTCTCTCTCTCTCTTCTCTCTCTCTTCTCTCTCTCTCCCCCTCTCTCCTCTCTCACTCTCTCTTTAAAAAAAAAAAAAAAGAAGGGTATTATCTTGCGACTCATTTGTATGAAATCATGTGCTGACACTGTCATTCATCCAACATAAAACAATATCGGCAGCACCTTCAGGTTAAGTGATCACCAGTGCCACAGAGCATTGGAGATGTGGTCTCTAGTCAGGAGATCCTACACTGTTCAGTCACATTAGCTGAAGAAAAGATGGTAAAACTTTCCTTGTTTCCTCTGGATAGGTGGCTACTTCATTGTTAAAGGAGTTGAAAAAGTCATTCTTATCCAAGAACAACTGTCTAAGAACAGAATCATCGTGGAGGCAGATAGGAAAGGGGCTGTGGGAGCTTCTGTTACCAGGTATGGGAAGCAGAGATAGTGCTGTTCAGGTATGTTGATATTCCTAAATACCACATGGCTGTCGTCCTCTATGGAGACTGTCAGTGTTTCTCTCAATAGCAGATATTATGATTTTGAAATTATCTGCATTCAATTTACTGTGTAAGTCTATAATTTATAGGGTATTGATTGATTGTTTTGGATACTGGGAATTGAACCCAGGTGCACTCAACCACTGAGCCACATCCCGAGCACTTTTACTTTTATTTACTTACTTTTTGAGACAGGGTCTTTCTAAGTTACTTAATGCCTTGCTAAGATGCTGAGGCTGGTCTTGAAATTGTCATCCTGCTGCCTCAGCCTTCTCAGTCACTGGGATTTCAGGTGTGTGTCACCACACCCAGGTAGGATATTGATTTTAAAATTTCAATGATGGTATTCGAGACAGCATTTGAAAGGTGACTATTTAAGTTGGATTTTCTATTAATCTATAGCATAAAATGAACTTGTATAAAATAAAACATAACAAAAGTACTCCAGTTTTTCATGCTTATTTTCATTCTGACCATTTACATGTATATTCCTACATTCTTATAGGTAGAGGCCATTTTATATTCATTATATAATGAATTACATCATAAACTTAATTTTCTAGACTAGCCTCATTCACAATGTATTTGTTTTGTACAAAAGCATCTCTCATATCATTTATGTAACCTCTTTTCTGTGTTTTATTCATGTCTTCACTTTTCTCTCTGATAGAAAGGCAGCTAACAGTAATGATAGTTTATCGAGCACTTACTAGCAGCTAGGCAGTATCTTAAGTACTTTAGTTTTATTTGTCACTGCAACTCTTCACGATTAAATGGTACCACCTCCATTTTATAGATGAGTAATAAGCCCTGAGCTCACCTTGGTTGTAAGAAGTAGCCAGCATTTGAACCCAGATATAATAATTCTACAACCTACATCTTTCCACTATACACAGTTTTGGAGCCAGTCTGGATTTGAATCCCACAAGTACATTTCTGACTGATACTGAAGAGGGCAGTTACTTAGATTCGTTTTCTAGGACAGCACTTCTAAATAAGTTATTATGTAAAAGATTAGTGAGTCGTGGTGCATAGTATGTTGTAGGTAATGAGTATGTTATACTATTGTGGTTGAATAGAGCTTCCAAATGCTTTTAAATTCATTAAGAATTTTAAAACTAACAGAGGTAGTACTAGAAGGAGATTACTTAGTGTTTTTGTGGCTTCAGTGTATACCAAGACTGAAGGTGAGTCTTATTGGAGTATTAATTTAACGTCCATTTATTTCCTCTTATTTCTACTTTTTTCAATGTGGCTTTAGGCCCATTTTTAGTTATTTCTTTTTTTTTTTTTTTCTTTTCAGTACATGAAAGTAGTCATGAATGTATGCCCTTCACTGGATAGAGTAATTCAGGTGAAGTTAAAGTGAAGTAGGTCAGGAGGTGACTGTCACTCATTTATCCACAAAGCTTCTACCATAATCTCAAATAGGTTGTGTTTTTCCCAAATCCCCATACCGAAAAAAAGAAAGAAAAAAAAAAAGAATTTTCGTGTTTTCAAATTAAACCTGGTTGATGGATGCTCATTATTACTACAGTTGAATGTTACTGAGTGAGGATGCAGCTTAACCAACTTGTATTTATGCATAGCTCCACCCATGAGAAGAAAAGTAGGACGAACATGGCTGTGAAGCAGGGGCGGTTTTACCTGAGGCATAACACCTTGTCTGAAGATATACCCATTGTCATCATATTTAAGGTAAGATTGCTGCTCTTTTGACACTAGAAAGAATTTTTTCTCTATTTTTATAGCTAATTAGAAGTTTGGAAAGTAAGGAATTCTAGGAGTAGAGGGGTTGGTGGCATAGATAAATTGACAGTCATATGATTCATCTTAAATTGAAAGTTAATAAAACTGAGGTTCATATATATTTTTAAAAATTATTTTAAAATTATTTAAATATTTTATTTGAAATGTTTTAGCATGTTTAAACACCTTTTAAGGGTGTTTAAATCTTTTTTAAAAATCACACATTTAAAAAATATATCCAAAGTATAGAAGGGTTATGTAGTAATGAGTAAAAGCCTCTACCCACCCTGTACTTAGCCACACAGTCCTGCTACCCAGAGTCCCCACAGTTTCTAATTCTTGTGTGTATCTTTAAGAGATAATTTTGTTTGAAACTTACATACAGTGTTTTACAATTAGCTCTTTTTCTTTTTTTCTGACTTACATCTTGGAGATAGTCTTACATTTGTCCATGTGGACCTACTGTTATTTTTGACAAACTGCTCCGTTTATGTGGGTAACATAATTTATTTGACCAATCCTCATTCAGTGGACATATACATCTCTTGTTATTACACAGCTGCTGTAATATCATGTCATGCATGAGTGCGGATATCTAAATTCCAGCAATGGAATTTTCTAGGTCAAATAGTATAAAACTGGACATAGTGGCACATACCAAGTAAGGAATTCTAGGAGTAGAGGGGTTGGTGGCATAGATAAATTGACAGTCATATGATTCATCCATTTATAGTAGTCCTGGATGCTTGGGCACCTGAGGCAGAAGGATCACAAGCTCAAGGCCAGCCTGGGCAACATAAGAAGACCCTGTTTCCAAAAAAAACCAACTATGGGCCAAGTTTCTTTTCTTTTTTCTCCCCCCCCCCCCCGCCCCAGAGACTTCTAGATTCTTGTAAATTTTTGTATAAACAATTCTTTAATCAACAACTAATTTTTTTCTAGCTTATTTGTAAATTTTTGGCTTAGAACCCAAAAGATACTTACTGTAGAAATAATGTTTAAATGGAATAATTTTCTCAGATATTTGCATAATGGTCCAGAGATATCAAAACTATACATGTTCTATAAACAGCTAAATTGTAGTATTAATCCATTAAGAAAAACAAAAGGATAGTGATATAGTTTTCATGAGTTCCATGTTTGTGAATTCACATATTTTCTAAAATTTATAGCCTCATAATCAGTACTGGTGGTGCTTCTTTGGTTGTTCATGGATGTGTACATAAACAGAATAGCAAGCTATTTGAGTCACCCAGTGCACATGTTCCTGTTGAGGTAAAGAAGGAAACACTTCGCTTTCTTGTTTCAGCTCCTTTTCCAGTACACTTAATGCCATGTTTTTGTATTTTTGCTTGTGGTTTTGCTATATAAGATGACTCCCAAATATAATGCTGAAGGCATTGCTAATGTTCCTAAACACTAATGGAGAAAATATGTATGTTAACCATTTAGTCAGGCATGAGATATGGTATTTTTAACTGAGTTCATTGGTAATGTGTCAACAGTGCATTAAGTAAGGTGTTTTTAAACACAAGTATACATCAGTTGACATTCTGTATTGATCAGTTAAGAAACATGTTGTTCCTGCAGTCTTCCAGGAACCTAACCCTGTATTTTCTCCAGGAGTAACAGTCCAATATGCTAATTAAGTATAATTCAGCAACTTTATCAATAGAACATCCATGGATAATGGACGGCTATCTGGGTATAAAATGAAACCTTGATGGCTGGCTGAATTGAAATAGCTTCGATTATTTTAGAAGATACTGGATACTTCATATAAATTTAGAGATTGATAATATTTATTTGTCATCATTCAGTTTTACTTTAGAATTATTACTTCTGTTTAGCAGTTATGATAGTGGAAATATATTTTGGGTCACATTGAGAAGCAACAGGAAGAGATCCTCTGAGATTGGAACTATCTAAATTGGAAAGGAAAATCAATGGGTATAATCTCCAGAGGAGTAAGAAAGAAGGGACTGAGTCTTTACTGTCAAAGGTGCCATTGGGTGACAGAGCATAGAGTCCAGGAGAAAGTCAAGACTTCTTCAGGTCAGGTTGGTGATTGGGGGCTAGAGAGTGTGCCCCCTGGTGGTTCATAGTATTGAAGGGATATTGACAAGTTGGGTTCTTTAACTCAGGAAACATGTCAATGCAATTATGTGGTGGGCATGGTGGCACATGCCTGTAATCTCAGAGACCCAGGAGGCTGAGACAGGTGGATCATAAGCTCAAGGCCAGTCTCAGCAACTTAGTAAGACCCTGTCTCAAAATAAAAAATTTAAAGAGCTGGGGATATAGCTCAGTGGTAAAGCACCACTGGTTTAATTCCTAGCACACACACACACACACACACAAATACATTCAATTATGTGAAGGAAGTTCTAGGAAATTTTCTCTATATTTAATACAATTTAATGTGCTTTTGAGTTCTATAAATGAGGTGGAACCATTTATTTTCTGTTCAGGATAATGATGATAATAATCATAATAACAGGACAATTGTAGTAGGGTCCAGAGAGAATTCTTAAAAATATATATATATATTTTTTTTTCTTATTTTCTCTCTTTGAAGTTTTAATTTTTAAACACAGAATGCATTTTTGTTTTCCTTGTAGGGATCCCATAGTTCCAGACACACTGTCTTAAAGTACATAGTGATGAATAAAAAAATTTTATCTAACAGTGTGGAATCACATCTCCAGCAGAGGGCAGTATGGTCCCACACATCCTGAGGGCATTTTTGAAAGTTTTAAATGCTCAAAGATATCCATCTTTGGTAGGATTGTTTTCTTATACCAGAAATTTTAAATTTAAAAAAATGCATTTAATCTTATATTACTGATATATAAAGTGTGTAAGGAGCAGTATGTCTGTGTAGAAATCAGAAAAAAAATATTAAGTATTTTTTTGGCTCTGTGACAAAAGTTTAATAAGTCAACTTCTTCTGTTAAATATAATATTTTATTGTAAATACATATAAATGTAATACATATAAATATTGTAAATGTTTATAGCTGACTTAAGTCCTTTTTAGAATGGGGCTATTGAGTTAGCATAATTATGTAAGTAGTAGTTGAGATTCCAACTTTTTCCCTTTCTGAATGCAAAACATTTCTTTTATTGTAAAGATTTAGACAGCCACTGAAAAGTATGGCTACATTTAAAAAATTTTTCCAGACTTTCCCCCTGTGATTTTTGTAATATACACACAGTGTTTTTAAATAAATGAATTGTGAATAGTTTCCCATGTCTATAAATATGAATATGTGCTATCATTTTTAATATATGTGTGTATAAGTTGCAAATATGGTATAATTTATTTTACCATTTTCCTATTGTGGGACATTTAGGTATCATTTTTTTCCTCAAGTGTTTTCACCCTGGGATGACTCTCAAGATTATACATGTTTATGCACATTGCTGATATTTTGTGAGACTTTAGTTCTGGATATGGAAGTGTATCTTTTTTTTTAATGCTTAGTACACATTGCTAATTTTTTTTTTTCTAGAGAATCATCTGTTAACCATCTAAGTAGTGCATAAATCTTAAAATTTTTAAAATGTTAGTTCATATAAATGAACTAAATTTGGTCATAAGTAGTCACTTTTTTTGGTCTTTTTCACTCTAGGGATGTTTCAATAAATGGATGGGAATTTGTTGATAACTACTGTTCAGACTTTTCCAGCTGGGAAGCAGCATAGAGTATTAGACAGCTTCTCCACTTTCTAGCTATGTGACCTTGGGCAGATTTCCCAGTCTCTTTGAGTCCTGGAGACTTCACCTCTGGGGTGGTTGTGAAGCTCAGATGAGATCATGTAGTTTTTGAAAACAGAGTGCCTGGAAAGAGGATACCCTTTCCCTTTCCTTGCTTCTTCCTACCCACTTACTGTCAGAAGCTGAGAAAAAAAAGTGGGATGCCAGAAAAGGGACATCATTTCTCTTTTTGTGTTGTGTGGCCGAAACACAGACCTTGACAGTCATTAGGACTTGATGGTTGTTGTTTGTAACCAACAATTGGCTAAAAGTGACAGAAACAGCAGGGTTTCCAGATTCCATGCTGAGTCTGAATATGACGGATAAAGCTTTTAAGACTTAGATCAGTCTTATTTATGGACTTAAATTACTGCAAAGGTTTTCCTGCCCATGAATCTTCCCTGCTTTCTATTTTGTACTCCCAAGCATTGGGTAGTTGACTATGGGGGCATTTGTAGGAAAGTTTTTCTGAAGAAGAGGATCCAATTTCAGAGATGCTGAGAATTGTTTCTTGGAAACCAACTTACATGGAAATATTTTATCTTTGAAGAGAAACAGTTGTATAATTAAAGAGGGCCATCACAGATTTATTATCTGCTAGGACTACTCTGAGTAATAATTGGTGGACTTTAGTTACTTTAAAGAAAAATCTGAGATTTCTGAATATTAGATATTTTAACAAATTCTCTCCTGTTTTCAAATAATAATTTCAACGAATCACCATTGGTGCACATGTCATTCTCTTCTGCTCATTAGTTTTCTTTTTCTTCTTGACTTTGTGTATCTGTGGATATCCAAGGAGAGGACTTCATGCCATTTTTAAAATCCCCCTGATTTTGTTTAGCATCATTGCTGGTTGCTAGACAGCGTGACCTTCTGATGAAATGTATTCTCTCTGCTAATTTTTTTAAAAGTATTTCGTAACATTTATTTTTGACTTATTAGTTTAGTGGAAATGATTTCAGGTTATCTGGAGTACAAAGAGTTCCAGATAAAGGTAGTTTTCAGATGTCTAAATTACATCTGTAAGGCAAAATTGTTGGACATTTTGTTCGTTTCCATAGCAATGTATCATTTATTTGTAGCTAACTACTGAAGGCTAAATAGTCATAAGGTCAGTTCTATCTTTGGAGCTGAGGCGCTTTTTAAAATTTTTTTAAATGTTTATTTTTCAATTGTATTTAGACATAATACCATTATTTTATTTATTTATTTTTATGTGGTGCTGAGGATTGAACCCAGGGCCTCACACATGCTAAGTGAGCGTTTTACCACTGAGCCACAACTCCAGCCCCACTGGAGCACTTTTGATGATAACTTAAATGGTTATTGCACCTGAATTTCAGTGGGTTGATATAGGAAGACTTTCATACTTTGTGGGAAAGCTTTGGCAGTATAATCACGCTTTCCACACATATGCTGTCACTTACATGAGTACTGTATACCTTTGTTTCATGGCTTAGACATATTTGGAAGGCCTAAGAAGTCCATGTTATACCACTTGAGAATTTTATGCAGTTACTTAGATTTAACATCAGGACAATTTGAAGTGGCAATCCAACTATCAAATGAAGAAGGTGTTTTTTTTCTTTCCCCATTATTATTGAACACCAAAATAGGCAATCAAATTTATACTTTTTTTTTAAAGAGAGAGAGAGCGAGAGAGAATTTTTTAATATTTATTTTTTAGTTTTCAGTGAACACAACATACTTATTTTATTTTTATGTGGTGCTGAGAATCGAACCTAGTGCCCCGCACATGCCAGGCAAGCGTGCTACCACTTGAGCCACATCCCCAGTCCCCAAATTTATACTTTTTAAACTTGGATATTACTGAAATAAAAAATGCTAAAATAATGTAAATGATGGTATGATGCCAATCATGTACAACCAGAGAAATGAAAAGTTGTGCTGCATTTGTGTACAATGAATCAAAATGTATTCTGAATAAATAATGTAGGTGGCTTTTAGTTCACATGATTTAGATGTTAATAAACCTAAAGAAAGTAGAAGTAATCTAGAAAGGTCTTTCTATTTCACTTCAAGATTCCATTTCTGCCTCAGACCTTTTCTTGCTGTGTGATTTTGCATGTTCTGTTTAGTATCTATCCTATATAGGTATCTGTTCATTTTGGGGCTTTCCTCTCAAAAGTGCATTGGTTAAGTTTTACAGCAAAGATTTTAGAGAAACATGAATGGATTCCACCACAGATAGTTACCTTAGCATTGTTTTTCTTATATTTGAATTTCATTGAAACCCTTAAAACATTATTTTGAGAGACAAGTAAAAATTAACCTATACTCTATGCAGCTTTTCATAGAGAAAAATTCTTTCCTAATACTTGTGACTGGCTACTTGCAGACTGAGGACAAAGTATAGATGATTCTGTTACCATCAAAGTAGATTCAACTCATTGTGCTTGAGCTAAAAATAACCTAGTTTTTGTTGTTTAAAAAAATAGAATTGATCTTTTTTTTAGAATTGCTATCCTTTAAAAAGAAAGACTAACTATTATTTTAATAAATTTGTGTTATTTTCAAGTAGTGAGGTTTATCTCTAGTTTCATTTTGAATAAATACTTCATATCAAATCACAGGTTAAAACGCACACACAAAATTAAAAAGCGCAGAAAAGCTATTTGTGTCCTGAAAATTTCTTTGTTTATAAAACAAACAAAATTTAACAAATTAAATTAAAAATTTAAAAATTTTTAAGAATTCAAGTAGCATATTTAATTCCAAAAGTTGTTGTATTAGTTGTCTGTGCTTTTGTAATTATTATAGTTTCTGTCGGTCAGGAATTTGAGGATTGCTTGACTGAGTAGTTCTGGTCATCCCAGCCACAGCTGAGCTGGGCTGCTTCCTTTGGGGCTCATTGATAGGCCAGTTGGGAGAAAGCCTCAGTCTTACTGTCAGTCAGTCGGAAGTTGTGGTCCCTCCCTACTAACTCTTCCCACAGACTGCTCTATTGTCTTCTTGATGTGGCAGCTAGAGCAAGGAGGAAGTGACCTGCCTTTTATACCCCAAACCTCTAAAGTTGTATATGCTGGTTCCTCATATCAATTTAGCATTCCCCCAGATCTTCAGAATTTTTGGGAACTTTACATCTGAAGATAAAATGAAAACTCTAGGGTGGGAGAAGGTGTGTGACTGTAGTAGTTGGGGTGTCTTTCTGCAGCTGGTGTTCTGTCAGGACAGTCACTTCTGACCTTGGGGATGTTGGATGGATACTCTGTCATTTGTACTGAGGGTAGTGCCCTTGCTGTTCTGCATTGGGACTTGGGATTCGGTTTTCCTTTCTCTCCTTTGTGTGGAGGAGAACTGAGAATTAGATGGTCAAAGCTTGACTGAACAATTATCTTCAGTTCTGTCTTTTTTGGTTCTGTCTTGTCTGCAAAGCTAAAGGAAGAATTATAATGGAAATATAACTTTTCCCCTAACTTCTAAGAGACAGATTATTACTCTGCCAAGAGAGGTTTTGTGGATTATGCTGTTTCTCACCATGGCAGAGTTCCAGGTGACCGTGTGAAGAAGTAGGCTCTAGGACCATATGGGATCTACAGAAACTTGTATAGCTGTGACACCTTGAAATGCTTTAGTGGATTTCTTCGACCTGTTAAGGGTGTTCTTAGTTTTTAAACATCTCTTTTAAGACCTGTATAAACTATGGTTTGATATCTCTAGAATTCTGAGGTAAAACATCTGCATTTGTTAGGAAAATTATTTTTGCCTGATAAGAGTGATTTGATGAGTCTCAGAAAAATTCATTTTGTGACAAAACTAATTGTGGTTCTGCATATTTTCAGCGGTGAACATTTTGAGGTTCACTATCTTATGGCTATTTTTCTTTTTAGTTTGCCTTTGTAATTGTGACCAGTCCTCTCCACTATACCTCTTGCCCTCCTTTTTTTCATTAAGAAACTCTTAATATATTTGAAAATTTTAGAAGGTGGTACACATGCAAAAGATGCTTGAGAATGTTTGTTTTCCCTTCCTAATCAAAATTTCTATTTCAGGTTCTTCTTGCAGCTTGGGCAATGGCTGCCAATGCCAGATGGCACTGTTTCTGAGAGAAGAGCTAGCTTTTGCTTAGAAGTAATACCCACAAACAATGCCAAATTAGCATAAGCAAATGTCAGTGAGTTAACACAAAGCCAACACTCTTTCCATCTTTTCTTTCCTTCCTAGGCCATGGGTGTTGAAAGTGACCAGGAAATTGTGCAGATGATTGGAACAGAGGAGCACGTGATGGCTGCATTTGGGCCCAGTTTGGAGGAGTGCCAGAAAGCTCAGATTTTCACACAGATGCAGGTGTGTCCTTTCATGATGTCCTTTGCTGCAAATTGTAACTAGAACTTTAATGTGGTTCATCGATAAGGCATCAGATGCAATGGCCTGATGATAGATTTGGGAAGGGTGTTGGGGAGATGGGAGGAGTGGTAGAGAAGTTTCTTTGACGCAATTTTTTAGAGATTGAAGGAAGACTTCTTCATTCGGTCTAGACAGATTGTCAGCCTGTGGTATCTAATTCAGAAGGGAGATATATCCCCAAGAGACTTTTGTTCTGATAAAATGGCCCATATTATTTTTTCCCTTATTTACTTGAGTGATAATTTTTTTAAAAAACTATAGCAATTCTAGTATAGTGGATTTTTTAATGCATTCTCTCTCTCTCTCTCTCTCTCTCTGTGTGTGTGTGTGTGTGTGTGTGTGTGTGTGTGTTTCTGGGGTGGTAACCCAGGGCCTCACATAGGCTAAGGGGTTGGTCTACCATTAAGCTATATCCCCTGCTGCCGCAGTCTTGGCTGGGCACAGAATCACGAGCCACCACACAGCTTTGTAGATTCAAACAGCAATTCTTTATTCCCGAACTCACACCGGCCTCCACACACGTTCTGGGGCAATCCCAGTTCTGCTGCCGCCCAATTCACCTACTCCACGAGGCTTATTTCCCAAAATGCTCTCTGAATCTCACGAGAGTTCAACAGGAGCTTAGGCAGCAGGAACGCCCTAATTCCAGCAGCAATAATCCTCAACATCGAACTTCCCTAAAATCCAAGGTCTTAAACTGGGAACGCCTTGTCTTAAACCGGGAACGCCCTAAACCCAAGGATTGGGATACTTCCTCAAACTGCAGGATACACCCTAATCCTGGATCCACCCTCGTCCTTGGGCAGGGTCACCTAACATGCAATGTCAACAGCGAAATTAACATGGGGTACGCTGGCAAGGAAATTTCCTACTTGGTAATGGCCCTCAGCATCTCCCCCCTTCTGATTAATTAAACAACAAGCAATGTGGCTTAAGGACCGTGCCTGGTAGGTTGTCCAATTCAACATATGGTTCTTACCCGTCATGGGAAAACTGACCTTTAGGCGTCAGCCTCCTGTCTTAGGTTGAATCCACTGCAATCAGATCAACCCGTCACTGACTACCGGTCCACCATTCAGCCAAGCTTGTGGAAAGGCCTATGCACCAGTGGGGGGGTGAGGTTTCTTGCCTCACCTCTGTTGGCCCCCAAATATCCTTGGTGCCAGTGGGGGGGTGAGGTTCTTGCCTCACCTCTGTTGGCCCCCAAATTTTAGACCATCACTAGTAGAAGGGAGGAGGATACAGAAATGCCACGACACCAAGCCAATTGACGGCTCCTTTGGAAAAATTGCGTCACTGGTGACACCATCAGCAAAGATATGCCAGCATTACCACAATTAACATGGGGTGCGCTGGCAAGGAAATTGCATCACTGGTGACACCATCAGCAAAGATATGCCAGCAGTACCACAATTCGCTGCATCAGATGATATTTCACAATGCATGCAACTGATATATAGTCCAGGCAAGTTCTGCAGGCAGTTCAAATCGGAGGAGTCTATCAATATGTCCATTTCCTCCCAAAGTAAATCGAGTCCTTGATTGAGCATAACTTGTTGAGTTATATTCATTGATGCATCAGTTTATACAGTTACTGTGATGGCTATCATAGAAGCTGTAGTTTGGTTTTATCTTAGTCTTCACCGGCACTTGGATGGAGATGGGAATTCTGGCAATGATGCTAAAGAGACATTATCCTGAACAGAATTATTAAATATAATGAAAAGGAAAGGTGAAAGTAAACAAACAGATCTGTTAACCTCCTAAAAAACAATCCTTAACAGCTGTTTACCTAATTTAAATTAGTAAGCAAACAGATCTGTTAACCACCTTTAAAAACAATCCTTAACAGCTGTTTACCTAATTAAAATTAAAGCATTTAAATCACGTGAATAAAAAAAAAATTCGGATCCATTTTTTCATGAGCGCTCCTTATATATGAAATATGGACATACACACATACAGACATACAACACAAAACAGAAATGTGCACACATAACATACAACACATAAGACAATAAAGGCCTTGTAGTTTTACCTAGGTGAAATCTCCATTGCAATGTTTAAAAACTCCACAGTCAAAAAATAAAACACAGTCAAAAAATAAAACTGATCAGAAAAACATTAACCTAGGTTTGTATGAGCTCAAAAATAAAATAGAACTTTACGATGTGGGAAAAATGCAATAATAAAATAGATATTGAAAAAAGCACCATGGTTAATCACTGTCGCAGATGTAAGAATAGCCAAACTGGAGCTCTGGATATCAGCTGTTATGGATTTGAGTCAAATCATCTTCTTTTTCTGTAGAAATTGCTTTAGTTAATCTCTCTGGAATCCAAATCGGCTGCTGTTCTCCCTGCGGAAAAACACAGACGGAACCCCGATTCCAGACAATAACTGGATCAGGACCTTTCCATTGTCCTGTTAGAACATCTTTCCAAAGTACCTTAGGCTTATGTACATTTTTCGGATACATATGTCTTTCCGCAGCACTAAGTCCTGATGAATCCAAATTTAAAAAGTTTAGAGTAAAAAGGGTTATTTTAAGTTTATCTTTGGGGGATATATACCCCTTACCAATTCCCTCTTTTTGCTTTAATAGGTACGTTTTAATAGTTTGATGAGCTCTTTCAACTATGCCTTGTCCCTGTGGATTGTATGGGATTCCTGTTATATGAGTAATACCGAATGATGAGCAAAATTGTTTAAAAGAGGCAGATGTATAACCAGGACCATTATCAGTTTTTAACTGTTTAGGAACACCCACAGTGGCAAAATTTTGTAAGCAATGAGCTATAACATCTTTAGTTTTTTCTCCGGCATGAAGGGAGCCCATCAAAAATCCAGAAGAAGTATCAACTGTAACATGTAAATATTTTAATTTTCCAAATTCTGGCAAGTGTGTGACGTCCATCTGCCAAATATGGTTAGGTATCAGTCCTCTAGGATTGACTCCAAGATTAACTTGTGGTAGAAAGGTCACACAATTTTGACATTGTTTTATTATATGCCTGGCTTGTTCCTTAGTTATTTTAAAACGCTTTTGTAAAGTATTAGCATTGACATGAAACCTTTTATGAAAATTTGTAGCTTCTTCTAATGTAGAGAAAATATGTACGTCATGTGTAGTTTTATCTGCTAAATCATTGCCCAAACTAAGGGCTCCAGGCAATCCTGTATGTGCCCTAATATGTCCTATAAAGAATGGATCTTTTCTGTCCCATATTAGACTTTGTATAGTGGAAAACAAAGAAAAAACAGTAGAGGAAGGGGAAATCCTACCAGCATCTTCAAGGGAATTAATAGCATTAACTATATATTGACTATCAGAAAATAAATTAAATACAGAATCTTTGAACATCACAAAAGCTTGTAAAACTGCATTAAGCTCTACCTTTTGAGCTGATTGTTTGGGTACTAAAAACGTAAAAGTTTGATCAGGGGTAACTACAGCTGCTGTACCATTATTAGACCCATCAGTGAATATATTTGGAGCATTCATGATAGGTGTTTTCCTTGTCATTTTAGGAAAAATTACAGGATGCTTAGACCAAAAAGACAACAAAGGATTCGATGGCAAATGATTATCAAATGAAACATTAGATTTACACATGATTATTGCCCAAGTATTTAGCTCATTAGCTAACTCATCAATTTGATCCATAGTATATGGAGTAATAATTTTATTGGGAGAAATTCCAAACACTCCTTTTGCTGCTCTTATTCCTTTGAGTATTAATTGTCCTACAGCCTCAGGATACCTAGTAAGAATAGTGTTAGGAGAATAAGATAAATGTATCCACAATAATGGGCCTTCTTGCCAAAATACTCCTGTAGGAATATTTTTTGTTGGTAGTACAATAAATAATAAAGGCAAACTTATATCAATTCTATCTAAATGCATATTTTCCATATAAGTTTCAATAATTTTTAATGCCTTTCTAGCTTTAGGAGTTAACATTCGGGGTGAATTAGGATCTGATGGACCCTTTAGAATATCAAATAAAGGTCCCAACTCTCCTGTTGGTATGCCTAGATAAGGCCTTATCCAATTTATGTCTCCCAATAACTTTTGAAAATCGTTGAGTGATTTGAGTTGATCTACTCGTATTTGAATTTTCGGTGGACGGACCATGGTTGAGGATAATAGAACTCCTAAATAATTAATTGGAAAATTTAATTGTACTTTATCTATTCCTATCTCTAGATTATAATTTTTTAATAAGTTCGTAAGTGTGGCATAACATTCCAGCAATATGTTTTTATCTTTATGTGCTAATAATACATCATCCATATAGTGAAATATTTTTAGTTCAGGATTTTGATTTCTAAGTGGCTGGATTGCTTTATTTACATAGATTTGACACATAGTTGGACTGTTAGCCATACCTTGAGGGAGTACTTTCCACTCATATCTCTCATCAGGACCTTCATGATTTAATGCAGGGATAGTAAATGCAAAACGTGGACTATCCTCGGGATGAATTGGAATAGAAAAAAAACAATCTTTAATATCTATAGATAAAACATGCCACGTTTTTGGTAAAGCAGACAATTGAGGAATCCCTGATTGAGCAGGTCCCATAATAACCATCTCATTATTAATGGCTCTTAAATCTTGCAATAATCTCCATTTACCCGATTTCTTTTTGATGACAAAAATGGGAGTATTATGGGGAGATACGGAAGGTTGTAAATGTCCTTCGGCTAATTGTTGTTTGACCAGATCATGGGCTACTTGTATCTTTTCTTTAGTCAAGGGCCACTGAGGAACCCACACTGGTCTTTCTGATTTCCAAGTAATTTTGATTGTCTCAGTGGCCCTTTCTGAAAATCCGACCCATGTCTGTCTGTTCCTTGATCTAATTGAATTGGTGCTGCTAAACCTTGTTCTTGTTTTCCTAATCTTTTTTCTTTCTTAACACCTTGTCTAGCCCTAGTAGTGGGCGCATTAGAATTGATGTTATTTGTTAACATCAAACCTAGTTGATCCAGGACATCTCGTCCCCATAGATTAATAGGAAGGTGATCCAAAACATATGGTTGTATAGTTCCTTCACATCCTTCAGGATCCTTCCAATCTAATACCATAGAACTTCTATGGGGATTAGTAGCCACTCCTAGGCCTCGAAGCGTTTGAGTGGCTTGTTGTAATGGCCAATGTTTTGGCCATTCTCGACGAGATATAATGCTAAGGTCAGCACCTGTGTCCAGTAGCCCATTAAACTCGTGCCCTTGAATATTTAGTTTTAGCATCGGGCGAGAATCTAAATTTAAAGACAACATAGCCCAGTCTACACCTGTGGAGCCTAATCCCTTAGAACCTCTTTCTACATTATGACTAGAGAACTTATTATGTAGGCTGGGTATTATTAACAACTGTGCTATTCTATCTCCAGGTGAAATTACTGATATACCTCCTGGAGAACTAGCTATAATTTTTATTTCACCTACATAATCGGGATCAATTACCCCAGGACTTATCATAAGTCCTTTTAATGTAGATGAACTACGTCCCAATAATAAGCCTACTGTTCCTTGGGGAAGAGGTCCTTTTACTCCTGTAGGAATGATTTGAACTCCCATCTCTGGAGTTAATACTGCTCTGGCAGAGGCGCAGATGTCCAACCCTGCGCTCCCTCGGGTTTGTCTGATGAGGGATTTAATGGACAATGTGTCCTGGGCACCACCCTGATGGTGTTGCTGGGTTCCTCCACTGCCCCGTATATTTGTGGTTTTGGGCCCCGGAGCATTGGGCCCCTCACTCCGTTTTTTGGCAATGAAGCCTGATGCCTTTCTCCACGATATTGTGGGTAAATACCTGATCCTTGTCTGTTTTTTGATAACGGAGTACCTTCTATGGTGGTTTGAGAACGGCATTCATTAGCCCAATGTCTCCCTCTACGGCATCGTGGGCAAATACCCGGTATTCTATTCCTTTGATTTCTAGTTTTGTTAAAACCTCCTCTTATAGGGCAACTCCTTTTAAAATGTCCTGTTTGTTCGCAATTATAGCATGTTTCTGGCCTGGCATCTAAAGCCTGTTGTACTGCAGCTGCCAAGACTTGCCCTTGTTCATTAATATCTCTACATAGTTTAATATATGTATTTAAGTCTTCATGTCTCCATGGTCTAATAACCTCTCTGCAGCAACGATTCGCTTGGTCATAAGCAAGTTGTTTTATTAATGGCATTGCTTGATCTGTATCCCCAAAAATTTTGGCGGCTGTTTGAATAAGCCTATCTACAAAGTCAGCGTAAGGTTCATTAGGTCTCTGTATTACCTTAGATAGCTGACCTTGTGAATCTCCATGTCCTTGTAAAGTCTTCCATGCCCTAACTGCGTCTATAGCAATTTGTGCATATACAGCAGGATCATATTCAATTTGTTGCCGTTGACCCTCATAAGGTCCTTTTCCTAAAAGCATTTCTAGATTTCTTTGAGGGTAACCAGCTGCTGCATTTCGCCTAGCTGTCTCCGTGCAAAATTCCTCATTGGCAACTTTCCATAACAAATATTGTCCTCCATTTAGCACAGATTTACACATGCTAGCCCAATCTGCTGGCGTCATGTCCAAGTTAATAATGGATTCGACCATGCTTACCGTGAAGGGAGCTTGGGGACCGTAGGTTGTTACAGCCTCCTTTAACTGCTTCACTGTTTTAAAATCTAAAGCACGGTGAATTCGCTGCCCTCCTACCTGTTCAAGTACAGGGCATGCTAATCTTTGAGGTCCTGTCTCAGGATCCCACTTATCAACTACGGGGTTTGAGGGCCACTCAGCTGTTTCCATCGGTGGGGCTGTTGGTTGAATTACACCCTCTGGTAATAAAACGGAGTTAGTAACAGCCTCTTGTTGTGGCCTTTTTCCTAATAACCTCTTTTCCTTTAAATTTTCTTCCTCTGTCTGACTAGCTCGAGAGACCTTCTCTTTTGCTTGATCTAAAATGTCTTTCTCCATGGTCTGAATCTCTAACACTTTGCTTAACACCTTTTCGGTTTCTTTTTTACTAATTTCTAATCTTCTATAAGAATAACGCAACCCAATAAGATAACACAGAACAAAACCGAAACTGAATGAAACAAAAACTGAATAAAAATTCGCTGTATCAATTTTCTCTTTCTCTGGGCTGACAAACTTCAAACCTTCAGCCATCCATTTTTCCCAGTTTGCCTGAGAAATTTCTAGGGACAGGCAGCTTGAAACAAAAACGAAATAAATCAAAACAAGAACACATTGTTTTTTAAAATAGTCACCCATTCTCTCGCCTTCCCTCAGGGGCGAGGAATTTCACTTACCTCCAAGTTTCAGACGTTCCGCGTACAGGCCACCAAATGCCGCAGTCTTGGCTGGGCACAGAATCACGAGCCACCACACAGCTTTGTAGATTCAAACAGCAATTCTTTATTCCCGAACTCACACCGGCCTCCACACACGTTCTGGGGCAATCCCAGTTCTGCTGCCGCCCAATTCACCTACTCCACGAGGCTTATTTCCCAAAATGCTCTCTGAATCTCACGAGAGTTCAACAGGAGCTTAGGCAGCAGGAACGCCCTAATTCCAGCAGCAATAATCCTCAACATCGAACTTCCCTAAAATCCAAGGTCTTAAACTGGGAACGCCTTGTCTTAAACCGGGAACGCCCTAAACCCAAGGATTGGGATACTTCCTCAAACTGCAGGATACACCCTAATCCTGGATCCACCCTCGTCCTTGGGCAGGGTCACCTAACATGCAATGTCAACAGCGAAATTAACATGGGGTACGCTGGCAAGGAAATTTCCTACTTGGTAATGGCCCTCAGCACCCTGCCCTTAATATCTCTTTCATTCTCTACTTCCAGTTGCTTTAGGCATCTAGTTGTATGTGGTCCTTATCCCATCTCCTCAATTTCATACTACTTTCGATAGAAAGAAATGACCAGAAATAGTACCTTTTACCACTTAGAGTCTTCAGTGCTTAGACATTCCTGGTCAAGGGAATCTTAGGACAAGACTTGAAGATAGGGAACTTTATGTATGCTAAACAGAATCAAAATAATTGTACCTCCTTCCCATGTGGGAGAGCTGTAACTGCCATATTTAGGATTCATAGTCCCACTTTGGTAAAGTGCTTTGCTGAGTGTAAATCATTGGTAACATTCTTCATAGCCATCCTTGGGAGGTAAGAGTTCCCTATTATAGGACCATAGTACACAGTTCTTATTTGTCCATACATACGTTACCTATTCTGTGGGTTACTTAAAATAAGACTTAAGTTCTGCACTGCTTTTTTTCTTGTCACCCAGGATGCCTATAGTCACAGCATTCTCACTTGTATCTATTGGTATGTGTTCTGAAATCAAATCGGTCTTGATATTTTTATAAACTAAGCTAAACATTTAGGAATGTTAATTATCATATGTAATTGTATATCATTCCAGAGCATAAATCAGCAGGGATTATGTCATCCCTGCCTTCCTCTTTTTCTGGATTTAATTAGTAATTGACTCAAATAATTGGGCAAATAGCATCAGGAAAAGCTGTTTGGATTAGGAGAGTCTATATTTAGCCTGTGTTGGAAGGTGAAGTATTTGTAGATATGGATCTTTGTTACAAACTGAAAGAATATTGTCTAAGTGTTCTAAGAACATGAAGGAAAACTATTAAGAAATATCCAGGAAGTTGAAAATACAAAATTTATCCTGTGGACGGTAATAATTGGTTCAGTTTTATGAGATTCACTGTTCTTTTTTAAAAATTTTTTTTATTTAATTGATTTTATTTTTTTAAATACACGACAGCAGAATCCATTATAATTCTTATTACACATATAGAGCACAATTTTTCATATCTTTGTATATAAAGTATGTTTATGCCAATTCATGTCTTTATAAAATGTACTTTTTTTTTTTTCAGTGCCCTGAAAGTGATTTACCTTAATGGTACCCCAGTGACTTTAATGAGATCTATTATGCATTTTATTGCAAACATGTCATGTTTGTCAAATAGCCCTAAGCATTGTAAGGCTGTTTGAGCAGTGGCTAAATAGTGGATTGGAAACACATACATTTATTTTTGTTAAGTAGATACTGACAGAAAATTTCAACTAACTGAATTAGATCAAGTCCGTGAAAAGGAGGGACTACATAATTAGTTAAAATGAGAAAGGCAAATGTTCTGTTTCCCTAAACAGAAGGTATAACTTTGAAAGTGTTTATACTTTGCATGCTGGATTGTGGCATAGATTTATTATTTGCAGCTAATAAAAAGGTAGAGAGGCACAGGTTATCTGAGATGGTTGATCATTGAACATACATTGCCAGTTATAGAGACATGGATGTTTTGTGCTGTTCTAAATGAAGAGATAGCAAGTGCGTTTTTTTATGTAGTTGAACTTTTGAGGACTTGGCACTTTAATGGATTGTTTGAAACCTGCAAGTTTTCTTTTCTTTTCTTTTCTTTTTTTTTTTTTTTTTGTTGTTGTTTGTTTTTTATGCCTCCCTTTTAAAAGTCTTCCCACCATTTCTTTTGTTTGTGAAGCTGCCACTCTACGTTGGTTATACATGTTTTACATCATCATTGTCAAGGGCTCTGGCATAAAGATAAGAAATTAATTTTGCCTTTTTGCAGGGGAATGTCATTTTGGCCTATTTGTGAAAAGGTAGGGCTCTTACTCTAGCCCTCACATGAAACCCTCCAGCATTACTAAGTATTACAGGGAAAAGGTGACTTTCCGCTATATCAGAAGGATACCCTGTTCCTCTGTGTTCTTTTGTTTCTTCATCAATAAGAGAAGAATTATTAGCCTTTTTTCCCAAAGGAATTAGAAAGCAAAAATTTAATGAAGATAGCTCAGTTTAGAGAAAAAACAAACTGCCTGTATACTCGTGATTCCCACCAACTGCTGAGTTGCTTTATTCAGTTACTTAGTTACTACTTACTGGGAGATGATTGCAGCAAGTGTTTTCAGGGTCTTAATTTGTCTTATGCTCTAATGTCCTTTTAATAGGGAAGATTGTAGATTTGATGTCCCAATGTTGTATTAGGGGAGGGAGCCCCATTCAATTTCAGGCGCTGTACTAGACATTGAGAATCAAAGAGAAAAATGGCAGAGTTCCATCCTCAGAGTCTAGAAGCATACATGTAGGTAGATAATTAAAATATAGTGTGATGTGAACATGAATGAAAGTATTCTTTTTTTTTTTTTTATGTACAAGGAATTAAAATAGCAGAGAAACAGGAATGGGATTCCAAAGGTTTCAGAAAGGAAGTGATATCTCAGCTAGACTTTGACAGATGAAGAGGGAATTTTCAGCAGTAATGGGGCAGGATTCCAGGATGAAGAACCAGGATGTTAAACCTTTCTTCTGAGGAACTGAAAGCCAGGTTTTTAAAAAATACATTGTTGTTACAAAACAAAAAGAACCACATGATCCTCTTCTTTAAATACTTTTTATTATGGAAAAACTGTAACAAAATGTGAAGTATGTAGAGGAAGGTTAAGAGCCCTCGTGTCTGTCACCCACTGTCAGCATTTGACATTCATGTTCCACGGTGCTCTCCCTGACTTGATTTATTGTAGTTATTTATTCTTTTAAAGTAGTTTGTAGACACTGAGGTGTACAAATCTTAAATGCTTTTCCTGATGAGTTTCACCTTTACCCTCTGATTTGTTTTCCATTATTCTGATATTTTCACCATAAATTAGTTTTGCCTTTTCTAGAACTTTACATATGAAATTAAGCAACATATTTTCTATTGTGTCTAGCTTCTTTTGGTGAGCATATTGTCTGATATTCATCCAAGTTCTTTTTTATTCCTTTTTATGTCATTTATCCGCATAGTTTGTCCTTCCTATTGCTGAGTGGCATCTCACTGTGTGACTACCATGGTTTATTGTGTTTCTTGTACTGATGTTCATTTGTTTTCCATCTTTGGCTATTAGGAATAAGGTTGCTGTGAACAAATCCTATGTGGACATATTTTCGTTTCTTTGGGGTAAATATTTAGGGGTGGAATTCCTGGAGCACAGGGCAGATGTATATATAACTTTCATTAAGCTGGAACTGCCAAACCTTCCAGAATGATTCTGCCACTTCATGTTCCCACTAGCACGTAGGAGAGTTTCAGTTGCTGCTTCTTGCCAGTATTTGGTGTTGTCAGTTGTTGATTTTAGCCATCTTAGTGATGTGTTGGGGTATCTCATTGTGTGACTCACCCCCCACCCCCATGCTAGATATTGAACCCAGGAGTGTTTTACCACTGAGCTACATCCTCAGCCCTTCTTATTTTTTATGGAAAAAATGGTCTCCCTAATTTGCTGAGGTTGACCTCAAACTTGCCATCCTCCTGCCTCAGCCTCCCAGGGAGTGGGGATTGCAAGTTTGTGTTTCTATGCCAGGTTCATTGTGGTTTTAATTTTCACCTCCCTGATGAGGACTGATGATGAACACTTTTTTGTGTATTGATCACTGGTGTTTCTTCTTTGTGAAATGTTCAAACCATTTGTTCATTTTCCTTATCTATTTGTCTTTTTGTTCATGAACTTTAGTCTTTTTTTAAAAAATCTGGATATAAATCCCTTACCAGATTTAGGTATTGCAGTTTTTCATTTCTTACTTATTTTTCTCACTGTGTTATTTAATTTTGAAATATGTCAAATTATCAGGAAGGTTTTTAGTTGTCATTTATAGTTGCTTCTTCTGTACTATGTTTAAAAAATTATTTGCCTGTCACAAGATCAGGAATATATACTGTTTTCTTTTAGAGGGCTTATAGATTTAGTTTTTATGTGAAGTTAAAAATCTGTTTTAAACTAATTTTTCCATTTAGGGTGAAGGTCAGGGTTCATTTTTTTAACCTTATGGGTAGTTCATGATTTCTCCACCATTTGTTGGAAACACTTTTCCTTCCTTATTGAATTGCTTTGGCACTTTTGTCAAAATCAGTTGTGTTTATATCATGGATTATTTCTGGACTTCTTATTCTCTTCCTTTTGCCAGCATCACAGTGTTCTGATTACTTATAGTTAAAATCAGGTAATAGAAATACTCCAACTTATTATTCCAGTACTGTTTTAACTACTCCAGGTTCTTTGCATTTCCATGTATATAGAATCTAAAACTGCAGAGTCAACCTGTTTTTGCTTTTCTAAAACCCTCTCAGGAGTATTTAGAAATTATGAATTTATTGATTACTTTAGAAGGAATTTTAACAGTAAGCCATTTATCACCATTGAATTATCCAGTCCATGAAAATGTCTTAACCCTCAAGTTATTTAGGTTTTGTTATCTCTGAGCAATGTTTTCTTAAACTTTAAGCATAGAGGATCTTTTGTGGTATGATTTTAATTTTTTTGGAGGGGAAAAAAGTACCATCCCACAATGTTACTTGTGCTTCTCTTTGAATAGAGAATTCGTGACTGCTTTATGTGTGCATGTATGTGCACACACACTTCTTTTTCCTCTTGGGTGTTTTCTGAATTTCCTGCAATGATCATGTTTGATTGTTTTTTAAAACATGTTTATTTTATTTATTTATTTTTTATTTTTATGAGGTGCTGAGGATTGAACCCAGTGCTTCATGCATGTGAGGCAGCACTCTACCACTGAGCCACAACCCCAGCCCCATGTGTATGTTTTATAGAAGAAAACAATGTAAAAAGTAAAAAGGAAACTGATGTAAATTGTGTATTGAGCTGTTTAGTCACAATTCATGATAAATGTTGATTTTTGGTTACTATTGCAGCCTTCTCTACAACTAGGGTACTTATTTTTTTTTTGCTTATAATGTATTTGTGTATAGGTGCTTAATAAATGATCTCTAGTGATGTCGTTCAAACACTATAATCTGTTTTTTATAGGCCCTAAAATACATAGGGAATAAAGTAAGAAGGCAAAGGATGTGGGGAGGTGGACCAAAGAAAACCAAAATAGAAGAAGCAAGAGAGCTCCTGGCTTCTACCATCCTGACCCATGTTCCAGTGAGTAACACTTTTGCAGTGAATAATGATAATTATGGAATCTGTGAATTTCTGCTAAAGAATTGTAACTAGGAGTTGTTGCTATTCAAAAGTCTGTTCTGAAGAGCAACTCTAAAAAGGACTGTCCTACCCCACCCATTACGAGAAGTTGTGTTCAGAATATCAGGTACACAGTTGCCATCATGATGTGTGTCATCTGGTAGTTCTTCTTTCAGTCTTACTGTTACTTTATATTCATATGATTATAGTGCTACTACTGACTGACTTTATGGCTTCAAAGGACAGCTCTGCTGACCTACCTGTTTTTAAAGGAAGGCAAGCTTATGGTTCTTTCCCACGTATTTTTTATTTAAGATTACGAAATATACAGAAGTTTACTGTTTTAACTGTGAAATATATTCACATAATTGTACGAACATCACTATAATAGATGATTGGGTATATTTTAAGGAGTGGGATAAAATAGATAGTTTTTGTTTGTTTGTTTTTAGTTATTGATGGACCTTTATTTTATTTGCTTATTTATATATGGTGCTGGGAATTGAACCCAGTGCCTCGCATGTACCAGGCAAATGGTCCACCACTGAGCCACAACCCGAGCCCTAAAATAGATAGTTTTTAAATGCTTTTTTGACAAATAAATCTCCTAAACCTTGAATATTAAAATTTATGTTGTCCAACCTTCTTCACTCACAGCCAAAGCAAGAGATCAGGGTATCTGCTTGGACAAGAGACGATTCCTGGCCGATTAAGCTGGATGATTTGCCTTATCATCCCACATATTAGTGGTCAGAGGACTGGAAGCAACCTCTGATCCTTGAACTAGTGCATAGTAGTTATTTTTTATTAAACAGATTAATTAATTAAACAGATTAGCCATATTGACATGTGGCCTTTTGACAAGAATGACTCTCGCCCCCATTTAATACATGTGCTGCTTTTTATAAATCAGTTACTATATGTACCTTCATGAATGATTTGATTCAGGGGTTGCAGACTATCTTTAGAGCCTGATTTTAATGCTGGAAGATCAAGAGATCTGTGAAAGTGGAGAGTAGCCACAGGAGCACATTCACAAAACACCTTGTGAGCATACAACACAGGTCCCTGATTCAGCCCTTTGACTGCAGAGTGTCCTTGATCTAATCCAAAGAATTAGAAAATTCTTAATGTTAAAGCTGGGTCTGAACTGAATTTTAAGCTCTTTGGGATGATTGGAAAGATGGTTTGAAACTGAATTGCCATTTTGAAAGTTTATTTATACATAATGTGTTGAAGAATAGTCACTTTAGATGAACCAGGAAAATGACCTTCATTTTCCAGGATGGTTTAGGACAGTATTTACCTAAGTGTGATATAAAAGATGATTTTATGTGAGACAGGACATTTTGATTTAATTATGTGTATATTTGAATGCAAGTAGCACATCCCCTCGGGCACAGTGGTGCACACCTGTAATCTCAGCAGCTCAGGAGGCTGAGGCAGGAGGATCATGAGTTCAAGGCCAGCCTCAACAACCCAGCAAAGCTACAAGCAACTCAGTGAGACCCTCTCTCTAAATAAAATACAAAAAGGGCTGGGAATGTGGCTCAGTGGTTAAGTGCCCATGGGTTCAATTCCTGGTACCAAGAAAAAGAGCAGATCCCTTTTTTTGTGGTTTTTGACTTTATATGTTATTACAAAGAATGAAGTTTACTTTGAAATGAGTTGTTTAAAGATGATTAAAAATATTAAGTAAATAATTCTTACAGAGATAAAGCAATACTCTCAGTGCTGGAACCTGAACAACTAAATTATGGAAAAGCACTGGTTTAGATATATCCACTAAGAGTGAGAACGATGGGAAGGACATCCAGCAGTTCTGGCCCATGTTCTTGAGGGTAGTCTACAGAGGAACTTCTACTCGATACCCTTATCTGTAAATTCTTTGAGGGTTGAAGTTCTCAAAGAGCATTTCCTTTGCCAGTAGCATCACCATTATCTGGGAACTTGCTAGAAGTACTGTAACTCTACCCAGTACTTACTGAATCTGAATCAGAAACTCCAGGGTAGGAGTTTGTGTATTTTAACATGTCCCGCCACAACCCTGCCAGGTGATTCTTATGTATAGGATAGTTTGGCTCCAAAACTCCTCTTTCCTTCAAGGGTAGTGTTAGAACTCCAAGAGTTCTGTTGACAGTAATTCTGTTTTAGCATTTCAAAGTTTTTTGTTAGTTCTTTCTCTCCTACTTTTGGATAATCCATATTTTTTTTTCAAACTGTATCCAGCTTTATTAAAGATACTTTTCATAAACAATCATGTTATTTCAGGCAGGACATGGGCAGACAATCATTAACAGTATACAACAACTTTCAAACTCCCTTCTTGGATGGACTACCAAAATCAGAAAGCCACTATAAAACCCAATGAAGTCTTCATTTGATGCTCTGAATAGGGAAAATTTAGAGTGAGGGTTGACATTTCACATTTAGCATGTTGTTTAATAACTTTTCACAAGCTGACCCTGACTTTCAGGAAATGAAAGGAAAATGGCAAAAATTATTAATCTGAAGATCCACAATCTAGAAAAGGGACTGCTGCTCTTCTGAGGGACACTATTCTCAATGACGTCACTGGAAAGTCCAGATTGCCCCACACACTAGTAAAACCAATTGTTGGGAATCGGGTCCCAGCAGGTCTGAGTTTAGGGGAGTTAAGTCTATGCCGATGGCAGAGAGGGACAGGAGGACAAACAGATGAGTTTGAGTTTTTCCATAGCATTTGTGCCAAGGTGGCTATGTGTGCCAACATCAGGGACTCCCTTCCTCTTGGGAACAAAGAGAAAGTCTTTCAAAACTAGAAAGGAAAGGTGTCTTCCCCCACAGCAATCCAGCTTTGGAGACATTCTACTAGTGACATATGCTCCTTCCCCCCGCCAAAACAACAATGGAGTGTTCTGTGTGCTAACAACATAGCTTAAAAAAAGTAAAACAAAATTCTGCATTTTTATAAAACTTGATAAAAAATAGTATTTCAAACTGTACGGTCACCAGAAGTACACAGTTACCAAAAACGCACACACTTCACTTGGCATCTCCAGCACCTCAGCTGTCTGTGCCTGGTCTGTTTGGGCATCTCCATTTTCTGCAGGGTTATTCCCATCCTTTCCAGCGTCAGCTTTTCCCTTTTTCCCTTTGGGTACCTTCTCTCCCTTCTTTGCAGAGGCCTTTTTAGGCTTGGGCTCTAGCTTTGGAGGAGCAAGTTTGGCAGACAACCTTGCAGATCTTTTCTGTAGTTCGTCTTTCACCTTGACTTTATTCCCTTTAGCATCCCCTTCAGCCTTTCTCTTGGGCAACGGTGGCGACGGTGGCAGGACGCAGGCGCTGGACACGGGGATGCAGCGGCACGCGGCTTTGGTCGGTCTGGGGGTCGTTCTCGCTTCTTCTTCTTCACACTGCTCAGGCTCCGGGGGGTTTATAAAGTTTTTATAGCACTGGAAATAATCCATAAATTAACATCCCACAATTATTGGTATTCTACCAAAAATTGATGTCAGCTACTAGATAGATGAGTGTTCCCACTCACAGTATGCCTCAGAAGAGTCCTAGAGAAATGGTTCCTGTGGTTTACAGGGCTTCACCTAAAATTGGAGAAGGAGTTCTCATTTTAGGCCTCTCATGAGGTTGCAGATAGAGAGCAGTTAAGACTGGAGTGAGCCAGAGGCTCCACTGGACATCGGAGATGGCCCCCTCATTTTCATCAGAGCTCCTCAGGCACTTACATGTGGCGTTTCCTCCCACCATACTGTTTGGACGTCTTTTGTGATATCTCAGGACTCTATGAAAAATGAAAGGAGGTGAGGATTGCAACTTTATTTAAGAGCTGGGGCCAAAACTGATTTGGCATAATTTCTGCTATATTTTGTTCATCAGACTAATCACTGCCAATCCAAAGGGGATATAAGCTCCACCTCAAATGAAGGAGTGGCATGAGATAGGCAAGAAGGGAAAGAGTTGATAGTGGCCATCTTTGAAGAAATGTTGTCCAGGTACTAAGTACAAAGAAAAAAAGTTACCATCTACCTCTTGCGAACTTTCTAGACTAGTGGAATTTCTTTGAATCAAGAGAATCATAACAACTCAGTGCTTTCTTATTTGAATGATATAATGATTCTTTAGGCATCTTAAATTTTAGCTTTAGCTTACATTGTCTCTAAATTTTTCTATAATTTCTGAATTACAGGTTAAGGAATTCAATTTTCGAGCCAAATGCATCTATACTGCAGTGATGGTCCGAAGAGTTATTCTGGCCCAAGGAGATAACAAAGTTGATGACAGAGACTATTATGGTAATAAGCGGTTGGAATTGGCAGGACAGGTGAATTAATTATTTTATCTCAGAAATCTTATTTCCTTTAATAAAAATTAGTTTGTGGGGGGCGCTGGGGTTGTTGCTCAGTGGTAGAGCACTCGCCTAATACATGCAAAGCACTGAGTTTGATCCTTGGCACCACATAAAAATAAATAAATAAAATAAAAGTGTTGTGTCCAACTACAAGTAAAAATATATACATATAAATTTTTTTTTTAAATTAGTTTGGTATTCATTTTAAATAGGAGAAACAGACATTTGAATGGAATATAGGTTGCACATGTTTGAAATATAAACTTTTCATACAGGATTGCTTTATTTTCAGCTTAAGAATTTCCTTATGAAAAATCAACATTAATTCTTTAAATATGTTGATTCCCTGTAATGTTTGAAGTGAAATGTGACTTTAATATCATGTATTCAATTAACAAATATGTAATAAACAACTATTATGATCTAGGCATACTCCTATGTACTGGTTATAAGAGTAAGACAGAAAAAGATCCCTTTACTCTTAGTCCTTATATTTTAGTGGGACACAGAGAATAAACAAGTGAACCCCCCTTTATCTCTTGTTGGAAACATGATAGAAAAGTAGGTTAGTGAGAATGTCTGTAATCACATTTTAAGCCCTAACTCATAAATTCCATCTCATTTTGAGAGTGTATATCCCTTTTACTGGGTAGCAAGTATCTGATAATCTTTGAAACTTTATATCTCAGCATTTGAATCACAAATTACCATTAAATTAAAGATCTAGAGTAGAAACCCACCTGTTATGGACATGTTTTCTTTTTCCTTGTTTTTTTTAAGTACCTTGGTATGACTGCCTCTGTTGTTATCCTGTGTGGTAAATATTTTTTTAATCAAATTTGTGGGCTTTATTCAAATATCTTTTTTTTTTTTTTTTTTGGTTTTGTTCTATTCTGTTTTCCTTTCCTTCTGGCTCTAATTATTAGAACTTTTGATATAGATGTTCTATTAATTAATTTTTTTTCTGTTCAAAGTGGGTGATTTCTCTTGATCTATTGTCAAGTTTACTTGCTCTCTTTTATGTCATATATTGTTATATATATCCAGCTAATTTTTTGGTCTATTTTTCAATTCTAGAAATTTCATTTGAATATATTTTTCAGAGCTTGTTTCTCTAGTGAAATGTTTTCTTTGTTCATACATGACAACCATACCTTTATTTATATCCTTGAATTTTTTAATGTCTCCTTTAAAATCCTAGTTTGCTAATTCTATCATTTTGGTGTCAGTCTTTTGATTTGCTTTCCTCTTGAGTATGGATCATGTTTTTCTATTTCTTGTTATGTTTGTTATTTTGGATTGTATCTTGATAAAGTGTTTGAGTGTTGATGGTGAGGAAAAGCATTGCTTTTGTCAGTATAATCAGGGAAGGTCTTCTGGAAAAAATGATATATTTTTAGCAAGCCTTCAAATGTTCAAGCAGAAATTTGAATGATGAAAAGCCAACCTCATGCAACCTGGGGAATTAAATTCCATCAAGAGAGACAAGCAGGTGCACATCTCCCAAGGCAAAAATGAGTTTAGGGACCAAAGAAGCTGAAAAGGGTCATCGTGGTTGGGGAGAGGTGAGGTGTGAGATAATATTGGAGACATAGACAGAGATGGATTATCTAGAGCCCTGTAGGCCATGGAAGGGGATGTGGATTTAGTTTTACTTGGAGTAGAAAATGGCGGGCGGTGGGGTTTAATCAGGGGACTGATATGATTGAATTTTAGCTTAAAAGATCTGATTTAGAGACAAACAAGACAAGAGTGGATACGCTAGAAGGTGGTGGCAGTATTCCAGATGAGAGGTGGTGGCAGCTGGGGTAACAGCAGACACTACCACAATTAAAATTAAGAATTAGAATTCAGAAGTTATAGCAAGTTTTGTAGGCGGGTGCAGTGGCACATACTTGTCATCCTAGCTACTCAGAGGCTAAGGCCAGCTTCAGCAGTTTAGCAAGGTCCTGTCCCAAAATGAAAAATAAAGAGATCTGGAGTGATGTAGCTCAGTGGTAAAGTGCCTGTGGGTTCAATCCCTCAAAAAGAAGTTATAGCAAGTTTTGGTTTGGGGATGAATTAGTGTCTACTGGACTCTAGGGAAACTGTTTGGTAAGAGCAGATGATTGACAGGTCTGCTTTTGATCACATTCTTATTAACCATAGTGCTGGGGTTTATGGTGGTGGTATCCTACTACCAATGCCAATTTTTAACTTTTTTAATTGGAAAAAAAAGTCATGCTGTTAAATGAGTCTATGAAAAAGAAGTTGATTGTCTAGAGGAATAAGGAATGGAGTAGGGTGAGGGGGAAAGGAGACTATCCTGTTGCTTAAGAAATTAGAATTAAGAAGAGGGTTCCCTTGTGCAAGAAAACATAGCTTTATAAACAATGTAAAGACATAAAAGGCATTGTGTTGGCAAAAATGTGTAAAAACAAGAGCTGCTAATTTCACACCCCATGGGATGAGGGAGTATAAATGTGCTTCAGCTTTAGATAACAGAGTTGTCTCCACTGGCCCAGCCGGTTCACAGAGCTTTTCCTCAGTCTTACTGCCACCAGAGGGTTGGCAGGCCAGGCGCCAGTAGAGGTGTTAGCAAAACCTACCGATTTCAGGCTTAATCTTTTCACCTACCTTTTCTTTTTCGGTAATGTGTTCATTATTTGCTGCACATTACTCTATTCTTTGTCTGCAAATTTTTTTGTTTCTAATGCAGCTTGCTTTGTATGGGTGAGATATGGAATGGCACCAAAATCCGGCACCCTGGAAAGCCAGGGATTTCCACCCTGTGACAAAAGAATGCCGTCTTGACTTCAGAGATTGCCTAATCCCAGCTGTTCTGATAATGTAATTAAGGCTGCCTAATGTCTTTAATTTTGCAACCAGTTTGTGTGAAAAGGAGAATTTGGCACTCTGAAGGCTTAAACACTAAATAGCAATCTCAAGACGCCTAATTAGAATTCTCTGACATTAAGCTAATTGGTGAAACTGTATTTCAGCAGCTTAACTTCTTTATTAATTTTTTTAGCATTTTCATTGAAAATCAATTGATGAGCTGTCAGCATATTTTCCTTAAATTTGATTTGCTCAATAGTGCTCCTGTCTTAAGCAGACAGAAAGGCCTCAAACTAGCAATGAAAGGTATTCAGTATTATCACCAGCATTCCATCCCTTTTAATCATTTTCTTCTTGACCTAAATAATGTGGTTTTTTTGTGTGTCTTGGCCTTGTAATTTCTCACTGTTCTGGTAACTGGACAACATTATTTCTCCTAAATTGAAAATGTAAGAGTGGAGAAATTTATTAATGAGGCAGTTTTTCTGTTGACTGTGCTCTTAGTTTTCACTTGTTTGGTACATTTCCTTGCGTTTGAATTAGGTGGCTGCAACAAATTCAGCTGGGATCCAAAAAAAAAAAAAAACTTTGTCATAATTTGAGACAAAAGTGTCTAAGTGTAGGGAACTAATTAAAAGAGAACTGAGCTTTTGTGGTGTAGGTTAAGGGCATTTGATTCTGTTCAGGATGCTTATTCAAGTTCTTTTTGCCAGTTTCCACAGGAAGTGGCTGGAATGGGCTTCTTCATCCCCTCTCACCCCTCTGCACCTGCTTCCATTCCTATATTCTTTCTTTCCATGAGTGAAACTGCTGGGTCTGACTGTAAGAAAGGATTAAGCTCTCAGAGGAGGAAGTTTTCTTTTTAGAACACTCCAACAGTAAATTCAAGTCCCAGATCCTAGCTCCCCTATCTGCAAGTTGGTTTTAATAGAAAAATGGAAAGATATGTCTAGTTTAAGGAGGAAAAGCATAAAATTTAATCCCATTTAAGAAATTCTTTTTCAGTACTAACTAGAGGGGAAGACTCATTTACTTTGAATATATTCTTCATTGAGAATCAAAAAAATTATATTGTTCATTGTAAACGTTCACAAATATAGTCAGTATGGAATTTGGCAAATCTTTAGTTTAAATTTCACTGAATATCAGAATTCTTCTTTATGTTAATAATTAATATAAATGTAATATCCCCATAGTACTGTCATGTTTTATTAGTTAATTTAGATCAGATCACAAATATATTGAGCTTTTTTTCTTGCTCTATAAAGAAAAAAAATAATGCTTACAAAGGAAAGAATAGGAGCTAGCTAGTACAGTTAATTTTCAGGGGGATTTATTATTTGTAATATCTATTATGTTTATTATTAAACAAGTGAGCCCATTTTTTATTTCTGGTAAGCCACCTTCTTAGTTTTTCCTTTTTGTGAATTTAATGTAGCTGTTGTTCTGGTTATCTATTGCTGTGTCACAGGCTATCCCAAAACAGTGGCTTAAAACAACCAGTTTTCTTAGACTCCACGATTTTGCAGGTCAAGTGCTCAGGCAGGACTTGGCTATTTGATACTTCTGTTTCGGGTGTTGTTGAGGGAGGTCACGGGTAGTATTCTGCTATGGGACTCCAGGGAGAGCTGAAGGTGAGGTTTAGTGAGGACCTGGCCTTTCCAGTGTTGTATCAGGGTGGCTCAGTACTCCTGAGAGTGAGCAAGACAGAAACTGCATGACCTTAGTGCCTGGTCCTCAAAGTTACACACCACCACTCATCTTATCCTGTGGATCAAAGTAGTCACAACTCCCCCACCGTGTATTTGGATCTTTGGAGTACATGAGGCACATCTTTCAATGTGTATGGAGTTTAGGAGTGAGCTAGATTTGGGTAAAGTTTATATACAGAATTCAGGGGTTTCTTTGTGTGGTTCTCTCATTTCTGAGATTTCCCTTTACTTTCCAGCTACTCAAATCCACTAGCTCTGGTTCTTCATTCAGTATCATTCAGTGATACTCACGCTCTAATTTTTGCCTTCTAGTGCCTTCAAGGAGTTTTAAATGTTTTGTCCAGACTTTATTATCTGTAGGGGAATCCATCTATTAGAAACTACTACACAATTCTGGAAACAGACCATCTTACACTGTTTTTGTAAATTCCAGTTTTCATCTCATTGATTTGGCTTTCATGACCATACTATTTAAAATATGTCACTGTTGTTTAATAGCATTTAGTTTTTATTGTGTGATTCTTTTAACATTAAAATATATTACATATGTAAGTTATGAAGGGTACAAATAAAATGAATACTCTCAAAGTCACTACCCAGCCCAACTTAAGAATTATACAAATCATCAATACCATTTTATTTACTTGTTACTCTAGTCTTTTTCTCTTCTTCCCACTATTCAAAATACTTGTTTATTATTTTCTTGATTTATTACATCATTTACATTTTTTATTTTAAAGTTTTAAAATCTTATTATAAGTTTTGCTTACTTTTGAGCTTTATAAAAATAGATTCATACCATATAACTTTCTTGCAACATTTTTTTCATTCAGCATTAGTTTTAAGATTCACCATTCATTTTCATTTTTTGTATTATATTCCATTGTGTGCAGATAGAATAAGGTAAATACCACTTTATCCATTCTGTTGACCAAGAACTTCATCATTTCTCTTTTTTGAAAATATTAACATTATTGGGGCTGGAGTTGTGGCTCAATGTTAGAGCACTGGCCTCACAGGGTGAGGCACTGGATTAGATCCTAGCACCACATAAAAACAAATAAAGTCATTGAGTCCATACATAACTAAAAAATATATTTTAAGAAAATATTAAAAATAATTAATATTGGCCTGGCTTCCATATATTTGAGTTTCTACAAAGAGGATTGCCTGTTCATGGAGCCGAGTTAAACCTTCAATCTAACTGGAAAATGTCAAACTAGCTTCCCACTATTTGTATATCATCCTGGTGATCTCCATCCAAGACTTGGTATCAGATGTTAATTTTTTTGTCTGTAGAGTGGAGGTAAAATGATCTCCTTTTGGTCTTACTCTATGTTTCCTACCTCATATCACTGATAAGGTGGAGCCTTTTCCATCTGGTATTAACCAGTCCTATTGTTCTTTTCCTTGAAATGCCTTTTAGGTTATTTGCATTTTCCTTATTGGTTTCAAGGAGATTTTTTTGTATATTTTGAATTCTAATTTTTAATCAGTTGTATGTGTTGTGGATGTCCTATCCCAGGTTAAGGTTTTTTTTTAACTCTGGTACTTTAGTATCTACAAGTTTGTGGTCAGCTTTATTAGCTCTTTCTTTCAATAGTTTGTGTTCTTTATATTTTAAAAAGGCCTTTGGTATTTGTTCTTCATTTCTTCTGAAATTGAGTAAGGAATCTGTTTTCATTTGATTTTCAAAGGTGAGTATGTTGGCTATGTGTATGTTAGCTTTTCCATATAAAGTTTAGAATTAGTCTGTGAATTTTCATTAAAATTGGAATTATGCAGATCAAATTTGGAGAAAATTTGTAATCTTAAAATTTTAATCATATAATAAATATTTTGCTCTTTTCATTTATTTAGGTTTTCTTTGATGTCTTTCAAGAAAGATTTCTAATTTTCTTCATGAAGGCCTTGTACCTCTTTTGTTAGATTTATTTCTAAATCTTTTTGGGGGTTTTTGATAGATTTTTTTCACTAAAAATATTAAAAAATTAAACATGTACATAAATAGAATAGTAAAATTAGCTCCCGGGCTGGGGATGTGGCTTGTGCGGTGGCGCGCTTGCCTGGCGTGCGTGCGGCCCGGGTTCGATCCTCAGCACCACATACCAACAAAGATGTTGTGTCCACCGAGAACTAAAAAATAAATATTGAAGAATTCTCTCTCTCTCTCTCTCTCCTCTCTCACTCTAAAAAAAAAAAAAAATTAGCTCCCATACATCCATCCCAAAACTTGTTTTATCTGTATTCTCCTCAGTTCCCTCTTATGCTGCCTCCATTTCCCAGATCACATGATTATTTCAGATATCAAATCACATTCTAAGACGACTTTGAAATGTATCTCTAAAAGATAATTTAAAAAAAACCCGTAACACTGTTTTTATACTTAATTTTTTTTTCTTTTGGTGGCAGTAGGGTTTGAACTGAGGACCGTATACAGGCTAGCACTATACCACTGAGCTACATCCACAGTCCTTTTTATTTTATTTTGAGATAGCATCTTGCTAAGATGCCCAGGCTAGCCTCAAACTTGGCAATCCTACTGCCTCAGCCTCCAGAGTAGCTGAACTTACTGTCATGCACCATCATGCCCCACTCACACCTAAAATTTTTAAAAGAACAGTTACCTCCTATCATCAAAGATTCGTGATGTATTTAGATTTCCCCATAAATGTTGTTTCTATAGAATTTGTTGATATGTCTCTTAAGGGTTTTTTATTTTGTTTTGTTTTTTTAAAATCTAGAGAGTGTATCTGTGTATATGAAGAAAGTAGATCCTTTGTACTAAGAATTGTCTACTTTCTGGGTTTTGATGATAACATCCTTGTATTAGGGTTCATCAGAGAAACAGAAACAGGAGGGAGGGAGGAAGGAAGGGAGAGAGAGAAAGAGAGAGAAAAATTTATTATGAAAATGACTCACTTGATTATGAAAGCAGGGAAGTCTCATAATGTGCTGTCTGCAAGCTGGAGATCCACAGAAGCCAGTAAGGGAGCTGGTAATGTAGCTTCAGTCTGAGGCTAGAGACCTGAGAACCTGGGGATCCACTGGTACAAGTTCTGGAGTTGAAAGATAGAAGAATGTGGAGCTCTGATAACCAAGGGCAGGAGCAGATGGGGGGCTGCTCCAGAAAGAGTGAGGGAAATAACTTCTACCCAGATCCTCAACAGATTGGATAGTGCATACCCACACTGAGGGACAGCAGGTCTCCTTACTCAGTTCTCTGATTCAGATGCTGGTCTTCCGAAAACACTGTCATAGACATACTTAGAAGTTGCTTTATCAGATGTGTGGGAATCCCATAATGCAGTCAGGTTAAGTCCTAAAATTAACCATCATTAACCATCATTCTCTATGGTGTCTTTTTTTTTTAATTTGTCCTTTTTAGTTATATATGACAGCAGAATTCATATTGATATAATTATAAAAGCATGGAATATATCTTACTCTAGTTAGAATCCCACTCTTATGGATGTACATGCTGGTGGGATTCACTGTGTTATTTTCATATAGTTATATTGGAAAACTTTGTCAGACTCATTCCACTGTCTTTGCTTATCCCCCCTGCTTCCCTCCGTTCTTCATTGTCTAAACTACTGTACTTCTATTCTCCCCCTCACTCACCACATCCTCATTGTGAGTTAGCTTCCACTTATCAGAGAAAACATTCAACCTTTGATTTTTTGGGACTGGCTTACTTCACTTAGCAGATCCATCCATTGCAGGCAAATGTCATAGAGTCATTCTTATTAGTAGTAGTACTCAATTGTGTATATATGCAACATTTTCTTTATCCATTCATCTGTTGAAGGGCACCTAGGTTGGCTCCATAGTTTAGCTATTGTGAATTGGGCTGCTATAAACATTGATGTAGCTGTGTCCCTGTAGTATGCTGATTTTAACTCCCTTGGATATATACCAAGGAGTGGGATAGCTGGGTCAATAGTGGCTCCATTCCAAGTTTTCTGAGCAGTCTCCATACTGCTTTCCAGAGTGGTTACACCAATTTACATTCCACCAATAATATATGAGTGTACCCCTTCCCCATATCTTCACCAACATTTATTGTTACTTGTATTCTTAATAATTGCCATTCTGACGGGAGTGAGATGAAATTTCAGTGTAGTTTTAATTTTTATTTCTCTATTTGCTAGAGATGTTGAACATTTTTTCATATATTTGTTGACTGTTCATATTTCTTCTTTTGTGAAGTGCCTGTTGAGTTCCTTTGCCCATTTATTAATTGGGTTATTTAGTTTTATTTTGTTGTTAAGTTTTTTGAGTTCTTTATATATCCTGGAAATTAATGCTGTTTGAGGGGCAGGTAGCAAAGATTCTCTCCCATTCTGTAGGCTCTCTTTTCATGTTCTTGATTGATTTCTTTGCTGTGAAGAAACTTTAGTTTGATGCCATCCCATTTATTGATTATTGATTTTACTTCTTGAACTTTAGGAGTCTTATTAAAGAAGTAAGTTCCTGTGCCTGTATGTTGGAGTGTTGGGCTTACCTTTTCGTCTAGTATGTGTAGGGTTTCTGGTCTAATACCTGGGTTCTTGATTCACTTTGATATGAGTTTTGTGCAGGGTGGGAGGTAGAAATTAAATTTCATTCTACTATATATGGACTTCCAGTTTTCCCAGCAGCGTTTGTTGAAGAGGCCATCATTACTCCACTGTATGTTATTGGCACCTTGTGTTGTATGCGTTAACTGTATTTTTATGGATTTGTCTCTCTGTCTTCTGTTCCATTGGTGGTCTTGCCTGTTTTGGTGTCAATATCATGCAGTTTTTATTACTATAGCTTTTTAGTATCATTTAAGATCTGATATTGTGATGTCTCCTGCTTTGCTTTTCTTTTTTAAAGAAAGAGTGAAAGAGGAGACAGAGAGAGAGAGAGAGAGAATTTTTTAATATTTATTATTTTTTAGTTCTCGGCGGACACAACATCTTTGTTGGTATGTGGTGCTGAGGATCGAACCCGGGCCGCATGCATGCCAGGCGAGCGCACTACCGCTTGAGCCACATCCCCAGCCCTTTGCTTTTCTTATTAAGGATTGCTTTGGTTATTCTTGGCCTTTTGTTTTTCCAGAAGAATTTCATGAGTGCTTTTTCTATTTCCATGAAAAATGTCATTAAAATTTTGATGGGAATTGCATTGAATCTGTATTGGATTTGTTATTATGGCTATTTTGACAATGTTAATTCTAGCTATCCAAGAACATGGGAGGTCTTTCTGTCTTCTAAAGTCTTCTTCAGTTTCTTTCTGTAATTTACGTTGTAGAGGTCTTCCACTACTTTTGTTAGATTGATTCCCAGGGGTGGTGTTTTTTTTTTTAGGCTATTGTGAATGGTATGGTCTTCCTAATTTCTCTTTCAGCTAGTTGGTCATTGGTGTATAGGAATGCAATTGATTTATAAGTGTTAATTTTATATCCTGCTACTTTGCTGAATTCATTTGTGAGTTCTAGAAGTTTTCTGGTGGAGTTCTTTGGGTCTTCTAAATATAGGATCATGTTATCAGCAAACAGCTAGTTTTAGCCCCTTCCCCCCCCATTTGTATACCTTAATTGCTTTGGCTAGAAATTTGAGAACTATGTTAAGTAGAAGTGGTTGGCCTCTTGTTTTTCCAGAAGAATTTCATGAGTGGTATCCCTGTCTTATTCATGTTTTTAGAGGGAATGCTTTCAGTCTTTTTCCATTTAGAATGATTTGGCCTTGGGTTTGTCATATATAGCTTTTAAAATGTTGATCATTTTATGCCTATTTTTTCTAGTGTTTTAAACATGAATGGATGCTGTATTTTGTTAAATAGTTTTTCTGTATCTGTTGAGATAATCATGTGATTCTTGCTTTTAAGTCTATTGGTATAGTGAATTGTATTTGTTGATTCCCTTGTGTTGAACCAAACTTGCATCCCAGCGATGAACCCCACTTGGTCATGGTACACTATCTTTTTAAAGTGTGTTTGTAAGCAATTTGCTGGTATTTTATTGAGAATTTTTGTATCTGTGTTCATCAAGGATATTGGTCTGAAGTCTTCTTTCCTTGATGTATCTTTGTCTGGTTTTGTATGAGGGTAATATTGGCTTCATAGAATAAGTTGGAAGGGTTCCTTTCTTCTCATCACTGGATAGATCTTCCAAACAAAAACTGAATACAGAAGCTGTAGAACTAAAAAATACAATTAATAATTTAGATTTAACACAAAAATAAAATATTTCATCCATCAGTGTCTGAATATATTTTTTCTCAGTTGCACATGGAACATTTTTCAAAAATAGGTCATATTTTAGGACACAAAATAATTCTTAGCAAACACAAAAGAATAGAGATAATATCCTGTGTTATATCAGATCATAATGGAATGAAATTAAAAATCAATGATAAGATAAAAATAAAAATTACTCTTAACACCTGGACACAACATAAATCTTGTGATGTCTTTTAACATATATACATATTGTTTTTTCTCCTCTCTTTCCTGAATTTCTTATTAACCAGCAATTAAATCTAGAGATTAAATGCTACTGTGGTTTGGCACCCCTTCTCCAAACACTTTATGGATGGTAGTATTATGTGGTTGTATGGTTGTATGTACTTTTTTTGTGCCATTGGAATTGATCTTTGGGTTTAGGTTTTGGGTCCCGATTCTTCCATTGTATTGTTCCCCATTAACTTTTTTCCTGATGGTTTTATTTTATAGCTTATGGTGATCATTTCATCAATTTATTATTTCATTAGGTCATACAAAATGGGGATATTCTAATATTTTCACTTTAATGCATTTATTAACTGGAATTTTAAAATAAGGAATAGTTTTATTATCACATCTTTGGTTACCCTGGCACATAATCTATGTGGGAAGGACAGTGTTTTTTAAAAAACAGTTTGCAGAATAATGGTTTATGTCTCCAATTTCCTCCAGAGATAAGTAGTCAAGGATTTTTTTCCCTTCTTTTTCTGAGTATCATTATAAAGTTAGGAATTTTAACCTGTTTCTTAAATTTAAAAATTAACTTATCCATTTTTACAAGTACTTAAGATAAACCCTGCAAGCTTTTGATTAAGATTGCATTTGAATCTGTATATAAATTTAGAGAGAATTGACATCCAAATAATATTAGCCTCCTAATCCATGAATGTGCTGTGTATCTCCTGCTGAGATTTTCTCTAATTTCTGTCAGTAATGTTTTAAACCTAGTTGCTTTTCATTTATTGGCCTTGTAGCTTAGCTTGCAGGTTTGATAAACATTGATTTTTGTGTTATCTGAAGTAGAAACAGTTTTGTTGCTTTTCCCCCCAATATTTATATTGGTCCTTCTTTTCCTGCCCTGTTGCAGTGTTGAACAGGAGTGGTGAGAATGGGTACTCTCTCCTGTCTCCCAAATTTGTAATGGACAGCTTTCCATTTCCTGCCCCTTCCCAGTGGGACCCAGCCCCTGCTATGTATCAGTGCAGGATCCCTTAACCCAGTGAAAGATGGTATTTTGCTCTCCACTGCTTCCCTCTCGTATAATACCTCTTCTGGAATTGGTGCCAGGAGGTTGTGCTGACCTGCTCTATGGTAGACTTTTATTACTAGGTGCAAAGCCTGGAGAGAACAAGGGAGGTTTCCTCTTCCATCCCCAAGGTCAGATAGATAGCTCTTGCCTCTGCCTTCTTCTGAGTGCAGGTTCCCCTTGCCTTCCAGGGCTTTGCAAGGCTGAAAGTTTTCCTTACCCTTTCCCAGTATAGTTTAGTTGTGCTGATTTTTAATGTTATACAGAAGAAATCATACCATATACATTCTTTTTATATCTGATTTCTTTCACTCAGTGTCATGTTTTTAAGATCCAGCCATGATTTCATGGTTAGTTATTTTTTGTTCATTTTCATTGCTTATTAATGTTCCAATATGTGAATTTGCCACAGAATTTGTCTAAGTATTATTTTTATGGTTTCCAGTTCTTAGCAGTTACAAATAGTGCAGCTACAAATAAATTGTATATGTCCTGATGCAATTAGACACAAATTTCTGTAGAACACCGATATTTATTTATTTATTATTTTTAACCTGTGAAAGGTATTTGTGAGTTTTTAAAAATTTGTTCTTTTTAGATAGATATATATGACATTGGAGTGTATTTTGACATAGTGTGCTGATTTTAAATTCTTTGGGTATATTTGACAAGGAGTATAATTTATTAGGATTCCATTCTTGTAATTGTACATGATGTGGAGTTTCACTGGTCATGAATTTATATATGAATGTGAGAAAGTTATATCCATTCTACCGTCTTTCCTATTCCCATCCCCCTCCCTTTCCTTCCCTCCACTTTGACTAATCCAGTGAACTTCTATTCTTCGGGGATGGGCATTGCATATCAGAGAGAACATTTGGCCTTTTTTGAGACTGGCTTGTTTCACTTAGTATGATGGTCTCTAGTTCTGTCTATTTAATATGGATAAGTTAAAATGCCATAATTTCATTCTTTCTGGCTGAGTAAATACTCAATTGTGTATATATACCACATTTTCTTTATACATTCATCTGTTGAAGGGCACTTAGTTTGACTTCATAGTTTATGGTCTATTGTGAATTGAGCTGCTATAAACATTGATGTGTCTGTCACTGTAGAATGCTCATTTTAACTCCCTTGGATATATTCCAAGGAGTGGAATAACTGGGTCAAGTGGTGGTTCCATTCCAGGTTTTCTATGGAATCTCCATACTGTTTTCCAGAGTGATTACACTGATACACAGTCCCACCATCAGTGTATGAGGGTACCCTTTTCCCCATACTCACCAACATTTATTGTTACTTGTATTCTTTTTTTTAAATTAGTTAATTTTACAGTAGAATGCATTTTGATATATAGTACACAAGTAGAGCACAACTTCTCATTCCTCTGGCTGTATATGGTTCAGAGTCACTCCAGTAGTGTAATCATGTATGTATATTAGGGTAATAATGTGTGTCTCTTTCTACCATCCTTCCCATCTCCACAACCCCACCCCTCCCCTAACTCCCCTCTATACAAACCCAGAGTTCCTTCGTTCTTCCCTATTCCCCCACTCCACTATGAATCAGCATCTGCTTATCAGATAAAACATTCAGCTTTTGTTTTTTTGGAATTGACTTATTTCACTTAGTGTGATATTCTCTAGTTCCATCTATGTACCTGCAAATGCCATAATTTTCATTTTTCTTTAATGCTAAGTAATATTCCATCATTATGTACATTATTATATAAAGAATATGTACCACATTTTCTTTATCCATTCATCTGTAGAAGGGCATCTACGTTGTTTCCATAGTTTAGCTATTGTGTATTGAGCTGCTATGAACATGGATGTGGCTATGTCACCATAGTATGCTGATTTTAAGTCCTTTGGGTGTAAACCAAGGAGTGTAGGTTAGCTGGGTGAAATGATGGATTCATTCCAAGTGTTTTGAGGTATTTCCATACTGCTTTCCATAGTGGTTGCACCAGTTTTCAGTCCTACCAGCAATATATGAATGTACCTCCCCCCCCCCATCCTTGCCAACACTTATTATTGCTTATATTCTTGATAATTGCCATTCTGACTGAGTAGTTTTGATTTGCATTTCTCTAATTGCTAGAGATGATGAACATTTTTTCATGTTTGTTGATTGATTATATTTCTTCTTCTGTAAAGTGTCTGTTCCGTTCCTTAGCCCATTTATTATTTGTTTTTTTTGGTGTTAAGTTTTTTGAGTTCTTTATATATCCTGAAGATGCATGCTCTATCTTTGCAGGTGGCAAAGATTTTCTCCCATTCAGTAGGCTCTCTTTTTCACATTTTTTTTTCTGTAATTGTAGATGGACAGCATGCCTTTATTTTATTGGTTTATTTTTTAATGTGGTGCTAAGGATTGAACCAATGCCTCACACATGCTAGGCAAGTGCTCTGCCACTGAGCCCCAGCCTCTCTGTTCACATTCTTGATTGTTTCCTTTGCAATGAAGAAGCTTTTTAGTTTGATACCATCCCATCTATTGATTACTGATTTTAGCTCGTGTGCTTTAGGAGTCTGGTTGAGTAATTAGGTCCTAAGCTAACGTGTTCGAGTGTTGGGCCTACTTTTTCTTATAGTAGGTGCAGGGTCTCTGGTCTGATGCCTAGGTCCTTGATCCATGTTTAGTTGAGTTTTGTGTTGGGTGAGATTCAGGGTTTTCATTTCATTCTGTAACATATGGATTTCCAATTTTCCCAGCAGCATTTGTTGAAGATGCTATCTTTTCTCCAGTGTATGTTTCTGGCACCTTATTTATGTAGGATTGTCACTAAGAATACTGATTCTTAAAGTGCCCCTTCCTTCCAGCTGCTCTGACTTCTCCTGGGTACTTGTTAGAAATGCAGGTTATTAGTCTCTACCCTAGACTTACTGAGTCACAAACTGTAAGGGTGGGGCTAGCACTTTGTGTTTTAATAGTTCTCGGCATGGTTACGACCCTTCTCAAGTTTGAGAACTACTGCTGTAGGGGCTACACCTAGGAGAGAAGCTACTGGATATAAATGATGGGTAAATAATGGCAGGTGGTTTTCTAACTGGTTTGTATTTTTACCAGTGTTACAGGAAAGTTTAAGTGGCTCTACATCTTTAGTTTCATTAACTTTCTATTGGTAACCCCCCCCCCCCACACACACACACTCTTTTTTTTGGTTTGAATGTTTTTATTTATAAAATTAAAAATTAGGTCTGTAGTCAGTGAAGTCTAAACAACTGGAAGTGACTAGTTTAAAGGTGTCTCTGAGTGCAGGATGATCTCACCATCTTTGCTCTCCACTGTAGTATCAGGCATATAGAAAATCATGTATGTATCTATCAAACTGAATTTTAAAATACATATTTTTAAGAGTTTCTTTGTCTTTTTTATTTTAAGAACAAAGCTTCAGAGTTTATTGAAACAGCCCTGAAGGGTGGTGTGTAGAGCTCCATGGTAGAGGTGCTGGCTGGCATGTGGGCGGTCCTGGGTTCAGTCTTCAACACTGTTTTGCTTTTTGAAAAATCATCATATACTTTTCTTTCCTTTTCTTTTTTCTTTTAGCTTTTATCTCTTCTTTTTGAAGATTTGTTCAAAAAATTTAATTCTGAAATGAAGAAGATTGCAGACCAGGTGATTCCTAAACAAAGAGCAGCCCAGTTTGATGTTGTGAAACACATGCGCCAAGACCAGATCACCAATGGCATGGTGAATGCCATTTCCACTGTAAGTCTTCTTTTAGGATTTTGGAGTTTGTGAATTTATTCAGTGAAATGGAGATTTAAAGGACTTCAATAATCCAGGTTGTGTGTGTGTGTGTGTGTGTGTGTGTGTGTGTGTGTGTGTTTGTGTTTGTGTATGAATTTAAAGGAATGTACAAATAAAAAATTGCCTGCTTTGGAAAACATAGTCTAAAGTGTAAATTGTCTAATAGTTTAATACTGTAGTAACCTGAAAGTTTAATACTGTATTAACCTCCCTCAGCTGTGGGTTTTGCTTTCCATGCTTTGTTTCATTTACTCATCTTCAACTGATATCTGAAAATATTAAATGGAAAATTCCAGAAATAAAAAATTTATAAGTTTTAAATAACTTTTATTACCATATATTTGTTTACCTCTTACTGGCCTAACTTACAAAACAAACTTCATCATAGGTTACTTATGTACAGAAAACAAATAGGATGTATAGGGTTCTGTGCTTTCTGCAGTTTCAGACATCTACCAGGGTCTTAGAATGTATCATGACTACTGGTAACTTTCCTGCCAAATTATACTTCCTTCTCTATAAGACAAAAAGAAAATAGATAACACATGGAGGGGAAAATTCTTCTCTTTAAACTATTAATAACCTTTCTTTTAATAACCTTTTCTTTTAACTTTCTTTTTTGTATAATAAAATTGATGTATTTCAGGCAGGTTTATTATTTGGCAAGTTTTGTCCAAAACAATACAAAAGTGTTTCATTTCACATTCAACCTAATGTTTCATTTAGCTTATATTCTTCAGAGACCTATCAGCTGTTCCTTTCCTGAGCAATGAATTCAGTCCTCAGCAGCTGCTGTGTATTCAGGGTCTCCAGCTATTCACCAAAGGTTATCAGATAGGTTTTTGCTCCCATTTTTGAAGCATAGCAACTATAGGTCTATCTGATGAAGTCTGGTTCACATTTTTGATGCCAGACATACAATTAGTTTTATGGATGGGATCTTGTCCCAACAAAAGGGTAGTGTAGCCCAACACAATGATTCCGGTAACAATGAGAGATGAGTGCAGACCTGCTTCAGTAGTTGACTTTGGAAATTTCCAGTGGTCTGTGTGAGCAGCACCTATAGTGATAGCTGCACCTAAAGTGGAGGTGCACCCTGTCTCTGTGCCATTTAGGCTCTTTAAGCATGCTTTTGTGAGAACTGCTTTTCCTTGCTTCCTGACCCATTTTTTTAGGTCACAACAGCTGTTTGGAATAGTTTTTTTGCTGAGTGGCTTTGCTTTACCTCCCTGACAGGGCTGCTTATTAAGAAAATTAGTAGTAGGCTTTGTGGCAGGTGTACCCCAATATGAAGGCGACCAGGAAAGATGAACTTATAATGTTCTGTAGTGTTGCTTTAGTAGAATTCTTAATATTTTTAGACTCTTTGACTATTTCTCCCTTTTGTAAAAAACCTGCAGAATACTGGGACAAATTCTCATGCTGCACATCTTGTCTTCACTCCCCACCTACTTCCTGATTGCTATCAGCTGCTGCCTTATTTTTAGCTTTCTACCAAATATTTTTTTTACCTTATTTATTCTTATATTATATTTATTCTTAATTTTTTCCTTATTTATTCTGTCTGGGCATAAGTTAGTTTACTAGATTCTTTCTCATTTCAAGGATAAATGGAGTTACCTAAGTGAGCAATATAAATAAGTTAATTTGTGAAATTTGTGTATTTGCTCTGTTTCCTTGTTTTATAATAGAATTTCTTCTTAGAATTAATTCTTTTCCACATTATCAAAAACTCAAGGTTTTGAAGTGATGGACCTTTGTTGTAATGAAGAGAAAACTTCAATTTGTGAAGGAGCTCCAGCGAAGTCATATATTTCAATATGAACAGATCACTTAATATCTTTTTGTAGCCATGCAATTTATCTACTATGAAGGTGTCTAAGCTGGGATCCAGAAGTCTGCTCCTGAAATTTGAGTGTCAGATTTTGTGTTCATAGTATTTTGTACATTTTTCTCAAGAAAATATTTGTAGTTGTCATCAGGTTCTTTTTTAAAAATTGGTTCTTTTTAGTTATACATGACAGTAGAATCCATTTTGATATAATTATACAAGCCTGGAATGTATCTTTAACTAATTAGGACCCCATTCTTGTGGATGTACATGATGGTGGGATTCACTGTGGTATATTCATATATGAATATAGGAAAATTATGTTAGGTTCACTCCACTCTTTTCCTATCCCCACTTCCTTCCCTTCATTCCCCTTTATCTAATCTACAGAACTTCTGTGTTTCCCCCTCCTTCCCTTATTGTGAGTCAGCTTCCACATATCAGTGAAAATATTCAACCTTTGGTTTTTGGGGATTGATTTATTTTACTTAGCATAATAGACATAAAATAATTCTTACTTGCTATAATACTGATGTGTATATATGCCACATTTTCTTTATCCATTCATCTGTTGAAGGGCGTCTAGGTTGGCTCCATAGTTTAGCTATTGTGAATTGGGCTGCTATAAACATTGATGCATCTGTGTCACTATAGTATGCTGATTTTAACTCCCTTGGATATATACCAAGGAGTGGGATAGTTGAGTCAAATGGTGGCTCCATTCCAAGTTTTCTGAGCAATCTCCATACTATTTTCTAGAGTGGTCACACCAATTTACAGTCCCACCAACAATGTATGACTGTATCCATTTCACCACATCTTCACCTACATTTATTGTTACTAGTATTCTTTATGCACACACACACACACACACACACATACACACATATACCAGGAATTGAACTCCAGGGCACTTGGCCACTGAGCCCATTTTCAGCCCTATTTTATATTTTATTTAGAGACAGGGACTCACTGAGTTGCTTAGCACCTTGCTGTTACTAAGGCTGTTTCTGAACTTGCCATCCTCCTATCTCAGCCTCCCAAGCCACTGGGATTTCAGGCTTGCACTACAGCGCTCATCTTGTTACTTGTATTCTTCATAATTGCCATTCTAACTGGAGTGAAATGAAATCTCAGTATAGTTTTAATTTGCTAGAGATGTGGAGCATTTTTTCATATATTTGTTGATCACTCATTTTTTCTGTGAAGTGACTGTTTAGTTCTTTTGCCCATTATAGATTGGGTTATTTAGTTTTATTTTGGTATTAAGGTTTTTAAGTTCTTTATATATCCTGGAAATTAGTGATCTGTTAGAGGGGCAGGTGGCAAGATTTTCTCCCATTCTGTAGACGCTCTCTTCATGCTCTTGATTATTTTCTTTGCTGTGACAAAAGCTTTTTAGTTTGATGCCATCCCATTATCAATTTTACTTCTTGCACTTTAGGGGTCTTGTTAAGAAAGTCAGTTCTTGTGCCTGTATGTTAAAGAAGTCAGTTCCTATGCCTTTATGTTGGAGTATTGGGCCTACCTTTTATTCTAATATGTGTAGGGTTTCTGGTCTAATACCTAGGTCCACTTTGATCTGAGTTTTGTGCAGGGTGGGAGGTAGGGGTTAACTTTCATTCTATTACATATGGATTTCCAGTTTTCTCAGCAGCATTTGTGGAAGAGGCTGTCTTTCCTCCAATGTTTATTATTGGTTCTTTTGTCTAATATGAGGTAACTGTATTTCTGTGGTTTTGTCTCTGTGTCTTCTATTCTGTCTGGCCTGTTTGGGTGTCAGTACCATGCTGTTTTTCTTACTGTAGTTCGTAGTATTATTTAAGGTCTGGTATTGTCATGGCTCCTGCATCGCTTTTCTCACTAAGGATTCCTTTGTCTGTTCTTGGCCTCTTTAGTTTTCCAAATGAATTTCATGTCATCAGGTTTTTCAAGGAGAAAGAAGAATCACTGCAGATATAGTTTTTCTCTATGGAATCAGAAAGATAATTGAGCCAACCATTTTCTTGGATATTTTGTTTTCTGCTTTGCTTTTTTGATGCATATTATTTTTGTTAATTGAATTATATTTGGGGGATATAATTTAATGTGTATAGCTGTAATCCAACTATAAAATAATATATTTAATATACTATGACATATTTATTGCATAGGATTTAAGCAAATTTAATTTTCAAGAGTCATTTATATGAATCTATTCCACTATTGGCATGATAGCCACAGAGAATATACAGCATTTAATATGAACATATATAATTTTTTGGGCTGGGGATGTGGCTCAAGCAGTAGCGAGCTCACCTGGCATGCGTGCCGCCTGGGTTCGATCCCCAGCACCACATACAAATAAAGATGTTGTGGCGCCGAAAACTAAAAAATAAATATTAAAAAATTCTCTCTCCTCTCTCTCTCTCTCTCTCTCTCTCTTTTAAAAAAAAATATGAACATATATAATTTTTTGATTCCTCAGACCTGATGAAGAAAGCTACAGTGTATTCATTATTCCTAATAACTGCTATGAGTCATTTTTCTGTTACTATATTTTCCTCTAATTAAGACTAACTTTGGAAGACATCCAAATAATAGTGTATTCCAACATGAAATTATCTCTTTGAGCTTCAAACTCATTTTACCTTTGATCAGCTGACTTATTGCTTCCAGTGGACACTTGGGTTAAACTGATATGTTCCATGTGTGAGTTTTTCGGATGACGACTACACTGACATGATAGGGTTGAAAGAGTGAAGCATTCTGAGATGGTTTCTAGACATAGTTTGTGTTCATCATATTCCTGGAAAACCTCAGCAAGTAGCTGCATAAGTTTTAATTTTAATTGTGACATTTTGATTTAGAAATAAATACCCTGGCTTTAATTTCATGAGCAAGCAGTTCCTATTCTGAACTTCTCAGAGTGACTCCTCAGATTCAGGCAGCATATGAAAGGGTTACTGGTAGTCTCATGTCTGTCATTTTTCTACAGGGAAATTGGTCTCTAAAGAGATTTAAAATGGACCGTCAAGGTGTGACCCAAGTCTTGTCACGCTTGTCATACATATCTGCACTGGGCATGATGACAAGAATCTCTTCCCAGTTTGAAAAAACCAGGAAAGTGAGTGGTCCTCGCTCCCTCCAGCCATCTCAGTGGGGAATGCTCTGTCCTTCGGACACTCCTGAAGGAGAGGTAAGGCACCTGTGTACAGTCTCAGAGGACATACTTGTTGGAGTCTGGGGCTGGGGATTCTGCTTCTGCTGTCATTCTCTAGCCCATGTCTTTTTCTTAGATTAACCACTTATCTGGCAAGAAATAATGATGTAATTTGTTAAGACTATATCAATATCATTCCAAAACCAGTGTCTGCAGAAGCATTTGATAAAGAAATTTGTGGTCCACATTGATTTTGCCTATTATAGTTTATCCCAAGAACCAGTCATATGAAGAGGGGATTAGAACGTGAAGGACAATTGAGAGACCCATCACTTTTGATGCTCAAATGGATCTCTTTTTGAGTAGCTTTTTATTTCCTTCAGATGTGCTTAGAGGACATTGTGTACTCAGGTGTAGCTAACTAAGCGTGTGCAGTCCAAAACCTGATAATTCTGACTCACTTAGCGCCGTTACCTAAATGCCAAACAAAGGGGCTTACTCCCATTCCTCCCTGTGACATGGTCCCTTTCTCCTTTGCATTACCATTGTTAGTTTCTCTTGCGTCCATTTCTTTTAAATCAAACCTTCAAAGAAGGAAGGTTTACCATTGTACCTCAGGCTCCTAACATAGAGCCTCATTTAGAATGGAGGCTCCATAAATATATACCGAATGAATAAATAAGTTAATTTATGACCAGTAAAAAAATGTCAGTTCCAAAATATATCAAATGTTATGATTTGAGAGGGGTAGAAAATAGGATTCTATGCACTTGTGATTTTTAAAAACTCTTCTCCCAGTATGGTAATTCACATAAATTGGTACAGTTTTTCAAATTTGCATGAGTTAAACATCTTGAGCTTTGGAGCACTGTGTTTCTCAGAGATTCCTTCAGCTAACTTTATTAAGTGGCTAAGTGGCTACTTTGTGCATATAGAAAATAGTTTCCAAGAATTGAAGTTACAGTCTTTAGGTGTCACCCATGTCCTGAGTGTTTTCTGCTTTTGCTATGTTTTTTCTTATTGATACTTTTGTTGTAGATTTTTGGGGTTGTATAAAAGTCGAAAAGTTCTTGTTATTTTTTTATCATGAAATAATTTGATATACAAAAAATTGCAAAAATAGTACAAAGACTTTTCATAATCTTACATCTAGATTCCCCAATGTGAGCATTTTATGTAATCTTATCACAGCTATTGACCTCATGAAATCAACATTAGTGACAATGCCATAGACTGTAGACCTTGTTCAGATTTCCCCCAGTTGTCCCAACAATGTCTGTTTCTGATTCAGCTCATGTGTTGCTTTAGTCACCATGCCTCCTGAGTCCATTTCAGTCTGGAACAGTCCTTTAATCTTTCTTTGCCTCTCATGACCAAAAACCTTTATAGAGTTCTGGCCAGTTATTCTGTAGAAAGTCTCTCTTTTTCTGCCAGAAGTTTTCTGTTTTTGTGTAGCTAGATTTATTATTGTTTTTCTTTACTCTTTTCCTATATTATATCATTGTAATGACTTTGATATTCCACTCTCTGAGAAAAATAGTTTCTCTAATGTTTCTTTCCTTTTTTTGTATATTTATGATATCATTTTCTGTAATTGCAAATATACTGTGCTGAGAATTTATGTGGCTACATCTATTTTACATCCTTTCTTGTTACCTGAGTATAAATTTCTCTGGGCAAAAGGACATGTACATTTTAAGTTTTTTTTGTAAATTACCAAAATGTCCATTACGAGGTTATACTGCTTTATATTGCCACCAGCAGAGTAGTGAGCTATTTTCAGACACACACTGTACTAATATTCATTCTTAGAAATGATTGTCTTATGTTTTAGGCCTGCGGTTTGGTTAAAAATTTGGCCCTTATGACACACATCACAACTGATATGGAAGATGGACCCATTGTTAAATTAGCCAGTAACTTGGGAGTAGAAGATGTGAATTTATTATGTGGAGAAGAACTCTCTTATCCAAATGTGTTTCTTGTCTTTCTCAATGGTGGGTATATTATAGAGACATGTTCATCCTTAATAACCTGTTGGGAATAGGGAAGGAGTCAATTAATATCCTTATATTTAAATCACAAACATATTCTAACTCTGGGCCTAGAAGGACCTTGATTTAAAGGTGGAAGGAAGACAATGATTCTACTGGTTGCATTATCCAAAGTTCTGAGAGGACACAGCTGTGTGAGTGAAGGGTAACATTGCAAAGACTGACTGCTTTCTCCCTCTTGCAGCTGCTAACATATTTACAATGGAATAAGGTTCAGCAGGGTACCTTAAATATCTGAGTTGCCCTGTAAAATAACCAGGTCAGCCCTTACAGTGAGTTGAATGTATTCAGCCATTTGATCCTTGGTATGTTAGCAGCCTGTGGCAAGAAGTTCCCCCTCTTCTGACCCACTTTCATATACCTCTTCTTGCCTCTTTCAGAGCCCACCAGAGGCTGGGCAGTAGTGCGCCCGTCCTTTCTCCTTTTGACTTGGTGGTTTGTGTGCCTGCCTGATGTGCTCACCCCTGACCACTTAGGTCATGTCCTTCTCTTCTCCCCAATTAGGGATCCACTAACCCTTGCAGGTAGGGCCTGCCAAGGGAGAGTCAGGACCTCAACAGGGCTGTTAACTATCTACCTTCTCCAGTGAATCCAAGAAGCTAACAGTGCATGAACTCTTGGCCTGCACTCTGTCCTGGTGCCTCTGAATCCTCTTGAAAATGGGAGGAAAGCCCAGTGTCTTCGTTTCATAGATGCTGAGCAGATGAGCAGTCACTAGGTGTGGGGCAGAATCCTCAGCACTTTCAACTCATTCATTTTCTTAATCTCCCCGTGGAAGTGATAGAACCAGTGGGCACACGCTGGTGGTGTGGACCCACACTCACAGCACTGTGCTGCCAGATGAGAACAGTGAAATTCACTTGCACTGCTCCTCAGCCAGTGTGTGATAGGACCGGCCCTGGATTCCAGGGCCCCAGGATGACCTTGACCGTTTCCTGTGCTGCTTCCCTCAGCCTATGGATGGCCACATGTTAATAACTATTTCCAAATGACTATTCAGTATTCCTGTGTTGGGTAAATATTTTATATGAGATTAGGTTTATATTTTGTTCCTGTCTTACCTCTTCTTACTTCTTTTGCTTAGGTAACATTCTGGGTGTCATTCGAGATCATAAAAAGCTAGTGAATACATTTCGACTGATGCGAAGAGCAGGATATATCAATGAATTTGTTTCCATCTCAACAAATCTTACAGATCGGTGTGTTTATATTTCCTCTGATGGAGGAAGACTGTGCAGGTATATATTGCTAGAAGAGTCTCTTTATATTAACTTTTGAAATAAGTTGACTTATTTTTGAAGCTTCTTTTTCCTTCTTCAATGTTGAGATACATTTAATTCAGTTAATAAACATTTCAAAGATTAATGGGAGACCATTGTTGCCCTCAGAGAGTTCAGTCTGCTGGGAGAGGAGAAATAATTATTATTAATGATAATCAACTGTACTATTAATAAATGTTAGTCACTACTTATTATTTTAATGGATATACTTATATATAAGGCTCTAACTACATTCAACCCTATGAGGTTGAATTATTATTTTCATTTAGCAAATGAGGAAATTAGGGTATTCCATGAAGTATTCCTGAGTAACTTACCCAGTGCTAGAGAATGGTGGAGTCAAGTTTTTAATGGGAATTCCTTAGAAGTCCCTTGACTCTAACAGTCATGATTTTACCCTCTGTATTCCACTGCTACAAACTGCTTTAAAAGATTAATAGGATTGTGTTACTTGGGTATAGGGGAAATGAAGAAAGGCTGAGGAAAAGCAAGAATTTAAAAAATTACATTAGAACTAATGGAAAGTAGGTTAATATTGTTCATTCAGCAAATATTTATTAAGGATTTGTTATGCACAGGTATTGTCCAGCAGCTGGAGGTATAGTGATGAATATGATATAGTATCTGGTCTTTGGGGGACATGCAGGGGTATCAGTTGAGGTTATTATGGTGTTTCAGAAGCCTTCACTTATTTTGTGGTTGTAATTTTTCAACTCCTGATGATGTTAGGTATAAGGCAGTGAGCTAGCAATAGTTGGAAAGCAGAACTGGAAGAACGGACTGCCATTGTCTGTCTGTCCCTCATCCTTTCCTCCTTCTAGTTATGCTATATTCTCCTTTGGAGACTGCCCCTCCCTACTGCATACAGTGTGAAGGCTTTCCTTGCCTAGCAAAAGGTCAGGTATGAGATCCAAGTGAGGCCAGTCATACTTCCTCATCAGATTCATCAGTTGAATTCAAGTAGAATAAATCAAGGGAGGCAAGTAGTTGACATGCTGCCAGTGACCCATGCAAGAGTCTGCCTATTACTCCTTTCTTTCTGGATCCTTGTAGCTGCTGTGATTCCTGTTCTTTCTATGCCTAAGCATTTCTCCTTTTTCTTTGATTCTTGTCCGTCCAGTAAATTCTTAGTTTTTCCAGTAAATTCCATGTTGCTTAAATTAGCAAGAATAAGTTCTCTTAAATATGATATGTGTTCAATCTTATCTTGCCAGTTATTGATTTGTGTGACTCTGAGTATAATATACAAGTCTGAGCCTTGGTTTCCTTGGCTGTAAAATGGAAATAGTAAAGCCTTCCTAGGATTATCCTGAGAATAACTGGCAAGGTGTGGTAAGTTCTTGTAGGGTGCTAATCACATATAATGTGCTTAACAACATGGCCTCATTAGTGGCAGGAAAAACAATGACATGTTCCAGGTTGGCTTTTTAAATGATTTTTCTCTTTCATTACATTCAGCATAATAAAGCATATTCTAAAACAAAACAAGTTTTTTTTTTTTTAGCAGTAATTTTACAATGGGAGACAATAGATATGGCAGGAAAAATAGTGGGCTTTATTAAGTTAGTGATCTCTGTCTTCAATTCCTGTGTCTGCCTTCACTTCTGAGTCTTAACCTGAGCTATGCTGCAGCCCTCCCATGTGACATCAGGTCACTCTGCTTCCCTCCAGTGAATAAGCCAGAATTTCAAGGTACTGTTGATTTCCATGAAAAGCTCACCCAGTTCACTTTTCAGCAGCTCATGTTCCCCTTTTGTGATTATGCAGATCCTCTTCTTAACAGTTTAAAGTGCTCATTAGTCCTCACATAGTTATTTGGGCTTCAGGGTGCAGTGCACAAGTGTCGGCTGGTTTCTTGCTTCTCTATGTGAGAGCTGCTGTCCAAATAGCAACGGCCCTTGACGTTTCCATGCTGCATGCCATCCTTTGTGTCAGTGTTTCCTCGCAGTGGCGAAGCCCTCATCGGCAAGTCACCACTGACAGTTACAGGTTAATCTACCCAAGTGCTCTCTCTACCTTCCACCCAGTATGCCAGTGCAGATCATGGAGTAAAAAAGTAGAGCCACTTGATTTTGTCAAGAATAGTTAAAGTAACCTATTAGTCTATCTCAGTGATGCTTATCCTAAATCAGACTGTTCCAGAACATCTGGGTATTCATCATCACATCCTCACAACAAATGCCATCATTACCCTTGGTGACAGTGTTTTGTTGCCAGCTAGCTTTATGGGTTTACAGCAGTTTCCCCTTACTTGTGGGTGGCGTGTTCCAAGACCCTCTGATACATTTAGAGTTTTAAAAAATATGACATGTGACATAAAGTTTTCATTTTCTTTCTAGACTTTGAGTATCGTTTTTGTGTTGCCTTTTCATTTAAAACTGTGTGTATGTGTGTGGTGTGCATTTGTGTTTGAGAGAACACCTGTGTGCATGCAGGTAGAGGCCCCTGTATGGTCACATATGCTAAAATTAGTGTTCTCAAGCAATCTGTATAACTTTGATCATTTCTACATTTTCCCTTATTTCATTATAACAGATATTACTTGCTGGTATAACTCTTCTGTGAAATTACTATTAAGTTGTTATTTTTTTCCTTCCTAGACCTTACATAATTGTTAAGAAACAGAAGCCAGCAGTCACAAATAAGCATATGGAAGAGCTGGCTCAGGGGTACAGGTAAATGGCCAGAAGTAAAAATAATGTTATTTGATTTGTTGTTCTTTTAAGAAAAGTACATTTTCATTTTTGATCTCTTAATTCCTCCCCATCAAATATACCAGTCTGTTTAAAAAAAAAATGGTTTTTTTCTCCATATGAAGTTGCTTGGACATGGTAAAATACTTACCAGGTTAAATTGAAAGTCTTGGTGTAAATTTCTACACTAATAGTTTTTAGTGAGAAAAGAACTTTGATGTATATACTGTGGGTCTTTCATTATGTGGAGTTTCTGAAGTCAAATATTTTAGAAGTGAAAACCATATTAGCAAAAATCAGATACATTAATGTTTTTATCTCAGTGATTTGTGATCACACCGTGATTCAAGAATAACCTGTTTCAAGTATCTCAGTATATTAATTCTGGGAGAGAAAGGTGCCTTGGGCCAAGTGCAACCCAGTATCTTCTGTTGTTATATAAAATGTTTCAGTAAAATGCTCTTTTATAATGTCCCTTTTATCATTATTTTCCCAGGAATTTTGAAGATTTCTTACATGAGAGTCTGGTAGAATATTTAGATGTGAATGAAGAAAATGATTGTAACATTGCACTCTATGAACATACAATTAATAAGTAAGTAGAATCTGTAGCACTTTAATTAAAACCTTTTCTGACCATAGACACTGCCTTCTTTCCATTGTCCTCCCATTCTGTGGTGTATTCCTATAGTAGAAAACTGTTAGAGGTGTACTGTTGTGTCGTGAAGCATACCTGTGACTGTCCCAATCGAAGGTACCACAAAGTTGCTAACAAGTCATCTTTAGACTTACTTATCTTTCCAGGCCGTGTGGCATTTAGTGTGTGTTTTTCTGAAAGAAATAATTTTTCTGATTTTAACATTCAATTACTGTAAAAATTGAAGTAATTAATCGGGCTACATGAAAATGGATTTCTTTCTTCTAGAAAGAATTTTATCAGTGGACATCTGAATTCTTACTGTCAGAGCAGGAATTCCCTATAAAGATATCTCTAAGCATGAGATGAACTTGAGATGGTAATATGCTCATAGTGTTTTCTCCTTCATGTTACTCAAGCTGAAAATGTGGGTTTCAATTCAGCTATTCTCCCTGCCCATATCCACAACATTTCCTTGGCTTGTAATGTAAGCCTTCAAAATTCACCCACAATCCAGGCTCTTACCACCACAGTCTGCCACCCTAGTCCATGTCATTGCTTGCCTGGACTCTTGCAGAAGTCTCCTGACTATTGTTCCCTGTGTCCCTATTCAGCCTGTTCCTCATAGAATAGTGTGCTCATGTCACATCTCTTCTCCCATCCCCTGAAAGTCCTCATAGAGGCCTTAGGTTCTTGCACATCTGCCCACGATGTCTTCATCCTGCAGCAGCCTCCTCTTCCTCCCCTCACTCAGTTTCACCCACACTGGCCTCTCCTGATGATGCTCCTGGCATGCTGTGTCTCAGCACCTTTGCTGCCTAAAATTTCTCTCCCTTTCCCTCCCCCCACACACCTACAGGGATTCACTGTTTCGCCTCCAGGTTCACCCAGGTGTCACCTTTTTGTGAGTCTTCTGACTAACTTGTTTTAAAATTGAAACTCCTCTATCTCTAAATACCCTGTTCCCTGCTAAATTTTTATACTGTTTATTTTCTAGTCTTACTAGTATAGAGCAAAAGTTGTGTCTTGCTAGTTTATATGTGTCTTTTCCCCTCCACTGTAAGCTTCATGAGGCTGAGTTTTATTTTTATCTTTTTTTTTTTGAGGCTGAGTTTTTTTAATCTCTTTTTTCATTGCTATAAATGCTTATGACTATTAGGATTACCCAACCATTGAACTATTTCACACATAAAATTCATCTTATTTAAAAAATATAAAAATTGCTGTATTATTTAACTTATAACGTTTTTTGAAGTGTAGAAATGCATAAAGTAAAAACAATAAATTCCCTTCCTTCCTTATTCCAACAGACTCCACTCTGCTTAAGTAGATAATGCTAATAGTTTGATCTTTGTTTTCTAGATATTTTTCTAAATGAGTATAAAAATACATAAGCTGATCCCCCACAATGCATATATTCAAGACACTGGTAACATGTTTTCAGTGGCTTAACTTTTAAACTTAATAGTGTCTTTTGGACATTTTCCATATTAATGCATGTACATGTATTTGAATATATGTATAAATTATTATTTTTCTGTTTATTATTAGAGTATCTTCCTTCACATATGTAGTTTATTTAGTTTGTTCCCTATTAATAGAATATTTAGGTTTTTTTCTAATTTTTCCCCAATTATAAGCAATAAGTTATTTACTTTTAATTTAAAGTGAATTTAAGTGCTTTATCACATTGGAAGAGAAATCTCCTAACTCCTGTTCAGGACAGAAACTTATGGTGGTTATGATTTTAAAGTAAATAATTTTCCTTTTTTGTAAAATTAGAACTCAGAATGTTTAGCACCACATAAAAATATTAGAAACTACGTGATCTTGTATATGTTGCTGTCCTGATAAAAGAAAAATTATTTGATGTTTCCCTTTGGTTTTCTCTTTTAAACTCAACTCAGTCTTTACATCTGAAAAGTAATTTTATTTCCATGGGGAATGTCAGCCTGGCTATTAATGGAATAAATATTTAAAATAAACTCTGTTTTATTCTGTCCTATAAAATGTAACTTTAAGCCCATGTTCTTGAAAACACAAAACAAAACCTACAACCCTTTCCTATCCTGCTGACAGGAGGCCCAAGGTAATGACAGAATGGAGCTTTGCCAGGTCCTAAGGAAAACAATTTCTTCAACCAAAAGCTACTCAGAAAGTACCCACTCTCACCACACTAGGAACACATTTCAATACATGAGTATTAAAAGAAAAATGGATGGATAAATGAATTAGTAGAAAATCTTGGGCCAGATACATCACAACTAAATTTCTATGACAGATTAGGACCTAGTTTCTTGAAATCACTTCTCTCCACGGGACTACCAACCACCGAAATGTTAGGGTTCCACCTTCCAATCACTTGAGGTTAGAAGACCATGGATTCTGAGTGTGATACCTGTTACTGTCAGCAAAGGCCTAAGAATAATTTGGCTCCTCCTTCCTTATTGAAATATCTGAGGTGCTTTGTCATTTAATCAAAAACTGGGTTTTCTGCAGAAATGCGTTATGAAAGTAACTAAGATTCTGGCACCTATGAGATGAACTCTTCCCTTTTGTTTTAAACCTATAGCAATACTATCCAATAAAAATATTGTGCAAGCCACTGATACAACTTCAAATTTTCTAGTAGCCACATTTAAAAAGTAAGAAGAAACAGGTGAAATTAATAATAAATATTTTAACTTAACTCAGTATATTCAAAATACTATCACATCAACATGTAATCAGTGTAAGAATCCTAAAATATTTTACTTTCTTTTTTCTACTACAAGTGTTCGAAATCTGATGTGCATTTATAGTGTACATATCTCATCTTGGATGTTAAATTTCATCAGAAATACTCAATCTAATCTGATTTCATAACATTTTAGTTGTAAAAGTAGATTCATAAATGTAAGCTACTCTGAACATAATTAGAAGGTTTTAAATAATCAGTTGAGGGGCTGGGGCTGTAGTTCAGTGGTAAAGTGCTTGCCTCAAATGTATGAGGCACTGGGTTTGATCCTCAGCACCACATAAAAATAAATATAATGTATGTTTATCTACAACTAAATAAATATTTTTTAAAAAAATAATCAGTTGAGTTTTTAAATGTAAATTTGAGTTTCAAATTTTTAAATAAGTAAAATAAAAAATTTATTTCCTCAGTCACACTGGCCTAACATTTCAAGTGCAAAGTAGCCACAGTTAGCTGGACACAGTGGCACACACCTGTAATCCCAGAGGCTTGGGAGGGTAAGGCAGAAGGATCACGATTTCAAAGCCAGCCTCAGCAAAAGTGGGGTACTGAGCAACTCAGTGAGACCCTGTCTCTAAGTAAAATACAAAATAGTGCTGGGATGTGGCTCAGTGATCAAGTGCCCCTGAGTTTAATCCCCATTAACTGTCCCCCTCCTCAAAAAACGTAGCCATAGTTAGTGAGTGGTTATGCTTTTAGTCCTCATACAGTGTCTTTAAAGGAGGTATGTTCCTCTCAAACGTGACAGCCATCTCATTGATAATGTGACAGCCTACCCATCCATATGCATATTACTAATACTGTATTTCTGTATTCAACATACTAGTTTCTCTATATATTATATATTGATAGTATGCTATAATAATGCTTTATTTTTTATGAATGCAATTCTATGCTGTCTCCCTTTTCTTGTATGTCTATCACTAATTCAGTTTTTATAATAATATAAATTTTTAAGTTCTTAAGTTTTATTGTATTTTATTTAAGTATGTTTTTATTTTTCAGTTTTGCTAGCATCAAAATGTATAATCTTATAAATTCCCGGGAGAACTAGATAAAGATATTTTTATATACTTTAAGAGACATTGATTTTAGTGCTTGACTCAGATGTCTAATTCTTGATTGGTAGAGATACCACCCACTTGGAGATTGAACCCTTCACTCTTCTCGGCGTTTGTGCTGGCCTGATCCCATATCCTCATCATAACCAGTCCCCAAGAAACACCTATCAGTGTGCCATGGGGAAACAAGCCATGGGTAAGATATCTTTCTCAAGCTTAATTTTAAATACTTGCAGGAAAGACTTACATTTTTATTCTTCACTAGTAGCATGTATTTGGTTCTATCAAACATTGGTGATGCCTGAAAGTTGCCTGTGGAACTTGCAGTGCTTGCAGGAGCCCTGTCCTGATTAAAACTTAAAACAGAAATTCAGAAAATCACGCTGAACTTGTTCCCTTAACAGAGTGACATATAATAAATATCACAGAATTAAAAGCAAGTAAATATGAAGAGGAAAGTTCTACAAAATGTAAATTGTTAACTCAGAGAAATGGGAGAAAGCAAAAAAAAAAAAAAACTCAAGGTGAAGGGAGGAGGCAGAGAGAAAATAAAGATGCAAATTATGTGCTAGAATGTAACTAGGATTTGTCTAGGTGATAATCATTAAACTCATTATATCCTTGTAGTTGCTTCTGCATCTCCTAAAACTACCACACCTAATCTGAGTTCATTTTCCTTCTTTATATTTTCCTTTCTTTTCGTCTCTCCATCTACTAATTTATCTATCAGTCCATCCATTCATCATCCAACCATTCATCACATTTGTTGAGCAAGCCTATACCATATAAGGGTGTAACCTGAAAACAGATGAGACAGAGTCCTGTGCCTAAGGAGATCCCAGCCTAGTAGGAGAGACCAAACCAACAAAACAGTAATTCAGTGTAGTTCAGTGAATGTTTAATAAATCAGCAGCCAGAGCCTAAAGAAATTAGAGGAGGAAGATAGAGCTGAGCTTGGCCTTGAAAGAGTGTTTTTCAAGGGTAGTAGAAATGTAAGCATTTCAGTGGGAAGTCTTGGTACTTTAGTGTGGCCATCTGATATTGAATGGAAGAAGTGTGTTTGAGAAGTACCATATATTGAGTTTATGTTTTGTCTTGAAGATGATACAGAGATAATTCCAATGCCTGCCCCGCCACACCAAAAAAAAAAAAAACAAACAAACAAATTTTGCTTATAAACTTTTGAAATGGTTTTTTAAAATCATTTAAAACATAGTAAATTTTCTATAGATATATGCCTATGACATAAATATGATTTGCCATTCTCTAATTTTAAGGGATGTAAGGAACTTCATGAAGAAGTTGTGAAAGTGTAGAGGGGAAGGTTTTTGCATTGCCTTTGGGGGTCAGTCAGAGTGCATTCAGCTTCTTGCTAACCGACAACCATCTGAGCCGACCATAATTTGATGATTAAGGAATCCTATTTCTTTATTATGAATAGAGAGTAGACATATTACTTTTCAGTTTTTTATATTGCCCTTTGGCTAGCTGGGAAGAAATAAAAGCATGTTGCTCTGCTACCATTTACCTGAATGATATAAGGCTTGGACAGTTGGGAATAATTCCCAGTGGGAAAATCTAAACAGCAGCTCATCAGTTTTGCCTTCCCATTCATCCTCAGTGGCAGTGGAGGCTGAGGTCCTGCTTGTGCCTCTGACTCACTAACAAGTTGAAATATACAGTGCTGAACCCTGTGTGTCATGAAAGGGCTATCACTTCTATTGGGTTTACCAAACCATTTTGTTTCATGATGTGAATCCCGGCTGAAACAATATACCTTTTGTGTAGAACCTTCAGTAGAATTAAGGGAAGACTAATCACTTCATCGCTAATGCCACTCTTTATGTGTTTGAAGATTAAAACCAAAGGGCTACATCTATCTCCACTTAGTGAAGCTTTTTTAAAAATAAAGAATAGGCATAAAAGAAAGAAATAATATTTTTATTTTTATAACACCACTCTCTACAAATAAAACAAAACATAAAAACAACCTTTTATTTTGTGGCCCTGAGTATCTGAAGCGTTGGGTTAGTTACCACACACAGTTAAGCAGGATCAGTGTGTACAGAAAGCCAATTCAGTGTCTGTAGAGTTCTTTTGTAGTTTTCTGTGTGAAGGTTTTTTTCCTCGTTTTGTTTTGAGTGTCATTTGCAATTCATTGTCTGTGTTTTCTGAGGTTGGTGTATTCAGCTGCTCTGACCCTGGGTCCTGCACATTTAGCTCCTTGGATACAATCCTCTGACGTTACTGCTGACGCTAGGAAGACAAAAGCCACTGAATATCTTAAGTAATAAAAAAAAAAAAAAGCCTTTGTTACTATTTGTTATTACAAAACACCTGACTGGAAAGAAAAGCATTGAGATTAAAGTACATTTAAAGTTAGCACATAACATGGCCACATATCTCTTTGGACACTGAAATAGCTGCAGAAGTATTGAGCAAGGTCTATATGAAAAATCACAAAAGGAAAAGGTCAGTAGAGGGAGAAAATCCACAGCCGAGTTCTGGGTTTAAAAAGCAGACCTACGCTTTTGAGTGGACTTCTGGATCATCTTAATTCCATGCAGTCTTGGCAGCTGATAACTAAAAATCATGTTCTCCCATTTTAAATAGGAGCCATCAATGAAGACTGTTTAAATCTCACAGAGATTCTATGTAAATTTTCTTAAGTAATATTTTAGTTGCTGTTTATCTGTTACTCTATATGGAAAGTGAAAGACTAGTCCAGGGTTGATTCACTAAATATTCTAGCCAACCTGAAAAATGTGCTGTTTACCAACACCTGTCCCTTTAAAATACCAACCTTCCAGTCCCATCAACAGTGTGAGGAAAGAAGTCATTTTCCATCACTGCAAAGGAGACCAACACTAGCACAAAACGGAGAAACTAAAAGCCTTACCTCATACATGGGAGAGATCTATTCCACATGAAACACCAGCAGAGGGGGTTTCTTAGGTCTTTGGTACTTCAAGTTATTAATAAGTTCAAGTTTTCACGCAGCATCTGTCTGTGCTGCTGAGAAGCTCCCCTCGTTCGTGGATATGGCTCTATGTTGTGACATGGCTCAGAGCAAGAAGTCAGGTAGACATCTGCAAATGGCAAGGTCTCCAGGTCACTCAGCTTAGCTCTAGGAGCAAAAGCTCAGTGTTGGTGCTGTATTATGTAGAGTCTTGGTGGCACTCAGTGCTAAGTTCACATGAGTCACACTTTCATATCCTGCCCATTTTATTAGTTGGCAGTCCTCTAGTGGAACACTGTCCTGTTGAAAAGGATCACTCAGTCACTATCAGCTTAGTTAATGAATATGCATCACCGCCCCCCCCCCCCTGCAGCCCCTCCACAGCTTCTCACCAACCCTTCCTGCTTCAACTCCCAGTTGTTGGGACTTGTCTTTTTTTTTTTTTTTAAACTCAGGAACTAATGCAGACTCTTTTTGTTTTCAATAGATTCTGTTTCTAAGCAAACAGTTTCTTCCCTTATGTTCCTCACTTAAGGGTAGGAATGGGATGTACTAGAAAGATGCTGGAAATTTTTGAAATATTCAAAACACATGACACACAAAGATCCTCACAAATTTTGTTTCCTTCTATACCTTTTCCCTACTCTTGGGATGTTCTTTGTTTTTTTAGCTATATTTATTATTTTTTTGGGTGCACAAAATGAAAAAAAATAGTCTTGGCCAAAGTATTCGTGACAGTTCTTTTTTTTAGAGTTCTGCTATTAAAGTATTTTTTAAAATTATTGTAGCTGTTTTTGATACGAGCTTATGTAGTGTTCCTAAGACTAGAAATGTTGTCAATGAGTATGTTTGAAGATAAAATTAAAGTTTAGTATGCAGGTTAGATTTGGAGGTAGAGAAGGTGATATTGCAAGGTGATGGACTATATGTTTTTATCATTACTGTACTACCAGATATTGTTATTGTTTATAATGAATATTACCACTTACTGACTATCCCAATTTGGGTGGTGCTGGAGACTGAACTTAGGGCCTTGCCCATGCTAAGCATGTGCTCTACTACAGAGGCTACACCCCAGCCCTCCAAAATTCTTGTATATATTTGTTTTTTTAAACACAAACATAATCCTGTGAGAAATAATATAAGCTTTTTTTTTTTTTTTTTTTTTTTTGGCAAGGATGCCGAATCCCAGTATGGTTGAACAACTAATAAGAGGTTATATTATGTCTTCTATTAACTTACTGAAATTCTCAGCTAAAACTAACTTTTTTCCTCACTTCTTCCTAACCTCCATGGGTCACAGTTAGGCTGCCTTTCTGCTGGACTGCAAATTCTAAGCTCCTTGAAGGCAGGAATGGTCCTTGTTTATTATTGTATCCTTGAGCCTAGCATAATGCCAGCTTAGTAGGTGGTATGGTAAGAACCGAATAAATGTTCCAAAATCAGTGAATTCTTGGAGCATATAAAAAATTGTCAAGAAACCAGCAACAGATTTTGTAGATAATTTTGAAACAGAACACATTGGAAGAATTAAACAACCTGATTTTGACTAACTGTAAAGCTATTATAATAAAGATACTATGGTATTGACAGACAGGCAGATATATAGGTGAATGGAACAGAATTATATATCAGAGTCCAAGAATAGATCCACACTTTTAAGGGCAATTGATGTTCAATGAATGTATTTCCAAAGTATTTCATTAAGCAAAGAAAAATGTTTTGAACAAAATAAAATCTCTGACTATCAATGTGAGAAAAAGAATGAATGTCAATTTCAATCTCATACTATATAAAAATTAACACAAAATGAATCATAGCCTTAAATGTAGGAGTTAAAACCATAAAACTTTAAAGACTGAAACGGTTGAAAATCTTTAGTAAGTTTTGACTTAAGTTTTCTTAGGACATAAAAAAATACAAATCATAAGAAAAATTAATTACTTGGACCTTCTCAAAATTAAACCTTTGCTCTCTGAAAGACAGGAATACAAATATGCAAGCCACAGTTTAGGAGAACGTATTTGTATCTAGCATGCATATATAATATATATAAACTCTTCAGTAAGAAGACAACTTATTAAAAAGATAGGTAAAGCAAAACCACAACCAGGCACTTTTCAAAGCAATAGGAATCACCTATAATCATGTGTGCCTATGTTTAGCATTATTGTCAGGTAAATACAAATAAAACTATGAGATACTACTGTACAAATGTTAGAATTATCAAAGTTAAAAAGGCCAGCATGCTAAGTGCTGGTGTGAGGGTGCACACAAGCCCCTCAGAGGGCTCATACTCTGCTGATGGGATGGAAAGAAATGTAACAAATCTGGAAAATTCTGGATAGTTTCTTAAAAGTTAATCATTCCGTTACCAAACAACCCAGAAAGTACTACTCCTAGATATTTATCCAAAGAAATTAAAATACACAATCTTGTACATGAATGTGTCTTGTAGCGTTTATTCATACAGCAGAATAGTGCTCATCAATCAAAAGGAATGAAAAATGTATGAATCAGAATTGTGCCAAGTGGAACGAGCAGTTATAAGAGCATATATATGGTTCCATTTATATAAAACCGTAGAAAATGCAAACTAATCTCTAATGATAAAATATATCCATCTCTAGGGATGGATCTTGGTTGTGTTTGTGGTTTTACAAGGGTATATATCTGTCAGAACTCATTCATTTTGATACTCTAAATGGATAAAGTATTTTGTATTTGATAATGATGAAGATTTTGGACAGAGGAAAACGAAATAGTTAAATGCATAAAATGACATTTTTTTCAATATTTGTATTCTAATTTGTTTACATTCTTACTAATCTTTTTCATCCCACTTTGGGGGAAAAAAAGTACTTTTTCCCTATTTTAACTTACTTTTTGTGGGGAACAGATACTGGGGATTAAACCTAGGAATGCTCTACTACTAAGGTCTCCAGACCTTTTTATTTTTACTTGAGACAGGGGCTTGCTGTGTTGCTTGGAGCCTTATTAAGTTGTTGAGACTGGCCTTGAACTTGTGATCCTTCTGCCTCAGCCTCCTAAGTTGCTGTGCCCAGCTATACATTTTATACCCTGCTATGCCAGTTTGTAACTTAAGAAAGTTATTATCAAGAAAATGAGGCTTTATAAGAAATAGTATGTCTTGAGAAGTAAGAATAGGAAATTATTTGAGACTGTAGTTCCAGCAAAATGGGGCAATATAAGTAAAATACAGCTTATAGATATTCTCCTTGTGCTAGTTATATGTATATAACCTGCCCTCTCATGTGCCTTTTTTTTTTTTTTTTTTTAACCTCTTATTCTCTTTATTTTTGGTTATCAAGCCTAGGGCCTTGTACATGCCAGGCTAATGCTCTACCACATAGCCACATATCCAAGTCCCTGCAATATTGTTTTTAAGGAAACTGGAGACAGTAATAGGGGCGTCCTAGTTTGTGCAGGTGCTTCAGACAGGCAGGCCTTATGATTTAATTTCTTAGGGAAATTTTTCAAAAAAATTGCTTATTAGCAAAATAGTTAGTCATCCATTCATAATTTTTATATAAATTATGGGGATCTGTTGGCATTTTAAAGTTTTATGATATAGAAATCACAGTTTATGAGTTACATTTTAACTTGCCCATACTGTTACTAAAAATGTATGTACATGGATGCTCCCACAAGACAAGTTCTTTCAAAAGTTTTCGAAGAAAGATTTTTATGAGATCATAAACCCCGAATATGTGCTTAATGATTTTTGCTACTCCCCTATTCAATGATCAGCTGGAATGCCCGAAAATTATGTTCTGGGCCTGGTAGCATAATTTATAGCAGGATCCAGCCTCTTTCGCCATTGTGTAGAGGCAAAGCTTCCCTGCTGCGTGATAATGCTTGTCTCAGGTTTCAGGAGACAGTTTGGCAGCCTGGTGGGACATTGCCTAAACCCTCATCTCAAGCTGAGTAAAGTACACAATTGGAGCTGAAATCTCAACATAAATTTTAAAATGATTTCATGGAAAAGGACACATTTATTGTCAGTGAACTTTACCATGATCCTGGTGGCATTCTTATTTCTAGAACAGTCATGATCTGTTGCCAGGTGTCCTGCCCAGGTTATTAGTTGGCACTAAAATAACATAAATTAATTGGCAGTTTGCAGTGCAAGTTCACTAGGTCCAGTTGGACTGTTGTTTTCAGCTGAACTTTGATAAATTTTCTAGAGATTTAAACACAGATACATCCTGTCATAAAAAATGTAGTATGATTCTTCTACTTAATTCACTTGACATTTATTGAACATCTTCAGTGAGCTTGGCACTGTACTAGGAGAATTTCTTTTATACACTCTACAGATTTTATTTCTCTCAGTAGTGATTGTCAAGGAGTACCATATATCATATTTGCTGTTTGAATGGTTTATTTGCAGCCCTGAATTGAGATGATCATTGATTTAAAGACATGAATATGGAGAAGTTAAAGGAAATAAATATTAAGCTTCTGTATCTGCTTGCCTAAGTAGCATAGCTTCATGAAATGGCACATAGGTACCACAGGGCATGGGGCAGGGGGTGTTACTTTGGAGGCATGTACAAGAGAGAGACAAAACTGCTGTCTTTCTCCTAATGTTAGCATCTATTCTTAACTTCTCAGCCACTCATTGGGGAATAGAGAGCTATGAAAGAGAGATTAAAGAGGCTCAGTAGCTCATACACAACTTCAATAGTGGGACAGGCCTGGTCCCCAATTTTAAGGTCTCTATGTAGGGTCAACATAAGCCCAAGGCACTGAAAGACTTCTCTTCATGAAGACTATGAATCCTGGTGTATTTCTCGGAGAAAAAAGAGAAAGGGCTAACATTCTGATTTTATTTTCAGTTAACAGTGACCCAGCAACACCCTTCTCAGGACCAATCAGGTAGAAAGTCTGATTGCTAAGAGTAAAGAGCCATCCGAGACCCCAGATCCCTCAAGATCAGAGAACTTGCCTTTCCCCATTTATCTCCAGTGCTTGGCACAGAGTACATATGCATTAACTTCTTAATAAGTGAATAGTTACTTAGATGAATAGATACACTCTTCCCTGTCTTTAGTTGATTTCCTCTTTCTTCATTCATTCCTTCCGTCCTTTCCTGCAGTCTTTTTCATTTAGGACTTTTGTAGTTGTTGATTTATTTTTCTGAACTATATCTGTTTGTTGCCCTCTGCAAGCTCCTTCTGGTGAATAAACGATGTCCTTCTCCCATTACCCTTCCACAAGAGCCAAGAGCGTGAAATTGGCCAGTGAAGTCTAAAATTCCTCAAACAAGATCAATTTTGTAAATCTAAAATGTTGAAGTTGTTTAAATTAGTGTACCTCAAGTATGATGTTTTCTTCTTTGTGGGATTTTAAATATTAGTGAGAAAGACTGCTTTTAAGAGGGATTAGCTACCATGAGTAAATTGCTTTTAAAATATTTGACCTGAAGATTTTCTTCTTTTTAATTAGCAAAGTTAATGTGTTTATCTATATTCATTGCTACCTAATCATGTTACATAATAGAATATTGCATTTTGTTTTCTCCATGATCAATACAGGTACCATTGGATACAACCAGAGAAATAGAATTGATACTCTCATGTATCTGCTAGCATATCCACAAAAGCCCATGGTTAAAACAAAAACCATTGAGCTGATAGAATTTGAGAAATTGCCTGCAGGACAGAATGCGACGGTTGCTGTGATGAGTTACAGTGGTTACGATATCGAAGACGCTCTTGTTTTAAACAAGGCCTCCTTGGACCGAGGTGAGCATATTTTCAAGGCTCTAACACCAAAAGTACTTTTTGCAGAGTGAGATATAGGGGGTGATTCATACAAAAATCACTTGGTGTCAAATGTCGGTTTCAAGTGACAGCATGTACACAGAGATATTCACATTCTAGTAGTGGCTTTTTGGTTGATTGTTTTTAATGACTGTTATGTTGAGATGATATGCTACAGAATCTTTTTGTTTATTATTTTATTTTCTTGGTGACTTGAGACAGTTTCTTAAAGAGAAAAAAAAAAGAATTTTTTTTTTCCCCAGCAGGAATTACAATATATGAAGTAAGGTACCTGTTTGAGAAGCAGTAACAGTATTCAGATGAAAAAGGCTATTTTTTATTTATACCTCTGTTATACCTCTTTTTTTTTTTTTTAACCAAATGACAACAGTTTAAAATACACATATACAAGCCCTAGCTTGTTGTTTCTGCACTCTTCTTTCTCTGTTTTGACAGTTCACTTTTGCAGGTCACCGCTTCATGGTGTGTTAGCTATCACCTGATCTGCAGCCTGACTTCTCTATTCATGATCTGTTTCTCTTTTTCCTTCCTGGCATACCCACTATGCCTTCCCCTTCCCTCTTTGTAGTTGCTAGGCAGCCCTAATAGTACTTTGAGACATGTGTCATTGGCATTAATGTTGGCTGCACTTAATTTATGCCTCTTTTTTTCCTCCAAATGACAACAGCCATGCTTTAAAACTAGATGTTTTCCTTTCTGATTAACTGGTTACGTTTATGTGGAAATCTGAAGACTTTGTGATGTCTGTCAAAAACTCCACAACACAATTTAATGATCTGAGTTTACTGTCCCCTAGCTTTTAAAGCTACCACCTGTAAATAAAACGTCTGTTGACACTTAGAAGAAAACGTTTCTCTATTCCATGCAGCTTGGATTCACACTGCAGTCCAGTGTCTTGCGGCTAATGGCTCTTGTATGACATTTCAAGATCACACAATGTTTGAAAGCCAGTTGATTCTGCACTGCTTTTATGTCAGTCACAGTTGACTAGGAGCCATGAGGACCAGAATTTGCTCAAAGACATACAGATGTCTACATCTTTGGTTGTATAAATGTATTTCATTCCATGGCACCTTTAGATCTTAAACATTACATAAGAGCAGTGAGTGATATTTTATTTAGAAATCTGCTTTTACCTGATGGATTTTTCGAATTCACATTCTCAGATTTCTTGAAAGAGTTCCACTTCTGGTGGAGAATCAAAAGTGAAGGCTTTTACAACCATGCATTTATTTCATTAGTAATAGCTACCATTTAATCCTGAGACATTTTTCTATCCAAATGAACCCTGACATGGCTCATTGTATCCTGAGGAGATTAGAGAGGGAATTCAGTTTAAAATAACTTGTTGGCCACAGGGGAAAAAAGAATGAAGCTCAGCCACAGAATCTTGGAAATGATATTTAGTGTTGAAAGAATGACAGCTTTTTGGGGGGTAACTCTGCAACTAGTTTTTTGGGGGGTGCCAGGGGGCTCTCAGTTGATTGTGTTTTTTTTTAACCCTCAAATGGTTTTTTTCTATCTGTTTTGCTTATTTTTTTATATGTTAGTCTTAAGGCTTTTCCCTCATCTTCTAGACAAATAAAATCTAAAAATGTAATTCAATTAAATTGATTTTCATGGAAGAGATAAACTATCCTATTAAAATTATTTGATTGTATCTTTTTATTTTCTCTCTTCTCTGGAGAAAAAAATATTATTTTGTTTGTTGGTTTATTTGTTTGCTTGTTTGGAACTATCTGTAAGTTAGTAAAAGGAAAACTTGCCAGGGACTTACAGAAATTATGCACCAAAAGAATGGGTACTAAGAATCCTGGCTTAGAAGTTAGTGGACTTGGTCTATTCCCAGCTCTGCTACCAATTTTCTGGGTAACTATGGCTCCTTAATTTCTCTAGACCTCACTCATAATGCCTGTAAAAGAAAGGAATGAAACCATGTGGTTTCTCAGAACTTTTTCGGCTGTAATATTCTGAGGCTTCAGGCTTGGCGAGAATCACAGTGTCAATTCGATCTCTCAACGGTAGAGTGCACACTTAGCACATTCGAGGCCCTGGGTTCGATCCTCAGCACCACATAAAGATAAATAAAATAAAGTATAAAAAAAAATTTTAAAAAAGAATTAGATCTCTCTACTTTCCTCCAGTGTGGCCAGGTGGATTCCACACTGGAAGTGGTTGTAGATTCCATGTTTGTGTGACAGTGACTAGGAGGAGTCCCAAGACATTTCTTCTGGTTATCAATTGCTATTTGGTTTGTGCAAGTCCCAAATTATCCACTGGTATAGTAGTTTTAGGTTTTGGGGGAGGGTAAGGCAGAGTGGATCAGTGAATGGCACAAATCCATTTTTCTCATAGTTTCGTGTTACTGGTGGTTTTTATTCATTTTGGTTTCATTTTAGGCTTTGGACGGTGCCTGGTATATAAAAATGCCAAGTGTACATTGAAACGGTACACCAATCAAACTTTTGATAAAGTGATGGGGCCCATGTTGGATGCTGCTACAAGGAAACCTATCTGGCGACATGAGATTTTAGATGCAGATGGTATCTGTTCTCCAGGTAAAAGTCTTTTAAAAACGTTATTTTAATGTATGCTTTTTAAAATTACAAGTTATTCACAGTATTTCTGAATATTTGATAAACAGGGCAGAGAAAAAATAACATCCTATATTACCACTGCTGTCCAGACTCAGCCAGTATGGTCATTTTGGATGAATTTCTGTCCATTTGATTTTTTTATGCATCATGTTTTTACATAGCAGTAATCTATCCTAATTATAATTTTCTATTTTAATTTTGAATTATAGAAAAGCTACTTTAAGAAATGTTTAGGAAAGGGTCTTGTTCCTGCACCTGCACTGGTATTTCTTTACTTAGGCACTTTTCCTACAGACTGACTTTAGAATCTATTTTCCCTAAAAGTATAACTCCATTATAATTATAGGCTTCTGATCCATTTGTTGATGCAACATACAGTGCCTCCCTCTGGTGGGTCTTATAGGCTATTGTGGGAGACCATCATAGGTAAAGGATCACACAGAAACATGTCAAATTATAACCAACTTAAAGAATCACATGGTATTTTATAGCAAGAGGATTTTAGGAAGATTAGGAAGATCAGCATCCCTTCCACAAGAAGGTGAGCGGAAATTGGAAAGACGCATAAAAGTTAACTACTTAAGAAGGCTCTAGGCAGTAGGAAAAGCTTGTGCAAATGTCCTAGAGCTTGAAGCTGAGGGATCTGGAAGAAAAGCAGTGTGACTAAGAGAAAAAGAGTGCATGGGTGGGTGCATGGCACTGTGGCAACATGAGTCTGGGGGTGGTGGGGAGGATAGGGCCAGCCTAGCCAAGACCTGGCAGCCTTGTGGCTACTTTCATTGTGATCCCCAAAGCAATGGCAGGATTGGGTGTTCTGAAATGATCATTCTGACTGCAGTGTAGAGAAAAGATGAGAAGGACACAGAGTAGAGGAGAGACCAACTGAGCGCTCTCTCAGCACACAGGGAACCACCTGCACAGCTTGTCGTGCTTGGTCCCTGAGTGGTCAGTGCTGTATTAGGCCAAGTGCATGGCTCCCTGTCATTTTCTCTGCCTTTGATTCATGCAGAATTTCTCACACTCTTAATGCTGGTCATTGTGGCTTGGAAAGTAAGTGGTGGGACAGGACTGTAAACGGTCTTTGAACTCGCCATGAAGAAGCAGAAAGTGAAATGGGAATAGTAGCAAAACCAAAGAAACTTGATTTCCTTCCTACCCAAGTTGATGACTTGCTACTGATGGAAAAAACAATTGTATATATCTCTTTAAAGTACCTGTTTCTACTACAGTTGTTTTTGACTGAGGTGACAGTTTATCTTATTAGTATAGTCCTTAAATCAATTAATTTTTAAATTTTATTCACACTATGATCTTTTGTGTGTGTGTGTGTGTGTAAAAAGATTTTTTTATCAGGTTTCACTGCAGTTATTAGCAGATTTGGGGTAAAACTCATGGGTCTCTTAACAGTCTTGCTTTCATATGGATCTAGCACAATATGAAAAAAAGTATGATTTCCAGAGATAAATATTAGACGCAGAGACATAAAGATTATTATGTACACTACTTTCAACCATACCTTCACATTACATGTGGGCTAGGGACTATTTCTACTTTTTTAAAATTTTTTTTAAAGTTGTTGATGGACCTTTATTTTATTTATTTGTATGTAGTACCGAGAATCAAACCCAGTGCCTCATGCATGCTAGGCAAGCGTGCTACCACTGAGCCACAACCCCAGCCCAGTTTTTATTTTTTAATATCAAAATTTTGTGTAATTTTATTCATCTCTGAAATGAAGGGGGAAAAAGTAATACAAAGTGGAGTGAGTCATAGTTTCCCACAGGTAACAGTTGTGCTCTTTCACACTATGATCTTAATCTGTGTGTGTGTGTGTGTGTGTGTGTGTGTGTGTGTGTGTGTGTGTTTAATGGCTTACAAAATCACACAAGAACCTTCTTGAATTCTAGTTCCCACTATGTGGATCCATTTCTTTCTTCCTTACATGGGTTTCTTGGGCCAAGTCTAATCACATAATTTTATAATGTTCTAGCAATCTTTGCATTCTACACAGATGATAATGATATGTCTAACATTCTTTTCCCTTTCTTAGGTGAGAAAGTAGAAAACAAACAAGTGCTTGTAAACAAGTCCATGCCCACAGTGACTCAGATTCCTTTGGAAGGAAGTAATGTGCCACAGCAACCACAGTACAAAGACGTGCCCATAACGTAGGTATTGGTTGTGCCTTGGTAAGACAGAAAGGCTGGCAAAAGAGAAGGGATGGGGAAATATGAACTAGGTATTGGTAGGTTATCTTGAAAGCAGGTGGGCATGGAAGATAAAATTGGGCTGTGGAATCATAGAGGCCTTATTACCTGGTGTGAGTTTCTGAACCAAACAGACAAGGGTTCCCTGTGGAAGGAGCAGCAAGATAAAGGGCACAATATGTCAAAGTAACCAGGTTTTGGTGGATCAGCAGCTTGCTGCTTCCAGGAAGTGGAAGAATTGGGAATCATTCTTAGAGGGTGTTACCATCCACTTTGTGTTTTAAAAACAAATAGCCTATACTGGCCACAGCATGGCATCACCAGTGTACTTGAGTATAGTCTGGTTCAAAGATTGGTTGTGTTGATAAAGGGTTAAAATTCCATCAACTTTAGTTTTCTCATCTATATAGTGAAAGAACTAGAATTGTTCATCTCTAGATTCCCTCTCAGCTCTAAAATATATGAAAATATGAAACTTTCTGAGAAGACCAGTGAGGGGCATCACACTGATAGAGAAACCAAGCTAGGAGAGAGGATGAGCAGTCTCACCCAGGGCAGGTGGACCAGGCCATGTTCAGCAGGTGGGAAGTAGGTGACATGGAAGAACAGGGTTCCTAAACTGGGCATAGTGGGTTTCCAAACCCACTTTACACATACGTGCCAAGGCCTGCTGTGTGCTAGGGACCAAGCGCATGTGCTGAGGATATAGGACTGACATAAGCCATGCCCTTGCCTGTCTATAGGGAGTCGTGGAAGAGACCTCCACACAGAAGAAATGCAGTTACTACTGTGAACCTCGTCACTTCCTTGAGAATTTCCCGTATCAGTAGCTTTTCTGGCCATTTTACATGTATTAGTTCAGTTAATCCTACCACCACCCCTTGAGCCATGTTATCTTAAAAGCTCATTAGATATGAAAATGGAGGCAAGGAGATACAGTTTGGTGACTTCCCAACGTCACACATCTACAAGTGGCAGAGGCAGGATTTAAACTGTCGGACTCCCCTATGCACACTGTGCTTAGTGTAGCAGAGTGGGGCAGGTGCTATGGACTTGTCTGTGGGGTGGCCACACAAGGGACAGAATGGGCAGTTCATTTGGGGGGCAGGGTGTGGACACTAGCTCAGCCCCACAAAGCAAAAGCTGTTCAAGCTGCCCAGGTGATTATGCTCAGTGGCTCTCTTCTGTCCTGAAGGAGGAATCTCTTTCTATTCAAAGTCCATCTCTCTTCCGCCCAGGTCCTTAATTTCTTCTATTCTTTTCAGAGCTCTTATTCTGTCATTTTGGCTTTTTCCTCCCATACTTTTTAAGCCTGTTTTCTATTGATTCCTTCCTCACAGGCTAGAAAGTGTGGTCAAGTACTTCTTATCATTACAGGAAAATAATAGCTTTTTCTGGAGTTTGGGTTCCTTTCTAGCTACCATTCTGTTGTTTTTTTTCCTCTCACAACTGAGCTTCTTTGAAAAGTCATCTCCATCGCTGTCTCCGGACCAGCCTGCTGCCTCTTCATCCCACTGAAACAGCTGCAGAAGGGGTCACCAAAGATATCCTGTCACCAGAGATCTCCTATTCACTCAGTTTATTCCAGAAGTATTGTGAGCACTAATAATATGCCAGAATGTATTCTAGGTGCATGGGATAGTGCAGCAAGCAAAATCAACAGCAGTCCTGCCCCTGTAGATCTCACACCTTGGGAAAGATGACAGATAGCAAAAAAGTGAGCAAAGCCCAGAGCTCCTCAGTTTACCAGGTTCTGTGGACTCCTCAGTCCAGTCTTGTGGTCTGAGGCTTTTTCTCTTGTTTATTTGGGACCCTCAGTGTGTGGCACAGTAACAAATGAATGCATGAATGGCATATGACCTTTCTGTAGCTTTGGACATCAGTGACACACCTCTCCCCTTGATTTTGTGATACCACCCTCACCTGACCTTCCTGCCTGCCTTGTTGGTGACCTCTTTCTGCCCAGTACGTCTTGTGCCTTGTCCAGATGTGCTTCCTACTTGCAGAAATTCAGCCCTCCATGCACACTTTTACTGATAACTCTCAGATGGAATCTGCCCAGTGTTGGCTCCATACTAGTGCTTAGACATGTCAGGGACACCAAGCCTGGACCCAAAACATCTTTTTCCCCCGTCCCTACCCCAACCCCAGACAGACTGCTCCACCTGGAGTCCCTGTCTCAGTGGTGATGGGCACCACCACCTAACCTGCCACCACAGCACAAACCTTACTCCTTCCTCTACCTGTCAGATGTGCACATCAGGAGCTTAGAGGTTCTGTCGCACTCCTCCTCCTCCCAGCTATTGCCATTTCTGGCCCTCTGCTCCTGCCTGGACTGTCGGTTATCATTAACTATTTACCTGCCTCCCAGCTTGCACCTCTCCACCCCTCTTGTGCTCTGCATTAACCGCCTGAGTGATTTTCTAAATTACTTGCCTAGCTGTGTTACTATCTTGAGTAAATAGAGTATGGCTCTGAATGGCGCTGTTGCCTGTGGAAAATGATTGTCCATGATTGCCCATGGTCCTCAGCACCCTCCACACCCTCAGTGTGCCTTCATGCTGAATTCTAGGCCCCACATTCCTAGGAACTCACCTCTTACTGTCTAATACATGCCATCCTTCTCCAGGCCTCCCACGTTTGCTCAGGATGCTCCCTCTGCCTGGTGGTTCTCACCTGCAGGTCACCTCTTCTGTGGCAGTGCTCAACAAACAGCCCCTCCTGGTGTCTGCCACAGTCTTTTCTTCCTTAATTGGCAGGGAGCTCCTTTTGTGCAGGAACTGGGTTCACTCAGTATCTCTGTCCGGAACTTGCAAGGGTCTGACACTGAGAGACTCTTGATATTATCTGTTGTATAAGAAACAAGTATATGTGTGTAGAGGGGATTAATGTTGGAAAAGCTGAGTAGATAAAAGAACTATTAAAACAAAAATGGTTAAGAACTTGGAGTTGGGTCTGATAAGCCCCAGCTCAGGCCCAGTTCTACTCTGTGATGCGTGTGCCCTCGGACAAGTTACTTAGCCTCCCTGAGCATCAGTTTTCCCCTTCTATAATAAGGGATTAACAGTATGCCACTGTTGAGGATAAGTTATGCTGTGCCTGCCTCATAATAAGCATATAGGACTGTAAAGGGAAGTTGTGAAATTTGAATTTAATGTTAAAATTGAAAGTCACTTTTCAGAATCCACGCTGAGAATGTCAAATATTTTGTGGTAGGATTAAATAAAATATGTCATACGGGAGATAAATTTACAAAGGGCAATTTGAAAAAATTGCTTGAATGCCTTTCTCTTAACATTAGTTACAAAGGGGCAACAGATTCATACATTGAGAAGGTGATGATATCTTCCAATGCTGAAGACGCTTTTCTGATTAAAATGTTACTGAGACAGACAAGGCGACCAGAGATCGGAGACAAATTCAGCAGTCGTCATGGACAAAAAGGTGAATTTTGTCATTTCTTAATTTGTTACAAAACTGAATGTATTGAAAAGTTTATTATCCACATGTATTAGAAATATTTTTTAAACTTTGAAAAATTATTATATAATTATTGCTGTTTTATTTCTCAGATTTTTTTTTAAAGAGAGAGAGAGAATTTTTTAATATTTATTTTTTAGTTTTCGGCGGACACAACATCTTTGTTGGTATGTGGTGCTAAGGATCGAACCTGGGCTGCACGCATGTCAGGCGAGCGCACTACCGCTTGAGCCACATCCCCAGCCCAATATTTCTCAGATTTTAATGGCATTTAAAAATGTATGATAGAATTAGTCAGTATACATAGAGTTTAAGAGTGGAAAGTTGGACCTGGAGTTTTAGCTGTACCTGACACTTAACTTTAAGAACAATAACAACAGTTAACACTTTTCGTACCACACACTGTGTGCCTGGCAGTGCTCCTTTACGTGAATACTGACTCATTTGAGTCTTGCGCAGTCCTACAAACTCGGTAACATCTTTTTTTTACAGATTAAAAACAAACAAAACCCAGAAACCCAGAGAGATTAATAGGTTCCCTGGTGTCATATAATTTGTGGCAGATTTTGAATTTTTGATTTTGAACCCAGGCTGCTTGGATCCACAGTCCAGCCTCTTAACCTACTACCAGTCTGCCCTGACTGTTCAGCAGTCAGTGTTGTGCCTGCCTCATGATGAACACTGACTGTTACTTGAGGTGATGTCCTGTACTTCTAAATCTTGGTTCATCGTTGCTTATAAGTTAGTATAATACCTTCCTGTTTTTAATGGATTGGTTTGAAAGTAATTGCACATTATGGTCTTGCTGATTTTAACTTTATTTGCCAACCAAGTATATCAAATATTCCAGTTTGGTTAAATAAATCCAGCCTTAGTTGTCATTCTGCCAGTGAAACTATTTCAGACTAAGATACTCTTTTGTCCAAAATGATTTTAGTTCAGTTGACAGAAGTAAGATTATTTTAGCTTATCAATATTTTTAAGAAAGAATTTGTTCCATCTGTTAATATGAATTTGACATCTCTATTTCACATAATTTGCTGAGATACTCTGAACACCCTTGGAGTATTTTTTTTTAATTATTTTGAGGTTCTTGCATTTTCTTCTACTGGCCAATGAGAATGAATTCTCTATACTATAACTATTTCTCTTTTCTCTTGGTCTTAACAATTTCTGAAATGTTCTCCTAAGCCATTCTGGGGTAACTGGAGCTTAATTATAAACCCACTATCTGCAAGAGTTAAGTCTGATTTTTTTCTTACAAAATGTTGACACCGGAAGTTTTAGGAGAATGCATACCATGAGAGAATACCCTCCTTCTGAATCAGTTTACAAGCTTCAGGTACCCCAAACTCTCAGTGTTTTTGTTACATTAGAGTATTGTGTGAAAAACTAAAGACTGGCAGGCACATCAGTAATTATCTGCTGGTCCTGATTCCACTGAATTTCCTGAAGGTATAGACAATGTCCTTCTATGTGATTTTTTTTTTTTTTAAGATCAATTCTGATAGAGCCTTTCTCATAGCAGCCACTTAATAGATAATTGATAATAACTAAATATCTGAATAAAATGAGTGAATTGAAGATGGGGGAGATGATGAGCAACAGATTTTTCATTTTCCTTAGCCTTTATCTACATAATATGTGAGTGCCCATGTATGTGCATAGATAGAGCAGTGCTATGAGATGAAAATTACCAGATGAGTGTAAACACAAACCTCTAGGTAAAACGTCAGAAAGTCTTTGTGCTATGGCTTTTTTTTTCAAACTTGAAGGTTTCTAACTTGTAGTGATCTAAAAGCAGATTTGAGAGGTTTGTTCACTCTTAGGGGGGCTCCGACTTACACATCTCTGTATGAAACCAAGGGAAGTCCCCCCAGGGGCGGTGACCTTTCACTTGTAGTGAGGTGTTTGTCTTGTTACTTTTCCATTTCCAGATGGCTTTTAATCCAAGGGTAAAAACCTCCTGATTAACCCAAATCCCCTGGATAGTTCCCTCTCTTACAGCTTCATCAGAGTTATTGAAAGGTTGGGGGAAAAAACAAACAGAAAAATAGGTAGTGTAAGCTTTAACAGGGTAATGGAAGGAATGACATAGGACTCTTCTTTTTTCTTTTAAAAAAAATTTTTTTTAGTTGTAGTTGGGCACAATACCTATATTTTATTTGTTTATTTTTATGTGGTTCTGAGGATCAAACCCAGCACCTCGCATATGGTAGGCAAGCGATCTACCACTGAGCCATAACCCCAGCCCTGACATAGGACTCTTAACTGAATATAATAAATTTATTTTAAATATAATTTTATCAGATAATAAATGCACATGACTTTAAAAGTTCAAATTGTACCCCAAAAGGGGTTCTTTGCAAAGTACTAGCAAATCAGTTCCAACCTCTCCCTCTAATTCAGTCTTTCAGAATCAATTTTCTATTCATTTACTTTCTATCTCTAAACAAATGGATGAATATGTATCTGCTTACTATATGTGTCTAATATGTCTTCAACACACAGATATGTTTAAGATGTACATTAAACAGACACATATCATTCATTCGTTTTAGGTGTTAATCTGTCAATTTTTATCATGCCGGATTAGGAGGACCCAGCACTTTGCTGGGTGAATTGAAGGTAGGGGAGGTGATGAGCAACAGATTGTTAATTTTCCTTGGCCTTTATCTACATAATATATGAGTGCCCATGTATGTGCATAGATAGAGCAGTGATATGAAATGAAAATTACCAGATGAGTGTACACAGACCTCTAGGTAAAATGTCAGAAAGTCTTTGTGCTGTGGCATTTTTTTTCAAACTTGAAGGTTTCTAACTTGTAGTGATCTGCCCTCTCAGCTTTCACTCTATGCATAGGTTTATCACAGTTATTTAGATTGCATTATTATGGGCTATGTAAATAGTGTTCATTCTCAAACTAAGTGATTGAGTGCATTTTCTTTATAGCATTTCTTTCTGAAGCTTATAAGTTTCTGCTTTTATATTTGCTTAATTTTCTTTATTCCCATTATCATTTTTCTAGACCATCAACAGCCTTTTTTAATATTTATTTTTTAGTTGTAGTTGCACACAATTTCTTTATTTTATTTATTTATTTTTATGTGGTGCTGAGGATCCAGCTCAGGTCCCACACATGCGAGGTGAGCACTATACTGCTGAGCCACAACCCCAGCCCCAGTCAACAGCCTTTTGATATGATTTCCACATCGTTAGTAGTCTGTTAGGATTTGTGTACTCCCCTCCTCCCAAAAGATTACCCATATGGAGCCTCCTTTCTTCCTGCTCCAAATTGTGGGAGTTGTTCTCTGAGCCAGAGCTCCTGGCACCTTTTAAGAACTGGCCAAGGGTGAGCTGGCAGGTTGGACCCTATAGTCCTCAGGACTGCTGAGCAGAGCCTAGGGTAACCTGGGCCAGGAACAGCCTTCTTCTCTTATATGCCCTAGAACCATCCAATAAGCACTCTGCAGTTGTTTGCTACTTTTCATGGAAAGTACTGAGATAATGATAGGTCCTGAGATGAAAGTAAATGAAAAATAGGGGAGGGGGTCAGAAGCATGTGGCAGGAAGAGCGTATGGTGGTTAATGGTTGAAAGTTTAGCTAAAGTGACTGGGAAGTAGTCCTGTTGTGAAAAGATGGGCTTGGAGTGAAGCACTGAGAGGAGTCAGGTTGCAGAGCCTCCCTGGCTGAAGAGGGATCAAGCTCAAAGGAAGGCCCAGGAGTGGGGGAGGTTGAGAGGCTTGTGGGAAGCCAGTGGTGGCAGTTGGGCTCTGAAGGTTTTCCTGAAGAGCTGTGTGGTTTGGCATGTGTGGTTCTAAAAATAAAGTTTGTTTCTTTTGACAAGTGGCTCCTGTATTATGCCCAGCCAGATTGCGGCATTTGGTGGCCTGTACGGGGAAAGAACCCGCGACCTTGGTGTTATCAGCACCAAGCTGAGTGTTAGAGGACTAGCAGAGAGGCCAGCGTGGCTACAGCAGAGCAAGTGAGCTGTCCTGAGTTGGAGATGAAGCCTTGTAAGTCACTGTGGGAACTTCAGCTTTTACTCTTGAGTGAGAGGGAAGCCCCTGGAAGAATTGGAGGAGATGAAAGAGAGGATCTGACTTCTGGCTATTGTATTGACAAGAGATTGTAGGGGGCCAGCACAGCAGTCAGGAAGCTATTGTTATAACTCAGGTGCATGCACGCATTCAAAGTGGAAAGCCTGACCTTACTGATGGATTGGTGGCTTTGAGTCAGACCTCCTGTTTTACCTGACAGCTCACCTTATTCTCACAGTGCTTTGTTTGTCTGTGAGCCTTCCCAAGGGTTGGGATGAGGGCTGAGTCAGCACTCTTCTTCATATCTCCTCTGCAGATACTTGGGTTTAGTTTTCTCCTTCTGTTTCCTCCGCAATTCTTCCCTTCATTCATCCACTTTCAAAGTTGTAGGATTATCTCATGTCCACTGATACCACTTTGCCCATTCTTTCTCATAGAGGTTATTTTAGACCTTAATTCTAACTCTGTAGTGAGGTTAGAGAGATAAACACTTGTGTTCTATTATTTGGGAATATTCAACACACTCAAGAATGCTGAGTGTGCTCAATTTTTCTTTTTCTGTAGTTTACAGAAATGATGTTAAAATTATTTGAAGAAAAAGTGAGGAGGATTTTTAGAGCTGCCAAACTTTTGGCTTTCTGCAGTTTGGGCTCTTTGATTGATTGATTGATTGATTGATGTGCTGGGGAATGAACCCGGTCTCTTGCCTGGCTCTGCAAGTACTCTTTGACTGAGTGACACCTCCAGCCTTCTTAATCATTTCCAAGATTGAGAATTAACTTTAAAATGTCTAAAACTCTCATCCTAAGAATTACCAAATAAATGCTAACAATCATCCCAAGGGTACTGATCACATTTTTGTCAATTCTTAATTCTCTGAGAATAATGTATCTTTTGTCTGGAATGTTGTTGTAGCTTAGATCTGTCACTTTCATCCTTTCCTTGGTCATTGAAACTAGAGGCATGACAGTGGCAAAAGTCTGTTTTTTTAAATCTTTATAAACATCAAAAAAATATCAGTGGGTTTGTTAAAAATAATTGTATATGTTATTAAATATTCAGAATACTTTGTTGGCTGACTTATAGAAGTATATTTTAGGTTCATCAAAGATAAGAAATATTCTCTATTAACTCCCAAAACATCTAGCACAACATTTTACCTATAGTATGGTATCTGCTCTACATTTTTGGAATAATGTATTAAGTAAAATACCTTAAATGTTCATTGGTCTTATTGGAAATTGTGTTGACATCCAAAATAATTGCTCTGATGGTGATACTTGCTCTTCCCAATAAATATCAGGAATGGGGGACCTTCCACCTTTTCCAAATTGGCACCAGACATTCAGCCCCTAAGACTCAGAACTTTTTGTCTTCATCCAATTTGTGCTGCTATAATAGAATATCTAGCTGGGTGATTTATAAAGAACAGAGATTTCCTAAAATTGTGAAAGCTAGGAAGTACAAAATGGAGGGCCTCACACCTTGTGAAGCCTTTATTATTACATCATCCTCTGGTAGAAGGTGGAGGAGCAAGAGAATATGCTGGCAAGAGACCAAGAGATTGAATCGCAGCCTCAAGTGCTTTTATAATCAGTGTTAATCCATTCATGACCTAACCACCTCCCGTTAGGTCCCACCTCCCAAATCTGTTGCATTGGGAATTAAATTTCTAGCACGTGCTTCTCGGGGGAACATGTGCAAACTGTAGCACTCTTTAACCCTAACTGATCAAACAAGTCGACTAAAACTTTTTCAACCAAAATAGCAAAATGTGTATGCCCATACTGAGCACACAGGAGAGTCTACCTTCATAGCTCTAGGCAAATTTGTTTACTCATATGTAAGTCACTACCATGGGCTTAGAATTGTGTTGGGCTCTCTTAAGGGATATAAAGAAAATTCAACCCTTCACTAATGCCCCTAGGGAGTTGACTATACCCGAAGCAAAGATAGATATGAAGGATTACATAGTTCAGTACTAAATGATATGGTAAAAACCACTGATGATGGAGAAGTTCAGAGTTTATTGTGGATGAGAATAGCTTCTGAGAGTTGGAAAGGCCTTTTAGAAGTCTAGTCTAGATCCATCTCCCCAGTGTAAGAGTTCTTTTATCCTTGGCAGATGGTTTTCTGCTTTCACAGGGCTTGCCAGGGTAGGCCCTCACTGCTTTTTAGGGCATCCTGTTGTGCAGTGACACAATTCCAGTGGTTATCTTGAGTTCCAGTGGTTATCTTGGTTATCATGAGTTATCTTGAGTTCAAATCACCTTTCTGTGATTTACTCATATTAGCCTTGCCCTGTCCTATGGGCTGCATTGAAGAAATGTGTTCCCCTTTTCTTCAGTGGTCACCCTCTGTTCTGCATTTAAAGAAAGACTTCAGGTTGAGAAAAAGTATAGCAAGAGAAACAAGTTCTTGCAGTCTTACCAGGTGAGTTGTGTTGACCCTTATGCCTTGGTCTCCCTGTCTTTGAAATGGAGACTGTGCTGAGAGGTTGTTGCTGGTTGTTATGATGGTATATGGCATGCAGTGAATACAGGGCCTGGCGGGCAGGCATCAGATAACAAAGGCAAGCTGCTGTTGACTGGTTGGGATTTGGACTTGGAGGGATTTGACAAAGATAGGAAAGAAACGTGGGTGACAACAGAGAGAACCAGATCAATGGGGCCTGTTGGCTGACTCGTATCTAAAGAGCAAGGAGAGAAAGAGGCCTCAGTAGCTTTGGTTTTAAATTTGGCAGATGACAACCAGTTTCAAAGCAACTTGTGTCTCATTGAACTTGAGATGAGATTAACAGCGTTATTAATTAATTCACCCTTATTGCGCTTTTCCTCTGTACCAGCACTTACCCAGCTACTGGAAACACAAGGGTAAGCAAGACTGACACACACTGTCTGTTCTCTGTAGTTCATGATCTCTTGGACAGGAACCAGACAGGAAAGAAGTAAACAAAAACATAAGCACAGCCAGGTGCCATGGCACATGCCTGTAATCCCAGCAGCTCGGGAGGCTGAAGCAGGAGGATTTCAAGTTCAAAGCCAGCCTCAGCAATTTAGCCAGGCCCTAAGCAATTCAGTGAGACCCTGTCTCTAAATAAAATATAAAAAAGGGCTGGGGATGTGGCTCAGTGGTTGGATGCCTCTGGGTTCAACCCCCAGTACCAACAAAACTAAACCATAAACACGATAATTTGAGCCCCTCCGCTGCCCTCCCCAAAGTTGCCGTCTCCCCTGGGGCCGGCCAGTGGACAGTCTTATGATCCAGCGGATCCTCCTGGGGAGGCCGGGCCGGGGAGAGGGCGCGGGCACCGAGCGGCGGGGGCAGAGGGCGGCGGCGACCTGATCCGGGCCCCTGGCTCCGCCTCCCCCTCCCCTCCAGTGAGGGGAGCTGCTGCATGGGGGGGGGGGCGGCCCTGCGGCGGCGTGGCGGCTGACCCCCAAGGTGGGCTGGGGCTGAGCCCGGGGCCAGGGCTGGGGCTCGGGGAGACCATGCCCGGAGGCCCGCCGGCCGCAGCATGGCTCACGGGCCTGGCGCGCTGATGCTCAAGTGCGTGGTGGTCGACGACGGGGCGGTGGGCAAGACGTGCCTGCTCATGAGCTATGCCAACGACGCCTTCCCGGAGGAGTACGTGCCCACCGTCTTCGACCACTACGCAGTCAGCGTTACCGTGGGGGGCAAGCAGTACCTCCTGGGACTCTGACACGGCCGGACAGGAAGACTATGATCGTCTGAGGCCTTTATCTTATCCAATGACTGATGTCTTCCTCATATGCTTCTCTGTGGTAAACCCAGCCTCATTTCAAAATGTGAAAGAGGAATGGGTACCAGAACTTAAGGAATATGCACCAAATGAACCCTTTTTATTAATAGGAACTCAGATTGATCTCCGAGATGACCCCAAAACTTTAGCAAGACTGAATGATATGAAAGAAAAACCTATATGTGTGGAACAAGGACAGAAACTAGCAAAAGAGATAGGAGCATGCTGCTATGTGGAATGTTCAGCTTTAACCCAGAAGGGACTGAAGACTGTTTTCGATGAGGCTATCATAGCCATTTTAACTCCAAAGAAACACACGGTTAAAAAAAGAATAGGATCAAGATGTATAAACTGTTGTTTGATTACGTGAGACACATCTTCAGTGGCCAAGGAAACTCAGTTTCTCTCAGAAAGTGTGTGAAATGGTACAGCTTATCAGACTTCTCATAGATAATGAAGCAGTTTAAAACTTGAAAGAAAAAAACAACTGTCCTCAGAATTCTATCAAGTTCATTAACAATGTTTCTTAAAGGTCTAAGAAGCAGCAAACAGCATCTGAAGCCACAATCTATTATAAATACTTTATTTCAACTAGAAGGTACAATCTCCCAGGGGTTTCATAGTTTAAAAAGCTACAATCACATCATGTTGAAACTACATTTAAAAAAACAGTGCTGTAAATGGAACTGCTTGGCTTTGACCACACACATTTCTGCACAGCCCTGTGGAATCTGCACAAAGAAATATCTTCTCCCTTTGCTCTAATTAATTGTTCTTGTATGTAAGTTGCTTTCTATTCCAGTATATCCAGAGTGGTGAAATAACAAGTCCAGCCACGTAGCCAAAGGTCGCTCCAAGCATACAGGAGATGGGCCAAACCTGAGGAAAAAAATGTATGAGATCAAAAAAGAACAAATGTTTTATTATTACTTGAGCACAAGTTAAGTGTAACCTAAATATTTCTATATTAAAGCTTAATGTGCTTTCTTAAAGAAAAAAAAAACACGATAATTTGAAATAGTGATAAATGCTTATGTGAAAGTGCTATAAGAGTGACTGGTTTGTGGATGGAGTGTGGACTTCAGTTTGATGCTCAGGAGCCACCTCTTTAAGGAAATGATATTTGAGTTGAGATCTGGAGAATAAAAACGAGTCAGCTAAGCAAAGTCTGGGAAAACTAAGTTCTAGAGAGAGAGACAACTTTTAAGAGAAGGGCTCTGAGGCAGGAATGAGTTTGGCTTGTTAAAGGAACAAAAATAGACCTGAGGAAGAATACCATATGAGACATGGTAGAAGAAATGGGATAAGGCACACCCCACAGGGCCTCGGAGCCAGAAGAAAGGAGTTTGTGCTTTATTCTAAATATGCTAGTGACCAGTAGAACTGTTGGATGGTTAGTGTAAGCAAAGGAGTGACTAGAACTGACTTGAGACTTGAAGAGCTCAGCCTGGGTTTCATTTGGAGAGTGGGTTGGAGGCAGGAGTAAGCAAGGAAGCAGGGAGACCATTGTGGTGGCCTTGGACTAGGCCTGCAATAGTGGGGAAGTAGAGAGAAGTGACTGGTTGTGGAAATACTCAAGATAGAGCCAACAGGACATGCTGATGGCTTGGGTGTCGGGAGAGGTCAAGAACAGGATTGAGGACTAGGCTTATGGGCTGAAGAAGCCAGTAATGCTGCTCACCTAGTTTGGAAGACTGAGAAAAGGAAGAGTGTTTCACAATTAGGCAAGAGTAGAGGCAGAGAACCCAAGGCTAAGATTTGAGGTACCTGTTAGACTCCAAATGAAGGTGCTAATAGGCAATTGGATATAGAGTCCAAAGCTCCAGGGAGAAATTAGGGCTAGAAAAGAAATATGGGCATCATTTGCATGTTGTATATTCCCAGATTTATGACATTTTACTTTTAGTATACAGATAATTTACAGGCATTTCCATCTGAATTCCATTCTTTCACCTATAAAGTTCAAGTTAGACTCATGATTCCTGTTACAGAAGGAGGAAATGGAGGCCTGGAGAGGAGTATCACTTACCAGATTCAGCCCAGCACCAGCAGAGCCAGGATTTGAATCAGGCTTTTGATTGAGTGTATTTCCCACTCCATTAAAACTGGATAAAGGGGGCTGGGATTTGTGGCTCAGCGGTAGAGCGCTTGTCTCACACGGGCGGGACCCGGGTTCGATCCTTAGCACCACATAAAAATAAAGGCATTGTGTTGTGTCCATCTTCACCTAAAAAAAATAAATATTAAAAAAAAACTGGATAAAGCTGGCTCTTTTCTCATTTGTTACTCCATTACCACTTGGCCTCTGGGGTTGCCATGTTCCTGGAAATTTTCCCTCAAAAGAAACATAGCTTGCTTCTGAGACAGCATCCTGACATTTTTTTCTTTCTTTTTTTTTAATATTTATCTTTTAGTTGTAGTTGGACACAATACCTTTATTTTATTTATTTATCTTTGGTGCTGAGGATTGAACCCAGGGCCTCGCACATGCTAGGTGAGTGCTCTACCGCTGAGCTACAACCCCAGCCCCATCTTGACATTTCTTGATACTCTTTTCTGTGTCTCCTCCTAGAGATGGGCATCTTTTCAAAATTCTCATTCTTTGTGGATAAATAGCTTTGTATCTACCACCAAATCAAAAATAAATAATACCCAACACACCTTGTTCCAGAGATGCCTGGAATACATACTCCCGAAAGCTATATTCTTGGACATTCCTTTTCTTCTAAACAACTCATTATGAAACACTGTCCCTGCCCCTTTAATTGGTCCTATGGTCAGGCTTAGCTGTGATTAAAATTCACAATCTATCAAGAATTTGAGCAGATATAAAAGGTAGTAAATTTTCTTTTTTTTTTCTTTAAAGAGAGAGTGAGAGAGGAGAGAGAGAGAGAGAATTTTTTTTTTTAAATATTTATTTATTTATTTTTAGTTTTCGGCGGACACAACATCTTTGTATGTGGTGCTGAGGATCGAACCCGGGCTGCACGCATGCCAGGCGAGCGCGCTACCGCTTGAGCCACATCTCCAGCCCCGAGAATTTTTAATATTTATTTTTTAGTTCTCGGTGGACGCAACATCTTTGTTGGTATGTGGTGCTGAGGATCGAACCCGGGCCACACGCATGCCAGACGAGCGCGCTACCGCCTGAGCCACATTCCCAGCCCCAAGGTAGTAAATTTTCAAATCTTCAGTTTTGCCCATTCTCCCGATTGTTTTGGCCAGGTGTCATAATTAAAGCCAGAAGAGGCAAGGAACTTGGAGGAGGTGTCTCAGACAGCGATTATAGTTGGTTCACATGGAATCCTTGTGTGCAGTGAGCACTGCTGGCAGGTGTCTGTAAGGAGCCACACAATAACCCAGTCGTTGGTGTGGGGCCCACCGGCAACTGGCTCAGGTCTAAAGGAATTGGCTGACTGTTGGCGAGTAAAACATGGATGAAGTGCAGAATGAGTTTATATCACCAGTTTTTCTGTTTGTAATTGTCATGAAATGAGCTAATAAAATTTCAGTGTTGTGAGCTTTCAAAGTGTACACGTCACACTGTAACTTCTGTTTCCATCCAGACACATACCTGACTAAAATCAGTGGTTAGTGAACTTAGTTTTCACCACTGAAATGTAGAATTGTTTGGGAATGCTGTTTGTTTGTTTTTTCCATTTTGTAGCATCACCTGCAAGTTGACAAACATCTTTATGAGTATATGTAAAGTTTATTTTGATTTGATGTGTCTATGAATATAATTTCCTCCTCCATGTAGAGCACTGAATTTCTTGTTCCTGGTAACAGGAAGTAACAGGGCTCTGCAGATTGCCTGATAGTTTTTTCTTAAAAGTTTTATATGACAAAAATGTTGTTAGAAATTCTTTTAGTACATGCTCAATGTATAGATTATATTTCTGCATCTACTGCCTCAAAAATATCCTTTCCACATTAGAGGAGACTAGAAAATTTAGTTTCACAGACATGAGCTTCTATCCTGCTCAAGCTGATCACTTCAAAAGTGGTAGGATAATTAGCACCTAAATGAAACAAATGGGAAGAGGAAGCCACCCTGCAGTAGTTAAATGCTATGTGCTTCAAAAGAGCTCATGGAGATTGAAGAGGGTAGAGTGAGTAGGTAAACTGGAACAAGAATTAGCGCTGAGTAATTGGATATGGACAGCAGTGGCATGAGATAAGCAAGACTAATGTAATTGGTCAGAGAAGGCCACTGCAGAAGTTGAAGTAATTTATCAGTAGCTGTTACAGAGGGTGCTGACCCCATAAGCAGCATCATCTTCCGTACCCTCAAAAACAGAGGAGGATCAAGCAGAGTCAAGGGTTGAGGAAGGAGAAAGTGTTTATAAGGAAGGTGGCATAACAACATAAAGACTACACTAGGGCCCAAAAGTAGGCCAGATCTGCTCTGCTGTGCACTTTTTAAAAAATTTTTCTTTTAGTTGTCAATAGACCTTTATTTTATTTATTTATATGTGGTGCTGAGAATCGAATCCAGGGCCTCACATGTGCTAGGCAAGGGCTCTACCACGGAGCTACAACCCCAGCCCAGCTATGCACTTTTCAGTTGAGAGAATTCCAATACAGTCCTCTAATGAGACATTCAAAGAATCTTGACGAAGTATAACCCTCCTTTTGGTATTACAAAGTCAGTCATGTGTCTCATCAGTAAATCTGCGTTGAGTTGGCTCCCCCAAAAGAGCCAAGTCCTCCATCAGGAATCTCTAGAGCAGTTCATCCTTTAGCAGATATGCAAAATAAGGCCATGGTCAAATTATTCAGTAGTAACCTTCTATGTACCACAGTTGTGAATGTGTTATGTGGCTGTTTATAAAGGAAGGGAAGTATAGTTTAGTTCCAGCTAGGGAGAGGCATGGAAGCCTGAAGTTCTGGTCCCCTCTCCAAGCATTCTTGAAGTCTAGGTCCTTGCAGTGATGACTTGTGTGGCTGATGCATGATGGTGCTCCACAGAGGAAGAGGACAGAACATGGGTGTGGTGTGTTCTTCTGTGTTTTCTCTTTGTGTTTTTTTTTTTTTTTTTTTTTTTTTGTGATCACCTTTATAGATAAGAGACATTCACATAGAATGCTGATTGGAATATTTGGAGCTAGACTTTCTATTAAAATAAAAATAACTTCTATTAACCTCTTTAGTGTAGTTATAAATTACATGGAGGGAACTTACCAGGTAAGTGTCTTGTCTTGAGCATTCTTTTCTCTGATGGCTAGTGCATTAGTTAGATTTCTTGCTCCATTTTTTTGTTTTGTTTTGGTCTTTTTGTTTTTTAATCATTTAGCAAAAATTACACTAGCCTAAGGAGTCCCCACATTATGTTTTATTTCAGTGTTCAGGCATGCCAAATTATTATATTCCCAGATTTCCTCTTTCTTCTGCTGCCATTCACAATGAGTAAGGAAAAAGTAGACTCCTTTGATGTGGAGAGAGAGAGAAAAAAAGCAATATATCACTTTCCTGAAAGAACATTTCTCAGTCTCTCATGTGAGAAAGGATTAACACCTCCAGCAGAGGTCCTGTAGCTCACAGAATCAGGCAGCAACACCAAGCAGCATTCCTAAAGAGGAAACACTGTATTTGAGGAAGAGTGTTTGTCCTGGCAAACAGAAGCTTCTTAATAACTGCACATCTGAGATAATGGCATACACTCCTCAGTGTCTCCTCCAGGCCCTGAGGACCAGGCAGCTAGTTTAAATGGACTGAAGCCAGCCTTTGTGTGGAACAGAAGTCTGGTCTTAGAAAGGTAGTTTTTCACTTAATCGTTCAGTGTGTCCATCCATCTTTGGCTGGTAAGGATGACGCATATGTAGATTAAATGGTTGAAAGATTCATCTTGGATCCTTTCTTTTTCAAAAGAAGTCCCATTATAAAGGTCACTTGCCTCCATTTTGCATTAATAAGTTGTTCAGCAACTTGCAAATTAATTTATTAAGATTTTGATTGAATGTTTCTTAGAAGAAAAGAAAACCCACCCTCTTTCCAACACATCAAAGAATCCTTAAACACTGGCTATAGAGAGGCTGCAGGAAGTTAGAAAATGCACAATCATGTGTGCCAGAAAAGCTAAGAAAGTTTATTTATTAAACAAGGTCGCGTTAAAAATTAGTTTTGTCAGAGCTTTTTTGAAAATTTTTCTATATTTTGCTTTTAAAACAGAGAGAGTGAAAAGATCCTGATTTAAAGTAGTAATAATAACAGCACCTTGTACTCATGTAGTACTTGAGACTGTCTAAAATCCTCTCTGCAAGTCTGAGGCTTCAAACAGTCTGGATATCTTTGGCTCCCTCCGCTTGATCCTGCTTGAATGGAAGTTTCTAAGTGGGAGGGGCGATGGGCCCGACAGGGCTAACAGTGTGAGCCCCAAGATAAGGTACATGATGCCCAATGATCCTTCAGAGTTTGAATTCAAAAAGAAATTCCAGGAGCTCTTACTTTTGTGTTAGGAAGTTGGGATTATTTTGCACACATAGATGCCTTATTGTAAGAAGAGTTTATTAATTTGCTTTTTAAGAACAAATTTTGATCTTTGATAGCTAGCCTGTAACCCTCTGACCTTTCAGTAAATATCCTTTGAAATTAGGGTATTTAGTGTTTTATGGCCCAGAATAAAAATCTCCAATTCTGTTTCCAAATAGTGTAGCCTCAACACATTTTATTAAGCTCTTGACACATTCAGCCGTGTGTATTTTGTAAAGTTCCTATGGCTATTGTTTTACAATAGCTGCATCCAGAAGCATTGTAAGGGTTTCAATTAATCAGGCTTTTGTGTGCCTCAGACTATGCAAATTTATCACATCAAACCATTCAACTGCTCATGGGAAAGCCGTGTAAAAACTGTATTGTCTTCTACCGCCTCCTCTCATTTAGAGTGATGTTTTAATAAGAAAGCTAATCAAGTTTTCTTATGCATTATTTATCTGTTAACATGTAAGGAAGAGCTGAATTAAAATTATGTCAACTGGGATATGGCATGTGATATGATAGATCTGGAAGTGATTCAACAGCAGAACAAGTTACAGTTTTTGTCTACCCCTTTCCCTGGGGATTATTTAAGGTGGTCGTGTGAAAAATAGAAGGTTAATGCAGTAACTAGAAAGAGGGAAGGGAAGAGAGGAGTAACCACCTGTGTTAGCCTTCACATTTTGATCTAGATATTTCCATTTCTGAATGTTTTAAGGCCCACAGAGATGAGTTTATTCAAAGCAAAACGTTTCTTATTTAATAGGAACAATCTTGAAAGCCTCCTATCCACTTCTTTAGCCCTATTTAGGGCTGTATTTATTGTAGTAAGCTATTTTCCAGTAGAAAGCCCCAGCCCCAGCCCCTGTGAAGCTCTGATGTTATTAGGAAGCAGCGTTCTGATAAAGATAAAGAGCCTGAACTCAGGGAGACTAGTGCTTCTTTTCGCCTCTTTAGCCAAAGTTAGTGCAAGTGATCCTGCACCATCTATTCATTAGGTTGTTCTCCTTGCCTTTGCTAGCATGCTTCCTGCTGAGAGTAATTTCGTTTCTTATATAATAATAATTCCTGTATTTAAATGGAGCCTTTCTCAAAGGACCAGTAAAGTACCTCTCAGACATTAGCTCATTTATGCTTCTAACACAATTGCCTTAAGAGGTAGTTGATAATTATTCCCATTAGAAAGACCAAACTCCTAAGGCCCCCAACTCAGAATATCTGTTGAACAGCAAAGTCAGATTAAAGTCACTTGATTCCTTGCTATTCCACTCTCCCTTGGTCTGAGGGCCAAGGAGTAATCATCTCCACAGATGGCGTTTCCCCACATTTATAGACTTCATCAACACTGGGTTATTAGGAGACAGAAGAGCATACACTCCTTACCAAATACTTGCCCTCTTCTTGCACTGTGACTCTACAGAAAAGTCAGAGCATCTTTTCACCTTTTGTTCAGCACAGAGCATGTTCAGCTGTGCAGAGTATATGGACTTATATGACAGTTAAGTTTATCTACCAGAAGTAAAAGCAGGTGATTTAAGTGTTTCTTGGTGGTTTCAGTAGACCTTTCTGCCAGATGTGCTCTGTATCACTTAACACATTTTAATGCAGCAAAGAGAATTGTATAAATGTGCTAGTTTGAAATATTCCACTTGAATAGTCAGCATAGGCTACCTCTGCCTATCTGATTTTGAAGTCCTAAACCTCTTCCAGTTCCCACCTCCTCATAGTACTTGTGGCACTGCATCTGCTTAGTAATGGCTAACCTGTCCATCAGCAATTACACATTGAAGTCACATCAGAAACAGCTCCTTTTTTTTATTTTTATTTTTTGGCTGTAGATGGACACAATATCTTTATTTTTGTTTATTTATTTTTGTGTGGTGCTGAGGATTGAACCCAGGGCCTCACGTATGTGAGGCAAGCGCCCTACCACTGAGCTACAACCCCAGCCCCAGAAACAGCTCTTAAATTAAGGATGTCATTACTATTGTCTTCTCTAGTTGTTGTTCACTTTCCTCTATTGATAAGGTTCTGGAGTGCTTTAATTTTTTCTAACATTTTTCTTCTTAGGTTCTCATCTATTCAAATTAAGGTAGTCCATTACACAGATTCAATAATTAAAATTAATGTTAGAAGAGCCAAAAATGACTTGAATAATTTAGTTACTATTTATAATTGGAAATACTTTTTTAAGAAAATCAAATTATTCTTAAGGCCACTAAAGTCAATTTCTGTGTCACTCTGTGAAGCCACAGAGATGGAAATAGAAAACTGGTTTAGGATCCTGCAGTGTCTGGGGCATGGCACAGTACTGTGACTCTGGGTCTTGACTGGGTTGACACCCGCTTATAGCCTCTTCAGAATCCCTACTTTCTTTCTTTTTACAACTTGAAATTAAGGTCAGTGGTAATGGAATAATGTTCCGATGACTGGGTATCTGTAGTACCCTTTTTCTCTAACATTGTGAGTTTTGGTTTTCTTTTTTATTTGGTTTTTGCATTTGTTAGACGTCCTGAAGATCTGTCTGTGGTCCCAGTGAGTGCACTAAATGTCCTCGGCATGTTGACTAGTGTATTTGCCTTTTACTGCCAGGAGGTTGTGCTATAAACAATGGGGTTGAGACACAGCATGAACCAGGGGATGAAATTTTATTTTAAAATCTGAAATGCTGTGTAAGCATTTAAAATATGAATTGGTAATTGTCTCACAACAGCTTCCATTAGATATGGTTTATTTGTAGTCCATCCTCTTTTCAGGAATCCAGGGGAGTGTTAACACACTGAAGCGTACCGCATATCATTTACATTTTTAGGCCAGTACTGAAGGAAAGTGACCATAACTTTTAAGCATTCTTAATACTGGAATGGATTTTATTCCTGTGTCCCTGGAGAAAACAGAATTTTAATTTTCCATTGGAAAGTAAGAAACTTCCCCACTTTAAGGACTCAAGTACTTCTGACTCAGAGAAATATCCTTAAAAAAAAAGTCTGATTCTAAGGTTGAGAAGTGTCATTTTGCCCCTAATGAATTCAGCAAAATGCAAACTTTTAAAAATCATCTGTCTAATTTGAGATTCGAGATCGTCAAATTCTGTCTAAATATTTTGTTTTAACTTCTAAGCTCATTATGGCCTCTTTGTGTTAACTCGTATTAAAATCTGTCAGCTATGACTGGTCTCATAAGCACAGTCAGCGGACCAGAATAAGTTAATTATTTACTTGTGTCACTAATGCTCTTCATCTAATGAAATGCACAGCTGTGTTAGATCTGCAGTTGGATGTGTAGCTCCCATTGTCCCCCAAGTCAGCAGAGGGTAGAAGCCGCAGTGATGGAGAGCCCTCAGTTCTTTCTGCTGTTCGGGCTTTCTGTGTCGATTTCATGGATCTTTTATCATTCACTTTCACACAAAACAAACAACACAGGCTGTCTGCTATGGGAACCATCTTGGCATATAAAAGGGTTTTCAGAGCCTAAAGTAATTTTAAGTTAGCGAAGATTTAATTTTTGGCTTACAGGTGCCCTTGGTTCAGATACAGCCAAAGCAGTTCCTACAAGGGAATGGAAAAATCGGAAAGCTACTTATGTTGATTTTGTTTGTTTTGTTTTGTTTTTATCAAAATGTCAGAAGAGGGCAGATAAGAAAAAAACTTCTCAAAAAGGAGACTGTGTACTAAATATTAATCAAGTTTCAAGGAAAGTTATTAAATATTGTGAGTATTATTTTTGCTTTAGTAACATAATGAAGTTAAATTTCCTTGGTTAAATGAGACAACTAAAACTGAAAATACAAAGTGCAAGTCATCTCTTTTCCCCCCACCCCCCGCCATCTGAGTATGTCATGCTTCCATGGTCATTTTTGTAACTTCTGTCCCTCACTCCTCACCTTCTCCTGTGGGAGGGTGAGAGGCCTGGTCTACATCCTGAGCAAACCCTGCACCCCTGTGAAGCTCTGCCAAGGGTGGCTCGTTTTGCTTTAGTTTTGTTTTCAAGGATATAGTTGAACCCTCCATCCCCTCACCAGCCAAAATGTCATTCTTAGCCAGGCGTCCCAGGATCAGTCCCTTTTGGAGTTGCCGTTTTTAACATTTTGTTCACTCCTATACAATGTTGTTGTCGGTGTACCTAGATTTACAATTTGATCTCTTTCAAAGCAGATTTCCAAGTAGCCCTAGGGTTTTGTCAGATAATTTCAGTGTGTGTAAGATGGATTTTTAGAGGAAAGAATAGAGGGTCACACACTCTGCTTGATTTAAGTTCTAACACATTGTAGTAGAATTTGAAATAAAGTGAACTGAATGACTGCTTCTGTTCTTGTAGGAAAGCATACGTTCTTTATAATAAACAAAACCATTTCAACCAAAATGCCAATTAAAATAACTCTGTGCTCTAGAATTCAGCTCCTCAGACCTAATTACATCTTGTTGGAAGCCTCTAGAAATTGGAGTATTAATAACTAATATGAAATAAGTAGATGGCATGAATGGCCATCTTTTTCCCGTAGACTTTAACTCTTCACAACTATAACAAATCACAAAAATTTTATTTTAGTTTGAAGGGCTCAGTGGTATAGTACTTGCCCAGCATGCCTGCACAAGACCCTGGGTTTGATCCCCAGTACTACAAAAATAATAATAAAGTAGTTTGAATAGTTATATAGAAGCTGAAGTGAGGAATGAAAAAATAAGAACAGTTTTTCAATAGGTGCAGATGGTTGATAACTCTGCAGACAGGGGAAAAAAAGAATTTTATCTTACTACATTATGAGAACTTTTTTTCTTAATTCAGTGCCATTGTAGACTAGTTTTCCAATTCTAAATTATGTGATTGTGGGTAAAAATCTAAATTCTATTTTTTCTCCTCCTCTCACGAAAAAGAAATTCCAAGAATTAAAAACAACTTAGCAACAAAGTCCCCTATAACTTTAGAACAATATTAAGGGGATAATAAACCACAATTAATTTAAGAGAACATCAGTCATTTGCAGAGAATTGTTAGGGTTTTTTGTTTTGTTCTGTTTTCATTCTTAGAATTCCATTTCTGATTCTAACATTTTTCTCCAAGAATGATTTGGCATTTAATTTTCTTGTTTATCTTTACAAGTTCAAAGATTGCTTTTTTAACATGCTGTAAACTATAGGAATTAAAATTCCTTCAGGCAATATAGGCTCAGCCAGGGAAGTCCTGGCAAGAATCAGCCAACCAGCCAGTTCTGTGAATATCAGCCACAGTTTTTTAAAACTGTATTTTACATGCCCCTCTTGTTCAATCAGTTCTATGTTGGATTCCTATAATTTGGGTGCAGAACCTCACAGATCACAGCCTAACTGGCAAGGAGCAAGATTGTTGCCGACTTAAAGCTTCAGGGACTTCGGCTCACGTCCCAGGGAATTGCTGCTCTTTGGTCTTCGTGGCACAGAAGGGTGGGCAAGCAGCCTGACAGCATCATTGTGTATCACGCCAGCAGGACAGTCCACAGGCTGCAGTTCTTTTCTGCAAGGAGAGTCATTTTTGACTGTCTAACAGGATTGCTAGAAATTGCTTTTGTTATTCTTGATAGAGACGATAGGGCAAATTTTAAAGCAGTAGAAATAGAGATAGCAGCAGGAAGATCCCAATTAAGTACTGTATTCTTCTTTCTGCCAGTTTGCTTTATGTTGCATGAAATCTTCTCTCCCCCAGGTGTTTGTGGTTTGATCGTCCCCCAGGAGGATATGCCATTTTGTGATTCTGGCATCTGTCCGGACATCATAATGAACCCACATGGCTTCCCATCGAGAATGACGGTCAGTTACCTTTAGGCTTTTGAGAGGCACAGCTTTTAAGGAAGAAAGCAGGCAGTTAGTTTAGTTGTAGTAAGTGGAGGTGATGAGACCCTGAAACTGAGTTTTAAAAAGATTCCTTTGACCCCCTGCTGGATAAACAAGCTTCTAGTCCCTGGCAGTTCTGGGCCACTCTCTTCTACAGAGAAAAAGGAGCTCACTTGCACAACTGGAGTCTTCTGAGTGAGGTACTTATTAGCCTTCTGCAGAGAGCCCCTTACACCAAACCTATGTGAGTCTCCCTTTAAAGGCCACTTGGCTGTTCTCCTGGCTCCCCCTCTTACTGGCCGATGGCATTGGACAAGTCACTTTATTCCTTTACTTCAGTTTTCTCATCTGGAAACTGAGGGAATAATGTTACCTAACTTGTAAGGTGTTTGAGATGTAGAGAATTACACCATACATGTCAAGCTGTTTCAGTAGAATGTGTCACACAGCAAGAGATCAATGAATACTGCTGCTGTTAATTTATCATTGTTATTAATTGTGGTAGTCCCATATCCTGTTGGGAGAATAAGCCAGAGATAAATAAGTAAAGAGAATTCCTGTACCACAGGGAGGTACTTACTTAATTTGTTCACATCCCACAGGTGGGAAAGTTAATTGAGCTGCTGGCCGGCAAGGCGGGTGTGTTAGATGGCAGGTTCCACTACGGTACTGCATTCGGAGGGAGTAAAGTGAAGGATGTATGTGAGGACCTCGTTCGCCATGGTTATAACTACTTAGGGAAGGACTATGTCACATCTGGCATCACAGGGTGAGTATGCTGTTGAGCCATTTTAAAAAAAAAAAAAAGGAATGGTTGTATTAGAATAGAAGGTTAAGAGCCCTTAAGATGTATTCTGTCAGTATACCTTAAAGAGTGTACTTCAAAACTGGGCATGATGGTGCATGCCTACAGTCCCAGCTACTTAGGAGACTGGGGTGGGAGGATCACTCAAGCCCCAAATTTGAGTCCAAGCTAGGCAACAGAGCAAGACCCCATCTCAAAGAAAGAAGTATGATTTAAGGATTGAGCATTAAGGTTTAAAGAATAAAACTTTACTGTTTCAAGAACTCTGATATAAAAAAATGAAAATGTAGGCCTCTCGGTGTTACCAGTTGCTGTGTGCGTGCGGAGGAAGACTGGGCTAGCTCGCAATAAATACCTCTTTGCTGCTTAAAGAAAATGAAAATTTAGAAAACTGATAAATTGAAGAGGGCTATTGGAATGGTTATAATTTTAAAAGTAGAAAAGATTTAACTTAACAAAATATGAAACACCTCAATCGTATATAATGCAGAGGGTTTCCCTTAACTGTTGGACTTACTCTACATTTGACTATCAGACAATGGCCTGAGGTCTAAAGTTGTGTTAAACATTTAATATGCGTTTGGCATCAAATGTATAAAATTAAACAAAACTCCATTGTGTATATATGCCACATTTCTTTATCCATTGGCATCAAATGTATAAAAGTAAACAAAATAGACATGGTCCCTTTGCCTGAGAGCTGACCATTTAAATTTGTTATTAGACATTTAAAAATACACAAACGGCAACTTCTCAGTGGGGCCAAATATGACTGCCGCCCCTTGCTGTCATATCGTCCCTCATTGCCCTCTGTAGCACTCTGGGCTCTTGGTCTCTTTAGTATTCTAGTTCCCATGCTAGCACAGGGTCTGACACACAGCAGGTGCTCTAGAGGTGCTTGTTTTTTGTTTTTTTTTTTAATTGATTTTTTAAAAAATTAATGACAGCAGAATGCAATACAATTCTCATTACACATATAGAGCACAGTTTTTCATATCTCTGGTTGTATATAAAGTATGTTGACACCAATTGATGTCTTCATACATGTACTTTGAATAATGATGTCCATCACATTCCACCCTCATTGCTAACCCCCTGCCCCCTCCGTTTCCCTCCTACTCCTCTACCCGATCGATCTAGAGTTCGTCTATTCCTCCCATGTTCCCCCTCCCTACCCCACTATGAATCAGCCTCCTTATATCAGAGAAAACATTCGGCATTTGGTTTTGGGGGATTGACTAACTTCACTTAGCATTATCTTCTCCAACGCCATTCATTTACCTGCAAATGCCATGATTATATTCTCTTTTATTGTTGAGTAAAATTCCATTGTGTATATGCCACATTTTTTTAATCCATTTATCCTAGAGGTGCTTGTTAAATGAAGAAATGCAAAGAAGTAGATCCACCCAAAAATAGGTCTCTCCAAAATGAAGACAAAGGAGAGATTAGAAGATGCCTGTGAGCAGGCGAATATTTGAGATAAGACAGATATTTAAGCTGAGATGAGGAGGATAGGCCACTTGGAAAGTTTGATACAGAGGAAAAAATATGTTCAGCATCTTTCTAGAGAAAGAAATTAGTAAGTTCTGAGAACTGGAAGAGAGCAGCTAGCTTCCATGTGAGGGGGCTAAGTAGGTTGGAGAGGGCAAAGGCCAGCTCACCCAGCAAGGGCTCTCCCTGTCAACTGGTGAGAAACAGGTGCTTACAATTGTTTTGACTCACAGTGGGTTTTAAAGGATCAAATCAGTTGCTTAAATTAAGATACAGTTAGGTATCTTGTGCCAGCTCAAATCCAGGGACACAGTGCTTATACTGTTGTTCCAAGGTTGTGAGCTCCTTGGGGGCAGGTGAAGCTCGGCTGGAAGCACAGGAGGACAGAGCCTAATTGCAGGGTGCAGAGACTCTCCAGATGTCATTAACATGCCCACATCCTTAGCTGTTAAAAATATGGAGTGCTTTTTTAAATGGTCTGTCCAGTAACAGTAGGGATTTCTTTAGGTGCCTCTTCCTCAAACGTTAGAGAAAATCACATTTCAGGAAAAGACCAATAGTCCATTTCAAAAATGGTTCAGTAAAATAGCTAAAGGTCCATATCAAAACACAGCTGTCTCTGATAAACCAATCATCTTAGGCTCCACCCAGAAATAATGCAGATGTTGACCAGAAAGTATATAAAACCTCAGGACCAATTTGGTGGAGCTTCTTGATTGTATATCAGTAACTATACTGACAGATCTGGGTGGTCATATCCTGTGTGCTCGGGCAGCTTCAGTCTATGTCCCCAGCCACACTGCCTCCCAGACACCCCCAGCCAGAGTTTTCATTTCTTTGCTATTTATCTCCATGGCAGAGTATTTTTGTTTGTTTTTGCTTTTCTTGTGTGGTGCTGGGGATGGAATCCAATGCTTTGTGCATGTTAGACAGGCACTCTACTACTAAGCTGCACCCCAGCCCTTCATAGCAAAGTTTGAGAAGTACTGTTCAGCCTTTTAGTTCAAAATATATATCCTGTGTTTATTGTTGAATATAGTGAGGTGGAAAAATTATTTGTTTATTCTGTTGATAATGCAGTAGCATGGAGCTCCATAAATTCTACTCTGAGCAGCCACGTTACTGAGGATTAGAATCAATCATTAGAACTAGAAGTAACCTTTGACTGACCTTGTTTTATAACCAAGAAAACAGAGAAGTCCTCCTGTTTCTGTGCAACAGACCTGGGACAGGAACAGGGTCTCTGGATTCCCTCACCATTGCACCTTCCACTGCATTGTGTGACCCCCAGAGTCTGGTGGGGCTTAAGCCAGCAGAGTGACTTGATGGCTCCTCAAGCCTTTGCTATTGGCGCCAAGGTATTGGTAGTATTCCACTTGGGCATTGCTGAGTATGTACAGTTGTCTCACTGCTGAGTCTGGGGCTTGCTTTGCTCTTCTCAGTTAAGATCCCACTGTGGCTCAAAATGTATTTGTGTGTGTTTTGAGGTAGGCTGGTGAGGCAGGTGAGCTCTGAATGTGAATCCATACTACACCACTCACTAGCTGCGTCTTCTCCTCTCAGATCCTCCTCTCAGACATCTGGAGAGTCTCTGCACCCTGGCTTTATTGCTTCATCTTCAGAACAGGTGTGACAATACTCCTTAGATAGTTGTGTGGATTGTGTGGCAGGTAATAGGTGCTTTCTTTCCTTTGAGGAAGGATGTCGCAAATGCTTCAAAGGCATCAATGCCTTAGTTTTTCTTGTTCTAGATTAAAAACAAAAGTTTTTTTTTGTCAAAGTATGTGTATGTTCACTCTTCTTTTTCAACTCTTACTGCAGTTTTTCTAAAGATTCATTAAATAAGTTATATGACATTTATTGAGCACCTGTACTAGACTATTAGAGGTGCTGGAGCCACAGTGGCAAAGGAGACAGAGCTCATCCTTGCAGTTTACTTCTTGTAGGGAAGACAGGCAATAACCAAAGAAGTTATTAAAAATACTATAGTAGCAAAAGGTGAAAGTGCACTACATGTAGAGACAGCTGGGTGGGTGGCAGTGCTGCAGGGGAAGTAAAACTCTCCTTTGGAAAAGATGATAAGGGAAAGGCTCTCTGAGGTGGCGCGCTGTTGACGAGTCATGTGAATACCTGATGGGAGAATGTTCAGGCAAAGAAAACAATGCATGCAAACGCCCTGAGACATGGACAGCATTTTGCATTTGAGGAATAAAGAGGTCAGCATTGTTGGAGAATGAGCCATGAGAGAATAGAAAATGAATTTGAGGCAGGCAGGTGCTGGATTATGTTTGCTCTTCTGGCTATTATATAGAATCTTGGCAATATTGATTCTTAGTGTGATGAGAAATGATATGGGAAGTTTAGAGCAAAATATCTTTTTGTGATTTACATTTTAGAGGGACTCACCCCTGTTTATTATGTGAAGAATAGATTGTCAGGGTATAAAAGTGAAAATAGGGAGAATCATGAGATGGGTTGTGGTAGTCCAGGCAAGAAAGGGCAGTGAGAGGAGAAAATCTGCACACAGCTTCACAACCTCTTTAGCTGCTTTTTGGTATGAGGGATTGAACCCAGGGGCAGTTAACCACTGAGCCACATCCCCAGCTCTTTTGATATTTTATTTTTTGAGACAGGGTCTTGTTAAGTACTGTCTTTGAATTTGTGACCCTTCTGCCTTAACCACCTTAGCCACTGGGGCTGCAGGGATTACAGGTACACACCACCATGCCCAGTCCAAACCTAGTTTCTTAACCCCAAACTCTGACTTTTCTTTCAGAGAGCCTTTGGAAGCTTATATCTATTTCGGTCCTGTGTACTATCAGAAACTGAAACACATGGTGCTGGATAAAATGCATGCCCGGGCCCGGGGACCACGAGCCGTCCTTACCAGGTAAGCGAGAAGCATTTACAAAAAGAGCTTATTATGCAAGTCAAAACAGTGTTGCATTTTCTCGATAAGGCAAAAAGTAGACTCATGGAAATTTCTATTTTCTTGAAATGTCAAAATGTAGGGTATGGGCTTAATAAAAATCATACATACTACCAACATGAAAAAGCAGCTGATTAAAAATCATTTCACAGGCTCAAGATCAAAGCCATTGAAGTCTTGCCACAGTCTCCTAATACAACCATTTACTGTGTACCACTTTAAATGTGGTCCTTTTCAGAAATGTTTATATATTAGAAGGTAAGAACATATATACCCACACATGGTTTCAGAGAATCAAGTTCATGGTCAGCTAGTTCCTTTGCTCTGGGCCTGCAATGAGGCAGAACATCATGGCAGAGGGTGTGTCAGAGAAAAGCTGCTCAACTCTTGGCAGCCAGGTAGCAGGGATATAGAGACTTGCAGCATAAGCCAGGGACAAAAATATAGTTCCCAAGGTCATATCCCTGTGACCTGCTTTCTCCAGCTACACCCCATCTGTCTATACTTACCACCCAGTAGTCCATTCAGGTTATTAATCTTCAAATGGATTAATCCACTGATGAGGTTCCAGCTCTCATTATTGCTTAAAATCCCTACCTCTGAATCTTGCTGCATTGGGGTTCATGCTTTCAAAATATGATTTTCAGGGGCTACTCCAGATCTAGACCATGACATCTAGCATGTGTGAAGCCCTGGGTTCAATCCCTGGACTGCAAAAAAAAAAAAAAATTTTTTTTGAGGGAAAAAATTGTGTCTGTGCTGAACATGTACAAACTTTTTCTTGTCCTTATTCTCTAATCAATGTAGTATAGCACCTGTTTACATATCTTTCATTCTACTAGTATTATAAGTAACATACAGAGACTGTAAAATGTGCTGCATGACGACATTTCGGTCAATGATGGACCACGTATACAGTGGTGGTCCCTTAAGATTATAATGGACGTGGAAAATTCCTATTGCCCAGTGACATTGTAGCCATGGTAACATTGTAGCTCAGCACATACTCACATGTTTGTGGTGATGCTGATGTAAACAAACCTGTGCTGCTGGTCCTGTAAAAGCATTGCACTGAACACTTACATAGAATGCACAATTCCTGATAGTGATAAGAGACAACTATGTAACTGCTTTACATATGCTCTATGCTCTTTCCATTACTTTAGAGTGTACTCCTTCTTCTCATAAAATAAATGTACCGTAAAGCATGTATACATGTATGCCATGTATGCCATGAGCAGCAGCTGTGGACTTCTTGTGTTTACTGGGTCTGTGAACTGCATCATTTCTCTTGTGCCATATTTAGTCCTGTGTTTGTTCTTCACTTCTCTGAGGAGGAGGAGGAGGAGGAGGAGGAGGGAGCTATATTATGTATACACATGCATACACACCCCATAAACCTAGATGTGTAATAAGTAGACTGTATCATAGGTTTGGATAAGTGTACTCTATGATGTTTGTACAACCATGGGATCCCCTGACATTGCATTTCCCAGACCTGTACCCTGTACCCCATTGTTGAGCCCTGCATGACTGTATGTGAAAGGTGTGTATAGGTTGTATGCAGGCATGCCATTTTATAGAAAGGATTTGCCTGTCTGTGGATTTTGTTATCCACAGGGGTCCTAGAACCAGTCCCCTGCAAATTCAAGGAATAACTTTGGTAAGCTAAGTATCGCATCTTCTTAGGACCATTTTTTCCACCTGGAGAAACTTTGTCTAGAGCAGTGGTTCTCAGCTGAGCTATTTTGCCCCCACCTCCAACCCCTGGGAATATTTGATGATGTCTAGAGATGTTTTTGGTTGTCACAACTTGGGAATAGGAAGGGAGGTACTGGTATCTAGTGTGTAGAGACACCAGGGATGCTATTAAATGCCCTACAGTGCATGAGACACCCCACAACAAAGAGCTCCCAGCTCAGATTATTAGTAGTGTGGGGGGGAAGAACCAGATGGTAGATGTGATGTGATCTCATCTCCACATCAGCTTGGACAGTGTCTCAGCTTTTATTTTTCTCATATACAAAGTGAAGGTGATTATACCTATGTCATAGAGTACTGGTAAATACAGCATATATATAGCACCAATCTGTAGAAGATGCTCAGTTAAAAACCTGGTCCCCTTCCTACTGGCACTGAGCATTATTTGGATGGTATGCGTAGAAAGAGGAAAAATGGTGCTATTAGTGTTTTTGGTTTTGTTTTTTTCCCAACCAAGAAAGAAACATGGGTGATTTAATCCCTTGAGCATCAAACTGAACAAATGCACATGTCTGTTGAAATAATAGGCATACATGTGCTTAAAATTGCAGAAAATAGAAGAGACATTGTCAAGGTAGTAATCACCATGGTGATGGGACTCTGTAGATTCAGTGTGTTTCTCCCTTAAATTCCAATCCCTCATAGACTTCCATATTAGTTACATCTAAAAACTATTCAAAGTAACATAACTGTTAAAGCAGTTATTTCTCTGTTTTGCTCTGTTGTATGAAAGAAGTTACTGCTTTGGATTACACATGAAGACTCCAGAGGGCAGGGTCTGTGGTCAGTTATCTCAGAGGTTAAACTACAAGTGGAAGGAGCACCTCCTAGGGGTGGTTCTCCTAGCAAATAAAAATGTGTAGGCATGTCAGTTCTGACATAATGTTAACTTAGTTGGACCTATTTGTAAGATTTTCACGTGTAGACTTTTTTCAGCAAATGATCTTCAACATACCAGATTTCCCATTGTCACTTTCAACCATAAGAACAAAGACAATTTTAAAATTTCAGCATGTGTTGGCAGGTACTGTATTCACCTTCATAATACTTTAGGAGATCTGTGGCAACAACAAAGAAGAAAAAATGCTGTGGAATAAAGCAGGCATGACCCTGAGTTCATGGTTCCCTCACAGAACACCCCTCAGAAGTGTTGTAAAATAAGGTAGCCACAGAGCTCACTTCTCCACCCTCCCCAAAGTGATTTGTGTGATCATTTCCAAGGCAGAGTTGCCTAAATTGTTCAGAATCTCTAATTTTATCTACATCTCTGGATCTTGGATTCTTAACCTTTTATTCTTCAACTCGGTATATATATAAACCACACAGTTCATTCAAGAGACTAACAAGCCCTCAAACTGTGGCAGTAACTATTGGAAACCATTCTTCTTCCACAGTCTATTCTGCGTAATTTTTCATGATTTTAAATAACAGAGTACCAAGATATCTCTGGAAAACACTCAAAGGCATTGTTCCCTGATTTGAACATTGCACTGTCCTAATAACAGTGATAATGATGGTGGTAGTAATGCTAGCACTGGTGTTTCATGTGATTGTACATTAGTGGAGTATTGTGTCATATAATAAATATTATATATAATTATGTTATTTTTATTTAATAACAACCACCACCAAGTTACTTCTTTTCTTATTTGAGGCTCTTTGGTTAGGTATTTGTGTTAGTCAGCTTTCGTCACTGTGGCCAAATACCTGACAAGAACAACTTAGAGGAGGAAAGATTTATTTTGGCTTATGGTTATGAGGTTCACTCCATGGGCAGCCAACTCCATTGCTCTGGGCCTAAGGGGAGACAGAACATCATAGAGAAGGCATGGTGTAGGAAAGCTGCTCAGCTTATGGCAGCCAGAAAGGAGAGAGAGAAAGGGTGCACACACCCAAGGACTCAGGAACAAGATGTGATCCCCAGTGACATGCTCTCAGTGACCTACTTCTTCCAGCCACACCCCACCTGCCCACAGTTACCATCCAGTAGTCCATTCCAATTATGAATCCGTCAAATGGTAAACCCACTAATGAGGTTATAGCCCTAGTAATCCAGTCTTTTCACCTTTAAACACTGCTGCATCATCATGTGAGTTTTTCAGGGCACAGTCCAGATCTAAGCCATAACATTACTCTTAAGTGCTTTTTTAAAAAGGTAAGGCTGAGCAGCATACTCAAGTTTCCTGTACAATACATGACCAGATCCAGGTGAACCCTGCTCCAAAGCATCATGTTCTTAGTCTCTGTGGGGTGCTACCTCCTTGTTTGTTTAATATGGTAATAATATATTTGTCCAATAACTTGTTTCAAAGGCAGCCCACTGAAGGGCGATCTCGTGATGGTGGCTTGCGTCTTGGAGAAATGGAACGTGACTGTTTAATTGGCTATGGAGCCAGTATGCTTCTGCTAGAGAGACTAATGATTTCAAGTGATGCCTTTGAGGTTGATGTCTGTGGGCAGTGTGGACTTCTGGGGTATTCTGGCTGGTAAGTGGATATAGTCTCTTATGTCATACCCCTTTTCTCTAAAATCATAGCTCAAGAATTGTCCCTGGATCATACCCACATGTTCTCCAGTCTTGGCCTTTAATCTAGGGTGTCCTCCCTATCCTTGCTTTCCTGTGATTGGGCATTCTGTGTGTGTCATCTGTCTGCATAATGATCTGTTTTCTATACCATTCCCAAGGAATAGAGACTTCATCTTCTTTTTAATATTATCTCAAGTATATTTTACAGCACTATCCTCCTGAAAAACTCCAAGAAGATACATTGTTAGATGTTAGAATTTACAATCTGTTAAAAAAACTTTGTAGGAAAATTGTGTCAAAAGTCCTTGTTTTTATCTTCAGACACAGTGAACCAAATATGTTGCCTCAGGTCTTAGAGCAGATGGTGACAGAGCCAGGACCAAGACCTGGTGGCCTGATCCTAACCTGTAGTGTACTCCAGCATGGCAAGCTGCTTCACATTTGAACTGTTCACTTCATGAGGGCAGAAGGCATGTCTGTCTCAATCAGTCATTCAGCAAACTTGCGGAGTATCTGCTATTTGACAGTGCTCTGGGCTCCAGCGGTACACAGTGAGCAAGGTAGATGAGGGCTGCTTAAAAAGAGCTTATCTTCCATTCATTCTGATCATGTGGTCTTGTTGATCTTCACTTCTTCAGCCTGGGATTTGGTGGGTGCTTCATAAAACAATAATTGATAAATGATAACCCTGCATTTGTCAGATTGCCAATGAGTAATGCAGTTTATAAAGAAATTATTTTTGGTACACAAAGGCCATCTTAGAGAATGACACTCCCCAGTTTGTTTGTGCAGTAGCAGCACCTTTCTATGGTAAGTGGTTCTGCTCTGCCACCAAAGAACATGAAGCTTTATTTAAGGTTATTCATGACCCCACTCGTCCCCATAGGCAAGGGAACCTGTGGTGCCCAGTCTCCCCTCCCTCTTCTGCTGAGACAAGATCTAGCAGAGTGCAGGCAGGGATGGGAGGTAGCCACCACACCCTCAGCAGCCCTCAGCTGCCCTCTCCAAAGCTGCTCTTCCTAGGAAGGGACCACCCCCACAACAGTGAGCATTCATTGCCGGGCTTTAGGAGTACACAGGCCATCTTTTCCCCCACTGAGTCCTTCCCAGAGCTTCCTTCCCAACCTCTTACCATCCTCAGCTGCCAATGTCTTGATTGAATAAAGCTGATGAAGAATCAGAACAAGGGGGCTTCTGAGGACACAGAGCGTACCTTGCTAGTTAAATGTAAAACCTTTTAGCAAATTATTTTATGACTGGTGTAGAGGAGTCTATGAGTCCTGTCCATGAAGAAATTGCATTTTAGGAACTAACAGAAGAAGAGGTGGCCACTTGCAGTTCATTCTTTTCATAAGGTTGCAGAGATGGGGCGACATTCTTCCCAGAATAAGCCTGGCTCTTTCTTATATCAATGAGATGGGGGTTTGTTTCAGTCCTGAGATGTCTATTCGTCTTTTGAAATGCATATTGAGCTTGCTTTTCATAGTCTGGGCTGTGTAACTAAAAAAAAGAAAGAAAAGAAATAGCATAATAGGAAGATGCCGGGAACCGAGTTCCACTATGTTCAAATTTGGCACAAGGATTTTTAAGTAATTTACTTTGAAAGGACAGAGAGTCATTTCATTAAAAACAGTAGTCATGAAACTTGAAGAATCGTTTCATTTTCTTTTCCTTTTTGCATTCTCCATCTCCACTGAATGGGGATAAAGCAGTAAACCAGGTTCACTTACATACTTTGAAAGCTTCCCCTCTCCTCCCTGGGCACTCAGTTAAACCAAGGCAAATGGGAAAACCTGTGCTCAGCGGTGGTTTCTGCACTATTCTTTTCTTTCCTATCTGTTTCACATGTAGATCACACACATGGCACGGCAGTGCCTGAATTTGAAGTTTGTATGTTAGCGTGTATGGTCTGTGAAGTCTTTGACAGAGGACTAGATGAGGTTATGCAGTTCGAGGGTCTTTGCTACAATTAAGCAGACCTTACTGTACCATGTGTTTGATTTTGAGCAGCCTATGCCCTTGATGCCACAGAAAGACTCGTGATGTATTTGGTAGTCTGGCTGCCTCCTTGTGCACTGCTTTCTGGCGGAGCAGCATAATGATGCTGTCATTTTTCCCATCATTACCTGACCGTGTTTGCCGAGTTGTGTAGGAGGGAGTGCAGCGTTGGTTGGAGAAAGTCACCCTTTTAATGAGTAGCACAATGGAGTCTGGGTAATTAGAGCAGTTCAGAACCTTAGGACAGGCCTTTGTGGATGATTTGCACATTAGTAAGGCATTGCTATGGGGAGGTTTACAGCAAGGCTGTTGTCCTCAGAAGATGCAAAGGGCAGAAGTCACAAAAGAGGGTCCCTATTAAGATAATTAGCTCGTAGAGGATATTTCACTGGACAGTCATTTCTCAGTGAAGCCACAGCCACCTTCTTTTGCTGTCTTTGTCCTAAAAAATCAGTTTATTTTAATGTTGTTCTGGTCTACCATCAGGGAAAGGCAATTACACACACACACACGTGCGTATATGTATATACACATAGCGTTGGGACATTTGAAATGATGGAAACATTTTTAAAGATAGAGAAGAGTAATGTGCTATCCAGAGTACATGGGCTAGTAATGGGCTATTGTGTATGTACATTCAGCACATATAGTTATTTTTAAAAACTTAGGGGTTATAGTGTAATATACCAGATAGGAAAATCAGCAAGCAGTTACCCCAGTCCAATCCACTTTCCCAGTTAAATTAAATCATGAATATGATTCCTGAATAAATTAGATGCACCCAGGCACATTGAAGATATAATACTTAAATTCTGTATAAATACTGCGCGCTAACCGATTGCGCCACTGGAGCTCCCAAATTCTGATGCATTAAAGACCGTAATTTTTTTCCCCACATTTTTTATTGGTACATTATAGTGGTACTTCTTGATGGGATTTATTGTTGCATATCTATACAAGTATACAGTATTACAATATAATTTGATATCCCTCCCCAGCACTCCCTCCCCACCTCTCACCCAGTCCCTCTCCCCTACTGATCTCCTTTTGATATTTTTGGAGACCCACCCCCACATTTGTTTTCCTTTTTCCTCTCTAGCTTCCACATATGACAGGAAACTTATGACCCTTAATCTTCGGAGTTTGACTTATTTTGCTTAACATGATGGTGTGGTCTTTAGTTTCATCCATTTTCCTGCAAATGCCATGATTTCATTTTCTTTATGGATGAATAGAACTCCATTTTGTCTGTGTGTGTGTGTGTGTGTGTGTGTGTGTGTGTGTGTGTATCATATTTTCTTTATCCATTTATCCCTTAATGGACATTTAAGCTGGTTCCATAGTTTGGCTGTTATGAATTGTACTGCTGTGAAATTGAGTATGCATGTACCACTGTAGTAAGATGACTTTAATTCTTCAGGGTAAATACTGAGAAGTAGTATAACTGGGTCACATGGTGGTTCCATGCCTAGTCTTTTGAGAAGCCTCTATACTGATTTCCAAAGTGATTGTACTAATTTGCAGTCCCAGAAACAGTGTAAAAGTGTTCCTTTTTCTTCATATTCTCTCCAGAATTTGTTATTTGTATTCTTGATGACTTCCATTCTGACTGGTGTGAGATGTAATCTCACTGTAATTTGATTTGCATTTCCCTAATTGCTAATGATTTTGAACATTTTTTCATGTATTTGTTGGCCATTTGTATTTCTACTTTTGAGAAGTGACTGTTTCATTCACTTGCCCATTTATTAATTGAGTTATTGATTTTTTTGGTGTAAAGTTTTTTGAGCTTTTATATATTCTAGATATTAATCCTCTGTCAGAAGAGTAACTAGTGAAGATTTTCTCCTATTCTGTGGGTTCTCTTTCCCATGCCTAATTGTTTTCTTTGTTATGCAGAAGCTTTTTAATTTGATACTGTTGCATTTATTAACTCTTGGCATTATTTCCTGAGCTTTAGGGATCCTATTGAGAAAGTCATTGCCTCTGCCTAAAAGCTGGAGTGTTGACCCTATGTTTTCTTTTAGGAATTGCACAGTTACTGGCCTAACTCTGAAATCTTTGATCCATTTCAAGTTGCTTTTTGTGCAGGATCTACATATGGATGACTAGTTTTCCCAGCACCATTGTTAAAAAGGCTGACTTTTCTCCAGTGTATGTTTTTGTCACCTTTGTCAAGGATCAGTTGACTATAGATATGTGGGTTTGTCCCTGTGTCTTCTATTCTGTACCATTGGACTGTGTCTGTTTTTACCATGCAGTTTTTGTTACTATAGCTCTGTAGTATTGAAGTCAGATATTGTGATGCCTCCAGCATTGCTTTTTTGACTTAGAATTACTTTGGCTATTCTGGGTCTTTTATTCTTCCAAATGAATTATAGGACTATTTTTCCTAGATCTTTGAATAATGTCACTGGTGTTTTGAAGTGTATTGCATTGAATCTGTATATTGCTTTTGGTAATATCGCTATTTTTACAATATTAATTCTGCCTATCCATGAACATGGAAGTCTTTTCATCTTCTGAGGTCTTCTTCAATTTCTTTCTTAAATGTTCTGTAGTTTTTATTGTATACATCTTGTTTAATTTTTTTTTTTTTTAGGCTGTTGTGAATGGAATTGTTTTCCTGATTTCTTTCTCAGGAGATTCATTGTTGGTATTTAGGAAAGCTATTGATCTTTGTATGTGGATTTTGTACACTTTGCCAAATTTGTTTATTAGCGCTAGCAGTCTTTAGTGGAATTTTTTGGATCTTCTAGATACAGGATCATGTTATCTGCAAATTGTTATAATTTGACTTCTTCCTTTCTTATTTTTATCCCTTTTATTTCCTTCTTTTGCCTCATTGCAAAAGAGGCTGGAGTTTCTGGTACTATATTAAATAGGAGTGGTGAGAGTGGACATCCTTGTTCCAGATTTTAAAGGAAATGCTTGCAGTTTTTTCCCATTTACCCTGAGGTTGACCTCAGGTTTTTCATAGATAGCCTTTATGATGTTGAGATAGGTTCCTTCTGTTCCTAGTTTTTTCCATGTTTTTATCATGACTATGTGTTGAATTTTGGCAAAGGCCTTCTCTGCATCTATTGAGATTTTTGTTCTTACTTCTGTTAATGTGATGAATTACATTTATTGATTTGCATCTATTAAACCATCCTTGCATCTCTGGAATAAATACAACTTGATTGTGGTGTATAATCTTCTTAATAAGTTGTTGAATATGATTTGCTATAATTTTATTAAATATTTTTGCATCTAAGTTTATGTGATCTGTAGTTTTCTTTCCTTGATGTGTCCTTTTCTGGTTTTGGTATGAGTGTGATACTGGTTTCATAGAATGAATTTGGACATATTTCATGGAATAATTTAAGGAGTATTGGCATTAGTTCTTTAAAGGTAGAATTCAGCTGAGAATCCATCTGGTCCTGGGCTTTTCTTTGTTGGAAGGCTTTGTATTACTGCTATATCTCATTACAAATTATTGGTCTATTTAGGTTTTCTTTGTCCTCTCGATTCAGTTTTGGCAGATTGTGCTTGTCTAGAAATGTATCCATTTCTTCTATATTTTCCAATTTACTGGAGTATAAGTTTTCAAAATAGTCCCTGATGAGATTTCTGAGGTGTCTGTGGTGATTTCTCCTTTTTCATCCCTAATTTTATTAATTTGTTTTTTCTCCCTTTTGGTTAGTTTGGTTAATGGCTTATCAATCTTGTTTGTCTTTTCAAAGAAGAAACTCTTTGTTTCATTGATCTTTTGTATTTTTTTCTCAAGTTCATTAATTTTGGCTCTCATCTTACAATATTTCTTACATCTTACAACATTTCTTCCTTCTGTTAGTTTTGAAATTGCTTTGTTCTATATAGGCCTTGAGATGCATCATTGGGTTCTTTCTGATTTTCTTATGTTGGTACTCATAGCTATAAACTTTCCTCCTAGAGTTGTCTTCGTAGCGTCCCAGAGATTCTGATATATTAAATCACTATTCTCATTTGTGTCTAAGAATTTTTTAACTTCTCCTTCTATTTCTTTTATCACTCATTCATCATTCAGAAGAATATTGTTCAATCTCTGTGTATTTATATAATTTCTGTAGGGTTTGGTTGTGTTGATTTTTAATTTCATTCCATTATGCTCTGATCAGATGCAAGGAATGATATCAGTTTTTTTGTATTTGCTAAGCATTGCTTTGTGGCCTAAAATATGATCTATTTTGGACAAGGTTCCATGAGCCACTAAGAAAAGCTGTATTTAGCTGTTGTTAGATGAAATATTCTGTAGATGTCTGTTAAATCTGTTTGATTTATAATACTTTTCAGGTCCAAAGAATGTTTACTGAGTTTATTTCTGGATGACCTGTCTAATAGTGAGAGAAGTGTGTTGAAATCACCCAGTATTACTCTACTGGGATCTGTCTGGTCCTTCAATTTGAGTAGGGTCTCTTATGTAATTAGTTGCACCTATATTTGGGGCATAAATATTTATTATTATTTTATCTTCTTTGAAGGATTTTGTTCCCTTTACCAATATGAAGTGTACTTCTTTTTATCTTCTGATTAGTTTTGGTGTGAAATTTGCTTTGTCAGATGTGTCATAGCTACGCCTGATTGTTTTCAGTCTCCATTCACATGGTATATCAGTTTTCATCCTTCACTTTCAGCCTGTGGCTTTTTGCCTATATGGTGCATCTCTCGCAAATCACATGTTAGGTCTTGTTTTTAATCCATTCTGCTAGCTTTTCTCTTTTAATTGGAAAGTTGAGACCATTTACATTCAATGTTATTATAGGTTGTTGATTAATTCCTGCCATTTTGATTTTTTGTCTGTTTAATTTGATCCTGTTTTCAATTGAGATTTCTTCTTCTGTGAGCTCTGAGGTTTGTTTCTATAATTTCTTCTGTGTGCAATATTTCTTTAAGTAAGTTCTATAGTGCCAGTTTAATAATCATGACAGTTATGGTCTCTCAGGACTTGGAACACATCATTCCAAACCATCCTGGCCTATAGAGTCGGTGCTGAAAAATCAGAAGTGATTCTGATTGGCTTGCCTCTGAATGTGACTTGATGTTTTTCTCTTGCAGCTTTTAAAATTCTATCCTTGTTCTGTATGTTTAGGCATTTTAATTATAATGTGTCATGAAGAGGTTCTTTTTTGATCTTGTCTATTTGGGATTCTAAATGCCTCCTTTATCTGGATGTCCATCTCATTCTGAAGGTTTGTAAAGTGTTCTGTTATTATTTTCCTGAAGAGGTTATCCATTCCATTACTTCATAGCTACAGCCCTCCTCAATTCAAGTGATTCTTAAATTTGGTCTCTTCATGTTGTCTCAGAGAGCCCTTGTATATTCTGATCATGGTTACTTATTTTATTTCTTTAATGCTGTCTGAATGTTCAAAGAGACCCACTTTGTCTACCACCTCTGAGATTCTGCCTTCAGCGTGGTTTACTCTATTAGAGAGATTTTCAGCTGAACATTTTGATTTATTTTGTCTTTCATTTCTAAGATTTCCGTTTGGTTCTTCTTCAGTATTTCTATCTTCTTATTGAATTTCTCATCCATATTCTGTACTGATTTTCTTAATTCACTCAGTTCTGTGTTCTCTTGGAATTCATTGATCATTATAATGATTCTTTTGAATTCTTTATTGGAATTTCATCCACTACTGTGTTTTGTGGGTCATTTGCTTTAGGAGGTGTCATGTCAGCTTGCCTTTTCATATTTCTTATATTCCTGTGTTAGATTTTATGCAGTTGTTGGGGAGATTTCTCTTCCACTCTTATGTATGGATTTTTTTAGGGCATAGCCTTCACTTGCCAAAGTGTCCTAGAGTGATCTGAATTGAGACCACCTTGTAGGTGTGTTGTCCACAGCCTTTGGGTTCTTTCTCTCTGTATGTGCTACAGCAGTGGATGTCCATAACTGGGACATGAGGGCCCACCCCTACTTGAGACCTGGTTGTTAGTTTGGGTTTTTGTGTCTTCAGTGTTTTGTATTAAAGTATAGTTGAAGATTGGGTGTCATTAATTTGTGAGTGGAACATGGTACACTTGTCTTGTGGTTTTGTTTAATTCAGAGTTTCTACCCTGTGATCTTGTAGTGTCCCTATAGGTTCCCAGTACCTCACATAGGGTGAAACAAACAATAGCAACAAACAATGAAAATAATATACAGCATTAAACCAAATACTTGGTTCCTGCTATGACATCTGTAATGTTAATTGCCACAAAACCAGAAAGGGTAGCATCAGCAATTGCCAACAGCAAAAATAAGTAACCATGAACTATTATCTGTCTTAAAGCAAACAGCAGGTGTCTACTATATATCCACAGCAGTAATAATTTCAACAGCATTAATGGTGGGACAGAATAACTCCTGTTAATAAACCAATTAGTGCTACAAGATGGTAAGAATGCAGTTAATTAAGAGAAAGGAAGATATAATAGGAAAGTAGAAAAGAGTTCATAATTTCAGAAAATGATCAGATAGATGCAGAAGAGATGTAACATGGTTACATTATTTATATTAGATAATTTATTATAAGGAAGGAGGAGAAAATAGAAATAATAAAGTAAAGGTAGAGTGAGAGAATAATAGAATTTAGCCATTAGCAGAAAAAAAAGAGAGAGAAAAACAGATCAAATCAGTGAAAAACAATACCAATCTAAAAACCTAACCCTCGGAGGACAAGGCAAAGAAAAATAACTACATCTTAAAAATGCTGAAAATGAGGAAAAGAGAAACGTGTGTGTATATATATATATATATATATATATATATATATATATATATAATCTCCAAGACCCAGTCAGCACAGCAAAAACAAAACAACAACAATGAAAAGATCCTTAATGAAAAATTATGGAATCATCTCCGCTGAGATGGACAGAATGGTCAGTGGAAATAGTTGGACATTATCTGTGCCCAACTGTCTTTCCATTTCTTCTTGGGCTATGTACTAAGAGTGAGAGCAAGGGCTGGGGTTGTTACTTCTTCTTTTTTGTGTTGCTTTCCAAGCTGCCAGTTGTAGTGGCCTAAGGCTGAAGCTGGTTCAAATAGTTCTCAGTTTCTCTTCTTTCCAGCATGAGGCAGGATGGGGTGGGAAGTAATGTCAGTTGGAGTTTTGTTTGCACAGATTGTTGTACTTCCAGGGTGGGGCCACTGCAGAATTTTATGAGTGGAGTTCCAGTGCCTGGGTCTTAGGTCTAATCAGGCCTCAGGGGCTTTGCTGGCACACGTCTGCTCTGGAGAGATTAAATCCACACACCCCTTGGCCAGGCAGCTGCCAATCTCTGTTGGGAGTCTAGATCTCAGGAGCCTTCAGAGGATTCTACTGAAGGATTGGCTGTCCATGAATACAGCCTTTCCAGGCTTCCCAGGCTTAGTCCAAGTACATTCGCACCCGCATGGTTCAGATTCCAGCCCACTTCAGCTTGTTGTGTGAGCCACCAGACTCCTAGTTGGATTTCCTTTTGCTTTTCTGACTTGAATTCTCATTCTGCTAGGTATACCCTAGGCTATGCAGAAGGCACTGGCCGGGCAATATAGCTGTGTTAGCTCAGATCTTCTGACTCCTATAGTGACAGCTGTAGCGAGACCACCTCAAGGTGGCTCCCACCTCAGCTCTCTGAGTCCAGTTGGAAAACAAAGGGCACTTTTCAAGCACCAGTGCACAGTGTAGCCTCTGGATCAGCTAAGGGCAGCCTGCTTTTCTGATCTCAGGTTTTTCCATATTAAATCTGTCCATTGTACTCTCTGTGCTAAATCAGCTGCTGCCCCAACCAACTTGGCTTCAATGTAGTCTGTTTCTTTGTTTAATGTATCCAATTTTCTGAGTCTCTGGGATACTCTAACTGTCCAATAATATTAAGTTTTAGTGAAATTCCTCTTTTGCCCACCTCACAGAGAAGCAGTACCCCTGCTGCCTTAATCCCCAGCCATATAGCACCTAGGAATGCAGTCTTCCTCTAGCCTGCCATCTGAATCCTCCGCACCCCACCTTAATTTCTTAGGTGATCTTTTAAGAAAAGTTAATATTATCACTGTCAGTAGATCAGGTACCACAATGTGCAGGCACCCAACCGTCCCCTCATCTTGATGTCAGTGTCCACAATGGTTCATCCTTCTCCCACTGTCTCCAAGTTCTGTCTATACATAGTTACTCACCACCATGTTCAAATTCTCAGCCTCAATATTTGTTTTTCTTCTCCAAAATAATAAAAATTTTATCTTGGTGCTTACAAAATTTACCTTTGCTTATTGTAAAATATTCATGTTACAAAAAATGCCAATCACATTAATTTCCACCACTCACAGATGACTACTTAACATTTTAGTGACCATTCTTTGGAACATCTCTGATTGCCGTTTGTTCTTTAATTTTTACTTAATTTTTTAAAATCATAAACCCTTTCAGGATTCTAATAAATAGAAGAAAATGCTATTTTAAACCCCTTTTTAAAAAGTTTAAAAATTTATATATGATTTTTGAGGCTCAGAAACAACCTGAGCCCCTGCTTGGGACTGTGCTATTTAGCAGATTTCTTTTTTTCACACCACAATGTGTCCTGGACACCTTCCCTTTAATTAATGAGTCTACACTGCACATTTAGTGGCTGCCCAGTGTTCTTTATAAATATGCTATAATCACAGAACTATTGCTAGTGGGCATTTGTGTAGTGTCCTGCTTTGTAAATACTGTGAGGTCCTGTTTGGTCTGAAACCTGAAAGAATAGTTCACTTTCTCTCCAGGGAGCCTTCTTTAGTTGTAGTCATTAAGACCTAAATTTAACTCCTTCCTAAAGGAAGAGAAAAGAAAATCCTACTTGGAAGACCGATCAGCATTCTGGTTAGGAACATGGGCTGTTGTAGGAGTGAGTGGAATACACACATGTGTGCACATGCATACTTCTTAGCTTTGCACAGGGGACAGCACACTATATAATACAGTGGCTTCCATTACTAATAGAAGTGACCAAACCTGAAGGTCACTGGAAAAATTAGCATTTGACTGGATGTCTTTTCAAAAGTCTGGTCTTTCCACCAGACTTAGAGTATCCCAATGACAGGAAACAAATTATAATTATTGAGCACCTTACTTAGACTAACATACTAGTGTAGAAGTAGATTGTCATCACATTCATGATGGTTGAATGGATCAGTTAAAAACTCACCAGTGAAAAAAAATCTAATTCTGAATGAATTTCAAGTAGTTAACATTTCTGGGGTGCTTTCAAAACAGTATGTGGACAGATGTTTCACATTTCAAAGAAAGATCCAGAAATGTGGTAATAACTGATTCAAGTTGTATGCTTTTAAAACTGGAAGGAGTGGTGTTTATTTTATTTTTTAGTTTGCTTCCTTGGATGTTTCCTTTTATTTTCTGGGCACATATGTGCACATTTGATGATGTGACTGAACACTGAGGAACAGAAAATTGACTGATACAACAGTAGAATTTGGTAGAGCGTATTCTCACTTCCCATGTGCAGGCCTTTATTTCTGAGTGGTTGTCCTTCTGACACATGCTGACTTGGGTTTCAGGTGCCATTACTGCAAGTCATCGTGCCACGTGTCTTCCCTCCGCATTCCGTATGCCTGCAAGCTGCTCTTCCAGGAGCTGCAGTCTATGAACATTATCCCCAGGTTAAAACTGTCCAAGTACAATGAATGAGATGGAGAAGGTGGGTGAGTGAAAGCAGTGGATGGTAAGTTTGATGCCGTGGAAAGCAGAAGGGACTGAGAACTGTTTCTGAGAATGACTCCTGGGATTATTTTCTCTCAAAAACAAACAGAACTGATGGAGAAGCTTTGTTGTTCTAGAAGACTGACTAGACAGCCTTCATCAGTGAGCCCCGAGCCACGGGAGAAATGCTGATGACATGGACTGCAGTGCGTTGGATCCACAGTGGACGTGACCTAAAGGATAAACAAGCCTTTATTTATGATCTGTAGCTTGAAATCCCCTCAGTAGAGAGACCTTACTCCTTAAAAAGAAAGTTTGGGTTTAAATTCCCCACGATATCTTCTGGTTAACAAAACTTAAGGTTCTCAGGAACCTTTGAGGATGAGAAGAATCACCTGAGTTCATTCCTGGACTCAAGTTGAGGTGTGTGATTGTGAGCAGGGTGTGGAGGCAGCAGGGCTGTGGGAAGCTGAGATGAATCCATAAAGTGCTGGATTTCTTATCTGGTTCTGTGAGGGGATAAATTTTCCCAACAATTAAATCTTGCCATCTCACGCCCAAACTTTGTGAAAAAAAAATACAAAAAAATCTTGGGGAAATACAATAAATATATTCTTGTAAGCAGGAATATCACTTTTCTTATGGACCCAGTTGCACTATTTTGAACCTCAGTCATACCATAAAATAATGTTTATTAAATGTCTGAACAGAACTCCAGGAATGTCTTGTTATTTCCGTCAGGATGTTAGTTGTCCAATCTCTTCTGCAGTTAGCCTTCCTCGCCCTGGTCTGTTTTGCTCTTAACTGCTCTGCCCTGAAGCTGGATAAATATTTTTTATGCCAAGAATTATTTATAAAATAGGAGTCTGAGAAGCTTTTAGAAATGGACTGGGGTGACATTCCCAATGTGTCATATTGAACATGGCCCACACAATGTTAATAAGTGTTATATACCAATAAGGATCAAGCTCCAGTGTCAAAATGAGGTTGAGGAACTATGTTTAACCAAGTCAGACCTACCACAGGACCTTCTCAAAACCTGTGGCCATCTCAAGCTAATGAGTATTGGGACCTTCTGAAGGTTTGGGTTTAAATTCCCCAAGATATCTTGAGAACTCAGCCTCACCTTGTTTTCTAGAAAACCTCACCTTGTTTTTGTAGAAGTCAGGAAGGCTCCACAGCCCAAGCAAAATGGAGGCTGCCGTGTGAGTGAGCAGGCCTTCCTCAGCCTTGGCTTCAGGAACTGGGTAGGAGAAGGAGTTCATAGCCCACATCCTTACTGCACTGGCTGCTCCTTCTCTTAGATTGGCTTTATTGTTCTCAAAATTGATGGTGCAAAAAATGACTAATAATTGATTGTATGTGTAGTCATGCTGTACTTTGTGGGCTATTTAAGGAGTCTTCTGGGTTGATCTTGACCATCTCCTATACCGAGGCAACAGCAGTTCCCAACTCCACTGAAGACGCAGTGGTCCTGCCACGCACGTGTGGCACATAAGATCCATGAATACTAGAGGGTCATTTGGAAAGAGCAGTGTCCTGGATACGGTACAAAGACTTCTGTCATTTAATCATCCAGTGATGTGCACTGGAGCAGGACATGACCTCTGCCTGAAGGAGCACGCACAGGAAGTCAAGACATGGCGGACAGTCACAGAGCATGAACGCACCACTGCCTGTGGTCAGTGCTCCAGGAGATGTAGAAACTCCTCACAAGGGTCATTACCCCCTTTATACAAAAAAACCTTACCGACTCACTCTCCAGCACCTCACCACTAAGAAGGAGGGGCACAGGCTTCCTCACTTAGGGAGCTTTGTTTTGGTTTTGTCCGTGGAGGTATTTTTGAGTCAACAAAGGTGACTCTTTGTTTTTAATTCAAATACTACTAAGTGGTCATATTTCTTTCAGATGAACATTTCTTTTGGAAAATCATTTCGGGCCATTCTGACAATTTGGGGGAGAATCATCTATCTAACCTTGGAAATTCTAAGTTCTCTTAAGTTTCCAGGACCTAAAGAGAGGAAGGGATCCAAATGGAGATATCCTTAGGAGAAAAACTATCGGGTTGATATTTCAAAAACCAGCAGATACTATATTTGAATAGCTATTTGTCTCTAAGAAGTACTTTAGTAAAGAGAAAAAGAAGTCAAAACCAGTGAGTTCATTCTACTACAGTTTTTTTTTTTAAAGGTTTTTGTAAGGTCCTTGTTTTCAAAACTACCAGTTATATTGCCATCACCAAGAGTCTGTGACCCTGACATGAGCTTTGGCAGGATCATGGCACTGGAAAGTCAAAACTGTGGGCTATAAGTGGCCAGGATCCCAGACAGAAAGAAAGCTCACTGAGGGGAGCCCAGCTTCACCATTTTCCCCCTTAATTTGTCAGCGTGGGCTGTCATAGCAGAATATCACAAATGGAGAAGCTTAAACAACAGAATGTGTCTGCTTACTATTGTTCAGGCTCAAAGACCAAGATGCTGACATCAGCAGGCTGGGTGTCTAGTGAGGCTCTTCTTGGCCGCTGCCAGCCACCTCTCCACTGCATCTTCACAGAGCCTTTTCCTGGTGCACACTCGAGAGCACGCGGAGGGCCCTCCCTGCCCCCACCCACCCCAGTATACTGGATTGAACCCAGGCCACTTGGTAGAGAGGTAGAGCTACATGCCCAGGCCTTGTTATTTTTTATTTTGAGACAGAGTCTTGATAAATTGCCAAGGCTAACCTAGAACATGTAATCCTCCTGCCTCGGGCTCCTGAGTCACTGAGTTACAGGTGTATGCCGCTGTGCCCAGAGGATTCTCCTACCGGTCCTATTGACTTAGGGTCTCACTCTTAACTCCATTTATCCTTAAATAGTTCCTTAAAGGCCCTGTTTCTCCAAGTACAGTCATACTGGGGATTAGGGCTTCAATATGAATTTTGAGGAAACATAGGTGAATCCATTATACCCCTCAAGACATTTCCCAATTCATAAAACACAGACTAAACTGTTGACAGGACCTTTTTAAAAATTTGTTTTATTTGTTCTAATTAGTTTTACATGATAGTAGAATGCATTTTGTCACATTGTACACACATGGAGCATAACTTCTCATTTCTCTGGCTGTACCTGGTGCAGAGTCACACCAGTAGGGTAACCATACATGTATATAGGGTAGATATATACATGTATGGTTATATATCTGTCTCATTGTACCATCCTTCAGCCCTACCTCGCCTTCACTCCCCTCTGCAAATGGACAATACCTTTTAAAGATGAACATATTCACAGTTCCATTTGTAGGTATGAGCCCAGCAGAAATATGTGTTATCATCAGTCAGTGTGCACAAACGAATGTTTCTAGCAGCATTATTTGTGTTTCTCTGCTTTTGGAAAGAACCCCTTCCATTAACAATAGAATAAATTGTGGTATATCAATACAATGGAATATTATACTGTGATGAAAACGAATTGTGCTACATACAATGTTGTAGATAATCTAGCAAATATAGTATTGAGAAAAAAGTCAAGAAAATACATACTATATTGATTCCTTTTAAGTTCAAAAATGGACAAAATTAACATATAAGAAGCCATGAATAAATAGCTTTCTGTGCAGAATGGGCTGATGACTGAGAGGGTACAAGAGGGACTTCTAGAGTACTGATAATATCTTTTTGTTTTGTTTTTTTAATCAGAGTATTGATCACATGTGTTCCTCATCTTATGAAAATGTATTAAGTTGAGTACACTCAGGATTTTTCACTTTTCTCAATTTAGGCAACTAAATGGTTAAGAATACTCATTCTAAACCTGTGCTTTAGTCTTTTCATTTCACAAATGTGTTGTCCCAAATATAACATGGTGGTTTTGTTCCCTTGGTTTTCCATCTTCAGAATAGCAGAATAATAGTACCAATACCTCAGGCCTTTTTTAAGTTCAAGGGCTCAGCTCAGTGCCCAGCACAGCGGGCATTAGAGGATGCCCGTGGTTGTTTTCGTTGGTAGCAATAATCATCTCCTACGGCTTACTAACAGGACTGCTCGTGAGCCCTCTTCATCAGGCCAGAGTTCGAGCAGGCAAACCCAAGTTCCTTTGGAGGAGGGAGTTTGGAAACTAGAAGCAAAGGCAGAAGCCACAGGGCTTTGCCGATGCTCTCTGGAAAAACCTCCCTGCTTAGCAGTGCGGGGAGGAAGAGGGTGGTGGAATTAGAGAGCACACTTCCCTGGAACAACCATTTACCACCGACATCAAAGGAGGCCTGCTGTGGGCCCACAGAATCAGTTCTCAAAACGCTTCCATGTGGGGAGAGTTGAGGAAAGGGTTTTAAAATACAAAGTCCTTGATTGGGTGCTACATAATGGGATAGTTTTCAGCTGCTTCAGAGTGTTTGGGGTAACACCTTTATTTGCAGTAATGAGTCATATGAGAGGGAACACATCAGGGCTGGTGGCTGGGCCCATCCATTCTCGCCCTCTGAGTAAGAGAGAAGCCAGTTTCTGAGAGACCTGTAAATAATTCCTTTGTAAAACGGATGGTCAGAAAAGTGACTGTAAAAATAGCACCTCTTTACTGTCCATATTTACTCCATATGTGTCGTAGGAACAGTGCATTTCATTTGTTGACTGAAAGTTGAGTTTTTACTGCCCCAGCCCACAGGGCCAAGGTTGGTGGGATGTTGAAGTCACCTTTTGAGGAGGTTTCAAAGGGGGTGGGGGAGCTCCTAAAAGTTTGTTACCTAAGCGGAGCTACCAGTTTGATTTCAGACATGGGCCCCAGAAGTAATTAAATGAAATTTGTGTTCAGGTTATCTTGGCAGAAAATTTCAGTGTGACCTGGAAGTCACATTTGCTCTCACAAGTCTCACGTCTCACACCAGGTCGAGAGTTAAAGTATTTTTCCAGTCCAGGTAATAACCGTGGTTCCATGCATAATAAAGTTTAAGTCTACTTTACTCCCAACTGTCCACATTCATGGAAGCACAGAAAGGTGTGAATAAATTAAAGCAGATGATGGGCCCCAAATCCTTTGTACTGGATGTTGGGACGGAGTTTGCACTCACACTTTTAATGGAACTTATGTGGCAGGTTGGTGGATTTGCCATCCTTCAAATAGTGACTCCTGTGAACACTTCATTTGAAGAGATTGGGATAAAAATGACCTTTATGGTTAAGTGATGGTGACAGATCTCTGGAAAGGTGGGACAGGCTGACAGCTGGGATGCTTGTAGACCAGTGGTTCTCAAAGTGTGGTCCCTGGGCCAGAGCAGCAGCATCACCTGCAATGTTTTGGGTCTCCTTCCCAAACCTACCAAGAAACTGCAGGTGGACCCCAGAAATCTTGTTTTAAAAAGCCCTTCAGGGGACTCCAGTGCAGCCTAAACTTTGAGATGGAGGGTTGTGAGCTAGAAGAGCTTTGAGTCCCACCCTCACTTACAGCCAGCCTTTGGGGCCTTAGGGTACCAAAGTGACCCCCTGGAAACTGGCTCCCTGCTCTTTTCCCCTTTTTTGTTGGGCACAACTTCCCCTTAAGCTGTTTTGGACTCTCCCACCCTCGTGTGCCTCATTTCACCCTTGAGCAAGGGCCTGAAAGGCCTTTGTCAGTCTGCCCTGTCCCTCCTCTGCTGTGAAGGTCTGTGCGCAGGGCATTGGCATGGAGCCAGGTCCACATAGGTTCATTCCTCTGCGGCAGCCAGGCGTGGGCTCCTCCCTTGTGCTGTCTGGTTTCTGACTCTCCGGACTCGAGGTTTCCACCTTCTTCTTCTGCAGCCTCCTTTCCACTCCCTGCCAGACCTGCTCACCATCCCACAAAGCCATCCCGCATCGAAGGTGGCCTTTCTGAATGAAGGCTCAGAAGTCCAGTTTCTGTCCCCTTTCCCCTGATCCCTTCAGTCCACTGCCCACATCCTCTAAAGGCTGCCACAGCACCACTTCTCCTAATGGGAAGCACTCCCCTGGGGCCTCTCAGACCCTTCCAGCTGGCTGACACTGCAAGGGTAGGGGAGCCTCAGCATGGCTGACCTTAAACCCTGCCCCAAGAATGAATGGCAGTGGTATTAGCATCAAGGAGAGAGCCTGGCCACAGGGCCATCTTATGCTCTGTGTGAATGGAAGAACAGAGAGGTTGAGTCCTGCACTAAGGAAACTGTTGAGGTGTAAGACTAGTACCTGCCCATAGGCTTGCTAAGACCAGTAAATGAGTTAATTTAGATGCCACATTCAGAACAGTCCCTGCCCTGTATTAAACGATGAAGACTGGCTATCCTCTCTGTGTAAATGTCAAACTATGTTTGAACAGAGTTTGGCAGTTGGCACTGGGTGATTCTTTGCTATGGGGCTGTCTGTCCTGTGCATCGAAGGATGTGAGCAACACCCCTGGTCTCAACCCACTAGCTGCCAGTAGCCCTGCCTTCATTGTTGTTTTTTTTGTTTGTTTGTTTTTTATTGGTTGCTCAAAACATTACATAGCTCTTGACATATCATATTTCATACATTAGATTCAAGTGGGTTATGAACTCCCATTTTTACCCCAAATACAGATTGCAGAATCACATCGGTTACACATCCACATTTTTACATAATGCCCTATTAGTAACTGTTGTATTCTGCCACCTTTCCTATCCTCTACTATCCCCCCTCCCCTCCCCTCTCATCTTCTCTCTCTACCCCATCTACTGTAATTCATTTCTCTCCTTGTTTATTTTCCCATTCCCCTCACAATCTCTTATATGTAATTTTGTATAACAATGAGGGTCTCCCTCCATTTCCATGCAATTTCCCTTTTCTCTCCCTTTCCCTCCCACCTCATGTCTCTGTTTAATGTTAATCTTTTCTTCCTCCCTGCTCTGTTCTTAGTTGCTCTCATTATATCAAAGAAGACATTTGGTATTTGTTTTTTAGGGATTGGCTAGCTTCACTAAGCATAATCTGCTCTAATGCCATCCATTTCCCTGCAAATTCCATGATTTTGTCATTTTTTTAGTGCTGTGTAATACTCCATGGTGTATAAATGCCATATTTTTTTTATCCATTCATCTATTGAAGGGCATCTGGGTTGGTTCCACAGTCTAGCTATTGTGAATTGTGCTGTTATGAACATCGATGTGGCAGTATCCCTGTAGTACGCTCTTTTAAGGTCTTCAGGGAATAGTCCGAGAAGGGCAATGGCTGGGTCAAATGGTGGTTCCATTCCCAGCTTTCCCAGGAATCTCCATACTGCTTTCCAAATTGGCCGCACCAATTTGCAGTCCCACCAGCAATGTACAAGAGTACCCTTTTCCCGACATCCTCGCCAGCACTTGTTGTTGTTTGACTTCATAATGGCTGCCAATCTTACTGGAGTGAGATGGTATCTTAGGGTTAGCCCTGCCTTTATTGTGACCATCAAAAATGTCTCCAGACATGGCCAGATATTCCCTTGGGGACAAAATCCCCACTCCCAGTGAACAAGGTGATGTGTATGAACATGGTTTATCTTACAAAGCAGTGGCAAACGGTTTCAAAAGTGTGTTATGCAGATTTGTCCACGAGAAACTGATGGCTGATCCTCTTCTGGATAATGGAGCAACCATACTGACAAATGTTCACAGGAACTCAGAGCCCTTGCTTGTCCTTCGGTGGACCTGTTGTAAGGATGTCAGATGAAACAGATCAATTCTTGTTGGTCATAATGTTTTCATTCCTAGGTACAATGAAATTTTATATATTTGATGAGAATGTTGCAGACAAAAGTAAGATTAGTTATCTCCATTTTTATGCACATTTTTCCTCAACCTGATTCTGTTGTAGATCTCATCTACCTTCTGTTTTTATCAAAGATGTAGGGGGAATTTTCATCATTCACCACATCAGCCCTCAGCTTTGCCTCTGCCTACCTGCCACATGACAGGGACTGTTCTACTGCCAGTCTGTCCCAACACCCAAAACTCTGCCTTCCCCTGGATTGTCTTGGGGGAGTGATTGATGCCCTGATCCTGAGAGAGCCCTCTCCTAAGCTGCTGACTTCCTGCTTGCACTGTAAGGTGATAGACTAGGACTGGGTCCTCAGATCAGAATTCTCAGTGTCAGCAGCTGTGCCCTCCTCATGTCTCTGGGTCTTGCATGTCCCATGTCGTCTTCAGTCTGTCTGTCAAGACCTAAAACATCAATGTCAGTCCAGAAAATGAAACAGGAACCTGTTAGTAACTTACTATCTGCTTTTCCAGCAGAGAAAGTTATTTTAATCACCTTTGAGATGTTACACGAATTGAGGAGTGACTGTAGAGATCATGAGGTGGGCATAGTTCTGACAGTACAGATGTAGTAGGATCTTTTCCTTTAAAATAAAGTCACAGAGGGAGAAGACACATACATGGTCTTCCATTCTGTATCTTGAGTCCCCTTGATGGCTCCTGAACCTTCATCACAGTCCTCCATGCTAAGCCAGAGAGTGCTCTCAGATCTTGAACATCAGGCCAGGACAGCCATAGCCCAATCAGCTGGGAGGCAGGAGCATGCTGTGGTCAAGAGCAGGGACTCAGCCAGCAGACTGCCTGTTTTCCTGTCCTGGCTCCACTCCCTCTTAGCTTAAATGGTCTTGGGCAAATTATTTTACCTCAGTTTCCACCTTTGTAAAACTGAGACAATAGTAATAGTAGTACTTACTCATAGGGCTGAGTTAATTGTGTGAGCTGTATAATAAGTGCTCAATAAATACCAGATATCACTATGATGGATTGGGAGTGGCTTCCTCAGGAAACCCATTTGATAGCCCTCCAGCTGGCAATAGCATTTCTTCCCTTAATTTTGATTCAGCTCTATTTTTTTTAACCTAAATGGGGTGACCTATCATACAGCTGGGTTTTATCCTTGGAATGGTCAGTTTAATTTTTTTTCCCCCAAACTCCCAAATGTGTGCCTTTGGTTACAGTGGACACGGGTCAAAGGGTGTGGCTGACTGAAAGGAAAGCCTTTTCCACACTCAGAAACAAACAGCTTGAAGTATTACTGTAATGCTGGATTAGGAGTGCAATCTTCCTGTGGGAGAGAAATTCAAGATGGGCCTCAGAAGGCCTGTCAGTCTTCCCACCCAGCATCCCCTCTTCCACTGCATGTTACCAGATATTCAGATGTGTCGTCCACATATGATATGTAATGTATGCGTTGAATTCAGCATCAGTGTTCCCTGCTCAAGAATCTGATGACCTGTGTAAGAAAGAATTTGTGTATGGAGGAATCTGGCTTATGTGCAAAGGAAAAAGTCTCCCCTGGAAAAACGCAGGCCTTACACATTTAGCAGACCCTCGTGTCCACAGAAACGGTCATTGGCAATTAGGCAACTGCTGGGAGATCAGAGGCAAGACCCGCACATGAAACAGAGGCGGCGCGGGAAGATCACCGCCTTCTATCTCTGAGTTATGGCGGCTGAGCTTGCCTCTCCCTGTGCCCAATCTGCTCTGAGCTTTTCCTGCTGTGGACAGAGGCCCCGGGGACTTTTACACACCCCAGTTTTCATGCAGCTTACTGATCCTTTTTTCACATGAATGAAAAACGCCTTTGATTTTTGAATACTCACGTCTGTTTTGTGTAACACTTAACTGATGTGCCAGATCATTCTGTACCTTAAAGGGGGTCTTGCACTGGGTTATTAAAATCAGTCCTTCTGTGAAGAGTCACTTTGCTCACTTAAAGGATAACTGCCCAGCCTCTCTTAATGGCGCTCATCTCTTTAAACCTGGATTAGGAAGGAAAGGAGCAATCAGAGCAGCAGTTGGAACCCAGCCAGAGCCCATGGATGAGGTGGGTTCAGCCACAAAAGGGACTTCAAAGAAACAGTATTATCAGCTGATCTGTGCCCTCAGCCTTCCAGCCCTGCTCTTCTTTGGGAAATTCTGGCTTCATGTGATTCATTTCAGTTAGAACTGTGCTAAGCCTGTAGAGACCTGGAACCAGTGATTCTAGTACATTTGTTCAGCTGGTAGAGAGCCTTGTTCCATTATCTAAGGAGCTCTCCATTTCTGGAGAGGCCCAGGAGAAACCACACCATTGATCAGCTCAGCCCATGTTGTTTCCTTCCAGATAGGGGGGCACTCTACTAGGTCCTAGGTCTGCTATAGTAACTTAGATGATGTCCCTCCCTCAGGATGCTCAGCACTGGGAGAGGAAACAAGCTACAAGAGAAAGGAGACAGCCATTCACCTATGAAATTTTGGCAAATGCAACCATATGCTCAGCATTAGAAAAGAAAAGAAAGGGTAGTATTGAAACAACCCACTTTCACTTTGTCCCTCTTGGTCAAGTCTGCCCTCTGGGCTCCCTGTGCCTCATGCCGCACAAGCATCTCTGCTGTGGTATAATTCTCTAGAGTTAAAGCAATTGTAGGTGAGTTGTTTTTGTTGTTGTTGTTGTTGTTGTTTTTGTTTGTTTGTTTTTTAATTTATACCTTACAGACCTGGAATTTAAGGAACTATCCCATTGGGTGCTCAGCCAAATGGCCAGCTGTTCCAATGCTGAGCCACAGTTTTAAGTTGTTTTCAAGGATGTTGTGACTTTGTGGGTTTTCACTTTAAATGTTTTCAGAGATCACTACAGACACTAACAGTGAGACCAGATTCTTTGATCCTGCAACAGGAGGGACAGCAGCAGGTGCCATCATAGAGTAGGAGTTCCTGAGAAGTCAGGGCACATTTCCCAGAGGGGACAGAGGGGAGGAGAAGGAAGGGTAGAGACAGTGGGGAAGTAGACTTGGTAGGAAGATGTGGGGGATCAAGGGGACCTCTGAAGTTACAACTTGGTCAGCCAAGCGTCTGGTGAACCATTCAGATGAGGAGCCACTGGCAGAGCCACTGGGGGGTCTGGTGCCTGCCAGTGCCCACGTCAGCAACCCACACAGAGAGGAAAGGCAGGGGCTGCAAGGCAGACTTGGAAGTTACTGGTGATTGAGGACATAGGAAGCACACACACACACACACACACACACACACACACCCCAGAGGGAAGAAGGCCAGATATGGGGTGTGCATGGAGAGAACAACCTTCCAAGCCATCCAAGTAGGAGCAGTGAAAGAAAGCAGAAAATAGCAGAGTGCAGGAAAAGCAAGGCACCTGGCGGAGCCCCCACGGCTGCAAGAGCAGATTCAAGAGCAGGAAGGGACTGGGGTCTTAGGGGCCGCAGGGTGAGTAGAAGGGAGCTCCCAGTCTCCCTCCTACATGGTGGTCTTACCAGCGGGATGAGTCACCTAGAAAACACAGCTGGCCCTTGGAGACCTTCTGGGGGATAATTTTAGCAGAATTCCCTTCCCAGAATTCTCTCCCCATCAGCCTCCCTGAGACCCCACATTAGACTCTCAAGGGCAAGTGACCAAGAGGACACATTACTTAACACCTGATTCGTAGCAACACAGAGACTACCTGGCCTGTGGTCTCAGGTGCCTGAGAACAGGCAGGAAGGGTGAGGGCAGCAGAGAGCGAAGGTGAGCAGACCCTGGGGGAGGGGTGTGAGGACAGGATTCCTCTCCACAACTTTCAGCTTTGCGCTTGGCCAAGTTGACCAACCCTGCTGGAGGGGAAACTTCAGCCCACTGAGCAGCTACTTAGAGACACTTAGTCCCTTATAAGTCAGCCCCTACCAGACCCTGCTAGGGAGGTGCATGCAACCCCATTTTGCTCCCTCCTAGCCTAGGGAGAGGGTCTTAATTTTTAAATTTCTCCATATTTTAAAGAAATGTAAAATCAACTTTGAGCTAAGAGCCTCTCTCTCATATGTTCACTATGAGGGAATATTTTATAACAGTTATGAATCCCTTGCTTGACTTATGGAGGGCCTGGGATGGGCATCTTGTTTACTCACACTGCAACCCTGAGAGGTGTGCGTAATCATCTCAGCTTTTTGTTTGTTTGTTTGTTTTATTTTTATTTTGTTTGTTTATTTGTTTGGTTTTGGTATTAGGGATTGAACCCTAATGCCCAGCTGTCCAAGAAGGAGCAGCAAAAGAAAGCAGAAAATAGCAGAATCCAGGAATAGCAAAGGAAGAAGGGTTTCAAAGTAGAAGGGAGATTGAGTCAGATGCTGTGGAGGTCTGTAAGACACCTGTTGGACCTCACAGGGGCACTTAACCCCTGAGCTACATCCCCAGCCTTTTTTATTTTTTATTTTCAAACAGGTCTTGCTAAATTGCTGAAGCTGGCCTCCAACTTGACATCCTCCTGCCTCAGCCTTCCAAATGGCTGGCATTACAGATGTATGTCACCACGCCTGGCTCTCAGCTTTGTGAGATTGGGCTATCCCACAGCAGGGGATCCTTTAACTAGAGAACTCTACACAAAGCTTGTGTCACTGTGGACTGATTACACATAAGCACAAATAAAGAAACTCCAATGACCCATAATCCCAGCACCCACAAATCCCAATCATTAACAGCTTTACTCTAAAGAAAGACAGTTGGATTCCTACCTCACAATACTGAAAGCTAAGTTGCACTTTTAGGGAGGAAAAACTTACTTTCTCAATTAAAAAATAAAATAGTGGTTGGATGGTAGATGGGAAGGAAAATAGACATACATTCATATATATATATATATATATATATATATATATATATATATATATATATATATATACACAAATTCTCGTATACAGCCAATCCTCTATTCTATGTCCCACATCCAGATACAAGTAACCAAGGACTAAAATATTTGAAAAAAAATAATTTTATCCATACTGAACATTTACACACTTTTTGTTATTTTCCTAAACAATATTGTATAGCAACTATTTAGACGGCATTTATATTATAATAGGGTATTAGTAATCTAGAGATGATTTAAAGTACACAGAAAGATATATGAAGGTTATATGAAAATATTATGCCATTATATATAAGGCCCTTGAGCCGTGTCTGTAATGGTGTCCCCGGGAGGTCCTGGAAGGGATCCTCCATGGATCCTAAGAGACAAATGTACTGAATTTGAGTGACCTCTGAGTTCTTAAGGAGTTGCTGTCCAATCAGGAGTTGGAGGGGACAGGTCCATACCCAGTAGCTCATGGTAGCACTAATGTTCACTCTCTTTGTTCATTTATTCAGTATTTATTGGGGGTCTTTATGCCAGGCACCATGATTAATGAGGTAGGTAAATAGGGCCACTGTCCTTGGAAGAGCCTGCATTTGAATTGGGGGTAGGAGTGTGAGGTGGAGTGGGGGAGCTCAGCAAGCGTGTGAGGTCCTGCACACACCGTCCTTCTCTAGAAGGAAGAAGGACTCTCCAGGGGTAGGACTTTGACAAATGCCCACACATGCAAGGTGGGCAGAGGAAAGCAGAGCAACAAGTCGCGGGGGAAGAGGTCAGAGAAGGAGGCATCCAAGAAGATGGTGGTCAGTGGGGCTGATACTGTGGAGGGTCTGAGGGGAAGGCCTTGGAGTTGGCACCTCTGTCAGCCCCGTCCCAGGCAGCTGAGTCCGAATCTGGCAGCCCTGGGCTGCAGCAGGAGGGCGGGAGGGGAGCAGCAGCTCAGCACAGACTTAGAGTAGCCGAAGGGAAGAAAGCACGGGAGGAGCTGCTGGGCCAAGGGAGGTTTGGTTTTTATGTTTTTAAATGGAAATATGTGAACAGTGCCTTGGTTTTAAAGAACACATCAATAGAAAGTATAGGCTGAGTATCCAGGAATGGCGGGAACAGAAATGAGATGAGTTTCCCATCTTCTGGAGGAGGTTGCAGGGATGTGTGTGTGGCAGAGAATCAGCGTCCACCAAAGAGTGGACACTCCTGCCTTTGAGGGAGGAAGAACTTAGTCAGGTACAGAAAAGCCCCTGGATGGAGAGAAACAGTTAAAATGGAATAAGGGAAGGAGAATAGGGAAGAACTTAAGAAGAGAACATTCCTTTATTTCTTTTTTGTTCACTTTATGTTCCTTTACTTCATTTATCTACTTTTGCAATAATCCTTACCATCATGCATGCATAACTTTATAATGTAAAATATCTCACAAATATAAAAATGAAACAAATCGGTGTCCCAGAGTTCTTTCTGTACATGGTTATACAAATGTGTGCGCACTCTGTCTTTGATACTCACACACACATACATGATCTCTTTTTGAACTTTGATTATGGAAAATTTGAAATATTTACAAGACTAGAGAGCAGTAAAATGGACACCCATGCACCCATCACCTGGTTTCAACAATTATCAACTCATTGCTAAACTTATACCTCTTACACCACCCACTTTCCCCTCCTAGATCATTTTGAAATTGATTCCTAGATACAGACATATCATTTCACCCATAAAGAGATGTATATATCTTTATGGGATTGAATTCAGGGGTGCCCAACCACTGAGCCACATCCCAGCCCAATTTTGAATTTTATTTAGAGACAGGGTCTCACTGAGTTGCTTAGTGCCTCGCCGTTGCTGAGACTGGCTTTGAGCTCATGATTCTCCTGCCTCAGCCTCCCAAGCCACTAGAATTGCAGGTGTACGCCACCATGCCCAGCTCACCCATAAATATTTTAGTATGCAGCACTAAAAAAGGCCCTTTTTTAAAAAACCATAACCACAGAGTCATTGTCACATTTAGTACAGGTTGAGTCTCCCTTATCCAAAATGCTTCACACTAAAAGTACTTCAGATTTTGGAGTTTTTTCATATTTTGGAATATTTACATAGATTTTACTAGTTGAACATCCCTAATCTGAAAGTCTGAAATCTGAAATGTTACAAGCCCCAAGCCTTTTTGAGTGTCATGTCAGCACTCAAAAAGATTTGGATTTCAGATCTTCACTGAAGGCTGCTCAGACTGTAACAATTAACAATGGTCTCTCACTATCATCAAAGATCCTGTGTGTGTGCAGATTTTCCAGTTGTCTCATAAATATATTTTCCAGATGTTTGCATTGCAATCCAAATAATTCACATCAGTGAAGATGTTTTTTAAAATCCTGTGATCCATCCTGGTTTCTCTTATCTCCAGGGTTCCCAGCTCCTTATTTTATTTGCAATTTATTTGTTGAGGAAATTAGATCATCTGTCATACAGTTCTCTTTAATCCATACTCTGCTGATTGCATTTCTTTAATATGGTCTGAGACACTTTTCTGTGCTCTGTATTTTCCGTAAGTCAGTAGTTAGATCTAAAGATTCAATTATATTTAAGTTTGCTTTTGTGGGTAAGACAGATGGTTGTGCTATTCTATCAGGAGACACATACATCTTGTCCTCTTTTAAATATATATTTTTTTATTTTAATTGACACAGTAATTGTACACTTTATGTGGAGCAGTGTGACATTTTAATACATGTATATAATGTGTAATCATCAGATTAGAGTAATTGGCACATCTGTCAACTTAGACATCATTTTTTTATATTGATAGCATGTTGATAGCACTTTTGCTGTGCAGAAGATTTTTAGTTTGGTGTAATCCCATTTTTAAATTTTTTATTTTGTTTCCTGAGCTTTGGGAATCATATCTAAAGAGTATTCACACAGACCAATGTCCTGAAGCATTTCCTCTATGTTGTCTTCTAACAGTTCCATAGTTTGGGGTTTGTCTCTCTTTTTGTGATGTCAGCAGCCATTGACGGTCAATGCACTATACTTCCTAATTCAGAATTCTCTATATAGCTATTTTGAATATAGAATTAATCATTGTCAACCATTGTTATCCTATGGTGCTATAGTTATTCCAGCTGCCTGCCTGTACCCTTTAACTGTCATCTCTCTATCCTTCCTTCCTCCACACCCTTTTCAGGCTCTGGTAACCACTATTCTGCTCTCTATTTTTATGATACCAACTTTTTAGCTTCCGTCCATAAGTGAAAACAGGCAGTACTTGTCTTTCTATGCCTGACTTATTTCACTTAACATAATATTCTCCATTCCACCCATGTTGCTGCAAATGACAAAATTTCATTTTTATGACTGAATAATATTCCATCATGTATGTATACCACATTTATATTTATTTATCCATTTATCCGTAGATACCTGCATTGATCCCATTTATTGGCTACTCTGAGTAGCACTTCAGAAAACATTCAAGAGCAAATGTCTCTCTAACGTACTGATTTAAATTTCTTTGGATACATGCCCAGTAGTGGGATTGCTGAATTGAGTAATAATACTATTCTAGTTTTTTGAAGAACCTCCATACTGTTTTTGATATGTCTATACTATTTTACATCCCCACCAACAGTGCATGAGAGTTACCCTTTCTCCACAGCCATGCCAGCTTTTGTTATTTTTGTCTTTTTCAAAATAATAATTCTAACTGGGACAAAATGATATCTTATTGTGATTTTTGTTTTCTTTTCCCTGATGATTAGTGATGTGGAGCATTTTCATGTATTCATTAGCCATTTGAATATCCTCTTTTGAGAAATGTCTGTTCAGGCTGTTAGCCCATTTTTCAATAGGATTATTTGTTCTTTCACTGTTGAGTTCCTTATAAATTTTGGAAATTAGACTTTTATCAAATAAATAGCTTGCACATATTTCCTTGCATTTGTAGGTTATCTCTTTACCCTGTTGATTGTTTCCTTTGCTGTGCAGAAGATTTTTAGTTTGGTGTAATCCCATTTTTAAATTTTTTCTTTTGTTGCCTGTGCTTTGGGAATTATATCTAAAGAGTATTCACACAGACCAATGTCCTGAAGCATTTTCTCTATGTTGTCTTCTAACAGTTCCACGGTTTGGGGTTTGTCTGATCTTTGTGATGTCAGTAGCCATTGACGTGCAATGCACTGTACTCCCAATTCAGTAGAGACTGGAAAATGATGATATTCTGGTTCTATCACTTATATTTCTTTTGTTATTCAGGATACACTTGTTTAAAGAAACCTCCCTTCATCAACTTTTGGTTATGCAGAGATATCTTTCGTCTAGTAAAGGCCAGGTACATGTTTGATTTTTTTCCTCTACTTACCTTTTGTCAGAGTTCTGACACAACCATTTCAGCAAGAAGGCAAACAAATTTCCTTTTTATGAGAAATGATATTTCAAGATCAAAATCCATATGTTAGGGATGCTCATTACTGCTGCATAGGTGACTGCTTGTAACCCTTTTTTGATACTTAAAGCTAAGAGGCATAGTAGAGGATAGATATATAGGTAGGTAGGCAGCTAGGTAGGTAGGATGAAAGAAAGAGAAAGAACAAGTTATGGTTTGAATGTGTTCCCTCAGATTTCAGATGTTGCCAATGTGATAATTAGAGATGGGTCCTTTAGGGGGTGATGAGGCTGTGAGGTCTGCTCCCTCATGAACTCAGCTTTTCATGAGCTTGCCACTCTACTTTCTGCTGTGCAAGGGTGCAACACGACAACGTGCTAGTGGCCAGACCCTGGACATTCCAAGTTCCAAAACTGAGAAATAAATTTCTGTTCTTTATAAATAACCCAGTTTCAGGTATTCTGTTGTAGCAGTACAGACTAGGATGGATGGGTGGGGGATGGATGGATGGATGGATGGATAGATAGATAGATAGATAGATAGATAGATAGATAGATTATAGATAGGTGGTATCTACAGATGGAAAGACTACATCATGAGTTCCTACCAATATTTTCCACTCCAGTTTAGGCCAAAAGGTTTTCTTAACAGCATCAATCTTAAAAGCAATCCATCAAAATTTCCCCATTCTCTGAATTAAAACTCCTAGTTCCCAGTTCTCAACACCAACATAGTTTTTCATTTGCTATACCAACATAGGAACAACCAAAGAGTAGGAACAACCCAGATATCTACTAACTGATGTATGGGTAAACAACATGTGTCTGTACAGTGGGATATTTGTCCATAGAAAGGGATGAAGCACTGATAAAAACCTGAGAACACAATGCTAAGTGAAAAGTAAATAAAGACACCAAGAATCAAGTGAAACATATGACATGATTCCATTTTTGTGAAATGTTCAGAACAGGCAAATCCATACAGAAAGTAGCTTACTGTTGTCAATTTTGGGGGAAAAAGGACAGGGGAGTTACTGCTAATGGGAATGGATCTTCTTTTTGTGTTGCTAAAAATGTTCTAGAATTAGTGGTGATGGTTGTACAACCTTGTGAATATGCTAAAAGCCACTGAATTATATGCTTTAAAAGAGTAGTATTATAGTATATAAGCTACATCTCAACCAAAAAAAAGTCTTTTTAATGTATATTGATTGGAAAGCTACTGATCTTGCTTGAAATTTCATCCAGACCTAGGGAAAGAGCAGAACTAAAGAGACAGTAGATGAAATTGTTGTTTTTTTAAATGAACTCAACAAATTCCTGTCCCTTCAATATAATGGTTGTGTTTGTGGGGGCTCATCTAGGTGCCTTCCCATGAAATAGGAATGATCAAAGTGCTAAAAAAGGATCGGAGAACTTCCACATTCTGCTCTCACAAGTAAAGAGCATGGAATCTGCGCTTCCTTTTATTACAATAAATACATAAGTAAACAAACAAACTAAGTAAACTGAAAGTCAGTGGCCTTTCTTGGACCCATCAAAGAATGGAGTCTGTAGGTCAAAATCTGGAGTCAAGCAAATCTAGAGAGGCGTCTGATTTTCTTGCCTAGAGCAGAAACCACCAGAGCTAAACCAGTGGGAAAATCAAATGGTAATTATGATGATCTTCTGGAGGGTGAGTTTGAACTAGCCTGAGAGTGAGACTTCTGGTGCCTTCTCTTTTAGGGGGCCCCTCACACTTTTATGGGCTCTACCTCCAGTAATCCCACCAGGTTTTCATGGTAATATGCCAGAAAGTCCTCCTGGCTCTGGCAGAGGCAGGAGAGGAATTATCATTGAGATACACCACCATGTTCTCCATAACAAAGACCCACTCAGAGAAAAAGACTACACCAGAGGTTCTCCCATGCTGGGGAAGGGCATTGCTACCTCCTGGACACCTTTTGAACCCCTCTCTCACTTAGAGGGGGAAAAACTATGCCAAGAGAGAAACCCACAGGCTAGGGACACGGCCCACAAGTACACTGAGGTTTAACCATGAGGTTGTAGAATGCTTTCCTTCCCCACCCAGGTCACCACTCACAGGGCCCAGGGTAACTGGATTGTGGCTAACAGAGCTGCAAGCCACATTCTCTGATAAGGGGTACCTAGGGAAGCCCAAAGTCGAGAGAGTAGGAAAAGACAGAACACTGGAGGAATTTGACTTCGCTGACACCTCCTTAGACACAGCCCAAGGCCTAACCAGATTAATAAAATCCTCACACTAAAGATCCAGTTCCTATTACCCAGTACAACATATCCAGCTGTAAACAAACAAACAAACAAACAAAAAAACTACCAGATTCTTTAGGAACAAGAAAAAAAAACACAGTCTGAAAAGATAAAGCAAGCATCAGAATCAGACTCAGGTATGACACAGACGTCAGAGTATCAGACAGGAAATTCAAAATAAATATGATTAATATGTTAAGAATTCTAAAGGTGGGTGCTGGGGCTGGGGCTCAGTGTTAGAGCGCTTGCCTAGCATGTATGACGCACTGGGTTCAATTCTCAGCCCACATATAAATAAATAAAGGTCCATCAACAACTAATAAAATATTTTTTTTAAAATTCTAAAGGAAAAGTAGACAAAAACATGAGAACAAATGAGTAATATAAGAGGATAGAGGTGAAAATTCTAAGAAATAATCAAATGCTTAAGATCAAAAACAAATTAATATAAATGAAAAATGCCTTCCACAGTTTCATAGTTAAATTAATACAGCTGAGGAAAGAATCAGTGAGCTTGAAGCCATCTTATTGATCTATATCAATAGAAACTTCCCAAACAGAAATGAAGAGAAAAGAAAGGGAGAACTTCTAAGAATTCTGGAACAATTTTCACATTTTCAAAATATGTAATCTAATTGGAAATCAAAGGAAGAAAGAGCAGAGAAAAACAAATATTTGAAGTGATAATGGCCAAAACTTTTTAAAGCTGAACACAGACAACAAACCTCAGATCCAGGAAGCTTGAAGAATACCAAGTATAAATATCAAAACCTCTACCCAGGCCTATAATATTCAAACTGCAGAAAACCAAAGACAAAGAAAGAATCTTGCAAGACTCCAGAAGGGGAGGAGAACCCATAAGGAAACAAGGATAAAATTTACAGTAGCCTTCACAGAAATTGCGCCAACAAGAAGAAAATGGAATGGAATATTTCAGGTGTTGAAAGGAAGAAGCTACCAATCTCGACTTCTGTATCCAACAAAAGTGCTCTTCAGGAGTGGAGAAAAAATAAGGCAAGGCTTCCTCAGACAGACAAAATCTAAGGGAATTCATTGCCAGCCAACCCGCAGGGTTAAAGGACCTCCTTCAGGAGGGAGGAAATGACACGGGTCAGGAACTTGCACTACATAAAGGAAGGAAGAGAATTAGATCAGAAAAAAAAAAAAAAAAAGGTAAAATAAAATCTTTTATTTTTCTTAACTGATCTAAAATTTTGTTAAAGTAATAATAATTTGTTAAGTGATTATATGGACAGTGAAATAAAGGCAGCAATGACATAAGTGATGAGAGAGAGATTGGGACTGCTGTTGTAAGATGCCTCCACTACCATTAAGTTATAGTGAAAGTAAACTTAGATTAGTTTTTTTTTTTTTTTTTGAGACAGGGTATCACTAAGTTGCTAAGGCTGGTCTTGAACTTGCAGTTCTCTTGCTTCAATCTCAGGAGTCACTGGAATTATAAGCAGCTCAGCTCCTAATTACTTCTTTTAATCACTTTTTTTTGAGAGAGAGAGAGAGAGAGAATTTTTATATTTATTTTTTAGTTCTTGGCGGACACAACATCTTTGTTTGTATGTGGTGCTGAGGATCGAACCCCGGCCTCACGCATGCTAGGCAAGCGCGCTACCGCTTGAGCCACATCCCCAGCCCAACTTAGATTAGTTTAAAAATGTATTTCAGAAACTCTAGAACAACTAGTGAAACAATCTTTTAAAGAAGTATAGTTTGATATCTAAGAGGCAATTAAATAGAATAATATAAAATGCTCAATTAAAAGCATAGGAGACAGAAAATAAGGGGAACAGACTAATAACAGGTGCAAAGACTAGAACAAAGTTACAAACATGGTAGATATTAATCCAGCAATACTGATAACCACTTTTAATATGAAATGTTTAAATAAACTATTAAAAGACAGGGAGAGTCAGAATGGATTTAAAAAAAAAAAAAAGACCCAATATCAGCTGGACACAAGAAGCCTAGTTTAATATAAAGACCCAAAAAGGTTAAAAGTAAAGGATCGAGTCTTGGAACTGTCATTGTCTAGCTTTGTGGACTTATATTTGTTAGATTGCCCTGATATCCTTAAAATAAACTCCATATTTCTTCCTTAAGATACATCCAGTATTCCCTGCAATTCAAGAAGTCCAAACTAGTACTATCCAGGAAACTGCAGTCAGCACAGACGAGATGACAGGTGCAAATATACCGTAAGAACAAAAAGAACAAATTCACTGGGCACGGTGGCGCACACCTGTAATCCCAGCAGCTTGGGAGGCTAAGGCAAGAGGATCATGAGTTCAAAGCCAGCCTCAACAAAAAGCAAGGCACTAAGCAACTCAGTGAGACCCTGTCTCTAAATAAAATACAAAAAAGGACTGGGGATGTGGCTCAGAGGTCAAGTGCCCCGAGTTCAGTCCCCAGAACAAAAAACCAAAACAAACAAACAAAAAAAAAGGAAACAAATGCATATTGAGGGAGCCTTCCTCTGATTTTGTGGAAAACAGTGAAAGTAGGACAGAAGCAAGGATAAGAGGTTGCTTATTGTTATAGGCATAGCTACTAGGAAAGAAAATAGTAAAGAGATAGAGAAAAAGATGCTATTCTAACACTAACCAAAAGAAAGCTATAATAACTATGAATTTCAGATAATTCTTCAGAACAAGGGAAAAAATAGAAAATATCTTCATGTGTATGTACCTAACAAGAGAATACATGTACCAAACACTAATATAAATGAAAGAAAAATAGATTAATCCAGGGTTTCAGCTAGAAAATTCAACATCTCTATTTCTATAACTTATTGATCTGGCAGACAGTAAGTCAGTAATGATATAGTTGAACTGAACAGCTCTCTCAACCGTCTTCATCGAATTGACATTTATAGAATATGCCATCCAACAACAGCAGAAGACACATTCTTCTCAAGCTCACATGGAACAGTCATTCCGATAGGCACATTCTAAGCTGTATAAACTACCTTAACAAAATAGATACAGGATACATATCAGGAAACTGCAATACTCTGATAAAATAAATCATAAGAGACCTAAATAAATGGAGCACGATTCAATGTTCATGAATTGAAAAACTCAATATTGATAAGATATAAAGTTTCCCAACTTGACATATAGATTCAAGACAATCAAAATCAAAATCCCAGCAAGTTGTTTTGTGAATATTGCCAAAATGTTTCTGAAGTTTATACTAAAACTATTTTTCTTTCTGAAAAAGAACTAAGTTGGAGGACTCAGCACCCAATTCTAAGACTGACTATAAAGCTATAATAATGAAGACAGCATGAAAACAATGTGGACAAGAATTGACACATTGATTAATGGAACATGCAATGGTTAATTTGAATTGTCAACTTCATTGAATTAAGAGATCCCGAGGATTAAGAGGATTATGGGTGTGTTGATGAGGGTGTGTCTAGGAATGATTAGCATGGGGAAATGGAGACCCTCCCTAGCACTGGCAGCACTGACCAATAGGATGATGCTTGGATGGAATAAAAGTTGGAAGAACAAGGAGGCAGCAGCAGATGCAAGCTAGATTCTATTTTGAATGGGTCCTTGATGGATGCTGCAATAATCTAAGGACAGTCTGAGGATATTAGACTCTAACTTCTTCACTCTTCCAAAGCAGATTCTCCAGAAGCCTTTGGTTTTGGACTGTCTTGATCTGGGACTTCAGCCTCTTGGACTGTGCAGCTACTGGTTCTTCCAGCTCTTCAGCCTGCAGATAGCCATTGTAGACTATCCAGCTTCTGGTGCAGTAAGCCAATCTAATTAGTATCCCCTTTTATAATTATGCTTCCTGTTGATTCTGTGCCTCTAGAAAACCCTAATACAAACAGAATAGAGAAATCAGAAATAGCTTTACACAAATGTCAACTTATCTTTGATAGAAAACACATTCCAGTGGGAAAAAATATTCTGTTCAAAGGGTACTAAAACAATTGGATACCCATATTTTTAAAAAATGAACCTAGACATAGACCTTTCACAAAAATTAATTCAAAATGAATCATAGATCTATATAAAGTTCAAAACTAAAAAGTATTTAGAAGAAAACAGAACACCTTAGTGACCTTGAATTTGGAAATGAGTTTTTAGAAACAACACGAAATCATGATCCATAAAAGAAAAATTAACAAGTTAGACTGTTTAAATTAAAAACTCTGCTCAGAGAAAGATAAGCCAGACTATAAGGAAAACACATATCTGTAAAGGACTTATGTTCAAACTGTACAAAGAACTCACAAGTTCCATCATAAGAAAACAACCCAACATAAAATGTGCCAAAGATCTGAACACATACCTCGGCAAAGAAGAGTATACAAATGTCAAATAAGCATATAAAAAGATGCTCAAAAGCATTTGAATCAGGAACTTTCAAATTGAAACAATGAGATACTACTACATACCTATGAATGGTTAAATAAAAGATAAATTAAATCTGACAATACAAATTGCTGGTGAGGGTGGAAAGCAATAGGAACTCTCATTCATTGCTAGTAGAATGCAAAATGTACAATCACTTTAGAAGACAGTGAGATGTTTTCTTACCAAGCTAAACATACTTTTATCATACAATCCAGAAATCAGGGTGATATGTATGTGCCCACCTTGTTTGAAAACATTAGCACAAAAATCTGCATCAGAATGTTTGCAGCAGTTTTATTCATAATTGTTAAAAAATTGGAAGTAACCAAAATGTCTTTCAATAGATACATGTATAGTGAAACTATATTGTATTAAAAGCAATAAAAGGCAATGAGCTATCAAGCCACTAAAAGACATGGATAAATTTTGATTGTATATTTCTACTTGAAAGAATCTGGAAAAGGCAAAAACTATTTTGGTTAAAAAAAAAAGACATAGTGAAAACAGAGATGCAGTGTTTGCAAGGAGTTTGTGGGTTATGAAGGAAGTTGAATAGGTGAAGTATAGGAGATTTTTTAAGATGCAGAAATTATTCCATATGGTACTATAAGAGTGAATATATGATATTATGACTCTATCAAAAGCCCATAAAACTTTATAGTGCAAAGAGTGAACTTTATGTAAAGTTAAAAAAAAAAACTCTTAAGAAGTTGGGGAATCCCAAAATGGAATGTCGACTGAGACAAAACAATCTAACTTATTACAAATTTATGAAGTAGCCACACTGAAAGAGGTGGGAGGAAGAGCAGTTGACCTAAGTTGCTTTGGAAACAAATTGCATCTGTATAGGCTCAAAAAGTTGCATACAAGAGTGTGCTCTAGTTGATAAAGTTGTTCCTCAAAGTTAATAATTCTTGTATCAATATTCACATGTAATAGAATTGAACAATTAAGTAGATGATGATGTATAGTGGGAACCAAGTTCTCACTGTTGAAATGAGAAGGACAACAGAAAGCCCAGAGGTCCTTACAACTAAATGTAATGTGGTATCTTGGATAGGATTCTAGAACAGAAGAGAAGTCATCAGGACAATACCATGGAAATCCAGATAAAATACTGAGTTTAAGTCAATAATAAGGTAACAATATTGGTTCATTAATTATTAAGTATGCCTTAATATTGTTAGATGTTAAGGGAAACTTGAGAGTGAGGTATAAGTGAACTTTGCAGTTGATCTCTGCAGTTTTTCTGTAAATTTAAACTGATTTTTTGTTTTGTTTTGTTTTGTTTTGTTTGTGGGGGGCTAGGTAGTGCTCTATCACTGAGCTATATCCACAACATTTTTTAAAATTTTTATTTTGTTACAGGATCTTTCTAAATTGTCCAGACTAACCTCCAACTTGCAATCCTCTTACCCCAGCCTCCCGAGTAGCTGGGATTACAGGTTTGTGCCACCATACCTGGCTAAACTGTTCTTAAATTAAAAATTTATCTTTAAAAATTATAGAAAGTAAGAGTTCCTGCTGGGTATGTGGCACATGCCTGTAATCCCAGAGACTCAGGAGGCTGATGCAGAAGGATCACAAGTTCAAGACCAGTCTCAGCAACTCAGTGAGACTCTCAGCAACTTAGTGAGTCCCTGTCTCAAAATAAAAAAATAAAAAACACTGAAGTAAAAGCTCAGTTGTAAAGGGCACCTGAGCTCAATCCCCAGTACTGAAAAGAAAGAGTTCTCAGAACTGCTATTAAAATTATCTAAATTGAAATTTAATTATGTATGGCAATAAAATAACAAATGAAACTATATTGAATGCTAAATTTTTAAAGAATTATAGAAAAACTTCAGTGAGAAACAGAGTATACTCATTGGGGTGACTAACATTGTTTAATTGGACAATATCAAGTGATATTGAAAATAAAGTAGACACATTGAAACTCTCATACATTGCTGATGGTAATATAAAAGTTGTACATGTGACACAGGAGTATGTGACTAAAGTTTATGTTGGTGACTATTGAAAAAATGACTGTCTACTCTCTGCCTGCAATAAATGGCAGAAGGACCTTCCCAACTACATCCATTGTTGAAGACAAACAAGAAAGCATAAAACCGGCACAAGCAGATATGAACACATCCTCTTGGCCAAAGTAACCAAGACCCTCATTTAAATGCATATAAATAAGATGCTAAAAGATATGCTCGGGGACTGGAGTTGTAACTCAGTGGAAGAGTGCTTGCCCAGCACGTGTGAGGCACTGGGTTTGATTCTCAGCACCATATATAAATAAAAAAATAAATAAAGGTCCGTCAACAACTAAAAAATATTTTTAAAAAAGATATGCTCAGGAGGGAGGCCAAACACAATTTTAGACACATTTTAGATCCCAACATAGATTATGAATTTGTTAGTTTATAGCCTCAAATCATGTATGTGCTGTTCACTCCTTGATTTCTTTGCTACCCTGCCTGTGAGTAGCCACCTCTGCTGCTACTTTGCCTATGGGGCAGCCATCTAGCCATGTGAAAAATGCATTTATAATTCTTATTAACTCATTCTTTGTCAGCCTTGTTTAACTTCTATCCTGCATGAGCTAAAGGACCCACCCAGCTGCTACAGATAAAGAGTTGTACATGAATGTTCATAGCAGTTTTACACATAACAGCCTAAAGCAATAATCATCCAAATAGGCTAGACAACTGGCATATTTACATAATGTAACTCTCCTCTGAACTAAAAAGGAACAAGGCTGCAGTTGGATGGAACAAAGGGGTCAATGCCCAAGACGTAATACTGAGTGAAAGAAATCAGGCATGAGATGTATATACTACAAGATTCCATCTTTGAGAAACTCTGGGGAAGATGTCTTCATCTATAGTAATAGAAAGAAGATCAATGGCTGGGTGGGGATAGGAGTGGCATAGGAATTGAGGAGCAAAAGGAGATGTTTTAGGATAATGAAAATAATACATATTGATTGTGACAGTGGTTATACAGATGTGTATGTCTGTCAATACCCATCCAACCATACATGTAAAATGTGTACAGTTTTCTGTGTACTAATTTTTCCATAACAGTGGATTTTTAAAGAGGGGGAAAATGACAGATTGGAAGATAAAGGAGATTTAACTCATACAAAATTGAGATTCCTAAAGAAGAATGCCAAGCAATTTGGACAAAAAAAAATTGTCAAAACTACATTAAAGAATACTTTGGGCCGGGGCTGGGGCTCAGCGGTAGCACACTTGCCTGGCACATGTGAATCACTGGGTTCGATTCTCAGCACCACATATAAATAAATAAAGGTCTATCAACATCTAAAAATGTATTTTTTAAAAAGAATACTTTATTTGGGGGTTGTGGCTGAGCGGCAAAGCACTTGCCTCGCAGATGTGAGGCGCTGAGTTTTTTCAAAAAGGATACTTTTTTGGAAAAAAATAAAACTTTATACCACAGCTAGATGGGTCCATCATATCCTTGAATATTTGGTACAAAAAAGCCAGCACTGAAAGTAAAAGCTTTACTGGGTATCAAAGAGAAATAAATAATACTGTGGCTTCTGTGTAAAAAGAATTAAATCATCTATGATGGAATAAAATGAAGACTGACCCACACTTCACTGCAACATCAACACAGGAAGAAAGTTGAGCAACACCCATGAATTCTTCAGAAATGTAAGATTCAGACCCAGCCTTCTTTTCTCTTTCAAATAGAAAAGCAAAAAATAAGAACATACTGAACATACAGTGTCCACAAGCTCTTCCTAAATAAACCATGGGAAATTCCAACTAAATGAGTAGAGAGTCCAGCAGGGTCAGGGGAAAGACTAGAGGTGAAGACCATCCAAATTCAAAACAACAAAAACCAGCAAATAAAAGGGGAGATAGAAACAGATGTCAGAGAATTCATCTCTCTATACGTACAGACAAATATTTACAAAATAAGGAAGCTGATAAAAGGTCTAAATAAAATTTAATGCATTGAGCTGCCCACAACCAAGGTGAAAGTTATTATAGTCTCATGAATATATATACATATATAATATATATATATATATATATATATATATATATATTATATATATATATACACATACATACACACACACACACACACACACACATCACATATCCTTCTCCAATCACAGTGCAAGGATATGAAAATCAATGATGAAACTAGAAAACCGAGAAAACAAAAATCACCACCGCTGTTTAGTCAAAGAGGAAATCAAAATTATAGAACATTTGGGAGATGACAATAGTGAAACCATTTCATATTTAAACTTATGAGCTATGACTGAGTTATACATAGCCTGAGACATTATTACTTTTTAGAAATAATATAGGATGAAAACAAATTAATTCATAATCTTACTCAAGGAGTTAGAAAAAAACGGAATAAACATATTGAGAATAGAAGGAAAAACTAAAAACAATTTAATATATTAGAAAGTTAAAGAGTTAAAGACGTCTAATAAAGGGATTTTTTGTGTGTGTGGTTATTTCTGGGTACTTTATTTTTTATTTTTAAATTTTTATTCGTTTTATTTTTTAAATACATGACAGCAGAATGCATCACAATTCTTATTACACATATAGACCAATTTTTTCATATCTCTGTTTGCATATAAAGTATGTTTAAACCAATTCATGTCTTCATACAGGTACTTTGGATAATGATGTCCATCACATTCCACCATCATTGCTAATCCCATGCCCACTTCCTTCCCCTCCCATCCCTCTGCCCTATCTAGAGTTTACCTATTCCTCCCATGCTCCCTCTCCCTACCCAGCTGAGTCAGTCACCTTATATCAGAGAAAACATTTGGCATTTGTTCTTTTGGGATTGGCTAATTTCACTTAGCATTATCTTCTCCAATGCCATCCATTTAACTGCAAATGCCATGATTTTATTCTCTTTTATTGCTGAGTAATATTCCATTGTGTATAAATGCCACATTTTTTTTAAATCTACTTAAGGGCATTTAGGTTGGTTCCACAGTTTAGCTATTGTAAATTGTGCTGCTATAAACATTGATGTGACTGTGACCCTGTAGTATGCTGTTTTTAAGTCCTTTGGGTATAGACTGAGGAGAGGGATAGCTGGGTCAAATGATGGTTCCGTTCCAAGGAATCTCCATACAGCTTTCCATTTCGGCTGTACCAATTTGCAGTCCCACCAGCAATGTATGAGTGTGCCTTTTTCCCCACATCCTCGCCAACACTCACTGTTATATGTCTTCTTAATAGCTGCCATTCTGACTGGAGTGAGATGGTATCTTAGAGTAGTTTTGATTTGCATTTCTCTTATTGCTAGAGATGATGAACATTTTTTTCATATTTGTTGATTGATTGTATATCTTCTTCTGAGAAGTGTCTGTTCATGTCCTTAGCCCATTTATTGATTCAGTTATTTGTTTGTTTTCTTTTTTGTGTGTGTGTGTGTGTGTGTGTGTGTGTGTGTGTTTAGCCTTTTTGAGTTCTTTATATACCCTAGAGATTAATGTCTATCTGATGTGTGAGGGGTAAAAATTTGCTCCCAAGATGTAGGCTCTCTAGTTACCTCACAGATTGTTTCTTTTGCTGAGAAGAAACTTTTTAGTTCAAGTCCATCCCATTTATTAATTCTTGGTTTTAATTCTTGCGCTATTAAGGAAGTTAGGGCCTAATCCCAACTTCCTTTTGCTACTATTAGACACAGGGTCTCTGGTTATATTCTTAAGTCCTTGATCCATTTTGAGTTGATTTTTGTGCATGGTGAGAGATAGGGGTTTAATTTCATTTTGCTGCATATAGATTTCCAGTTTTCCTAGCACCATTGGTCTACCAGTCTGTTTTGGTGCCAACAGCATGCTGTTTTTGTTACTATTGCTCTGTAGTATAGTTTAAGGTCTGGAATAGTGATGCCACCTGCTTTACTCTTCCTGCTAAGGATTGCTTTAGCTATTCTGGGTCTCTAATTTTTCCAGATGAATTTCATGACTGTCTTTCTATTTCTATGAGGAATGCCATTGGGATTTTGATTGGAATTGCATTAAATCTGTATAGTGCTCTTGGTAGTATGGTCATTTTGATAATATTAATTCTTCCTACCCAAGAGCAAGGTAGATCTTTCCATCTTCTAAGATCTTCTTTGATTTCTTTCTTTAGGGTTCTGTAGTTTTTATTGTATAGATCTTTCACCTCTTTCGTTGATTCCCAAATATTTTATTTCTTTTTTAGACTATTGTAAATGGGGCAGGTTTTCTTATTTCTCTTTCAGAGGATCTGTCATTGATATACAGAAATGCCTAACAAAGGGATTTTTAGAATTAAAGTAAGAATGTATGTAGTGAAAAAAGGGAGAAAACACACAAAATAATAAACAATAATAGTGAAAATACTCTAAAACAATTATATGAATCTTATTTGTTCAGTTTTAAAATAAAATAAGACGATTTTCCAGGAAAATACGAATGTCTAATATTCACCTCAGAAAAGAAAGAGAAATCAGAACAAACCAGTTGTTTAGAAAATAATAAAATTTTAAAGATTCATCCATGTATCTTCCATCAAAAATTCTCACATGATGTTCCAGCTGGAATTGAACCAAATTTTTAGAAAGATTCTAAAATATTTTTTCTAGAATATTAGAAAATTTACCTTTGTAGGTCATGCATTGAGATACTCTTTCTTCTAAACATATAGTAACGAAGAACATATTATATGTATAATATATAATATATATAATTAAACAAAAATAGCCAGGCTCAAAAACAAATTAAACATCTCCATTAACTGGCAAAACAGGACTGTAATGCAAAGTGAGAATCTCAGCTACAGAAGTAAGCAACTTGGAACTGGCCATGGCAGCCAGGAGTTTGTCTTCTTCACAGTAACTGAGTCTGAAAGATTCTCTGCAGCCAACATTGTTGCCAGAAATCAGAGACTGCCCCAGGGCTGCCCCACCTGTGAAAGGAGGCTGGGGGAAAAAAAAATCAGTGCCAGCTGCTGCCTGGACTGAGACTTGCATGAAGCTATGGTCGGGGGAGCACAGAACTCAGCACAGTTTATGACCAGGAACTAAATGAAACTGTCCACTGACAGCTTGGCAGCATATTTGCCATTTCTTCAATATCACCATGGGGCAGAAACCCTATATTGCCAAAGAAGACCTGGATCAGGACAAAGGGTGCTGTATGGAACCACTGTGCTGGCTGGGAGGAGAGTGAACAGAGAAAAGGTGGGTGGGGGATAGGGAGGTGAGAGAGAGGACTGTGCTTCTCACAACTAGCCTGAAAGCAAAATTTCAAGGCACATTAAGAAGTCTTACATTTAGGTTGGGGGTACGCCAAGTGGTAGAGGGTGTGCCTAGCAATGTAAGGCCCTGGGTAAGATCCCTAACACAGAAAAAAAACAAAATACAGTTAAGAAAAACAAATAATATTTTAAAATTGAAACATGGATTCATTCTAGATGAAAGTAAAACAAAACCTAAAAACAAAATGTACCCTTAAATAAATAAATGAAAAATAACATCTGTAGAGAACTAGAGAACATATAATAGAAATAGAAAATAAATTTAAACATTTATATGCATATGTAAAATTCCAATAATTACAGAAACAAATCCAATAGATGAGATAAACTCCAGACTGATCTTAGCAAAAGAAAGAAACAGTACATTGGAAAATAGTGCTGAATGGATCCAAAATGCAACACAGAAAGATGTTTTAAAAATACAGAACAATTGTTAAGAGATACAAAGAACAGATTTGAAAACCTCCATCACATATCTAAAAGTGGCATAAGAAGGAAACAGAATGTTGGGAAAGCACTTTTTGAATATATAAGGTTGAGTATGTACCAGAAAAAAATATAAGGCAGATATTCTCAGACCAAGAGTCCTTTGCAAGTACTGAAAAGATATAAGTGAATCTATGCCTATGCACTCTACAGTAAAACAGTAGAATAACAGAGGAAGAGAAAACCTTTAGATGGTCAAAGTAAAAAGTAATAAAAAAGAAAGAATAACATTATCTGTAAAGGCATAGTAATTAGATTGAAAGCAGACTACTCATCAATAACAATTTGCAGCCATAAAAAATGAGATGAATTCTTTAATATTGTATGTAAAATCAATCTACTTTTATACCCAGCTAAATTTTATGTTAGAATGATGCCAACTTATACATAATAGTAATAGTCATCATATTTTAGACATGTAGCAATATTCAGAGTTTAAAAGAGTTTATTACCTATCAGTGCATTGTTTTTTTTTTAAGAGAGAGTGAGAGAGGAGAGAGAGTGAGAGAGAGAGAGAATTTTTAATATTTATTTTTTAGTTCTCGGCGGACACAACATCTTTGTTGGTATGTGGTGCTGAGGATCGAACCCGGGCCGTACGCATGCCAGGCAAGCGTGCTACCGCTTGAGCCACATCCCCAGCCCCAGTGCATTCTTTAGAAAGAAGAAAGTTATGGAAATCAAGAAGCAATGCTGAACACGGACAGGCATTAATAAATGTGTGGATAAATTGATAATACACTATAAAAATCATTAACTTTTTATATATAGAAAAGTGAAACAAATTCTAGAAACCATTATTAAGTGTGCATTGTATTCAGTTGGCAGTTGAAACACATTAAGGTTTTTGTTTTATTTGTGACTTAATTATTTTTTATAAAAAGATTAATTATGTATATAGCTAGAATTTTCAAGGGTAACCATGAGAAGACTAGAAATACAATCAGCAAGAAGGAAATGGAGCAGTATGGAAAACTATCAGTCCAATCAAAATTTTTTAAAAAATTAAATAGTGAACAAAAACAGTGATAAAAGAAAAACACAAACATAAATGTTAAAAATAAGTATGAGCCCAGTGTGATGGTGCACACCCATAATCCCATCATTTACTCTGGAGGCTAAGGCGAGAGGATCGCAAGTTAAAGGCTAACCTCAGCAATTTAGCAAGACCCAATCTCAAAATAAAAAGATTTTATTATAGCTCAATGGTCACGTGCCCCTGAGTTCAATCCCCAGTACCAAAACAAACAAAAGAGTGTGAGTGTTATTTATCACAATAAATGTAAACAGGTTGCATTAGTGTCCTAGAACTACTGTAACAAATTATCATAAATGTAGTAACTTAAAATAACTGAGATTTATTCTGTCATATTCTAGAGGTCAGAAGTCCAAAGTCAAGGTGTCAACAGGGCAGTGCTCCCTTTGAAGGCTCAAGGGGAGGTCCTCCCTTCCTTCTGGCTTCCGGCAGTTTCAGGCATCCCTTTTCGTGTAACTACATAACTCCAGTCTCTGCCTCTTTCATACAGCTTTCTCCTTGACTCTCCATGTCTCTCCTCTGTGTCTTTTATAGGGATACTTGTTATTAGATTTAGGGATCATCTGAATAGCCAAAATGATCTCAAGAGTCTTTTGATTATATCTAACGTATGTCCAGATAAGGTCACATTCACAGTTGTGTTAGAAAGTAGGCATATCTTATTAGGGACCTCCTTTCAAACCACTACATGGGTTAACTAGTGTAAAGAAGTGACTACTAATCCAGTTACACACTTAAAAGTAAATCGCATAAGACGTATCTCAAAGTAAATCACATAAAGATTAAAAATCAATGGTAAGAAAAATACATACCAAGCCGGGTGCAGTGGTGCATGCCTGTAATCCCAGCAGCTCAGGAGGCTGAGTCAGGAAGATCATGAGTTCAAAGCCAGCCTCAGCAAAAGTGAGGTGCTAAGTAATTCAGTGAGACCCTGTCTCCAAATAAAATACAAAATGGGGATGGGGATGTGGCTCAGTGGCCAAGTGCTCCTGAGTTCAATCTCCAGTAACACTCCCCTAAAAAAAAGAAAAGAAAGGAAAAATATACACCAAGGAAATGCTAGTTAAAAAAAAATGTTGGTATAGCAGTATTAAAGCAAGAAGGTTATAACTGCTATTTGCACTTTCTTTTCAATGCCCTGTCCCCAGTGCTGGGGATTGGACCCAGGGCCTTGCCCATCCTAGCAATATATCCTACACACACTTGCATGTGTACACAAAGTGATTATACAAGGGCAATGTTTATACTGAAAAGAAAGATTAGACACAACCTAAAGTCAACAAAGATGGAACTAATTAAACGAGGAACAAACATATGAAGAAAAATATTTTAAAAAGGTAAAGACCAAGGCAGCACCATATAAATGTGTCATGAGCTCCAGCCTGGATTGTTAAGTGAAGATGAAAGGAAATGAAAAATAATTTAAATAATGCTCATATTATTGATTTTAATTGTTGCCATCAGTATTGCTAATATTTATTGAACACTTATTATGGGCCGGCACCTTCCTAAGTGACAGCATGGCTGAGATGGGTTTGTCCTGATGGTATGCAGGAGAGGCAGTGTTCTCAGTCACCTGCCATTTCCAGAGCAAAGGGCAGTGCCATGGAGCCACACACATGCATGCTTAAGGGGGGTTCAGTCTTGCATTCCAGAAGAGAGAGGCACCCAGGGACACTTCATGCAAATGATGTAGGCAGTCTTAGTCACCATTCCACCTGCTGATCCCCTGGTCGGAGGAGAGACCCCGAGGGAGATCAACAATGAAACAGTAATTAATAGATATTGACCAAGTGTCTCAAAGGAGAACAGGGTATGTTGAAAGACTGTAAGAAATTATTTACTAGGGTCTTGGTTGCAAGGGGCAGAAAATCAATAAGAGTGCTTATGTTTTAGAAAATAGTGTATTTATTGGTGGACATATCTTCAAATTCTCAAAGCTCAAATTCAGGTATGGTTAGATCCAGCCTCTTACAGAGTATCATTGGGATTCTCCTCTCATTTTCAGCTCTGCTTTCATCTATGCAGGATTCAGACAGGCTTTCCCCCAAGGTGGCCTCTGGTAGATGGAGCATTTCGCCCATCCAGTTTCAGTTCTCCTTTGAAAGACTTCTACCAAATCCCAGGCTAGGTTTGAGCCACATCCCCATCTCCTGAAAATGTGGATGGAGTCAATTCCACATAAGTCAATCCCATAGACTGAAACGGATGGTATCAAAGAAAAAAATAGAGCTGTAGGGTTTTTTTGTTGTTGTTGTTGTTGTTTGTTTTTTGCAGTGGTGGGCCATGAACCCAGGGCCTCGCAAGTGCTCAGCAAGTGCTCTACTACTGAGCTACAGCCCCAGCCTCAGAGCTATTTTTAACAGAACATGTGTGAACAGATCTATGCTAAAGCGGGCAAAACTCACAGATGTCTACAGTCGGGGCTTGACCTGGTTTGGAAACCCAGAAATGTCTACTAGGAATGTAGGGTTTTAGAAGAGGATTTAGAAAACTATCAAATATGAAAGTATTTACCTCTTCTGAACAAGGGTTCTTGGAGGGGCTAAGCTGCCTGTCGTTGCTGCTCCCTGTACCATGCCTTGTGGGTAGTGGGAAATCAGTGAGTACTGGACAGTCATTGGTACACTGAGAGTGAATTATAATTTCTAAGGGCATCTTTTGTCATCTGATGTGCTAAATTACATTCTTGCAGTGAGATGTTTCATCTGCTCCATGGCTGTTGTTTTTCCTGGTCCACCCCTTGGTTTTGTGTCCTGGTTCCTGACAACCACATCAGACCATTTGTGTTTTCATGACTCATTTCAACCCTGTGTTAAAGATTCCTCATTCTTCCATAAAGGTTGAACCCTCAGTTTTTATGTAGATACAGGGAGGTTCTGTTTAAAAAAACTATATGTCCCACTGTCCCTTGCAGCTAAGTATGGTCCTAAGACTAGTTCTGGCTGACAGAAGGCAAGCAGAGCTGTCCTATGACAACTTCCAGAGCACTTCTATGGTTGCTAGCCTCCAAAGAGGTCCCCCAACAACTCCTCTTCACCCTACATATGCATGCTACTCTCCCACCAAGAGGTGGAACATGTCCACCCCTTCCCTGGGCTGGCCCTATGACTCCTGTGACCAATCGAATGCAACAGAAGGAACATTCAGGAACTGGCAAGCTCAGGTGTGAGAAGACTGAGAACTCCCCCTTCCTTTCTCTTGGACTCCCATACTTGGAACAGTCCATTTTGAACCCTTGCCTCCTGTGAGGAAGCTCAATCAGCTGTAAGGAAAGATGCTCAAGAAGGAAAACTGAAGACCCAGCCATGACCCCCACCGAGAACCTAGCTCAGCCCTTAACAACTTACCAGCCACATGCTTGAGATCATCTTAGACCTGTGGACTGTCCCAGTGTGCTGGCCAGCAACATGTGAAGCAGAACCTGTAGGCCGCTCACAGAGTCATGATCAGTAAGTTAATGGAAATAACCATGCTAAGATAACCTCTTAGTCTAGCATTCAAGAAAAAATGACCTGAAGCAGCTCTGTTTCACACATTTGCATGAAAGACACTTTTATCTTAAGTAAGGCTCTGATATTTGGGGTCTCTTCGTTACACTGACCCTCATGGTAACTGAGAGGCTCACTCCCAGGTACCACACAAATGGACACTTTTGCACATTTCTTTAGTTTTAAATTAATTTTTGTCTTATCAAAGAGATGTACAATTTCAAAACTCAAAAATATTCGGGAATTCTGGTAACTGACAAGATGATAGATTAGCTTGGTCTCATTAATTCCTTCCTCCAAATCCCATCCCATAAATGCCACAAAAATGCCAGAAAGAATTTGTGTAATACCAAGGTAAACACACAAAATTCTCTGCTGCCACATAGGTGCTGAGGTTGGGATATGAGGGAGAATCAAAACCCAGAGCCCGACAGAGCCGAGTCCCGTGCATGGAGACAGGGAGATGAGGGGGCAAAGAGGTTTTAGATGCACCTTTTCCCACCCAGTGCCACAGGGAGGCAGAAGAATCAGCAGCCAGCCCTGTGCTTCCTGGGTTGTCCCTGTGGCATCCAAGTGGGCACTCTGGCCCAGATGGGTGGTAAGAACCAGTTAAGGATGGGAACAAGCAGACAGGTCAGCCCCTTGCACTTCCTCCTCGCCCCACCTGCTTTGCAGTGACTCCTCCTTCACCCCAACCCTTGTGAAAGAACAGGTCCCGGATGCAAGTCCAGACTGCACCATCCTGAGGTGAGTCCTCTCTCACTCTCTCTGGCGCTCTGTACCCCCCACAGCCAAACTCATCAGGAAAGACGGGGGCCAGGGATATGCTGGCACCCTCCTCACCAGCAGAGGCACCTAGTATCAAGGATTTCTCAACCTTGGCACTACTGAAATGTTGGCCAGGCAAGCTTTTGTTGGCAGGGGTTTGGGGGAATGTCCTGTAAATAGGATTTTTAGGCACATCCTTGGCTGCTACATGCCAGAAGCCAATAGCAATATTCTACCCACCCCCCACCCTACTCCATGTTGCCACAACCAAACGTCTCTCCTTTTGGGGCAAATTCATGGTTGAGAACCCCTAGGAGAATAGGCACCAGGCTGCATTACAGTGGGGTTTCCCTGAATATGAACTGTTAAGAAAAAACACAACTGGGCTTCTTGGGAGGCCACTGGTATAAGAAAAGAACATTAAAAGGAGAAATCTGATCTAAGTGAAGCAAATTTAGCTGAAAGAACAAGAAAGAAAAGTAATTATATTAAATAAACATAAAGTGATACATTAAAGCAAATAGTATTAAGAAGCCCAAGAGGAATCTCTGTAAATAAAAAAAAAACTGAAACAAAATCTTGATTTACTATTGAATAGTAGGTTGGATAGCAGAATAGATCAAAGAAATGGAAGATTCGTTCCAGAAAGCACCAGGTGGGTCACATAGTTGGAATATCAAAAAGAAAAGTTAAGAGATATGGAAAAGAGAAGTAGAAGCATCAACATTCAAATAACAGAAGTCCCAGAACAGAGGGAAAATGTCAAGAGTGGAATATTTAATGAAACAGTAATAGAATTTCTCAGATCCAAATATTAAAATCTGAAAGTACAAATAAATATACTCTTAAATAAGAGAGGTAAGGGAAAAACATACCTAGATACATTTTTTGGTGTCATTTAAGTGTATCAAAGTCAAAAAGAAAAAATCTAAATACCTCTAGACTAAAGGCAAATTGCCTACAAAGGAACAAGAATCAGATGAACATCGGAATCATATTTCTCAATAGCTACATCTACCAGGAGACCACATAGTAAACAGTTCCAGTACTGAAGTAGAACTAGGGACCTAAAATTTCAAACCCAGCTAAACTATCATTTCAATGTGATAACAAAATAATTAATGTTTGTAGTACAAAGATCCTCTTTGAAAATCTTCTTAGAGGAAGTACTCCAGCAAGAAGAGGGAGGAAAAAAACAAAGTAAAACAAAACACAACAGGGAGATGTGACCAGAAATGGAAGATACAAAAATATCTTGGCAAATTTCACCATGGTAAACTCAGCAATACAAAAAAGGAAACAGACAAAACACGTGGGACAAACAGTAACTAAAATCAGAGTTTGAAATGGCTTTTGTTTGAAATTCTATATTCAATTTTAATTCTTCTTTATGATAGTAAGTTCTCATAACTTACTACAATACAATCTGGGCTTAATTTTACCCTTTTAAAACAAATATGATGACTAGAACACAAGAGAAAAGGCTGCTATAACTTGTTTCAGAACTGGGTTTCTTCTCAACGTGACTAATGATGCCAGAAACCAACAATTTCCCCCTGAAAAACATGCAAACATAAATCAATATTCAAGGAGGAAGGGGGAGGAGGAGGAGGATCAGGAGGGGGAGGAAGAAGAGGGCAAGTAGGACTGGAGGGCTCTTGTCTCTGCGCACCCACTGAGGGAAGGCCACGTGAAGACAAACAAGAGGACAGCCGCCTTTCAGCCTGGGAAGAAAGCCCTCCCCAGAAACCAGACAGCTGGAACCTTGATCTTGGACATCTAGCCTCCATAATTGTGAGAAAATTATTTTCTGTTGTTGAATCCACCCAGTCTTGGGCATTTGTTGTGGCAACCTAAAATGACTAAGACAATAGTTTTGGTGGGAAAAAGTGGTCAATTATATTGGGGGAAAATCTGAACACCAAAGTGAACTATAGCTGTGGATTAAATGCTTGGATGGAATGATAAAAATGATTGAAAGAGAGACATAAACAGTATTTGTAATACTGGAAACAGGAAGACTTCTTAAACAAAACCCTCAAAGAATAAACCATAGAAAAGGAAAAAAATATCAGAAGTGCCACGTCCTTACCTTTGCCACATTCTGTTCATTAGAAGGAGCGATTGGCCCAGCCACACCCAGGAGACAGGGTTAGCCAAGTGTATGAAAGTGTGAATGCCACGGGCAGGTGTCATTGCGAGCAATTTCAAGGTTGCTAACACAGGCAGGTTTTAAAGGACAAAGTGCAAAAGTTGGGCACAAGAAAACATGCTGGACCTCACTAATCCTCAAGAAAATACAAATTAAAACAATTATTCATCCATTTTACTCACCATTAGGTTAAAAAAAATCTTTTAAGTCATAATGGGACAGGGAAGGTCATACAGAAACTATCACTTTCACATATTGGTAAACATGAATTGCTAAACTTTTGAGAAAAGCAATGCACCAGGGTCAATAAAATATTAAATGGGGCTGGGTGAGGTGGTGCAGACCTATAATCCCAGTGGCTCAGGAGGCTGAGGTAGGAGGATTGCAAGTTCAAAACCAGCTTCAGCAATGGCAAGGCACTAAGCAACTCAGTGAGACCCTGTCTCTAAATAAAATACAGAATAGGGCTGGGGATGTAGCTCAGTGGTCTAGTGCCCCTGAATTCAATCCTGGTACTGCACCCCCAAATTCATGGCTTAATAATCCCATTCATAGCAATTGACTTCATAGAAATAAAAGCACCAGTCCTGAGGGCATATGGACAAGGACGGTCACTATAACATTATCTCTGATGCCAATACCAAAACAAAAACCTGGAAACAGCCTGAGTGACCTTGAGTAAGGGAGAGATTAGAGAATTTAAGGCATAAACAAACTATGAAATGTTCCTATCAGTTGGTAATTTATTAATATTTGAGCTCAGAGAAAGATTGGAGTCACACACAAATTAAGTGTAGATATGTGTTATCTCCATAGATTTATAGAGGGGAAGAGAGATTATTAATTTTAATATAATCTCATATACTTTGAGTTTTGTAGCAAACATTATGACTTTTTTGTTTAACAAAGAAAAAAATAAAATTTTAAAAAGATAAATAGAATATTTCTTGACTTAGTTCCATCAGTTTACATACATTTCCAGAGAACCTAAAATCACATTGAAATTTCTCTTGGAATAGCATTAATACATAAATTTTCTCCCAGTCATTTTTGCATTTAAAAAGTACACTTTCATTTATTCATTCACTGCATACTCTCTGAGTATGGTCTGTCTATTAGATGCAGAACCACCTGCTACTAGGAATAAAGCCTTTTGGCCTCGTAAGTCCATTCTCATGAACAAGAAGAGAGAGATATCTTTGCAAAGTTGGAGACATGTATCTTATTTGCACCTGTCAAACCAAATCATAAAACCCGGATTTGAAGATCTCATCTTGAGAAATTGTTGGAGCACAAAGATTCATGCCATCTGCAGTGAGTACTGTTTCTCACATGTGAACTGTTGATGGGAATCAAATGCAAGAGAGTTGGAGGTCATGTGCCCTGGTGGGGCAAGGACCTGGGGTGAAGGTATTCATGGACAAGATGTATGTTTTGTTAGTTGAGCAGAAGGGCCCTTCCCACTGCACAGCATGATATTATGCAAGGCGGATCTTCTTTGAAATGGTGTGGCACACACTGCTGCCTTGCTGCCTGCCTACCCATTCCTCCCCCTCTTCCTTGGTAACCAAACAGATTTGGTTAATGTACCTGGTGTCTGTGTTTCAAAGGAAGATAGAGAGAGCCCTCCCCAGCCCATTTTGGTTCATCTTAGCCTATCGTAATATTAATTTGCCCTTTTCCTGGAGCAGGCAGGTAAAAATCAGGTGTTCAATGAATGGCACAGGAGAGAATCTTCCAAGAAGAATGTGAGAAAGTTTCCTTACTCTTCCCCCCCCCCCCCCCAGTGCTGGGAATTGAACCTGGGAGTGCTTTACCACTGAGCTACATCCCTAGCCCTTTTTAATTTTAAGACATGGTCTTGCTAAGTTGCTTAGGGGCTTGCTATGTTGCTGAGGCTGACCTCAAATTTGCTTCTGTCTCAGCCTTCCAAGTTTCTAGGATAACAGACATGTGCCACTGTGCTCCCCCTCCCCATTTTTCTACTCTTAAGAAAGGCCAGAGGGAAGGGACATGTTTGTTTTTTTTTTTCCTTTTAGTCTTTGGGAATTGTGAGGGAGACTGTGATGCTTTAGTAACTACAGCCAGCTTGTGCTCATGAGGCCTGATTAGCAGAGGATAGGGCAAGCAGCAGACAAGTGTGGAAAGAAGCTGGAGCATAGTGTCATCTTTGAGCCTCTGAATTACCAGACCTGGAATCCCCCTAGGACCAGATTTTTTAGGCGTTTTAAGTTTCTAGAGTGGGGTAGAAATGGTGGGGTGGTTACTTATCTAGTGATTCTCTTAACTGTTCCATTTGTCTCTCTTTCTCTTTCCTTTTCTTGTTGCAAATGCACATATACTGACTCCCTTGTGAGATGTATCCCTAGGTCTCTCAAAGTGGGTCCAAACCTTCAGCTTCACAATTATGTAGAAGATTTATTTAAAGACCACAGCCACAAAGAACAAATAAAAAAGGTTTTCGTTGGTGGTGATGGGGATAGGTTGTTTTTGTTGGTGGCAGGTTTTGTTTTGTTTTTTAGAAATGGGCCAGGCATGGCTGGGTACACCTGTAATCCCAGCAACTTGAAGGGCTGTGGCAGGTTGTGGCAGGTGGATCACAAGTTCCTGGCCAGCATGGGCAACTTAGCAAGACCCTGTCTCAAAATAAAAATAAAAATCTGCGGATGTAGCTCAGTGGTAAAGTGACCCTGGGTTCAGTCCCCAGGAACACACACACACACACACACACACACACACACACACACGGAAGGAAGGAAGAAAAATAAATAGTTGCTATAGGGAAGGAGAATACAGGGATAGAATGTGAAATCTTTCTTAATATACCCTGTCTTACAGATTTGGTCTGCAGGTTTAACTTTGGAAACATGTAAATGCTAAATAGGTTACATGGTTTTAAAAAATATATATTAAATCAAAATGAAAAGGCTAAATGGATCAACTTCCAATTTCACACTCTGAAGCTCAGAGTAGTCACTTTCATCCTTATAACAAATCTGTACAAATTGAACAGCAATGGCTCTTTTGGACCCATTAGAGAACTGAAGTTACAGGATAGAGTATCATTCCAAAATATGTAGATCTAAGAGGATGAAGTCTGAGTAAAATCTCTGGACTTGCTGAGGGCCATTGCCAAGTAGGAACGACGCATCGAAATTTCCTTGCCAGCGTACCCCATGTTGCTTAGAGGACATTCGCTGGGACATTGCATGTATGAGGTTTTAGGGAGTATCCTGTCCTTGGGTTTAGGGAAGTTCCAGGTTTAAGGTGTACCCTGTGGGGGGGGGGGAATAGGGCGTATCCTGCTGCCTCAGGCACGCCCGATCCTTGAGTTCCCGTTGAGTTCTCGTGAGATTCAGAAAGTATTGGAAAAGAAAGCCTCATGGAGTAGGTGAATTGGGCGGCGGCAGAACTGGGATTTCCCCAGAACGTGTGTGTAGAGGCCGGTGTGAGTTCGGGAATAAAGAATTGCTGTTTGAATCTACAAGGCTATGGTGGCTCGTGATTCTGTGCCCAGCCAAGACTGCGGCATGGACTTACCTGGATTTACCTCTCAGGTTACCTGAAGCAGAAGCCACTGCATCTGTGAGCTGATCAGAACACTTAAATGGTCATTGTCATGAACGGTGGGAGGCTGAGTGAGCCAACACAAGGGTGAAGATCTCCCCGGGCCCCTAGTTTTTTTTTTTTTTTTTATTGTTGGTTGTTCAAAACATTACATAGTTCTTAATATACCATATTTCACAGATTGATTCAAGTGGGTTATGAACTCCCATTTTTACCCCGTATACAGATTGCTGTGTCACCTCAGTTACACTTCCATTGATTTAGTTTTAAGGGGGGGGGGCATGCTTTTGTGGCTTTCATCTCTCCCAACCCAGTGAGGTTAAGTTCTCAAGGTAAAGATCTGAGAAAGTTCCTTTTGTGGTTCTAGCAGGGAAAGGAAAAGATTCATAATTGCGAAATATGTTTAGACCTTTTTCCATAACAAAAGCCTACCCCCAGGGGAAAAGATTTCACCAGAGCCTTATCCCAGAGCCCTAGGACAGAGTGGGGGTCATTACTGTCATCCCAGCCCCCTCTAGTTTCCTTATCTCACCCAAATTGAGGTAAAGGGGGCAAGAAAAGAAACTGTAAAAAACAAACACTTGTGAAAATTAAAGACCAGAGATTTAGGCACACTAAAAGACTTAATTGAAATATTATAGAAGGCTCCTTCCCCAACACCTTCCTGCTACACCAACAGTGTTCCAGTACAATAATAATGGATTACAGTAGAATAGCTATAAGACACAAACTGTATGAGAGGGGAGATACTTTAGGAAAGCCTGAATTCAAGATGGAAGATAGAAATTAGGACTCTAAATGAATTTGAAGCCTCTGGGACCTACAGTTACAGAAAACATTAATCAAAGTCTAACTCCTATCTCAATTAACATAGATCCACACAATAAAGTCTTAGTTCCTATTTATCCAGTGCAGCACACATCTGTTGACAAAAAATTCCAAGACTTGCCAAAAGGCAAGAAGAAAACAGTCTGAGGAGAAAAGGCAAGTATCAGAACTAATGAATTCAGATATGACACAGATGTTGATCAGACAGGGAATTTAAAATCATTATGATAAATGTGTTAAGGGCTGTAGTGGAAAAAGTAAATGGCATCCAAGAAGAGATGGTTAATTAAGCAGAGAGGTGTAAGTTCTAAGGAAAGATCAACAGGTCTGGGGGTTGTGGCTCAGTGGTAGAGCACGTGCCTCATGTGCATGGGGCACTGGGTTCGATCCTTAGCTCCCCATAAATAAATAAAATAAAGGTATTGTGTTCATCTACAACTAAAATTTTCTTTAAAAGGAAATACTACAAATAACAAATTTTTGATGAGCTCATTAATGAACTCAACACAGCTGAGGAAAGAATCATTGAACTGGAAGACAAACCAACATAAACATCTCAGAAACATAAATAAATAAATAAATATATATATATATATATATATATATATATATATATATTTTAAATACATCTGTGTATATGTATGTATGTATATATATGTGTATATATATATATATATATATATATATATATATCCATATATATATTTAAGAACTATAGGACAGTTTCAAAATATGTAACATATAATTGGAAAGAGAAGAAAAAGAAATATTTGCAGTAATAATGTCCAAGACTTTCCAAAATTAATGATAGATACCAAACCACAGATTTAGAAAGCTCAGAGAATACGAAATAGAATAAATACAGAAACAAAATGAAATAAAATCCCCACTTATTCTTGTTTTATTAAAAATGTAGAAATTGGGGCTGGGGTTGTAGTTCAGCTGTAGAGCACTTGCCTTGCATGCATGAGGCCCTGGATTTGGTCCCCAGCGCCACATAAAATAAACAAATAAAAATAAAGATATTGTGTCCTCTACAACTAAAAACAAATATTTTTAAAATGCAGAAATTGAAGACAAAAGAGAAAATCATGAAAAAAGACAAAGGGAAAGAAAACACCTTACTTAGAGAGGAACAAGGATAAAAATTACAATGGACTTATCATAAAGCAGGCAAGTAAAAGAGAGTGTAATGATATATTTAGGGTGTTATTAGGAAGAAAAAAAAGCAGCAACCTAGAACTCTCAATCCAGCACTATTGTCTCTCAAAGGTGAAGTAGAAATGTAACGATTTTTAACAAATGAAATCTGAGGGAATCCATTGTCATCAGACTTTCCCTGCAATAAATGTTCAAGAAGTTCTTCAAAGAGAAGGAAAATGGTATCAGAAACTCAAATCTCTATAATAAAATAGGGGCATTGAAGAAGGAATAAGTAAAGGAAAATAAAAACATATTTATCTCATTCTTCATTAATCTAAAAAGAAATAATAGTAACAACATAATGTTAAATGAAAGAATGACAGCAATGTCACAAGGGACAGATAGAGGAATCAGGACTACTCAGCCTGCACTGCAGGGGAAGTGGAATAGTATTGTCTGAAGGTGGATTTAGGTTATCTAGAAATATGTGTTGAAAACTCTATAGCAACCGCTAGCATTAAAAAAAAACGTATAATGCACTAAGAGAGGAGATAAAATGCATAATTGATACCACATAAGATAGAGGAGTAGGGGATGCGGCTCAACAGTAGGGTGCTTGCCTTACATGCTCAGGGGCCTGGGTTTGATCCCTAGCACCAGAAAAAAATAATAATGAGGTAGGACTGGAGATATAGCTCAGTGGCTGAGTGCTCACTTATCATGTGCAAGGCGCTGGGTTCAATCCCCAGTAATGCAGAATCAAAACAAGGCAGAAAAAGAGGGCTCTGGCAACAGTCAGGAAACAGTTACAAACACGACTGACATTTATACAGATTGATCAATAATCACTATATGAATGTCTAAAGATACCAATTAAAAAGTCTGAGGTTGTCCAAGTATATTTTAAAAATTAAACTTGATATATGTTGTCTCCAGAAATCTACCTTAAATGTGAAGGCTCTAAAAGGCTAAAGGAAAGGGATAGATGGTGTGCAACGCTCATCAAAAGGAGTTGAAATAACTATGGACTTCAGACAAAGCAGACTCCAGAATGAAGGAAATGATCAAGAATAACACAAGGTGGGGATTGAAGATGGCGGCGAAGGGAGTGCATCACCCCCGTGCGTCGCATCACTGTGCGGCAGAAAGACGAGGTGAAACAGCTGAAGGCTGTCTAGTTGGGAAATGCCAGCGAAATTGAGGTGCTCCAGAATCTAGTAGAGGGATTTCCATCGCGTGAGGTTCGGCCGCAGGGGCTCAGACGCGGGCGATTTCTCTGCACAGAGGGTCGCATTGCCTGATCGGCGGATAGCCCCGCGGCTGGAGTCTGCGGCGCGCGCTGGGAAGCGGCGAGGTGCCGGAGCGGGGTTGCAGCGATTCGGATTCTGGGGGCTCCTGCCAGCGGCACAATGGCCGTGCTTAGTGCTGAGTTCTGGCTTTGAGACGGAGGAGAGAAGCGGTCCAGTTTGGTCTCGACACCGGTCGGACCACGGAGGAGGACAGCGGCCGCCATCTTGGAGAGCTGATGGAATCATCCCTGTTTTCTACTGATCTCGGCTCATTCAGCTACGGAACAGGTGATTTCAGGCTGGCATTTGCCTGCGTCTCGCAGACAGATCGCTCAGGCTCAGGGCTAGAGAACCTGTGGAGAATACTCCTTGGGGCTCGCTCCTAGAAAAGCGTGCACCGAGCTCTGAGCGGCAGGGTTCTGGTTCCCGCAGCTGCTTTGGCCCAGGGCTGGGGAACCCGCGGAGACTGCGTATTGAAGCCAGCTCCTAGTGGAGTGTTCATCGAGCTCGAAGTGGCTGGGTTCTGACCCCCGGAACAGTTTTGGCCCAGGGCTGGGGAACACGCAGGGTCTGCGTCTTTGAGCCTGCTCCCAGCAGAGCATGCACCGAGCTCGGAGAGCTTGGAGTGGCCGGGCTCTGGCTCCTGGAGCTGCTTTGGCCTAGGGCTGGGGAACCCGCGGAGATCGCTCCTTGGAGCCTGCTCCTAGAAGAACGTGCACCGGGCTCGGAGAGGCCGGGTTCTGGCTCCCAGAGCGGCTTTGGCCCAGGGACGGGGACCCCGCGGTAACTGCTTCTCGGTCCGGGTCCTGCTGGGTGCAGTGGGGGCCAGAGGGGCAGAGGGGAGCTGCCGCCTGCGCCCAGAACAGGCCAAGTGACACGCTGGCGTGGTATCACGACACCCCAACTGCAGCTGGGGCCAAAGAGAGTAGCCGCCTACGCCTGGAACAGGACCAGTGACCCCACGGTGCGGTAGCCAAGTCACCCCATTTGGAGTAGGGGCTGTGTAGAACCGCCGTCTGAGCCTGCAAGGTAGGCAGACCTGCGACCCACTGGCAGGACAGGCCCGGTAGCCTGCCAGCGTGGTGGACACGTAGCACCGAGGCAGTCACGTCACACTGGTTGGAGTGGGGGTGGAGCAGAGCCGCCGCCTGTGTCCGGAAAAGGCCCAGCGACCCGTTGGAGAGGCAGTCAGGTAGCCCCATTTGGAGTGGGGGCTGAGGAGAACTGCCGCCTGAGCCCGCAAGGCAGGCAGACCTGTGACCCACCGGCGGAACAGGCCTAGAGGCCTGCCAGCGTGGTAGACACGTCACACGTCACCACAATTGGAGTGGGGGCAGAGCAGAGCCGCCACCTGCGCCCTCAGGGTGGGCAGAGCTGCGACCGACCAGCGTGGTAGACAGATCACCCTAATTAGAGGAGGAGCACAGCCACTACCCGCCCTGAAAGGGAGATTTTCCAACTATACAAGAGCAATATAAATAAATAGGGGGAAAATTTCAAAAACACAACAGTTTCACCAAGCAGAAAGAAACGCGAGCAGTATCAAAAGACAAGGAAAGAAAGAACCACAAGCAATGCAGGTCAACTCAACTTTAGAAGAGGTAATAGCTGCAATAGATGGAATGTCAGATAAAGAGTTCAGGATATACATGCTTCAGATGATCTGGAGTCTCAAGGAAAACATGAGACAGCAAAATCAGACAATGAAAGATCACTTTGACAAGGAACTACATAAACAAATCCAGGAAGCAAAAGATCAATTACACAGGGAGATAGAGGTAATAAAAAACAAACAAATAGAAATCCTAGAAATGCAGGAAGCAATAAACCAACTTAAAAACTCAATTGAGAATACTATCAGCAGAGTAGATCACTTAGAAGATAGAACATCAGACAATGAAGACAAAGTATTTCAACTTGAAAAGAACATAGACAGCTCAGCAAGACTGCTAAGAAACCATGAGCAGAACATCCAAGAAATATGGGATAACATTAAAAGACCAAACTTAAGAGTCATTGGGATACAGGAAGGCACAGAGCTCCAAACCAAAGGAATAAACAATCTATTCAATGAAATAATACGAGAAAACTTCCCAGACTTGAAGAATGAGACAGAATCCCAAATCCTAGAAGCCTACAGGACGCCGAATGTGCAAAATCATAAGAGATCCACACCTAGACACATTATAATGAAGATGCCCAACATACAGAATAAGGAGAGAATTTTAAAAGCTACAAGAGAAAGGAAGCAGATTACATTTAGGCGTAAACCAATCAGGATAACAGCTGATCTCTCAACACAGACTCTGAAAGCTAGAAGATCCTGGAATAACATATTTCAAACACTGAAAGAAAATGGGTTCCAACCAAGAATCGTGTATCTGGCAAAATTAAGCTTCAGGATGGAAGATGAAATTAAAACCTTCCACGATAAACAAAAGTTAAAAGAATTTGCAGCTAGAAAACCATCTCTTCAAAAAATCCTTGGCAAAACATTACAGGAAGAGGAAATGGAAAATAACAATGAAAACCAACAGTGGGAGGTAGGACAGTAAAGGGGGGAAAGTAATCAAAGAGGAAAACAAATCAGGTTTAGTAACATTAATAAACAAATATGGCTGGAAGAACAAACCATATCTCAATAATAACCCTAAATGTTAATGGCTTAAACTCACCAATTAAGAGACACAGGCTAGTTGAATGGATCACAAAACATGACCCAACAATATGCTGCCTACAGGAGAAGCATTTGATAGGAAAAGATATACATAGACTGAAGGTGAAAGGTTGGGAAAAATCATATCACTCATATGGACTGCGGAAACAAGCAGGAGTGTCCATACTCATATCTAATAAAATAGATTTCAAGCCAAAGTTAATCAAAAGGGATAAAGAGGGACACTACATACTGCTCAAGGGAACCATACACCAACAAGACATAACAATCATAAATATATATGCCCCAAACAATGGTGCAGCTATGTTCATCAAGCAAACTCTTCTCAAGTTCAAGAGTCTAATAGACCACCATACAATAATCATGGGAGACTTCAACACACCTCTCTCACCACTGGACAGATCTTCCAAACAAAAGTTAAATAAGGAAACTATAGAACTCAATAACACAATTAACAACCTAGACTTAATTGACATATATAGAATATACCACCCAACATCAAGTAGTTACACTTTTTTCTCAGCAGCACATGGATCCTTCTCAAAAATAGATCATATATTATGTCACAGGGCAACTCTTAGACAATATAAAGGAGTAGAGATAATACCATGCATCTTATCTGATCATAATGGAATGAAACTGAAAATCAATGATAAAAGAAGGAAGGAAAAATCAGGCATCACTTGGAGAATGAACAATAGGTTACTGAATGATCAATGGGTTTTAGAAGACATCAAGGAGGAAATTAAAAACTTCTTAGAGTTAAATGAAAACACAGACACAACATATCGGAATCTATGGGACACATTGAAAGCAGTTCTAAGAGGAAAATTCATTGCTTGGAGTTCATTCCTTAAAAAAAGAAAAAACCAACAAATAAATGATCTCATACTTCATCTCAAAATCCTAGAAAAAGAAGAGCAAAACAACAGCAAAAGAAGTAAAAGGCAAGAAATAATTAAAATCAGAGCTGAAATTAATGAAATCGAAACAAAAGAAACAATTGAAAAAATTGACAAAACTAAAAGTTGGGAGGGGGGGGAACATGGCCGCCGACGAGGAAGCAGTGACTCTAATGTCTCCACATTAACGAGATAAAAAAGACCCTTTGGAACAGCGGCAGTCTTCACACGGAGGAACTCCTAGCAAAATTCCATGAAGAGGGGTCCTGCCGGGATCTGGTAGGTCTATTAGAAGTGTCGGTTTGTGGCCGCTGGGACTCGGGGCCCGGGGACTGTGGTACTTGCCGGCGGTCGCCTCCCCGGCCCCGGGCGCCGCTGGAGCTCGAGCCAGAAAAACACGGACCGGGACGTGGCGCGGCTGGCTAGAAGCCGGGAACGCCGGGGGCGGACAGAGCGACCAGGGCAGCGCTGGCTGTGGAGGCCGTGGAGGAGAGAGGCGTGGGAGCTCGAGGCAGAGACACACCGGAGAGAGCGAGCCAGCACCCCGCCATCATCCCGAAATAGCGAGAAGAGGAAGATGGCGGCGGGAAGTGAGTAAGCCTCTCCGTTTTCCGTGCCCCGCACCGCCGCGTCTGAAAAGCTGAGACTGACAGCCGCGCCGACTCAGCATTAAGCCATCCAGCCGAGGCGGCTGGTCAGCACTTCTCATTCTGCGGAGGTGGATGCCTGCCGGGCCTTCGTGGGTAGTGGCTGCAGGGTCCAGGCGGGGCTTGGGAGACAGTGGGGACCCGCCCGTGGCGTTGGTCGCCCGGCAGGGGGAGGCGAACTGTCGCCGTTTGCGGAGGACACCACTGTGGCAGAGGGCTGAAGTCGCAGGGCTGCAGCGCAGGAGATAACTTCATTGAAGCCTGCTGCTACAGGTGTGTGGACACCTGGCTTTCCCTCTCCATGCATCGGGGAAAACTTAAGAGCCCCTCCCAGCTCTCCCGTGAGTGCTACAGCCAGCCCGAGGGAGTCAGAGGTGGTGCAAGACTGCCGCTCCCGCCAGGGCTGACTGCTGAGGTCTCTTGCACCAGCTACGGAGGTGTGGCTACCGGAGGGCAAGTAAAATTCGCTGAGGATTCTCAGCACCAAGCTCTACAAAATTGGGGTCTGAGGGAATGGCAAACTGGAAGAGTGTGCCCAGTCATTCATGAAAACAGGGCTCCCGGGAGCAGCAGACATGGCGTGTAGCCAGTATTGCGGTGAGCGGCACCCGTGAGAGGGGCCTGGCTAGAGGAAATGTGGAAGGGATTGGACACAAGAGGAGGCCCTAGGCACTCAGGTTTGGAGACTCGCCCAGTCTGGGAGGAGCTGCTGCACAGTGATTGGTTCCCGCGTACTGACGGGAAAGACTTGACCTGGTGGGCACAGCGCCACCTAGTGGAAGAGAAATTAATCAAACTGTAAGACGGCATTTATTAGGTTTTTTTTTTTTTCTTTCTTGATTGGGGTTTTTCTTTCATCTTCATTTTTCTATCTTGGTTTTTTTTCCTTTCTCTTTTTTTTCTTCTTTCTCTTCTAATCTTAATTTTAATTTTTTTAAATTATTATTAATATATATTTTTTAAATTTTTGTTCTTTTTTAGTTCCTATTTCTTTCTTCTTTTGTCTGTTCATTTGTCTTATCCCCCTTCCTTGAATTCTACCTGCCTACTCTCATTCTCCTTAGTGACTTCTTCCCTTCCCTTCTAATACCTTTCCTCCCTAGCATCAAATAAATTTATAGGAATAAACAGTAACTCAGCAGTCAATCAGAACAAGAAGCAACATGAGCAGCTTCAAGAAACAAGGAAGAAAAGGAGTACAAACAATGCAGGATAGCCTAAATATTCAGGAGGACCTAGAGTCATCAGAAAAATGGTCATATAAAGACCTCAAGGAACACCTTAGACAGATGGAATGGAACATCAAAGAGGATACAAGACAGCAAATTCAAGAGCGAAAGAACACATTGAGAATGAGTTACATAAACACCTAAAAGAAGAAGTTAAGCATCTTTATCAGGAGATAGAGATTATAAAGAATAATCAAACAATAATTCTAGAAATGAAGAAAACGATAAACCAGATTAAAAACTCAATTGAGAGTATCACTAACAGAGTGGAACAAGTAGAAACCAGAACGTCAGATAATGAAGACAAAATATACCATCTTGAAAAGAGTCTAGCCAACTCAGAAAGGCTGGTAAAAAAATCACGAGAAAAACATCCAAGAGATTTGGGATAACATGAAGAAACCAAACTTAAGAGTCATCGGGATAGAAGAAGGTACAGAGATTCACACCAAGGGAATGAGAAACCTGCTGAATGAAATAATTACAGAAAACTTTCCAGAAATAAAAAAGGAAACAGATATACAAATTGAAGATGAATACAGGACACCGAGCACACAAAATCACAGTACACCAACGCCAAGACACATTGTTATGAAGATATCCAATATACAGAACAAAGAGAAAATATTAAAAGCTACAAGAGAAAGGAGACAGATTACATTTAGGGGTAAACCAATACGGTTAACAACGGACTTTTCATCACAGACACTGAAAGCAAAAAGGTCATGGAACAATGTATTTCAAACACTGAAAGACAATGGATGCCAACCAAGAATTCTGTATCCAGCAAAATTAAGCTTCAGGTATGACAACGAAATAAAGATCTTTCATGATAAACAAAAGTTAAAAGAATTTGCAGCCAGAAAACCTGCATTGCAAAGCATTTTGAGCAAAACACTACATGAGGAAGAAATGAAAAACAATAACCAAAACCATCAGTGGGAAGTGCCTCAGTAAAGACAGAGGGTGAGGGGAAAGATAATCACGGAGAAACAAACTAAATATTTTTTTTTTAATAATAAAAAAAAGGATAAACAATCAAACATGGATGGAAGTTCAAACCATATATCAATAGTAACTCTGAATGTTAATGGCCTAAACTCTCCAATAAAGCGACATAGGCTGGTATCATGGATTAAAAAAACAAATCCAACAATATGCTGCCTCTAGGAGACACATCTGATTGGAAAAGACATACACAGGCTGAAGGTGAAAGGATGGGAAAAAATATACCACGCACACAGTTCTCGTAAGCAAGCAGGAGTGGCCATCCTCATATCGAATAAAATCGACTTCAAGACTAAGTTAATCAAAAGGGATAAGGAAGGACATTATATACTGTTAAAAGGAACCATTCACCAACAAGACATAACAATTATCAATATTTATGCACCAAACAATGGTGCTGGGACATTCATAAAACAAATTCTCCTCAAGTTCAAGAATCAAATAGACCACAACACAATAATTATGGGTGACTTCAACACACCTCTCTCACCATTGGACAGATCCTCCAAACAAAAATTGAATAAAGAAACTATAGAACTCAATATCACAATCAACAACCTAGACTTAACTGACATATATAGAATATATCAACCATCATCAAATGGATATACTTTTTTCTCAGCAGCACATGGATCCTTCTCAAAAATAGACCATATATTATGCCATAGGGCAACCCTCAGTAAATATAAAGGGGTGGAGATAATACCATGCATTTTATCTGAACATAATGGAATGAAATTGGAAATCAATGATAAAAGAAGGAAGGAAAAATCCTACATCACATGGAAAATGAACAATATGTTACTGAATGATCAATGGGTTACAGAAGACATAAAGGAGGAAATTAAAAAATTCTTAGAGATAAATGAAAATACAGACACAACATATCGGAATCTATGGGACACAATGAAAGCAGTTTTAAGAGGAAAATTCATCGCCTGGTGGTCATTCCTCAAAAAAAGAAAAAAACAACAAATAAATGAGCTCACACTTCATCTCAAAGCCCTAGAAAAGGAAGAGCAAAACAACAGCAAATGTAGCAGAAGGCTAGAAATAATTAAAATTAGAGCGGAAATCAATGAAATTGAAACAAAAGAAACTATTGAAAAAATTAACAAAACTAAAAGTTGGTTTTTCGAAAAAATAAATAAGATCGACAGACCTTCAGCCATGCTAACGAAGAGAAGAAGAGAGAGAACTCAAATTACTAACATACAGGATGAAAAAGGCAATATCACAACAGATGCTACAGAAATACAGAAGACAATAAGAAATTATTTTGAAAACCTATATTCCAACAAAATAGAAGATAGTGAAGACATCGATAAATTTCTTAAGTCATATGATTTTCCCAGACTGAGTCAGGAGGATACACACAATTTGAACAGACCAATATCAATGGATGAAATTGAAGAAGCCATCAAAAGACTACCAACCAAGAAAAGCCCAGGACCGGATGGGTATACAGCGGAGTTTTACAAAACCTTTAAAGAAGAATTAAAACCAATACTTTTCAAGTTATTTCAGGAAATAGAAAAAGACGGAGGTCTTCCAAATTCATTCTATGAGGCCAACATCACCCTGATTCCGAAACCAGACAAAGACACCTCAAAGAAAGAAAACTACAGACCAATATCTCTAATGAACCTAGATGCAAAAATCCTCAATAAAATTCTGGCAAATCGAATACAAAAACACATCAAAAAAATTGTGCACCATGACCAAGTAGGATTCATCCCTGGGATGCAAGGATGGTTCAACATACGGAAATCAATAAATGTTATTCACCACATCAATAGACTTAAAAATAAGAACCATATGATCATCTCGATAGATGCAGAAAAAGCATTTGACAAAGTACAGCATCCCTTTATGTTCAAAACATTAGAAAAATTAGGGATAACAGGAACTTACCTTGACATTGTAAAAGCTATCTATGCTAAGCCGCAGGCTAGCATCATTCTGAATGGACAAAAGTTGAAGGCATTCCCTCTAAAATCCGGAACAAGACAGGGATGCCCTCTATCTCCACTTCTATTCAATATAGTTCTCGAAACACTGGCCAGAGCAATTAGACAGACGAAAGAAATTAAAGGCATAAAAATTGGAAAAGAAGAACTTAAATTATCACTATTTGCAGATGACATGATTCTATACCTAGAAGACCCAAAAGGGTCTACAAAGAAACTACTAGAACTAATAAATGAATTCAGCAAAGTGGCAGGATATAAAATCAACATGCATAAATCAAAGGCATTTCTGTATATCAGCGACAAAACTTCTGAAACGGAAATGAGGAAAAACACTCCATTCACGATATCCTCAAAAAAAATAAAATACTTGGGAATTAACCTAACAAAAGAGGTGAAAGATTTATATAATGAAAACTACAGAACCCTAAAGAGAGAAGTTGATGAACATCTTAGAAGATGGAAAAACATACCCTGTTCATGGATAGGCAGAACTTACATCATCAAAATGGCGATATTACCAAAAGTTCTCTATAGGTTTAATGCAATGCCAATCAAAATCCCAACGGCATATCTTGTAGAAATTGACAAAGCAATCATGAAATTCATATGGAAAAATAAAAGACCCAGAATAGCAAAAGCAATTCTAAACAGGAGGTGTGAATCAGGTGGTATAGCGATACCAGATTTCAAACTATATTACAGAGCAATAGTGACAAAAACAGCATGGTACTGGTACCAAAACAGGCCGGTGGACCAATGGTATAGAATAGAGGACACAGAGACTAATCCACAAAGTTACAACTATCTTATATTTGATAAAGGGGCTAAAAGCATGCAATGGAGGAAGGATAGCATCTTCAACAAATGGTGTTGGGAAAACTGGAAATCCATATGCAACAAAATGAAACTGAATCCCTTTCTCTCGCCATGCACAAAAGTTAACTCAAAATGGATCAGGGAACTTGATATCAAACCAGAGACTCTGCGTCTGATAGAAGAAAAAGTTGGCTCCGATCTACAGATTGTGGGGTCGGGCTCCAAATTCCTTAATAGGACACCCATAGCACAAGAGTTAACAACAAGAATCAACAAATGGGACTTAATTAAACTTAAAAGTTTTTTCTCAGCAAAAGAAACAATAAGAGAGGTAAACAGGGAGCCTACATCCTGGGAACAAATCTTTACTCCTCACACTTCAGATAGAGCCCTAATATCCAGAGTATACAAAGAACTCAAAAAATTAGACAATAAGATAACAAATAACCCAGTCAACAAATGGGCAAAGGACCTGAACAGACACCTCTCAGAGGAGGATATACAATCAATCAATAAGTACATGAAAAAATGCTCACCATCTCTAGCAGTCAGAGAAATGCAAATCAAAACCACCCTAAGATACCATTTCACTCCAGTAAGATTGGCAGCCACTATGAAGTCAAACAACAACAAGTGCTGGAGAGGTTGTGGAGAAAAGGGTACACTTGTACATTGCTGGTGGGACTGCAAATTGGTGCGGCCAATTTGGAAAGTAGTTTGGAGATTCCTGGGAAAGATGGGAATGGAACCACCATTTGACCCTGCTATTGCCCTTCTTGGACTATTCCCTGAAGACCTTAAAAGAGCATGCTACAGGGATACTGCCACATCGATGTTCATAGCAGCACAATTCACAATTGCTAGACTGTGGAACCAACCCAGATGCCCCTCAGTAGATGAATGGATAAAAAAATGTGGCATCTATACACAATGGAGTACTATGCAGCAATAAAAAATGACAAAATCATAGAATTTGCAGGGAAATGGACAGCACTAGAGCAGATTATGCTTAGTGAAGCTAGCCAATCCCTAAAAAACAAATGTCAAATGTCTTCTTTGATATAATGAGAGCAAATATGAACAGAACAGGGAGGAAGAGTAGGAAGAAAAGAGTAACATTAATCAGTGACATGAGATGGGAGGGAAAGGGAGAGATGAGGAAAATTGCATGGAAATGAAGGGAGACCCTCATTGCTATACAAAATTACATATAAGAGGCTGGGTGGGGAATGGGAAAATAAATAAGGAGGGAGATGGATTACAGTAGATGGGGTAGAGAGAGTAAAAGGGAGGGGAGGGGAGGGGGGACAGTGGGGGATAGGAAAGGGAGTAGAGTACAACAATTACCAATAGGGCATTATGTAAAATTGTGGATGTGTAACCGATGTGACTCTGCAATCTGCATTTGGGGTAAAATTGGGAGTTCATAACCCACTTCAGTCTAATGTATGAAGTATGATATGTCAAGTGCTTTGTAACGTTGTGAACAACCAATAAAAAAAAAAAGTTGGTTCTTTGAAAAAATAAATAAAATCGACAGACCCTTAGCCATGCTAACGAAGAGAAGAAGAGAGAGAACTCAAATTACTAGCATACGGGATGAAAAAGGCAATATCACAACAGACACTTCAGAAATACAGAAGACAATCAGAAATTATTTTGAATCCTTATACTCCAATAAAATAGAAGATAGTGAAGGCATAGATAAATTTCTTAAGTCATATGATCTGCCCAGATTGAGTCAGGAGGATATAGACAACCTAAACAGACCAATAACAATAGAGGAAATAGAAGAAACCATCAAAAGACTACCAACTAAGAAAAGCCCAGGACCGGATGGGTATACAGCCGAGTTTTACAAAACCTTTAAAGAGGAACTAACACCAATACTTTTCAAGCTATTTCAGGAAATAGAAAAAGAGGGAGAACTTCCAAATACATTCTATGAGGCCAACATCACCCTGATACCTAAACCAGACAAAGACACTTCAAAGAAAGAAAACTACAGACCAATATCTCTAATGAACCTAGATGCAAAAATCCTCAATAAAATTCTTGTGAATCGGATTCAAAAACATATCAAAAAAATTATACACCATGATCAAGTAGGATTCATCCCTGGGATGCAAGGCTGGTTCAATATACGGAAATCAATAAATGTTATTCACCACATCAATAGACTTAAAAATAAGAACCATATGATCATCTCGATAGATGCAGAAAAAGCATTCGACAAAGTACAGCATCCCTTTATGTTCAAAACTCTAGAAAAATTAGGGATAACAGGATCATACCTCAACATTGTAAAAGCAATCTATGATAAGCCACAGGCCAGCATCATTCTGAATGGAGAAAAATTGAAGACATTCCCTCTAAAATCTGGAACAAGACAGGGATGCCCTCTCTCACCACTTCTGTTCAACATAGTCCTCCAAACACTGGCCAGAGCAATTAGACAGACGAAAGAAATTAAAGGCATAAAAATAGAAAAAGAAGAACTTAAATTATCACAATTTGCAGATGACATGATTCTATACCTAGCAGACCCAAAAGGGTCTACAAAGAAACTATTAGAGCTAATAAATGAATTCAGCAAAGTGGTAGGATATAAAATCAACACGCATAAATCAAATGCATTCCTGTATATCAGTGACAAATCCTCTGAAACGGAAATGAGGACAACTACTCCATTCACAATATCCCCCCAAAAAATAAAATTCTTGGGAATCAACCTAACAAAAGAGGTGAAAGACTTATACAATGAAAACTACAGAACCCTAAAGAGAGATATAGAAGAAGACCTTAGAAGATGGAAAAATATATCCTGTTCATGGATAGGCAGAACTAACATTATCAAAATGGCGATATTACCAAAAGTCCTCTATAAGTTCAATGCAATGCCAATCAAAATCCCAACAGCATTTCTTGTAGAAATAGATAAAACAATCATGAAATTTATATGGAATAATAAAAGACCCAGAATAGCAAAAACAATGCTAAGCAGGAAGTGTGAATCAGGCGGTATAGCGATACCAGACTTCAAAGTATACTACAGAGCAATAGTAACAAAAACAGCATGGTACTGGTACCGAAACAGGCGGGTGGACCAATGGTACAGAATAGAGGACACAGTAACCAATCCACAAAACTACAACTATCTTATATTTGATAAAGGGGCTAAAAGCATGCAATGGAGGAAGGATAGCATCTTCAACAAATGGTGCTGGGAAAATTGGAAATCCATATGCATCAAAATGAAACTGAATCCCTTTCTCTCGCCATGCACAAAAGTTAACTCAAAATGGATCAAGGAGCTTGATATTAAATCAGAGACACGGCGTCTGATAGAAGAAAAAGTTGGCTATGATCTACATACTGTGGGGTCGGGCTCCAAATTCCTCAATAGGACACCCATAGCGCAAGAGTTAACAACTAGAATCAACAAATGGGACTTACTCAAACTAAAAAGTTTTTTCTCAGCAAAAGAAACAATAAGAGAGGTAAACAGGGAGCCTACATCCTGGGAACAAATCTTTACTCCACACACTTCAGATAGAGCCCTAATATCCAGAGTATACAAAGAACTCAAAAAATTAGACAATAAGATAACGAATAACCCAATCAACAAATGGGCCAAGGACCTGAACAGACACTTCTCAGAGGAGGACATACAATCAATCAATAAGTACATGAAAAAATGCTCACCATCTCTAGCAGTCAGAGAAATGCAAATCAAAACCACCCTAAGATACCATCTCACTCCAGTAAGATTGGCAGCCATTATGAAGTCCAACAACAACAACTGCTGGACAGGATGCGGGGAAAAGGGTACACTTGTTCATTGTTGGTGGGACTGCAAATTGGTGCAGCCAATTTGGAAAGCAGTATGGAGATTTCTTGGAAAGCTGGGAATGGAACCACCATTTGACCCAGCTATTTCCCTTCTCGGTCTATTCCCTAAAGACCTAATAAGAGCATGCTACAGGGACACTGCTTCATCGATGTTCATAGCAGCACAATTCACGATAGCAAGATTGTGGAACCAACCTAGATGCCCTTCAATAGATGAATGGATAAAAAAAATGTGGCATTTATACACAATGGAGTATTACTCTGCATTAAAAAATGACAAAATCATAGAATTTGGAGGGAAATGGATGGCATTAGAGCAGATTATGCTAAGTGAAGCTAGCAAATCCTTTAAAAACAAATGCCAAATGACTTCTTTGATATAAGGGGAGTAACCAAGGACAGGGTAGGGACGAAGAGCTTGAGAAGAAGATCAACATTAAACAGGATGAGAGGTGGGAGGGAAAGGGAGAGAGAAGGGAAATCGCATGGAAATGGAAGGTGATCCTCAGGGTTATACAAAATTACATATAAGAGGAAATGAGAGGTAAGAGAAGAATAATACAAGTGGAAGAAATGATTTACAGTAGAGGGGGTAGAGAGAGAAGAGGGGAGGGGAGGGGAGGGGAGGGGAGGGGAAGGGGGATAGTAGAGAATAGGATAGACAGCAGAATACATCAGACACTAGAATGGCAATATGTAAATCAATGGAAGTGTAACTGATGTGATACAGCAATCTGTATACGGGGTAAAAATGGGAGTTCATAACCCACTTGAATCAAACTGTGAAATATGATATATTAAGAACTATGTAATGTTTTGAACGACCAACAATAAAAAAAAGAATAACACAAGGCACTATGTAATAAGGAAAGGATCAAGCCTCCAGAAAGACATAATCAATAACTAAAGTTTACCATCTGTCTACACAGTTTTTCCCCAAGGGATTTTAAAATAATTACTGTATGATACAATTTAAGCAAAATAAACCCTACTGACAAAAGGAACAAGAAAATAAAAACCTGCAAACTCTTTGTAATAATCATACTGTTAGTAATAACATTGGTATCGTTCTAAAACTATTACACACATATACACAACTACAAAGAACAATGTCCTACCATCAGGTACTCACAGCTAAGCTCAAGAGACAGGCATGAAAGGTGATAATTATGGCAGCATAAGTAAGATAATAGGGATATGAACAAGATGCTGGAGTAAGAACAATGAGGACATCTTTTAACTTTTCATGATAAGGCGAGGGAGAGTTTCCTAGAAGAAGTAACAACTGACCTTTATATGAATTTCCTGTAAAAAGTGAAACCTAAGGAGCTTAGACTTGAACCTGCGGATGATGATACACTATGGATGCTTTACATCAAATACAGGACATGATCAGAATTTCAAAGATCATGAGTGCTACAGTGGTGTGGAGGATGGAGGAGGATTCTAAAGAGAGGGAGGCCACTATTAAAAAGCTTAACAACTAGCTGGGCACATGGTGCATGCCTGTAATCCCAGCACCTGGAGAGGCTGATACAGGAGGATCGTGAATTCAAAGCCAGCCTCAGCAAAAGCGAGGCACTAAGCAATTCAATGAGGCCCTGTTCTAAATCAAATATAAAATATAGCTAGGGATGTGGTTCAGTGGTTGAGTGTCCCTAGGTTCAACCCCTGCCACCCAAAAAAGAAAGAAAGAAAAAAGCTTACCAACTGCTCTATATATTATTTCCCACCAAAAGGAATCAAGCTTCTTATAGAAATAGCCATGTGTAAGGCAAGAAATGGAAAAGATGAACTTGGATAGTCTTGTCATGGCAGAGAGCAGGTAAGCCATCAAAACCCAGGAGGGTCTTGCCAAAAGCCACTCACGTGGTGGATTGAAGTACATCAGATTGATTAAATTCTATGAAGTCATAATACCACAATCGATAAACTACTCAATGAGAGAATCTAGGGAAAAATTATTGTTTTGGAAAGTGGTAAGAGGGAAAGAAATTTAGACACTTATCCTTCCTTTTCCAAATGAATTCTATCTCAAAGTTACAAAATAGTTGATGGAAAAATCTTTTTTAAAATGGAGAATTCCAGCTAACACATGCAGAAGGAATGATAGAATTAAATGTTACCATTTTTTTGCAACCCATAAGAAAAGACAATGAGTATAAGCAATGATCACAATGGCTAAAACCACTGGGTGAACAGCAGATGGGGAACTTTATAAGGGCGGATCAGGTTGGTGAACTTGAATCCACTCATCCTCTTGACAACACACAGAGACATGGGACTCACAACCCAATATTATAGAAAGTACATACCACCACCTGTGTGCTACTCTTTCCAAAAACTTGAACCTAAATCTGACCAAGCCTCTAGACCCAATTACCAATTCACCAAAAGTACAGGGACAGAGAAGAATGTTAGATGATACAGCAGCTGACATATTGCAGATTTAAAGAGACTTAAGACATAGATGTGTGCATCCTATTAGGATCTTAATTCAAACAAAGAGACTTAAAAATATTAGAAAATTAGGCAAATTTGGATAGTCAGTGTTTGATGGTTATGGAATTATTGTCAGTATTTTAGGTGTGATAATGAAATCATGGTTGTGTTTTCTAAAATCCTTCTATTTTGAGATGCATACTAGAGTATTTATGGATAAAAGTATATGATGTCTGGAATTTGTTTTAAAATGAACTGGTTGGGAGTAGGAGGGAGAGGAGGGTAAAAGGATGGATTTATAGATGAAATAATATTGATTAATATAAGTTATAACTACCTGTGGTTCTGCTAGGGATTCGATACACTATTCCCTTTTATTTTATATTTACTTGAAATAATTTTATAATAAAACTTTCTAAAGAACATATTTCTGGGCCTGCTGCAGACCTTCTGAATTAGAATCTCTGAGCTCAGGACTCATTTATGTGTTTTACCAACAAGTTCCCCAGCGGATTCCACAGCACACCACGTCTAAGAAACAGTGGTCTCTGCCCATCAGCCCCTCCCATTTACAATTCTACTTCCAACCTTTCCTCTACATCCAAACCTGTTTTTCAAAATGCCCACTTGACATCTGCACAGACGCCCATAGGCATCTCAAATTGCACATGGCCAAGAAGAGGTACTGCTTAGCTCAAAATCTGTTCATTCCTAGACTTCCCCATCTTCTTAAATAGGACCATGACTTAGCCTGTTGGTGAAGCTAAGAATCCAAGGGGTTCTTCATTCTTTTCTGACTTCCATTCCCTACTTCCAATCCATCTGCAAGTCCGGTTTGCTTTCCTTTCAACACACATCTTGACTCTTTTCCTTCCTCTCCATCCCCAAGCCACCACCATTTTACAGCTTTCCCAGGTCCTAACACTGTACCCCCACCCACACCCCTAACCCTAACACAAATCCTATCACTGCTGCAATAATTGGCCTAACAAACCACCCCAGACACAGTGGCTGAGGATAAGAAGCATTTCTTTCCCTGGGTCACAGGTGTGTGGTGACTGGGCAGCTGCAGCTCATTTACACTACTTTCAGTTCTGCCTTAAAGATCTCTTCCATCTCCTCCAACCAGATACATTGTTCCCATGGTGATGGAAGGAGTCCAAGTGAGACACGCTGCACACACACATCCTACATCACAGCCTCTCTCATGGTCAGAGCAACTCACACAGCCAGACCCAAGTCAGTGAACAAGGAGATGTACTCTGCTCCAGTCAGAAGAGGATCAAGAGTAGATGTTTACTGGAAAATACACCACAGGGGCCAGGAACACTGACTGTTGGGACACAATGAGATTTCTGAGAGGAAGGAAGTCTAGGAGGAGAAGAAGGACCAGGGCCATGACCCAGGACACACCAAAGGCCTTGAGACCAGATGGAAAAGCAGAAGTCAGGAAGGAGACTGAGAAACTAGTAATGAAGGAGGAAAACTGGGAAAGGGTAGTGTCCCAGAAGCCAAGAGAAGGAGCAAATGGAAAACTGGGTTGAGGAAGACCCTGAATACAATAGAGAGAAAAATGATGATTTGGTTTGGCACCATGGACTGGGGGTTCTGACCATTGGAGGTAGTGGAGATGGAAGGCTGAGGGAAGTGGTGGGAGAAAGAGTGGGTGTGAGCTGGTAGGTTTTGTGACTATAACCAACCCTTTTCAGAAGTGTCTCTTTGATGGAACATCAGGGCTGTAACTAGAGAGTGTTGTGAGAGCATGCACAATATTTTTAAAATTAGGAATGTTAGAATCTCCATGGGAAGTTTCCATGGGGCAGGAGAAACTTCCTCAACTGAAACCTCAGTTTCCTGAGGATGTCACCCCTTCCACAACCCCCTTAAGAGCACAGCCTTTCCCCTCTCATATCTCATGTTGCACTCGTTTTGTTGGAAGTGGCCATGTGATCAGCTAAAACACCCCTCCTTCACGTGATCTTACAGATAAGGATTCCCAAGAAATACAGAGTTCTGGAATGATATGCTGAGACTGCTGATCAGGGGCCACCCCTTCCTGCCTATCTCCTCCTCTTTCCTGCCTGGAGTGTGAATGTGACATGTGGAGGTGGAGATGCCATCCCCCAACTGTATGCTATAAGCCGGAAGTTACTTCACTTCTCTGTTTCTTACGTATAAAGTAGGGATAATAATCATATCTGTCTCATAAAATTATTGTGATGGCTAAGTGATAATACACCTAAGCACTTAGAAATGTGTCTGGTTCATAGTAAATGCTTAGTAAACATCAGTAATATTCTTACTTTAAAGGAGACAGTATTAACATATCAAAACACAACTGGTACACCTCTCTTCCCCTGTAGGATGCTAAGACTATCATTAATAACTTTCAGTAGTTTATAGCAACAAGCATTCATATCTTGCTCACAGACTTGCAAATTCTCTGGGGGAAGTAGAGAGCTCCTCAGGCTACCCAAGAGGCTCCAGTAGGCATCATTCTGGGACAAGTGACTACTTGGGGCTTGTTCTAGGTAAGTCAGGAGTCCTAGAGTACAGTCGGGCCAAGCCACCTGAGCACAATGAAGGATTCTGGGAGGATGTGGCATATGTCATCCATTCACGTTCCATCAGCCAAGACAGTCCAATGGCCAAACCCCAAATCAGTGGGAAGGGAAGGCAGAGCAGTGTGGAAGAGGAAGGGAGCATTCTGAATAAGCAGAACCATTCATGTTGTGTTTTGGATACAAAGTGTCCCCCAAAAATTCCTATTAATGAAGGAATGTTTAGAAGTGAAAAGATTAGATTATGAGAACTGTAACCTAATCAGTAGATTACCCCACCCAATGGATTAATAATTTGAGTGGACTAACTAGGCGGTAACTGTAGGCAGGTGAGGTGCAGCTGGAGGAAGTAGGTCACTGGGTGCGTCTTGGGGGTTTATGTTTTGTCCCTGAGGCCTCCTCCATCTCTCTCTCTCTCTCTCTCTCTCTCTCTCTCTCTCTCTCCTTCCTTTCTGTCATGAGCTGAGCAGACTTCTTTCACCACACCTTCTGCCATGATGTTCTGCCTCACCTCAGGCCCAGAGCTATGGAGTTGGCCGGCCATGCACTGAACCTCTGAAACTGTGAGCCGAACATAAACTTTTCCTCCTCCAGTTGTTCTTGTCAGGGATTTTGGTTACAGCAAAGAAAAGCTGACTAACACCATCCATTGCTCATACCAGTAAATAATTGTAACCACGAGTTAGGATTGGGAAGTACAGAGCCCCCGGAGATAATGCAGTGGAGGCAGACCACTCCTGATAATCTAAAGGGATTCACCCTGCACCTTCTCTTCTGTGCTGCTCATTCATCCATTCCAGGGACCACAGCTGGCACCCAGGTCTCCACAAGCTGTGCCAACTTCCTGCTGTGGTGGGTCTGCCTGCCTGTCATCAGTACTGGGAAGTTGTACGGCCACATTGAGCCACTTCTGCCTTGCTTTCATATCTTTCCTTCTCCTACCGCTCCACATTGGCCTGGCTTCATGACGGATATCAGTAGCTACTCATTGCCCAAGTGAGAAGCCTAAACATCCCTGCCCCCACTGCCCACTGACTGGCCACAGCCAGTGAATACCAAGGCTGGGGAACTGAGTATCTCAGTAATTCCTCAGTATCTCTTGAGCCTTTCTCACAGCTGAGTACCTATTCCAAGCCATTAGGATTCCTCTCTCCCAAAGATTACGCCTTCCAGCAGCCAACCCACCTCCTACCATCACAATATGGCCACAGTGATCTCCCCCAAATGCAAATTTAGTCCTGTATGCTCAAAACTCAGGTGAGATAAATTTCTGAGCAAAGACTGTTGTGTCTGAATAGAATCACCTGCCACTCCTTCCTCAGTTTCTCTGAGCAACCAGGCCAGGTTCCAGCCCCCAGATGTACTATAATGCTCTCCTCTTTGCTCTTGCCTCTGTTTTTTTGTACCACCCCTTCAGCCCCCTTTCTGGTTAATCCAGCTCCTCCAAGGAGGCCTGAGAATACTAGCCTCCCAGGTTCAGTCACATGCCCCCCATGGTTCCCTCAGTACCCACACTTCTCCCAATGTCCCCCCTGTGCTACATTCACTTCAGATTGCACACTTCTAGAGGACCAGAATTGGGTGGTTCATTAGTGTGTCCACAGTGCCTGTCCAAGACAAGAGCCACACTGAACCCAGTTGTCCCCTCTCAGAAGGTGAGGAGGACAACAATAATAGTATTTTGCTATTAGTTGTGTGGTGAGGATTAAATGAAATAACACATGGAAAATGTGCCTATCCCAGTGAGAATACTAGTTTGGTCAATACATAAATAGTAAATAGCTATTATTATAATACCATTAGTATTAAAGATTTTATTGAAGCCTGAAGTATACTCAGAAAAAAAACACACAAACCTATAAGAGAACACAGCTTAGCATATCTTCATAAAGGAACACACCCTTATGACCAGTCCCTAGATAGCATTAATCTTAAACTCAACTGTCACCTCAGAGAGGCCCTCCCCACAGCCCCTATCACTGTAGTACTTCACATTCTATATGATCTAATCATATCACATGTAATGTCTACCTCCCCTCACCCCAATGTATGCTCAAAAACCGAATGAAGTATTCCCATTTTCATTTATTTACCACCACCCCCAGGTGCTGCCCCTCTGCCATGTGGGAGAATTCTTGCCTTTCCAGCTTAAGTATACCGGTGAGCAGCGCTGGGCAGGGCCAGCGGCACCTGGGGGACTGAGCAGTGCAGGGTTAGCACTTGGTCCTGCCCTGCAGCGCGATCCGCACCTTCTGGGCCTCAGACTTTTCCCCCCACTTCTCCCCTGCAATCTGGGTCCTTCCCACCCCTCCCTCTCCACTTTTCATTCAATAATTGAAATAACAAAACAAAATTGTAGTAATAGTCTTTTCCGCCCTCGGAGATCATCACTGCCCAATGGCATCTGTCAAGGGCTATCCCGAGGACCCAAGCCTTCCGGGAGATGGCCGCTTTCCATCTTGCAGCCACGCACCTGGCCAAGCTCCTCTCCCGCCTGCTAAAGGAGGCTTTTACCAATCACCCTGCCACTTCACCCACAGAGAAGGTGAGGCTGCTAGAGGTGGCCCCAGCCTCTTAGGTCTCTGACTTTCAAATCCCGCAGTCCTGGCCACACCTCAAGGGCATGCGATGACCCTCAGTCTTGACCCTTTCTCTTCACCCACCGTGGCAGTCCGGAAGAATGTGCCTGGGGCTGTTCTGGGCACTGGGCATGAGATTGTGAGCAAAGTTCCTGCAGAAACAAACGGGCTAATGAACTTGGCAGCCGTCAGAGCAAGAAGGAGCCCTCACACAGAGTGGCCAGGCAGAGCCTCTCCGAGAAGGCGACACTTAGTTGAGATCAGGGTGATGGGAAGAAGCAGGCCACGCAGGGAGGTTGGGAGGGGTAGATAGTAAAGAGTTCCAAGAAGAGGGAAAAGCAAGTGCTCAGCTCCTTTTACACCCATGACCTCATTTAATCAGCGTCCAAACCTTGATGGGGGCGGATCTTTGCCCCATTCCACAGAAGAGGAAGCTGAGGCCCAGGAAGATTACGGAATTTACAGAGCTGGGATTTGAACCCTGCGCTGCGAATGAGTCCCGACTCTGCCCAGCCGGCATTTCGTGCAGCCTCCTTCTTCCAGCACCGTGACCTTAACTCGGCACGTGCTGGTCCCTCGCCCCCCCTCCCCACATTGTTCCACTTAGCCCTGCTTGTGTCGTGGGGGAGGGGGTGCCGGGGACTCTCCCTAGGATCGCGGGAAGCGGTGCCCAGTTTGGGGTCCAGAGTTAGACTCCCGCCGCAGCCTAGCGTTAGGGACCCGGCCCACCGGCCCCGCCCCCTCCCGGCCTGGCCGGCGCTGCCTCTGTCCATGGTCAAAGCACCCGGGGTAATCCGCCTTTCTCTTCCGCCCGCCGAGCCCCATTCATATTCTAATCACAGCGCGGCCGACCCGCGAACTGCCACTTTATCGGGGCCCGCGGGAGATGCAGTCTGCCCCCCCACTTCCACTTCCAGCCCCCCAGCCCTCTGCCCCCCTCCTTCTGCACTTTACACTCCGCCAAGGAGGGGGTCCCTGGGAAAACTGCGTCCCCACTTGGACGCTGGGCTTCTCACAAACTTCGAGGTTGGCTGTGGGGATGAGGGGGGTAGCGAGGGGGAAGAACGGGGGTGGGGGATGAGAGCAGAGGAGGGAAGGACCGAGATGCGGACAGACTGACAGACAGAGTTACGGGAAGAGGCGCGGGGGTGGGGTGGGAGTCAGAGAGACCAAGGGGATGGAGACAGAGGCAGCGTCCCAGGGAGAGACAAAGAGACGTGGGGGGCAGGGGCTGGACAGAGAGACGAGCAGCCAAAGAAGGAGAAAAAGAGGGAGAGAGAGGAGGAGAGACTGGAGACCCCAGAGAGGGAGAGAGACAAGAAAAGGAGGGAGGCAGGGTTAAGGACGGAGACCCAGAGAAAGACAAAAAGTTCTGGAGGAGAACCAGCCCCTCACCCCTCCCAAGCGTCCTTCTCCACACTCAGTTTGGGGATAGGGTCTTAAGGCTACTACTGCTCCCCCAACCCACCCTTTCCCCTCAGCGCCTTCTACTCCTCCACGCGTGTTCGCGGAACTGCGTGGAAAGGACTCAAAATAGGTCCCCTCTGCACCCACAGGGTCCTCACCCACCTCCAACCCAGGAAGAAAAGAGGAGGCGGCACAGAAGGACAGAGAAACGAGTGGGGCCCACTCGTGGCCGCGCAGGAGTCTCCCCAGGCTCCTTAGAGTCCCCCGCCCCACCTTGCGGGGGCCTGATCGGGGGAGGGGTCGGAAGGGGGAGGGGGCCACATCTAAGCCAATTTTGATTTCGCCTATAATGAGTGCCTAGCGAAGGCTGGAGAAGGCCTCTGGAACTTTAAATAAGAAAAACGTTGCTAATGCTATAATAGAAGGGGGAAGTCGGAGGGCTGGGATTGCGTCGCTCTGAGCCCCCCTTTTCGGAGGCGGCTTTTCTTATTCAAAACAGGCCCACAATGGGCTTCACAGTGCGCCTCGCCACGGCCCCATCTGACGAGCGGCCATTCATCAGGCCGGCTGGCCTATCAATGACATTGCTCCCATCGGGGCTCCTATAAAATGATGCTTTTTCCCATGAAACATCCGCAAACATTTTGACGGGTTTGGCTTTGCCCGGCTGGATTACTGAGTGTCCCTTCGCTTGCTCGCTCTTTCTCTCTCTCCCCCTTCTCCTAGCTCTCCTTTTTCTCTTTTTTTTTTTCCACCTCTCTCTCTTTTCTTTCCTCTTCTTTCTCTTTCCTTCCTCCTTTATCCTTTTGCCCTCCACTCTTTGCGTCTGTCTCCTCCTTCTTCTCCCCTCCCTCACTCCCTGGGCATCTCTAGCACAGGGGATCCCCAAACATCAGGACTTTGGGGGGGCGCCTGTGCTGTCCATGGGAAGAGCATGCATTGTGGGTTACTGGAGGAACCCGACATGGATTCCACAGGTTAGTCCTTCTGGTGGGGGGTTGGGGGAAGACATTGGGAGGGAAGGAGAAGGGAGAAGGGGAACTTTAGAAAGAGTTGCAAAAAGTTCAGATGGGTCATCTTGACAGTGGAACCCCAGGAAATACGGAAAGCGTGCAGAACTTTTCAATCTGGCAAAAATGTGGAAGTGGATATGTGGAAGTGTGTGTGCGTGTGTGTGTGTGTGTATAACGTGTGTGTGTGTGTGTGTGCGCGCGCGCGCGCGCGCGCTCAAAGGAGCGCGCTTTCGCTTGCCCCGACACAAAGTTACGTAAAGATGCGCTAACTCGCTGGGAGCTCGAGATGCCACTTGCCGTAACTTTGCGAGCCGATGGTCCCCTCCTGGGCCCCGCTCCTCCCCAGGGTTTGGGGGCCCGGAATAGCGGAGCGCTCGGATTCCTTTGGCGAGGGCCGGGAAGCCGAGCAGAACGCCCCAGAGGCGGGGGAGGGTGACGGCTCGCACAGTGCCTGGGAGGTGGGGACCGAGGCTGGTGGAGACGCGCAGCTGGAGGGAGTGGCGGCTGCGAACCCGGTGGTCCTGGGGAAACCAAAGCATTGGGAGATGGGAGTCCAGCTGTCCCAGGCGAGCTGTGCAGTCTTCCAGCAGGGAAGGGGCACCCACCGACCCACTCCTCTCCGAGGCGGTAACCTAGAGGGAAGCAGAGCAGGGCGCAGAGCAACAGGAGAGGCCTGGCGTTGAGGTCTGCAAATAGTTTGGGGGCTGCTGCTGGTGGACATCGCGTTTTAGGGGCGCTGTGCACTTAACAATAGAGGAAGGAAGACCAGGAATCTCCTCCAACGAAAATGCCCAACATCTCGGTTCCTTCTCCAGTGGACTATTCCTGGACTCCTAGAACCTTTGGGGAGCCACCAAACTTCTAGATCTGAGTTTTACTCTCCCTGCTTCCCTTCTAAGTGGAAGGTGTCTTAAAGTTCACCCCTCCCCAGCGGCAGCCTCCAACCAGGTCACTCCTATGCTGGCTGGGCTGCAGCTTTGGGGTTTCTTGGGGTGAAGGAGTTGGAGCAGTAGGGGCAGCCTGAGTAAAGGCAACAACTTGGTTAGAAGCTTGGGAGGATGCCTGGGAACACCGACTACTGGGCATTGCAACTATGAGCAACAAGTGCCCTCTGGCCTAAACTGTCCCCAAACACACACGTCCCTTCCTTGAGCAAATCAACAATCAAATGGAATCTTTGCCTGCCTATACCCTAGGCCGTTGGAAAAGGGTGTGTGGTGGGGCTGGGGTCATCTGGTTATGGCTCTAGATGGTCTTTCCCCAGTCCCTGCAGGAAGATTTCAGGTCTCTCCTGGCCTTTGCTGCAGGCCCTGGTGGCCCTGTTGCTTGGGACACCAAATCCACTAATGGTGGGAGAGCATCTTTTAGTTTCCAGGCTAATTATCTATCTCTGATCCCAAGTCCCTCCCTGATTACTCTGCCCTGGCTGGGTGTGAGCCACCAGGGAGTGGGGGAAAGGCTGGGACCCCATGTCCTCTGTCCTAAATGTGATGACAAATGAAGGCAAGAAGACATGTCATCTGCCACCAAGGCTTGGCAATTGGGACTACAGGCTGCCAAGCTGGCACTCAGAGAGGGAAAGAGCCCTTCCATATTTTTTATCTCAAGTTCTTGGGAAACTGCCCCTCCAGAGCACCCCAACATTAAAAAAAATATATTTGACCCAATTAAAACCATTTCTGCAAATCTGTGGCTAAATATTTGCAGGGGGCCCATGCAAGGTCTTGGGGTATCCTCACACCCTAAACCTACTGTGTCCCAGCTGGGGTTTTTATCTGATCTCTCTACAGGACTGGAACACCTTGGTACTTTCTGCTGATGGCTGTGTGTCTGTGGATATGTTCTGTTTTATGTCCTAGGTGTATCTGGTGGTCGTGGGGACGATGGATCCCACCACCTTAAGTTGCAAACACCCAAAAGGTTTTTAAACCCAAATCCTTTTCCCACCCACCCGCCTTTCATACATATGAAATATCCCTAGGTCACTCTTCTGAACTCAAAATCAAAAGTTTGGAGAAATGACAACGTTGAGAAATTATTCAAGACGCACCAGGTGACATTTCACTGGGCCGTGCAAACGGATAAGCACAGTGCGGCTGGACGTGGTCCGGTCCAGGACCCTTCCCTCACCTCCCTTCCAGAGAATTTAATCCAATTAGCTTTTCTTCTGGGTTTCCCTTGTTATGTAAAGGTCCTTTCTCACTGGCTTGCACAGACCAGCGCTCCGTGTAGCAGTTTGATTCTCCTTCTTTTATATAAGATCGCGCACGACCAGAAACACGAATATAGTTATTATTTCATTCCGAAAGGGATCGAACAAGCAAGTGCTGGAGCGCAATCCGAGTGTCCAGGATCAGAGGCCGGCGAGCGGAGTCACCGTCCCTTACTCTTAAAAAGGAAAATCCCCGCGAAGTGCCTCGGGCCCGGGAGAACAGTTTTTCAGGGGCCGGGGCTCTAGTGGCCTGCTTTGGGGCCACTTCAGTGTGACCTGCGAAAACTCTCCCCTTTGTTCCGCGCACCGAGCTGGTAATATATTCCTTGAGTTTTTCCAAAATACTCAACAAGTGTGGAGCTAAGACAATGGGCCCGTCGGGGGAGGCCAGAGAGCCGGCGCGCGCCTCCTGGGCCCTCCGCTCGCTAGCTGCCCAGCCCGACAAAGCAAAGCTCCTCTCCGAGACTACTCTGGCCGCAATGCGAAGCTCGGGCAGGCTGCAAAGGCAGCAAGCGCGCGCAGCGGCGGACAACGCACAATCCGGCGGGTGCGCGGCATCCCATGAGCCCCACGCCGCAACCGCACGCCGAGCAAAAATGGGTGCTGAGTCGGGCGTAGCCTGCTCTCTCCACGCGAGCGTGCGAGTCCGATCCCGTCTGTCCTATTCAGGAGAGCGTTGCTCAGTTACTCGAGTTACCGGGAAATTCGAGAACGAAGGAGGGAACGTGGGTAGAATTTTGGGCCACAGAGAACTTTGTGCAAAGTGGGCCAGGCCCGGGTTAGTCGCCTGCGCGAGGTGTTTCTTGTTAAACGGGATGCAGCCTTGGAGAGGTGCACTGCAGAGCTTGAACTGGAATCTTCTGTCCTACTCACTTTCCGCCCGCGTCTCCAGAGCCCGGAACTGGGGCAGTCAAAATACTCCTGAAGCCGGCTCTGAATATCCTGGGTCCCATCGGTGGGGGAGGGGGCACGCTGTTCTACAGACCCCAGCAAAAGGCCCCGCGCGGTTCCGTGGGCCGAGAGGTGGGGATGTCTAGTCGTTTTTGCGCTGTCCCCACGGGGGCAGAGCGCGCCCCAGGGGAACAGGGCCGGGCCTCCTCCATGCCCTGCAGGCGAAACCCTGGAGAAGTAGCAGCCTCTCGGGCCTAGGGAACCCGTCTACTGGTTCGGGGAACTCGGGAAAAGAGCTTTATGCCTTGCTTCCGCGTCTGGACCAGGCTGTCTCCCCCTCTGCGGGCGTGTGTGTGGCCGGCGAGGGGGGCCTGCGTGCTCCCACCTCTGCCACCTGCTAAGCGCCGGCGTCTGGGTTTGACAGCAGGGTCAAGTGAGTGTCGCGTCGTCCCGGGGCTCCCAGGACCCTGCAACTTCAGCCCCCGTCGACGCGGACACCACACGCAGGCCGAACCCCAAAGCCCCGCACGCGATTCTGCACGGCGGCCTGGGACAGCGCGCTTTCCCACTCTGCCTGCGGGACCCAGAGACCCGGAAAAGTTAGCAGGGGCCGCTCGGCGGCTCGGGCCTGGGATTTCCATAGCTGCGCCCGCCCCCCTCCCCAGCGCGTCGCCATGGAGACTGCTGGAAGTTGGTGTGGAAAACAGACCCGGCGCAAAGCAAAATATTATGAGTGCAGTTGGGGTGACTTCAGGGGGGCGGGGGGCCGGAGGGCATGAGCGGGAGCCAGAGGCAGAGGCCGACAACAAAGGACCGAGTGCGAGGAGGGGAGAAGAGTTTGCAAGGGGCCTCCCTGGCGCTGTGTGAGTGCTGGACGGTCCTGCTTCCCAGAGGCGCCGAGGTCTTCCATTCCTCTGCAGCAGCTACACCTTTTCCCAGCCCGCTGGCGCACCCTTGCTCCCACCCCTCCTCTCTCGGTTCTCTTCCAGCCTCCCTCCTTGTTCCGAGGTTAGGCGCCAGCTGGGCAGTACGCCCGCCTCCCCAAGGGCCACGGCTCGCCAACCCGAAAGATTCTGGCTTTTCTTCCCCACGACCCCATGGGTCGCCCTACAGGAATTTTTCTCATCCCCCTCCTCACACAGATCCTAAAGGATGATGAGTTGGGTTAAGGAGGGAAAGAGAAGACAGTGCTTGGCCAGACCTATTCTGGGGAGGGGTGGGGGTGATGGTGGAGAGAAGATCCTGTCTGATTACCCCCCTCCCCGGAGCCCCACACAGGTCCCTTTTGTACAGGGACAAGAGTGACAAGTTATGATCGCGACTCAGCCACTTGCAATGCACTTTGGATAAATCTAGTCATTCCAAGGTTATGTCGCTACGGAATGAAGGGTTAGACCGCTCACAGGCTGGGATTCTCCAGCAAGGTCGACGGATCCCTCTCTTGGTTTGGCTTTACCTTAGAATCCAGGAAGCAGGCTGTGCGCTGGTTGCCGCTGTCCGAACTAAGAGCGGAGCCGCTACACAGTTACTGAACTTCTCCCCAAATTAATTATCTACTAAAATATTTGAGATTTTTAAGAGTCAAGAACCTCGAATTACTGTTTTAAAAAGGTTCTTCATTTCCTTTCTCCATGCCAGCTGAGGTACATTCTTTAACCCTCTGACCAACCTCCTTTATCCTAAAAGGACACTAGATTTTATGGGGCTGTATTCATTTTCAATCTTGGAAACACTGAAATACTTCTAGATGTTGAAACCAGCGACACAGGCTGGCTTCATATGTCAGAAAGAAATACACACTGACCAATGTGTCAAAATACTTCCATCAAAAGAAAACCACTCTCTACCCTTCATTACTCAGGCTTTTAGAAAGAAGGGAGTCCTTTCTTGCACCTAGTCACCTCTCTGGTGACACTTTGGGCAAAGGACCCTTTCCCCTCTAGATAAGACCTATAAATTAGAAAGTTGAACATAAAGATGACTGTGGTCTATCTAAAATTATACTGCTCAATGATGTGCCTGTTGCATATACTGTTTTCTGATGACATACTGTGTGAAATATGGACCTTGTCCTCCCAAGCACTCTTTAAGGGAGGCATTATTGTGAGCACAGTGATTCTTTTCTTCCATCCCCAAAATCTGAAGACTGTGATTCTAATCCAGGTCGGTATGTGTTTGCCGTGGTATCTTTGCCAAAAAGGCTAAGAAGGTATAAAAGGATGACATCACAAACTGGAATGCAGGGCAGTCAGAGCTCGACTCCCACAGGCCCTGGAGAGCCCACCCTACATGTTCTACAGGTCACTTGAGACACTCTTCAGTTGCCCTTACAGGGGTCCCCACGCTCTGCTGGATGGGAAAGGTGGGAGAAATCTCTAATGTTGTTTTCACCCTTGCACTCTATTTTAGATACTTGCAATTTTATTAAGATTTGGGGACGAGAGAATGAATTCAAAGACAGATTATTTGGAGGTATCCGGTAAATATAAAAAAGAAAAAAGAATACCATGGATTTTATTCAATCCTGCCAACAAGTACCTGTTTAGTGGCAGGCCCTGAGGATGAACAAGGCCTCAGTATCTGCTGTCAAAGACATTAGAATGTATTTGATGAGAGAAGGTGAAAGTGATGAGCTCTCTCAGGGGCATAAAGATAAGTTTCTCCTGGAGTCCAGACACAGGTGCTCTCTCTAAATTGAATACCTAGCGGTGCTCTCTCTACACTGAGTACCTAGCAAGTACCTTACTGGGCTTTGTTCACACATGAGCCGTTTAAGCTTAACTACAACTCTGTCATCCATTTTTAGGGTAAAAGAAGGCTTAGAACTTGGCTGAGATCACAATTTGTACATAGCAGAGCTAGACAGGAGACCAGACTGGGGAAAGCCCTCTGGCCTCCCCCAGCCTTCTTCATCTGGACTCTGGCTAGGACTCTGGCCTTGGGTGGATTTGAATCCCCCTTGGTGAGGAGGGAAGTGTGTGGATGGGAATGGAGAATCACAGAGCATTTCCTTTGGGTCCATGTGGGCTCCTTAGGACTCCTGAAGGAGTCACATGCTGATTCTGCATCTGAAGGGCCTTTTAGGTGACCAGATGGAGATGCAGTATATCACAGCAGCTGAATATGGACTTTGAACATAGAAAAATCTTGACTGGCTTGCTTGCTTCCAGAAAACTATGTGCCTGCCAGATACTGGGTTTAACAAAAATGCTATCTATGATCCTCTAGAGCATAAATGTGAGATAAACAAATACAAAAATATAGCATTTCAGTGATGATCACCAAGAAGGATAAACCTAACTGGAGAAATGAAGACAAAATAGGGCAATGGGAAGTGTGCTACCTTTCCCAGGGCAGTGCTGCCTCATGAAGCTGTACGCTTCTGGTTTGGAAGCTTAACATTTTCTTGTGGGACTGATATAACCATCTGATAGAGCTGTAGACAGCATGGAATGTGAACGTAGGAACAGAGAACATATATTCCAAATTTGCCATATATCTTTGCTAAGCAATTTAATTTAAATACGTCACCAGTGCAATGCTCACAATAGCCCTGTAAAAGGGAACTGTTATTATGCACAGTTTAAACGGGAAAACCAACAGAGTCAGAGCCAGAAGCTGGCAAGCCCGGTGAGTTTCTGAGCTCTAGAAGCTGGATTAATAAGACACACAGTAGCTTCCTCTTTTTTTTAATACTTTTTTTGGTTTTAGGTGGACACAATATCTTTATTTTTATGTGGTGCTGAGGATCGAACTCAGTTCCTCATGTGTGCTAGGCAGGCGCTCTACCACTTGAGCCACAACCCCAGTCCCCCAGTAGCTTCTTCTTATAAGATCCACAGTTTTGCTACCCACATGGTGGTCAGCCATGGTCTGAAAATAGTAAGTGGAAAATTCCAGAAATAACGAATTAATAACTTTTAAATAACTTTTATCATAGTGTACTATGGTTTTTATGTTTTATTATTAATCATTGCTTTTAATTTCTTACTGTGCCTAATTTGTAAATCAAACATTTTCATTAAGTATGTGGGTACAGGAAGAAACATAGTACACTACCTGTGGTTTCAGGCATCCACTGGGCACTTTGGTATATTTACCAGTGAATTAGGGGCAGGAGGACTAGGTTCCTTGATCACATGGGACACGAGGTCAACTTTATTTTGTGTATCTAATTTTCCCTGGGCAGAATGCAAGTAAGAAATTTTAACTTTTCACTTACATTTCAAAAGTTAATGTTATTAGATGTATGTTATGGTACTTTATTATCCAACGCATTTTTTGCAATGAGGCTCTATTTAAGAGGAAAGGACGGATGAGAGGGGCTGGGAAATAGCAGAACCAGAATTTGAGTAGATGACCCACTGTCCAGCCTGTATGGTTCTGAGACCCTCTCTCTTTGTCACAAGGCTATCCTCACTCTTATTTTTTGTTTTATGAGGGAGAGGGTGTTGGTGGAAGGTGTGAACAATTAAGTGTATATAATTTTAGCAAAAGGGTAGTCCTTGAAAGGATGGAGACCAATTTTTAAATTATTGTTGACAAAATAAGGACATAAGTAAAGCATGTGTATATATATTTTTTCCCTTTTTAAAATGTTTTAAATTTATGCTTTTATTAGTATATTTCACGTGTACATAATTATGGGCTCATTTTGACATATTGGTAGACGCATATGACATAATTTGCTCCATTTCAATCTCCAGTACTGCCCCTTCCCTCCCCTCAAACATCTATGTCTTTCTTTTTTTTTTTTTTCCTAAGAATTTCTTTTTCAGTTGTAGAGGGACACAATACTTTTATTTTGTTTATTTATTTATTTTATGCCTCACACATGCTAGGCTAGCGCTCTACCACTGAGTCACAAACTCAGCTCCTAGCCTCCATCTCTTTACTAAAAATATGAAGTGTACTTTTGTCTTCTGTGGGATTCATTCCTAGTGAAGTTGAGATTGGCTTCATCTCTGAGAGTGTCAAGGCTCCTCTGATACTTGCATGCAGGCACATACCTCAGGAAGAATAATCCAAAAAAGCAGATGCCATTAAGTAATATGACAATATGTGTAGCCTTTAGGTAATTTAACAACAGATTACACCTAAAAATGATTCACAGATGCATGTTAAATGACTTCAGGTGCATGTAGTGTGACTTTGTGAGAACATGAGTTTTGCAGATGTGAGACAAACCAGGGTTTAAATCCCAGCTCAGGGGCTGGGATTGTGGCGCAGCGATAGAGCGCTCACCTAGCATGCACAGGGCCCTGGGTTCGATCCTTAACATCACATAAAAATAAATGAATGGAATAAAGGTATTAAAAAAAAAATCCCAGCTCAGTTACCATCTAGCTGGGTGATCCACAGCAAATTACACAACTTCTCTAAGCTTCGGTTTGCTTCTTGGTGAACATGCCCTCTCTCTCCCCGGGTTGTTCAGAAAATGCAACAAGATTATGCATATTGAGTGTTTAACGTAGTACCTGACTTATTTAATATTATTATTATTTTTAAAAAATCACCAAGCTCTCTTATTCCCAATTTTAGGTGTCTAGAGAGGGAAAGAGGATAAAATTCTAGGAGAAAAAAAAAGTTAGACCATTTCAGCCTACCTAGACATTTTCTGTACTGCGTAGGCATAGCCTTCATTTTTTGCTTTTGTTTGTTGTTTGCAGTGCTGAAGACAGAACCCAGGGCCTCAGACACTGCCAGTTCTACCACTGAGCTATACCCCTCAGCCCCAGCTTCTGTTTTCATGTCCACAGAAATTCTTTTGGAAAGGGTTTAGACCGAAGGATTAACTTCATTTTCATTTTTCTACCTTTTCCACGAAGAAGGCATCTTGTCTGTTCCCGTTTGCTATGATTTCATCCTTGCGCTTTCTGGTCTGTGCAAGGAATGGAAAGCATGTCATTGTGGAGGTGGCACCTGCTGGCTTGAATTGAGATCCTGGGAGAGAGATCTGTGGAGTGTCAGAGAAAACAGGTTGCACATCCCGGCTGGGGGCCCCTTGAGGGTCCTGATGCCCTCCCAGTTCTGGGACAGGATAGCCCACATTCCTCGCTCCCTCTCCTCTCTGCCTCCTCCCTCTCACACTTGCAGGCATTGCTGTTTTAAAGACTGAATCATTGTAACTTGGTTTTCAGGAAGTGACAAATTCAGTTCCAAATGAGTCATCTGACACTCATTTTAGCAGGATCAGGATGCAGAGAAAGAGTTCTTTTGCCCTTCTTGTATACACATATATTATTTTAATGTGAGGACAAACTCTCCATTTGTTCTGTTTCGGTCCTTATCATTTGATTTTTACTACACCGTGGTTTTTTAATTCTTAAAACGTGAGGGTGGGGGGAGATATCACGAAAAGGAGAAAGAATAATGAAATGCAGGCATTATGCTTCCAGTTGAACTTGCTCCAAATTTAGGCAACTAGGGCCAGATTGACCTGTGCCAGGAGATTCCTGTTGTGTGGAATCTGATCCTCAGAGTAGGAACATTTTAAAATATGTATATAGTTTATACTTTGGGGGTTGGTGAATCCTCAAGAAAGCCTAAAAGCATAATCTGCCTCTGTGAACCTGGACAGGTTGGGTTTATGTGGTTGTAGTTGTTTGGTGGTTTAAATCTTAAAGGACAAGCTTTTTGGGAAAAGCTGCAACCCAGTGAAGGATAGTAGCACCTCACATCCTGTCTCCTTCCTGAAGTTGTGCTAAAGGTCATCATTGTGTAGATGCAGCCGAAGTGAGATTGCTGAATGTAGCCAATTTTTATTTAATAGGAATGGAGAATTACCACTTCATAAACACTGATGCCCTGAGTCCATCATGTAGGAGAAATGCAAGATCAGTTGACACCAGTGACCCAGTCTTGAGTTAGATATTGAACAGGGTCATTTGAATAATCTAAAGAGTGATTAGTGACTGCTCATAACACCACCACAAATGCTTTTTGTGAAGAAAACTATGTTAGTGCATTTGTTTTGAATCTCGAAGCTTCTGTAAAATCATTGTAAATAATATTTAGACTTTGAAAGAGGGAAATGTTTTTTTTTCAATGTTATAGTTATAGAATTTACAAATTTTAAAAATGAGCACAAATGACTTCTGAGTTCTACGTTATCTTTTTTTATTAGTCCAAAAGTAGAATGTTCATACAAGTTTATTTATTCTTTGTGTACTGAATCTCAATGCTCACAAGTAAGCCAACTTTCCATTGAAGTTATTAGGATTTTATAAAGCTCCAGAAATGGGCCCATGGCATAAACTCAAACGTATTTATGATAGAACTGATGGAGTACTTAACCTTTTTCCCAAGTTTTCTTTGTGGTTTTTGATTCCACTGTTGGTGACAATCTAGGGTCAGGGAAGAGTCAGGGTGCCTGCAAAAAATTCTTTGCTCTACCAAAAAGAAAATCAATGAATTCATGCCATCCTTATATGACTGCTAGATGGGCCGAATTTTCTGTTTTTAGGAGTTTTATTTCTTTTATAAGACGACTCCCTTTTGAAACAAAATAGTTTCTTGGTAAAGAGTCTTTGACGACATAGAAAATAAAGATGTCTGACTGAGAAAGTGCTGAGAGTTTACAAGGAAGAAAGATTCCAGAGGGCTTGGAACCTTCAGTTATAACATTAAAGGTTTTAAGCATCAGAGAGATTTCTAAAGCATTGAGCAATTGTTGTGAGAGGGACTTCTCCATGAACTATTTTTTACTTTCAACTCGGTAGGCAGAGTTTGTGAGTTTGCTGTGGTCTGGGGAGGAGACCTTTTCAGAATTGCCAGGCTTTTTAGAAAAAACAAAACAAAACAAAACAAAAAAAACAACAGTTTTTCTTATAATCAAGACTCGGTTTTAAAGTTTGAAAACTTTGATGTGATTAGAATGAATGATTTCTCTGCTTTGTTGGGGGTTCCTCTGGGTGCCCAGGCTGCTGAGCATTCTCAGCTTTGGCCCAGAGGGTGCAGGGGGTGGGGAGGGCTGTGGCCTGGCCCTGAGCTCTGAGCACCACGCACAGCGCCTGCAGTCATGGAACTTTCACAGGGGTCCAAGAACCTAAAAGAAGATTCCCTATGGATCCTGTGTTCAATGTTTTTTTTTTTTTTTTTTTTTTGAGAGGGATTTCCAGAAAAGAAATGAAAATACTGAAGCTATACAATTGAATATCAATATCTAGGGTTACAGAGATATTTTCGGAGAAGAAATGAATGAGAGGAGGAGGCAAGGGAGGGAAGCATGGAAGGAGGGACGGAGGGAGGGAGGAGGCAGGCAGAGAGGAGGAATGGGGGGATGAGAGTCAAGAAGGAAACTGTACTGAAGTCATTTTGGTAATTGACAGTCGTTTTGGTAGAGTGACTTGAGTTATTTTCAAAATTATTAGTTTCTTTTTTGTCCTAGTGAATCCCTTTTTGAAATTGGGTAGCATGTTAATAAAACTTTTTTTTTTTCCAGGCACTGTACTGACCAAGACTTATGCACATAAACTCATTTAATTGTCCTGTTGAACCTATGCTACTATGACTCCCATTTTACAGATGAGAAAATTGAGATTCAGGGAGCCTAGCTAACATGTCCAGTCCAAACCCCTGGTGTCAAATCAGGATTTGAAGAGGGATTGCGGTGATTCCAAAGCCAGGTGTCTCATCACTCCTGAAACCTGAAGCTAGAAGGAAGCCCTTAGGTGTGTACGTTCTACTCTCGTCCTTGGTACTCAGTGTTCAGGGGAGTGTTTGACACTGTGTTCAGCTCATGCTGAGGTTCTTTGGAGTATACTATCATAGATGCCTGTGGGCAACTGGCTGCCACAGGCACTACAATGTCACTTTGGAGCAGGCAACTGACTGAGGGACCTCAGTGCAACTTCCTGGGGACGAGTCTTGGTGCCATGTGTGCCTTTCATCTCAAATCTTTCTTAGAACTTCTGAGTTCAAACCGGCACCACTGCTGGGCTGGTGTCTCCCTGCCTGCCAGCTGCCTTGGCAAATTTGACATCTTATGTCATCTAGGGATTCATCCCTATTTATTTAGACAAGATATCACTTGGAATAGGTTCCACATAAAAACATTGCTGTTAAAATAAAAGAATCTTCCATTTGCACAGCATGTTATAGTGTGAAATCACAGAGAATTGTTAATGGTGCCGGCTCTGTCATTTGGCCGCTTGGTGAGATTGGCTTTGCCCTGGAGTGGATGTTCCAGTGCAGCAAATTATACAACCTCTCTGAGCCTCAGTTTGCTTCTCAGTTAAGTGGGGCTATTCAAGGACCCACTTTATGGGGGATTGTGAAGATTCAATGAAGTGATTCTGAAAGGGACCAGCACAGGACTTGGCATGTTGAAAAGCTTAATAAATAGAAGGTGCTTTCAGTACCACTTGCTTCTCCCCTGGTGGCTTCCAAGATCCCTCCACCCACATACACAGGAGAACCACACAGAAGAAAACAAAATTTCATATCGTTTATTCTTCAACTGTGTTCAGTCTTTAAGATGCTACCTCATAAACCTGTGACTAGGCATAATCATTCATTCTTCGTCATCTGTACTGAGCCCAGTGCATCTGCGAGGGTGTCTGGCAGGTAATCGGTGCCTGATGGATATTTTCTTAACTTATAAGTCAATCCATCTTTAACATCACAAAGGTGCTGCATCTCTATGCCTGCCTTCCAGGAAGGCCAGCTCGAGGCCCCATGGGAACAGGCACTGGGGAAACGGACTGTGGATGAACTGGCCCTCTGTTGAGCCCCTACTGGTGCCTGGCAGGATGTCGATGCCATCAGTTCATTGCTTTCCCTCCCGTTCTGTCCTTTCCTGCTCTCCTTATTGATCTGCTGCTCTGTGCCACGCTCGGTCCTAAGTGTGGGGAATAGCAGGTGAGTGAGGGACCATCTGTTCTTAAGGAGCTTATATTATTCCTTCTAATCCTCATAATAACCTGGCAGGGTTATTATGGCTTTTAATAGGAGGGAAATTGGGGCCTGTGAGGTTAAGTAATTTTCTTAGGGTGCCAGGGCTTACTTAGTCTGGTGGAGGGGAAGATTAGAATTAGTGTTTTTCTGGCCTCCAAGGCCATGTTCTTTTCACTGCACTGAGAGATCCAAAATCAAACAGGAAAAATAACAAGAAGGGACTCAAGGGGGATCCTCAGGGGTGGCTGTGAGGTAAAGATCAGGAAGCTACGTTCTTCACATGCCCTGTTCATTTCCTTCTCACACAAACTCCAGGAGGTGTTGCTGATCCCACCTGCATTTCACAGGTGAGGAAACTGTTGCCAGACTTGAACCCAGAAGTTTGGCTTCCCAGTCCATGCTTTTAACTACTATGCTGCCACTAGAAGGAAAGAAGAAATACGTTCCTCAGGTATAAATGTGTACCTGGGAATTATTAGAGGGTTCCGTGTATCTAGAATTTGCTTTGTTCCAGGAACTAGGCAAAGTGCTCGCTCTGTATTTGTTCCGTTTTATCTCACAGTTGACAAGATAGAGAGATTATCAACATCCTTGCTGTGCATTAAGGGCTGCTGAGGTTTAGAGATGTTCCTTTGCCTCAAGTCATTCCACTAGGAAGTGACAAGACTAGAATTCAGACCATGTGTCTGTAGCTGGTCACTAGACCCACCTGCTTACTTTCCTTCTCCTGGCTGATTCTTGGGAAATGACTCAAAGAAGAGAAAGAACAGAAAAGAAAAAAGAAACACACTGTGCCCAGGTTGCTCATTAAAGCATTACTGAAAATAGGAACATGAACTTGGTGGAAGACTAGGCGTCTATCCCACAGTGACGGACATGAAGACTGTATTAGCCGGAGAGATCTAGTCGGTGGAATGTCAAGAGGAAAGAGAAATGGCCTGTTTGCTGGGTTACAGTGACACATAGGGTGAATATGAGGCTGGGTGCATGTGAGACTGTGGGGCAAGACAGATAAAGGGAAATCCTCTCTGGGTTAGAGGGGTGGCACTGTGGGGCAAATACGTTTGCCTTTCCAATGTTTCAAAATGTGACTTCTGTGACACATGAACACATGAGAGAAAAAAGCATTTTGCCTAAAAGAATGATATGGTGGCGATTTATCTCAAAAGTTCAGGCTAGGTTGAAATCTGTTTGGGTCCTAAAGCCAGGAGTGCCTGATTCCTGTGGTTTCGGGGGAATCCACATTCCCCAACAGACCAGGTGAGAAGAAACCTGGAAGAGTTCAAAACAAAACAAAACAAAACAAAAAATTTCCCCTGAAATTAGAAAAAGACATGATGTCAAGAAGGTGTTGTGCTGAGCAAGTAGGTTGGCCCCAATAATTCAGATTTTTATGCATTTTAACAATGTTGTAATAATAGAAATGTTTGCTGATGTAGATAGTAGCAGTTTTGCTCTCCCCAAAAGTCCAGAGGAAATGAAAATTTGTAGAATGTGGATGTGCAGGAAGGTACACCAGCTCCGGTGTTCTCGGGCACATTTTCAGAGCTGACATCTGCTTTTACATGGAATCTCTCTTCAACAGGAGATGGCACTGAACACCTTAGGTTTCCTTTTCTTTCATCTCTAGAGATTTTTGATAAGTTTAGGATCTGTGAAGAAATGTCACTGGTGCATCCTTGGAGAGAGTTACTTCTTAATTCTTGTCCATCACAAATAGTGACCCCTTAATTAGTCTCTCGGCCCACTTGAGAATTTTATTTACTGAGTTTTCCTTATTGAGCTCCCGCTGTGTGTTTTGTCTTACGTTAGGCACAGCTCGGTATTCACGTGTGTGTGAAGGACTGTGGACATGACTGTGAACGAACATGGTTCGGTTCCAGCCAGATCCAAATCCCAGCTCAGCAGCATAACAGCTCTGTGATCTTAGGCAGGGCATGGTTATGGTGCTGGTGTTGGTGAAGGTGATGGCACTTTCCAGGGGAACAATCTTAGTGTCACTTTGGGTTTACCTGTGGCAGGCTGTGCTTGAGACCTCAACTGATGAGGAAGAGACATGGGATTGGCTGTCGAGGGTGCCGTTACTCCTCATCCAGGCCTCCCTGATTTCCCATTGCATCTGTCCAATCTGGGGCCTCTAAAACTTAATTCGACTATTGTAGTGGCCTACAGAGGAAGACCCTGGAGTCCCTGGGCAACCCTGGTTTACACATGTGGTCCTGGCAAAATTATTAATAATGCTGCTTTTCAAGTTCAAAAGTGTCCAGATAAGTATCATAGTCCCCCGACTCCGTAGCCTCTTGTTCCTCTAAGTCTGTATTTAGCAGCACCAGATAGAGATGCTCAGAGTTGCTTTGCTTTCCCCATACTCTACTGAAAAACGTAAAAGGTTCCCAACCAACCAGTGAGGGAAGTCCAGACTCAACCCAGCACTGAGTGCGTGTATGTCCATCTGCCCCCTGGCATCTCAGCACTCCACAGGACAGTCTCCATAAACGTCTTAAAATGAAATCTGAATGAATGTGGGTCTTGCCCTCGGGCTGCTTGTCAGTTTCTTGAAAGCACCCTTCTTTCACCTGCCTTGGAGCTTTGCACATGCTGTGCCTCCTGCCGGGAACACTCTTCCTCCCTCTTTACCTGGTTCATGACTGCTCGTGATTAGCTGACAATTTAATGGAATTTCCTCCAAGAAGATTCCTGACTCGCAGATTAGGTCGGACCTCCTTTTGCTCTCTCCCATGGCACTCTGGGTCATTCTGTCTCTATTTGAGTGACTGTTTGTAGCTGAGTCCTGTATTAAACTCCAGCCTTTCATGAAGACAGAGTTGTGTCTGGCCAGGCAGACTGTGCGGCAGTGTCCAGCCTGTGGGACTCGGTAAATATCCACAGGTAGCTGAAGAGTAGTTAGTGGGTCCAGTGAATGTAAGTCCCCTAGGAGGCTACCCCTTCTGAGCCAGTGCCATCTGGGTCACCTGTTTAAAGTCCTTCAATAGCTTCTTAACACACTTGGAATAAATATGAAGTTCTTATGATGGCCAAGGCCCTACCCATTTTGGGCCCTTTCTGATATTCTGGCCTGTTTACACACACACACACACACACACACACACACACACACACTCACACACACTGCCACACTGGTCTCCCAGTTTCTCCTCACACCCTCCAAAGCCCACTCCTGCCTCAGGCCTTTGAGGCCTTCTGTGCGTCCACTCCTTAAAACAGCACCCCCTCTCTCTGTCCCTCTGCACAGCTTTACTCTGTTCATATCACTTACTGGTTTCTGAAGCCATCTTGCTTGCTTGCTTGTCTCCACCACAGAGCATAAGCTCCCTGCGAATAGGGACCTCATTGGCCTTGTTCATCACTAGATCCTGAGAGCCTTGCTAACAGTAGGCACGAAATCAGTGTTTGGTGAGCGAGGGAAGGAGTGAAAGCAGGGGCAGGGTGGGGTTGCCCTTTGGAGGCTGGGCAGGGCCCCTTCCTGGAACCCAGGGGCCCCTGGGGCAGGGCCGGTGGTGTTGCCATGGAAACCTGCTCACCAGAGGGGGCCCCCTGGAGAGGCCACAGCTGCTGCCTCCTGGGGCCCAGACTCTTCCCTGGTTCCTGTGTGTGGCCACCAGCGGGGCCCCAGGAGAGAGAGGAAAGAGGCTGGGCGAGAATGATCAAGAGGAAAGCACGCCCTGGTGCTCGAGGTGACAGGAGCAGGCCACGAAGGCGTGGTTCCACTGGTAATGGCCAGGGACAGGAGGGACCTGGGGCCAGGCCCTCCTTGGTAGCTCCCAGTGTGGCCTGTCAACTCTCATGGAGCGTTTCTAAAGCTGCAGTTTCCTAAAATAGGCCCCAGCACAGTGCCCAGAAAGACTGTTGATAGAGGGAGTCTGAATAACACCTTCTATTAAAAACCCAGCGACACTTTGTAAGTCAGGTGGCGTTTTCCTTAGGTGTTGCATAAGACCTCCCTGTTCCTGCAATTCCCGGGGAACAAAGCTCAGTGAGTTCGCCCCCTCTCTGCTCACAGCCTGGCCCTCCCAGCTGCCTGCGGGTCCCTGGCCTGCTGGCAAGGCCTCCGCAAGCTGCCCCCAACGGCTTTCCCACCTGTCTTCCCCACTCCTTGGGTCACAGGTCGGTGAACTCTTCACCTTTCCCAGAACCCACCAGGCCTTTTACAGCTTTGAGCCTTTGTCTGTGACACAGCCGTCTTGCCCGAAATGCCCTGCTTCCCTCCTCGTTCAGGCAGGTGGTGAATCCGTAAAGGACCGGCTGAGATGCTGCCTGGTCTGGAGGCTCAGCTCCCTAAGCCCCATGGCGCCTTAGATAACACCTGGCACTCCCGCTTCCTGGCGGGCTCCGAGGCACAGCGCCCTGGGGAGAGAAGGCCAGGCTGACCCGGCTCAGGCACCAGCTACCCGAGAGACTCTACCTAGCTTCTCTGAGTCTCTGCAGTTCAGAGTTAATAAAAATCTCCATTTCAGTCACTCTGAGGAGTAGAGCTGAGGCATGTAGATCTGAGCAACAGCATAGGGAGGACACTCAATGTCAATGTCACCGAATGCTAGAAATCACCATCACACATCGGTTCCCACTCTCCAACAGCAAACTGCTGGTAGATGGAGATCATGCCTTCCTCATTTTTTTATGGCCCATAAAGCCAGACCCTCTAAGGTCTCACCTGTATTATTTCTGTCAATCTCTGGAGAGATTTGGTAGGGTCAGGAACCATCCCAGTGTTATAAGATAATAAGTGGCAGGCTGGGGTTTGCAAATCTTGTTCTGAATCCAAACCTCCACACACTTCCAAGCCTGTCTCTGTCTTCTCTTCATCTTGTCCTAACTTTATCCCCTTAGTCACTCACTGGCCATCCACACAGGCCGGCAGCCCTCTCTTTGGATCACTGAAGGCTTTACTCCCTCACCAGACTCAGTCTCTGCCCAAATCCTGTTTCTTCTCAGAGACCTTTCCGGTGGGGGAATCTCCCTGTCTCATTCTCTGTTCCTTATCTGTCATTCTTTGTTCTTTTATCGTACTTTGATTTTCTTTATCACAGTCATCAATACCAGCTACGTGTCTGACACACTTCTACACTCTTGGGGACAAGGTACTGAACAAGACAGCATTGTTGGAACTTGCTTTTTAAGGGTGATATTATGATTTAGATGTGGTGTCCCCCAAAGATCATGTGTGAGACAATGCAAAAAGGTTTGGAGGAGAAATGATTGGGTTACAGCCTTAACATAATCCAGTGAATTGATTCCTGATGTGATTAACTGAGTGCTGATTTGAGGGGGTAGGTGGGGTATGGCTGGAGGAAGTGGTTCACTGGGGGATGTAGCTATGGGGTATATATTTGTATTCGTCGAGCAGAGTCTCTCTCTGCTTTCTGATCACCACGTGAGTCACTACCTGTGCCATACTCTTCCGCCATGATGGAGCTGGCCAAAGTGGACTGAGACCTCTGAAACCGTGAGCTCCTAAATAAACTTTTTCTTCTTTACAGTTGTTCTGGTTAGGTCTTTAAGTCACAGCAGTGAAACAGCTGACTAAAACAGGTGGGGAAAGTAAATAATAACAAATAAACAAGATAGTTTTAGTACTTGAGACCCTGGCCCACTGCAGTAAAATATTGGCTTCCTGTTGAATACTTAGCCATCTCTTCTGTTAGAACTTTCATGGAATACGGTTGCTAATTATTTGCAAAATGAACGAATAAATGAGTAGATGACATAAGAGACCCCTGTGAATGTGCTCTGTAAGCTTCAAGGATTACCTGGCTTTTGATAATCATCTTAATGGGCTTCACCTGCCAGATCAATGCTAGTTGGTGAAGCTCCGCTGAGCCTGGGGCTGTGTTGGACATGCCAGGTCCTAGATGTGACCACTTCCTAGTTGTTCTTTGCTGCTACAGAGGGAACAATGTCCCAGAAATCCAATCACCTAGATGGCTCTACACAACCTCATTCTACGAAACAGCAAAAATCATTTCGAATTAGGGTTTCCAAGTCTTTGATCCAAAGAGCAGAGGTAAAGGTCTAAGGAGTGTGGGGTAACCTGCTTGTGAAGAGAAAATCACAGGCATGCCCTGGATCCTTCTGCCTCTCAAGAGCCAGGTGAGTCAGGAGGAAGGCTCTTCTCAGCTCGGGAGTCCAAGCTCACAGCCATCAGTAAATCTTTTGGGGTATTTAGAACAAGCTTTTTCTTATTAAAAGGTCAGATGGTTTTTGTGGCTCTATACTGAGGCAGTTGGAACCGGAAGTGATCAGAGTGTGAACTGAGTGCTCATTCTTTGTCCCATGTGGTTCCCAGAACACAGTGTCAGTCCACAGCTTTGGTCATGGCCGCCTTGCTTTAGAACTTTCACTTCTTGATGAAGTTTCCTGTCTATTAATAGAGATATTAAGCCATAATACTTTTGTGAGTCTTAACTCAGATCACATATGTGAAAATGTACCACCTGGCACAACCGTAGGAACTTAATACTGGTTTTGGAAAAAAGTAATGTATTTGGGCTGGGGATGTGGCTCAAGCGGTAGCGCGCTCGCCTGGCATGCGTGCGGCCCGGGTTAGATCCTCAGCACCACACACCAACAAAGATGTTGTGTCCGCCGAGAACTAAGAAAAAAAAATATTAAAAAAAAAAGGTCAGAAGTTCTTAAAAAAAAAAAGTAATGTATTTAACAATACATATTTATTGTGCAGTGGTTTTGGGGCCAAGCACAGGACAAGAGACTGGGTTCAAGATGGAGAACAGAAATGAGGGGGTCCTGCCCCATGAACATGAACATGAGCATCTGCCTTGGTCTCTAGTTGGTAACCAGGGGTAGAGGTCAGTCTTGTTTAAGTTTTTATCACCCACAGAAGTTTTTATCTTCTCCTATCTAGAAGGCACAAAATAAATGTTTGTTGAATTTTTCTTTTTTTAAACATCTTGATGTGTTGTACTTTTTCATACCATATGTGTTAAAAAATCGGAAATTATACAGCTATGTATAATTTAAGGTATAATCTTCATTTTTAGACATTGTGTGCATCACTAATATGACATTTATTGAGGCCAGCTATAGGAAACCTTTATACCAGGTATTAAAGGAGAGTCAAAAGCAGAATCAAATGGGCTCCATTCTTCAGATGGTTAAGTTCTCAACCGAAGAGCCTGCCACTTCTGACAAAGACTGACGAGGAAGTATGTAAACGCAATTAACGCAAAGTCTAATGCAGAAGTAGAGTTTAACAGAAGCGCTAAGACAGGCAGACTGTGATGTAGGCTGCAACACTGGCCACTGTGTTCTGGTCTATGTGGGACACGGAGGAGAAGAGAGCTTACTTCCCATTGGAGTGAGCATTGTGGTTTGGACCTGCATTGGGTGTTGGTCCTGCCTCTTACTACCTTGGTGATTCTGGACAAGTCTGGACAAGCCTAATCGAACCTCTCTGAGCCTTAAACTTTTTAAATTTCTAAAAGGTGCCCATTAATAGCACCTACCTCATAGGGTTCTAATGAGGATCCATCTGATGGTGTGTATGATGTATTTGCTCACTCTCTGGGCCACTGTCAGCATATGATGGCCTTTATCATTATTAAATCACATAATCTACAAATAAATGAGGTAGATGAACACAGGGCTTTATTAAAAATTCAATGTATATGTCATTCTGGTTGAATAATAATTCTTGACCCCTGTGCAATTTAAATCCATTGTTAAATACAGTTTTAAAACACATAAAATTTACTTCAATGTATCTAAATAGAGGCCTTTCAGTCATAGGGGGCTACTTGACTACAGGACAGGAGCTGCAGAGGTCCCTGCTGAGGACCCCGCTAGGGAAGAAGATGAGTGTCAATACACCTGTGGATCCCAAGCCAGGGGCCTGTTTGGATATATCAGAGTGTCACATCTGCATATTCTGGAATGCAAAACCCTTGAAAGCATGAGAACCAGGTTCAGAACTACACGGCATTGCTCCAACACCATCTGGACCCCAGAGTCTATCCTGGGCTGTATTTTCACGTGGACATGACTAACTAGAAAGGTCCAGAAAGAGTGAATCAGAGGGCAAAGGAGTGAGGATAGTTTTCTTTCAAGAAAGAGCTGAAGAAAAAAAAAAAAAAAAGAAAGAGCTGAAACAAGTGGATACTTCACTCAGAAAAATGGAGGCCTGAGGGTTGTCTTTCCACATCTGTCTGTCGTGTGCCAGTGAGACCAAACTTATTTTTGGTTGCCCTCAGAGCAGAGTGGGTGGCAGCACAGCTGCAGAAATAGGCCCAGGGGCCAGAGAGACCTGGGCGGGTGCAGTGGGTAGTGAAAAGGGTTGCTTGTTGAGATGTCTCCTCTTTTTCTCATGATACTTGCCCTGCAGCCCCTCCTTGTGTGGTTGCTCTTATTCCTCTCCAGTGCTGGGGTTGGGTAGGAGGCAGGAGAGGCTCATCCATCTGGGCAGTTTTTACTTGATTTGAGCCCCTGTGGGTCAGCGATCACTCTCATGGCCCATTTGGTGTTTAGAGCCAGCTCCTCTCTGGAATGTTCCCATGAGTTCTTCAGGCATGTCCCACCAATCACTGGAGATTCTCACCCCAAGAACGGGTCCGTCTAAGTACTCTGATGCAAATAGGCCTGATTCTGGTACAGGCAGGTGGGTGAGAGGGTGTTTCTTTCCCTTCATTTTTATTTCTTGTATAAAGGGATCAGGGGGTGTTATGTGAGAGTATGTGTGTGCCCACGTGCAGTTGAGAAAAACTGGGGACGTGCACCTCTCTGGGAAGACCAGGGACTGACCTAGAACCACAGACGTTGCTTTAGTGGTGGTTCAGCCGAGGTAGGAGCAGCAAACTTCAGTAACTTCCATTCAAAATCCACCCTGGCTGTTGCCAGGGAAATGGGCCAGGTCTGGAAGGTGAGAAGATCTGAGAGGAGACGTTCTGGAAAGTCCTGGAAAGGATTCTGGAGATGTGTAATCAGAGTGCTTTGGGATACGATGTGATGACAAACGCCCACCTCACACATCCCAGTTTTGCAAACATTACAAGCTGCGTGTTTCTACATTGTTCACTTGGCATCTGGAAGGGCAGTGTGTTAATGTTTTCAACTTCCCTGCTCCTCAATATTTCCTCGGAAATACCAGATTTCCATATCCTCTTAACAAGCTGGCTCTTCTTCCTCCCCTTGGATATCTTCCCCCTACTTATTTATGGTTTTGGAAGGAACTTTTACAAGAACAGTTTGTTGGAACATGAAATACAAAACAACAAAAACCCAACGTTTCTCCCTGCTGTTTGCATTTGCTCTTTCATCTCTACAGAGCAAACTCATCAGCCTGGCTTCCTTTTACAGTTTATAACCTGAGGTTTTAACCAAGGGTCTTTTCCATAGTTCTTTGAACTATGAAAAGTCATACTACTTAGTCCTTCTAGGTCTCAGTTGCTTTCTAGCAAACATAGAGATTAAAATTCTTGCTTCCAAAATTGTTGTGAGGCAATAACATGTAGAAAGGACCTGGCATGTTAAAATGGGTGTTCGATATCCAGATGCGGTGGTGCATACCTGTAATCCCAGTGGCTTGGGAGGCTGAGGCAAGAGGATCCCAAGTTCAAGGTCAGCTTCAGCAGCTTAGTGAGACCCTGTCTTAAAATAAAAAACAAAAAGGGATGGGGACATGCATGGCTCAGTGGTAAAGTACCCTTGGGTTCAATTCCTGGTTCCAAAAATAAAATAAAATTTAGAAATTAAAAAAAATGAAATAGATGTTCAATAAATGCCAGCTCCCAAAAAGGAATAGGAGACTGCTCTTTCCAAAAGCACATGGTCAGAGCTATACTTCAATCCTGCCATAATGCCACATATGGATTCCTAAGAACCACCCGTATGCAAAATTGCACAATAAAAATCATTCTACTAGAAAAACAAGCTTAAGGGTACAATGCTCAAGAACTTTGTCAGTGACGCATTAAAAAGATAAGTATAATAAAAACTGCAGTACAGTTGTGCACATGTTAAATAAGAAGTTCACCAGTACAGTAACTATGGTACTTCACCTTGGAAAAGACCTGAAGATTGCCTCTGTAGTGGATGTTGAAGGGGTTGCAGTTTGTGAGTCACTGTGAAGTGGTAGAAGGGAGACAGGTGTGGCTTATAACATGTGGTGAATGATGTAGCCGGGAAACGTTTGCAATGTGAGAGTTTTGCACATTCCCATGGGGCTCAGTTCAGCTTGGTGCAGTTTTCTGCATTACCTAATGTTATTGATGGAAGAAACTGAGCTTGAGGAAGTACAAAGTTTGCGCTGTGCTCAAATTGTTCCCTAATACATCATTTCATTAGAACACATCAGTGTTTTCAAAACAAGCAAATGACTATATTTAGCTGATGTTGAATGAACGATCAAATGAATGAATGAATAGTGGGCAGTCTAGAAAATGGGATAAACATCAAGCTACACATGAAAAATACGTAGTAGCTTTTGAAATTGAACAGTCCTTTGGGTTTTAAAAGTGCAACATAGCCACTCTAGTGCTTTTGATTTTTCCTCTTATTATGGACTCCAATTTGTGCTTGGAAGAGCCCCTTTGGAGTCACTGGACAAAAGAAGGTCACCGCTGGGTTCTCTGCCCTCCTCCTCTTCAGCCAGATTCCCCAGGGTTCTGTTTGCTTTCCATTCATTTTCATTTGAAGAAAAAGTTCTCCTAATATACAAGTTTGCAAACCACCACCAATGATTCAGTTGGCAAAATTTTGTTTTACAAACTACTTCTCAGGAATGTATCTTTACCAAGAATGATGATCCCCAGTTGGTAATATTGGGCTATGCACACTCCAGAATCAGTAGAATTTGACCAAGATATACTCCAGTGGGCTCCAAACAGCCATATTGCCTCCATACTACTCATCGCAATCTCAGCCGTGGTGCACAGGAGCCGCACCAAAGTCGACTTCCTGTCTGGGCAGATGCCTGTGAAGGTTGATGATCGTGTACAGCTAATGCATTTATGATGTTCCTGTCTTCTGCCAAACACAGCAATTCTGTGATTTCTCTTTTTTTTGTTTTGTTTTTGTTTGTTTTTTTTTAGAGAGCTGGATTGAAAGATGTCTCAATGAAAGTGAAAACAAACGTTATTCCAGCCACACATCTCTGGGGAATGTTTCTAACGATGAAAGTAAGTGCTTGAAACTCATTCCTCCATGACATCCCAGACATGGCTAGTGTCCTGACGGGAGGACAGAGCCTCTAGGTGGCTAGGCTGGGGTGAGCCACCTGCAACAGGACATTCTCCAACCGTTTATGAAATACCCCAGCCCTCCCTGTGATAGTCCACACAAGGGAGTGGCGTTCAGTGAGGTGGACATGGAAATCAAGGCCACAGCAAAAACTTGGTGTTTACAGACTCATCTCCTGCACTCTTCTCCTTTGGCCTGTGTCCCCAAAGACCTGTGATGCTCCAGTTGGGCAAATGTGGACCTCAGATGGGAAAAGCCATCTTCTGTCCACCGTTGATGTGGGTCTAAAGTAGCTGTGTGGTAGGTTTGTTGTTATAGAATCACAAATGTTCTTGCTATTGGAAAGTTAAAAAAAAAAAATCTGAACCTGCACTAGAGACCTGGAGTTCAGTGCAAGATGTAAATTCCCACATTACACCTTTCCCTGTGCTGTGACAGCCTGGGGCTTCTGGGTGGCCTGTATTTAAGAGCAGAAGACCAGCTGGGATTTGTATTTGCATCTTCTGCACCAAAAACAAAAGTTTGTGGGAAGCTTATTGTAAATGTCATTTCCAGAAGATGGGAAGTGTCTATCTGCCTTGGTTGGTGAAGCACCTGGTCTCGGCCCCACTTTTCTCAGTGCACAAGGCTGGGACCACCCACCCACAATCCCCCGGGATGTCAGCTCAGCTCCCTGACAGCTTCCTTGCAGCCCTGTCATTCCATTGTCACCATTTTGCTTTCTTTTATAAAATGGAGATGAATTGAACATAAATCTTTTTGTGAATGGCTTGATGAATTTTCTTTTGCATATCCACCTGTATAATCACTATCCAGGGAAAAATCAAGAATATTCCCAGCCCCGAGAGGCTTCCATGTCTCCTCCTTGTCAGCAACTGGTGTGCTGACTTTTAACACTGGTTTTACTTATTTCGGAAACTTCACCTACATGGAATCATGGACTCTGTGTTCTTCTCTGTGTGGCTCTTTTCACTTCACACTCTGTGAGATCCATCTGTGTGGCCATACATTGCCATCGTTCTTCCCATTGCCCCATAGTATTCCACCATATGACTATGCCACAATTGATATTTGCATTTAAATGTTAACAGAAACTTCAGTTGTCTCAAGGTTTTGGTTATTAAGAATAAAGATCTTTGGGCATTCTGTTTTTATTTTTAAATTTTATTTTGGTAAGATGTATAGCAAAATTTAGCATTTTAATCTTTTTAAGGGTACACTCAGTGACTTTGAGTATATTCATCTTGGGGCTGGGGAGGAAGCTCAGTGGTAGAACACTTGCCTAGGGTGCATGGGGCACTGGGTTCAATTCCCAGTATGATGCATGCACATAAAAATTACCTGGTTATACAACCATTAATGCCACTACCCATCTCCAGAACATTTGTCATCTTCTCAAACTCCATCCTGATTAAATAGTCCCTATTCTTCCCTTCCTCCACTCTCTGGCAACTGCTTTCGATGTTCTGCATCTGTGAGTTTGACTAAGTGTCTCATATAAATGGAATCATACAGTCTTTGTCATTTTATGACTGGCTTATTTTATTTAGTGTTATGCCTTCAAGGTTAATCTGTGTTGTAGCAGGTGTCATGATGTCTTTCCTTTTTAAGGTTGGAAATATTTATAACACATGAATAATACCTCATTTCTTTACCTGTTCATTTGTTGCTGGACATTTTTTTCTACCTTTTGGTCATTATGAATAATGATATGAAAATGGATGCACAAATAAGTGTTCAAGTCTCTACTTTGAATTCTTTTTGGCATGTACCCAGAATTGAAATCATTAGAGTATATGGTAATTTTATGTTGAATTTTTTGAGAAGCTGCCAATCTGTTTTCCATAGTGGCCACACCATTTTATATCCCCAGTAACAGTGCTCAGAAGTTCCGATTTCTCCTAATCCTGGTCTCAGGCCAGCACTTGTTATTTTGTTTTAGTTTTTTTTTTCTTTGTGGTTTTTTAACAACTGTCCTAGTGAGTGCAAAATGTTTTTTTTTGTTGTTGTTGTTGCAGATTTGATTTACATTTCTTTAAAGATTAGTATATTGAGTATCTTTCCGTGAGTTGTCTTTAGAGAAATGTCCTTTGCCCAATTTTTATCAGGCTGTTTTGTCATTGTTGTTGTTGAGTTGTATATTCTGGATGTTAATTCCTTATCAGATACGTGATTTATAAACATTTTCTCTCATTCCAGGGTGGCCTTTCTCCTTTGTTGATTGTATTCTTTAATGCATAGAAACTTTTTGTTTTTTAAAATATATATATTTAGTTGTAGATGGACAGTATCTTTATTTATTTATTTTTTAATGTGGTGCTGACAATCGGTGCCTCACACATGTGATGCAAGTGCTCAACCACTGAGCTACAACTCTAGCCTGAAGCTTTTTATTTTGATGTAGTTCTACCACATCAAATTATTCACATCCAATTTATGTACTTTATGTTAAGAAAAAAATTCACTAAACTTTTTTGGTTAGTTGGTTTGTTATCTGCACTTTTGATGTCATATTCAGGAAATCACTGTCAAAAACAATGTCATAGAGAAAAAGAAAAAAAAGTGTGTCACATTAGATTGGATAGAGAGAAAGGATGGCAGAGGAGGGGAGGAGTTGGGGGGATAGGAAGGGCAGCAGAATAGAATAGACAATATGATTGATGTATGTACATTCCATGTACGTATTATATGTCAAAATACATTCTGCTGTCGTGTATGACTAAAAAAAATAAAAATAATTTGTATAGTAAAAAAAAAACAACAACAACAACAACGTCATAAAGCTCCTGCCTAGGTTCTTTTCTAGAAGTTTTGCAGTTTAAGGTCTCACACTTGCATCTTTGACCCATGTTGAGTTGTATTGGTGAGGTCAGGTAAGGGTCTGAGTTTAGTCTTCTGCATGTGGGTATCCAGGTGTCTCAGTGCCATTTATTGAAAGACTATTCTTTACTTAGTGGTTTTGGCGCCCTTGTCAAAAATCATTTGTCCATATATGTTCAGGGTTTATTTCTGGGCTTTTGTTTTATTCCATTGGTCATTGTATCTGTCTTTATGCCAGAACTACCCTGTGGCTTTGCAGCATGTTTTGAAGTGAGGAAATATGAGGCTTCCAATGTTGTTCTTTTTCAAGAGTATATCAGCTATTCAAGGTCCCTGAAGATTCCATATGAATTTTAAAATGGATTTTTTTACTTCTGGAAAAAAACGCTACTGGGTTTTTTGATTGACTCTTTTTTCATTGAATCTATAGATGTCTTTGGGTAGACTTGACATCTTAATATTAAGTTTTCCAACCCAGGAACACAGAATGTCTTTGATTTCATCAACATTTTATAGTTTCAGTGTACAAGCCTTGGTTAATTTTATTCCTAAGCATTTTATTCTATTTGCAATTGTCAATGAAACTGTTTTCTAAATTTCCTTTTTAGAGTGTTCGTAGTGTGTAGAAATGCAACTGATTTTTATGTGTTGCTTTTGTAATCTTCACCCTTTCTGAATTTATTTGTTCTAACACTTGTGTGAGAGAGAATGTGTAGAAGCTTTGGAGTTTTCTACATGAAAAATGCATGTCATCTATGAGCAAATATGATTTTATTTTTTTCCTACCAATTCGGAATCCTTTTATTTCTTTTTCTTCCTTAATTTCTCTGGCTAGTACTATGTTGAAAGCAGTAAAATCAGGCAGCTTATCTTGCTCCTGATCTTGAGTGAAAAGCCTTCAGTCTTTCATCACTGAGTATGAAGTTATCTGTGGACTTTTCATATATGTCCTTTATTATGTTGAAGTAGTTTTCTTCTATTTCTAACTTTCTGTGTTTATCCTGAAAGGGTTTTGAATTTCATCAAGAATTTTTCTCTGTGTCAGTTGGTATGATCGTTTCCCCCTTCATTCTGTCATTTGCTGTAATACATAGATTGATTTTAGTTTGTGGACCCTCCTTACATTCAAGGAACATATCCCCCTTGGTCACAGCCTATAATCCCTTTAATATGTGGTTGAATTCTGTTTTGCCCATGTTTTGCTTAGGATGTTTGCATCAGTATTCACAAGAGATACTGGTCTGTGATTTTCTTTTCTTCTAGTGTCTTTGTCTGGCTTTGGTATCATGGTGAGGCTGGCTTTGTAGAATGAGTTTGGAAGTGTGCCTGCCTCTTCCATTTTTTTTTTGGAAGAGTTTGAGAAGGATTGGTGCTCTGATCATTCTCGTATGTCTTTTGGTCGACATGAGCACTCATTTTTGTTACTATTTTCCCAGGAATAGAGTTGTTAGATCATAGGCTATGTGTATATTTAACTTTAGTAGATGCTGCCAGTTTTTTAACGTAGCTTTACACATTTAGACTCCTAGCAGCAATTTCTGAAAGTTTTGGTTGTCTCGCTTCCTTGCCAACATTTGGTATAGCCATTCCTTTCAAAATTAGCCATTCATAGGAGTACATAGTGCACATCATTGTGGTCTTAATTTGCATTTCCTTAACAACTAAGGAATACAATCTTGTATACTTTCTGCCATTTGGGTGTCTTTTGCAAACTATCTGCCCTTGTCTTTTGCCTGTGTGTGTCTTGTTAATTGTGTTGTTTTCTCTTTAATGATTTGTGAGAATTTTTCCTATATCCTGAGTAGGAGATATTTTTCAGGTCAACGTATTTCAAGTATTTTCCTTAGCTTGTGGCTTGCCCTTTTATCCTCTCAATGGTAACTTTTAATGAATGGAAGTTCTTAATTCTAATAAAATTCAATTTATCTATTTTTTTTCTTTAGTTAGTGCTTTTTGTGTGCTATTAAGAAATGTTTCCTGCCTCAAGGTTGTGAAACTCTTTTTTAAAGTAGTCATCTAGAAGTTTTATATATTTTTACCTTTCACACTATATCCACAGTCCATCTGGAATTTTTGTATATGGAGTGAAGACAATGTCAACATTCTTTTTTTTTTCTTATTAATTTTCAACTGATAGAGCACCATTTGTTGAGAAGGTCACCCTTTGCCCGCTGAATTCCACAGGTGCCTTTGTGATAAACTAGCAGGTCATACATATTTGGATCTGTGTCTGGAGATTTATTCTAAACTATTGACCTTATTTGTCTATTTTTGGTGTTAACAGCACAGTCTTTATTACTGCACCTTTATAATAGGTTAGGAGACATGGTAGTGTAAGACCTCCTGTTCTTTTCTTCTTCTTTAGGGTTGTGGATAATCTACATTCTTAACATTTCTATATAAATTATAGAATTAGACTGTGAATTTTCATGAAATTTAATGCTGGGGTTACATTGAATCTGTTTTAAAAATTGGGGGAAAACTGACCTCTTAACAATGTTAAATATCCAATTTATATGTACAGTTATTAGACTATAAGTATTTAGATCATCTTTAATCTTTCCCAGGAGAGTTTTATATTCAGTGTAGAGGTTTTACACATCTTTCTTTAGATTTATTCCTCGGTAATTGATGTTTTTCAGTGCTTATGTAAGCTAGTGTTGTTTTAAGTTTTTAAATTATTAATTGCTAATACAGGAACATGAAATTGATTTTTTAAGTAATTACTTTGCATCCAGCCATTTTGCTAAATTTACTTATTTATTATGAGTGTACGTTTTTTAATACTCTATGAATATAATCATGTCACCTAAGAAAAACAATGATTTATATTTTCCCTTATGATCTTGGTATTTTTCTTTCCTCTACCTCAGTGCGCTGACTGGGAGGTGATGTAGTAGGAGAGCACTTTTTTTTACCTTGTTCCCTGCCTTTGGAGAAAATGATAAAGTGTTTCACCAGTGTGATGTTTTTGTGAATTTTTGTAAATACTTATTATTGAATTGAGAAAATTACCTTCTGTGCCTGGTTTGTTGAGAGATTTTTCTTGAATGGGTGTTGAATTTTTTTGAAACCCTCTTTCTCCATCTATCACAATAATCATGAATCTCTCAATGTCATGAATCATATTGATAGAGTTTGAATGTTAAACCAATCTTGCATTCCTGGAATACACCACACTTGGTCTGAAGTATTATTTATCTCTCTTTCTGTCTGTCTGTCTGTCTGTCTATCTATCTTTCTAGGTTAGACTGACTACTTTCTTTTTTTTCATATTTTGAGTTTGTATTTTATATTTTATTTTTTTAAAATTTTTTTATTGGTTGTTCACAACATTACAAAGCTCTTGACATATCATATTTCATACATTAGATTCAAGTGGATTATGAACTCCCAATTTTTACCCCAAATGCAGATTGCAAAATCACGTTGGTTACACATCCACAATTTTACATAATGCCCTATTAGTAACTGTTGTATTCTGATACCTTTCCTATCCTCTACTATCCCCCTCCTCTTCCCTCCCATCTTCTCTCTCTACCCCATCTACTGTAATTCATTTCTCTCCTGGTTTATTTTCCCATTCCCCTCACAACCTCTTATATGTAATTTTGTATAGCAATGAGGGTCTCCCTTCATTTCCATGCAATTTCCCTTTTCTCTCCCTTTCCCTCCCATCTCATGTCTCTGTTTAATGTTAATCTTTTCTTCCTGCTCTTCCTCCCTGCTCTGTTCATAGTTGCTCTCATTATATCAAAGAAGATATTTGGTATTTGTTTTTTAGGGATTGGCTAGCTTCACTAAGCATAGTCTGCTCTAGTGCCATCCATTTCCCTGCAAATTCCATGATTTTGTCATTTTTTAGTGCTGCGTAATACTCCGTGGTGTATAAATGCCACATTTTTTTTATCCATTCATCTATTGAAGGGCATCTGGGTTGGTTCCACAGTCTAGCTATTGTGAATTGTGCTGCTATGAACATCAATGTGGCAGTATCGCTGTAGTACGCTCTTTTAAGGTCTTCAGGGAATAGTCCGAGAAGGGCAATAGCTGGGTCAAATGGTGGTTCCATTCCCAGCTTTCCCAGGAATCTCCATACTGCTTTCCAAATTGGCCGCACCAATTTGCAGTCCCACCAGCAATGTACAAGTGTACCCTTTTCTCCACATCCTCGCCAGCACTTGTTGTTGTTTGACTTCATAGTGGCTGCCAATCTTACTGGAGTGAAATGGTATCTTAGGGTGGTTTTGATTTGCATTTCTCTGACCGCTAGAGATGGTGAGCATTTTTTCATGTACTTGTTGATTGATTGTATATCCTCCTCTGAGAAGTGTCTGTTCAGGCCCTTGGCCCATTTGTTGATTGGGTTATTTGTTATCTTACTGTCTAATTTTTTGAGTTCTTTGTATACTCTGGATATTAGGGCTCTATCTGAAGTGAGAGGAGTAAAAATTTGTTCCCAGGATGTAGGCTTCCTATTTACCTCTCTTATTGTTTCTCTTGCTGAGAAAAAAACTTTTTAGTTTAAGTAAGTCCCATTTGTTGATTCTTGTTATTAACTCTTGTGCTATGGGTGTCCTATTAAGGAATTTGGAGCCCGACCCCACAATATGTAGATCGGAGCCAACTTTTTCTTCTATTAGACGCAGAGTCTCTGATTTGATATCAAGCTCCTTGATCCATTTTGAGTTAACTTTTGTGCATGGCAAGAGAAAGGGATTCAGTATCATTTTGTTGCATATGGATTTCCAATTTTCCCAGCACCATTTGTTGAAGATGCTATCCTTCCTCCATTGCATGCTTTTAGCCCCTTTATCAAATATAAGATAGTTGTAACTTTGTGGATTAGTCTCTGTGTCCTCTATTCTGTACCATTGGTCCACCCGCCTGTTTTGGTACCAGTACCATGCTGTTTTTGTCACTATTGCTCTGTAATATAGTTTGAAATCTGGTATCGCTATACCGCCTGATTCACACTTCCTGCTTATAGACTGACTACTTTCTATTAAGGATTTTTGCATCTATGTTCATGAGATTTATTGGCCTGTGATTTTTATTCCTTGTAATGTCCTTGTCAGGTTTTGGTGTCAAGATCATACAGGCCTCAAATAGCAGATGGGGAATTTCCTGTTGCCTTGAAGAGTTAGTATGAGATTTTTGGTTTCTTAAATTTAGAAGAATTCAATACTGAAGTCATCGGGGGTTTTTTGTTAGTTTGTTTTGAGAAAAAGTGTTTAAAGATGAATTTAATTTTTTTTTGTGGACACAATATCTTTATTTTATTTTTATGTGGTGCTGTGGATTGAACCCCAGTGCCCCACGCATGCTAGGCGAGTGCTCTACTTCTGAGCCACAGCCCCAGTCCAAAAGATGGATTTAATTTTTAAAACAGCTATAGGATTATTCATATATTTCTATTTCTTCTTTTCTTTTCTTTCCTCTTTATCTCTCTCTCCTTCCTTCCTTCCTTCCTTCCTTCCTTCCTTCCTTCCTTCCTTCCTTCCTTCTTTTTTTAATCAGGGATGGAACTCAGGGCACTTAACCACTGAGCCACATCCCCAGCTCTTTTTAAATTTTTTATTTTGAGACAGGGTCTCAACATAGCTAAGTTGCTTAGAGCCTTGCTAAATTGCTGAGGCTGACCTTGAACTTTGAATTTCCTGCCTCAGCCTCCTGAGCTGCTGAGGTTGCAGGCATGCACCACCATGCCGGGCTAAGTTGGTCTTTTTAAGGAATCCATTTCATCTAAATTTTTAATTTATTTACATGATATTTAAACTTTCCTTTTATTACTTTTGCCATGTTTTTAACATATGTAGAGATAGTCTCCTTTTATTGGGTAATTTATGTATACTCTATTTTTCTTAATTAGTTTGGCCAGGGTTTATCAATTTGATAAATCTTCAAAGATCCAACCTTTGGCTTTGTTTTTCTCAATTTACATCTTTCTTCTATTCCATTTATTTCTGATCTTATGTTTATTGTTTCCCTCCTTCTGCCTCTTTTGTGTTTAATTTGTTGTATTTTTCAAGCTTTTGGGTTAGACACTTAAATCACTGATTTTCCAGCCTCTCCTGTGAGAATGCTCTTAAAGTTTTACATCTTCCTCTAAACACTGCTTAAGAGTATCTCGTACTTTTTCTGATGTCACACTTTTATTATTATTTATTTGGTAAACATGTTTTCAAGTTTCTATTGTGATTTCTTCTTTTACCCATGGTTTATTTAGAAATCGGACGCTTAATTGCCAAACATTTGGGGATTTCCCAGCTATCATTCTGTCACTGACTTTCATTTTAGCTCTACTGTGATCAGAGAACATATTCTGTATGATTTCAACAGTTGATATTGTTGGGACTTGCTTTCTCTCTCAACATAGGACCTATTTTGGGAAATGCCCATGTGTACTTGGAAAACAAATGTATGCTTTTCTGTCTCTGGATGGAGTATTCTTTAGATATCAGTCAGATTGATCAGGTTGGTCAATCATGTTCCTTACTGATCTGCTGTTATTGTTGGTTTGTTCTTTTAAAGTCTGTAGTTCTGATTATGGCTAGGTCTATCTATCCTTTCAGTTTTGTTAATTTTTAAAATATATTTTAATGGATTTATTTCTTAGAAATTTAGGATTGCTGACTCCTCTTGTTGAAATGCCCCTAATTATTATTAGATGTTCTGACTTCATTTCTAGTAATACTTTTGCCTTAAAGTATATTTTGTTCAATATTCATATAATTATGCCAGCTTTCATTTTATTTGTTTTTATGGCATTTCCCCCTATCTTTTAACTTTAAACCTGACTATATTCAGTATTTGTTTGTTTGTAGTTTTCTTTTTTGTTTGATTTTTTGATGTTAGGGACCGAACCTGGCCTCACACATGCTAAGCGTGTGTTCTGCTACCGAGCTACACAAAGCTACATCCCCAAGCCCCGGTATTAAGGTGTTTTTTTTTTAAACTAATTAATTAATTAATTTGTTCTAGTTTGTTATATATGAGAGCAGAATGCATTTCAATTTATAGTACACAAATGGAACACAATTTTTCATTTCTCTGGTTGTACACAAAGTAGAGTCACACCATTTGTGTCTTCATACCTGTACCTAGGGTAATGAGGTCCATCTCATTCCACCATCTTTCGTAACCCCCTATCACCTCCTTTTCCCTCCCTCCCTTTTGCCCTATCCATTCCTCCCAAGCTCCCCACCCCCATCCCCATTATGGATCAGCATCCACTTATCAGAGAAAACATTTGGCCTTTGGTTTTTTAGGATTGACTTACTTCACTTAGCACGATATTCTCCAATTCCATCCATTTACCTGCAAATACCATGATTTCATTCTCTTTTAATGCTGAGTAATATTCCATCATATATATATATATATATATATATATATATATATATATATATCACAGTTTCTTTATTCATTCATATATTGAAGGGCATTTAGTTTGCCACAATTTAGCTGTTGTGAATTTTGCTGCAGAATGCATTTCAATTTATAGTACACAAATGGAGCACATTCAAATGGCTGCATCACTGTAGTAGGCTGTTTTTAAATCCTTTGGGTATACACCGAGGAGTGGGATAGCTGGGTCAAATCGTGGTTCCATTCCAAGTTTTCTAAGGAATATCCATACTACTTTCCAGGTTGGTTGCACTAATTTCCCCCACATCCTTACCACCATTTATTGTTGCTTATGTTCTTAATAATTTCCATTCTGACTGGAGTGAGAAGAAATCTTTTTTTTTAAAAAAAGATTGCAGGTGTAACTCTTTATTTATTTATTTGTGGTGCTGGGGATTGATACCAGGGCCTTGTGCATGAGAGGTAGGCACTCTACCAAATGAGCTATATCCCAGCCCCAAGGTGAAATCTTAGTAGTTTTGATTTGCTTTTCTCTAATTGCTAGAGATGTTGAACATTTTTTAAAATATTTATTGATTGATTTTATATCTTCTTCTGAGAAATGTCTGTTCAGTTCCTTAGCCCATTTATTGATTGGGCTTTTTGTTTTTTTAGTGTTAAGTGTGTCAAGTTCTTTATAAATCCTGGAGATTAATGCTCTATCTGATGTGTGTGTGGCAAAAATTTGTTCCCATTCTGTAGTCTCTTTATTCACCCTACTGATTGTTTCTTATTCTAAGAAGAAAATTTTCAGTTTGAATCCATCTCATTTATTGATTTTTAAATCGCATGGTATTGGCACCAAAATAAACTTGTAGACCAGTGGTACAGAATAGAGGACACAGAGACAAACCCACATAAATATAGTTATCTCATACCAGCAAAGGTGCCAAAAACATACATTGGGAGAAAAGATAGCCTCTTCAATAAATGGTACTGGGAAAACTAGAAATCCATATGTAGCAAAATGAAATTAAGCCCCTATCTCTCACCATGCACAAAACTCAACTTAGAATTGATCAAGGACCTAGGAATTAGACTAGAGACCTTTTGTCTAATAGAAGAAAAAGTAGGCCCAAATCTTCATCATGTTTGATTAGGCCCCTACTTCCTTAATAAGACTCCTAAAGGTTTTAAAAAATATAATTTTTTAAAAAGTCTAATTTGATAATCTTTACCTTTAATTAGGACTTTTAGACCCTTAAATTTAATGACTTTCAGATATTGTTGGGTTTAAGTCAACTAATGTACTTGTTTTCTTTTTCCTTGGTCCATCTGTTTTTTATTTTGTGGGGGAAGGGATTAATGGAATTTTTTGTTAAAATTGGGGTGTTTTCCTTTGCTGGCCTTTCAACATCTGTTCTTTCAGAGCAGAATCCTGAGGCGTCACAACATGCACTCTCCTCCTCCTGCACCTGCCTCCCATTCCTCCCTCCCCATATCAAGGTTGGTACAAGAGCTCCTATCATTTTGACCTCACTTACCTTCTCACCTTCTGGGCTCTTGCTTTAGTGTATTTTACTTTTAAATATGTTATATTCCCCACATGAGATTATTATTATTAATGTTTTAAACAATCAGTATTAATTTATGTTTTCCACATATTTTCAGGATTCTTTATTTCTGTCACCAATTCCAGGCTTCCATCATTTTTACTTTCACTCAGAGAAATTCCTTTCTTTTACTTGTAGTGCAGTGTGGTGTCGTGTAGATCAAGACAAACACGTTTATTCCACTTTCATTTTTGAAGGATGTTTTTGCTGGCTATAAAATTCTAGGTAAGGAACATTTGGGGTTTGGCCCCACCCCCATTAACTCTTTAAACTTGTCATTTCATCATCTTCTGGGTTCCAAAAATGTTTCTTGAACTGTTGGTCATCTGATTTTTATTCCACTGGTTGCAATGTGCCTTTTTGTTTTTGCTGCTTTTCAGATTTTTTTTCATCTTTGGTTTTCAGTAGTGTGACTATAATCTCCACACACATGATTTTCTTATATTTAATCTTTGTGGAGAACCACTGAGTCTCTTATATAGGTTGTCTGTCATTAGATTTGTAGAATTCTTGACCATTGTCTCTCAAATATCTTTTCTGCCCTACTCTTCTTCTCATCTCCTTCTGTATGATGTGAACATTAGATCTGACTATAGTTCTTATATTTTTCTCTGATTTGTCTATTTTTCTCCCATTGTACTTCAGTTTGGTATTTTTATTATTATTTTATTTTATTATTAGTATTATTATTAATCATTCTTTCAGCTCTCAATCCCTATTTTGGGTCACGTCTAGTTTGCTATTCAGCCCACCCAGGTGATCTTAATTTCAATACTGTATTCTAAAATAGTCCATTTGATTCTTTTTCATAGTTCCTATATTTCAGGTGATAGTCCCAATTTTTTTCTCTGTTTTGTCCAGCTTTCTATTTTGACCATGTTTTCCCTTCTCTCTTGGAATATATTAACCATAGTTTGTGTGCATGAATGTGTATATGTGTGGGTTTTTTGTTGTTGTTGTTGTTTTCATACTGGGGATTGAACCCAAGAGTGCTTTCCCACTGTGCTACATCCCCAGCCCTTTTTATTTTTATTTTGAGACTGGGTCTCACTAAGTTGTTCAGAGCCTTGCTAAGTTTCTGAGGTTGGTCTGGAACTTGCAATCCCCTGCCTCACACTCCCAAGTTGCTGGGATTACAGGGTATGCCACCATGCCCAGCCCATAGTTGTTTTAAAGTCCCTCTCTGATAATTCTAATACCTGAAACATCTCTGGATCTATTTCTATTATCTGTTTTTATTTTCTCTCTGATTTTAGTTTTTTGGTCCTGGTTTTTAGTAATGCAATACAGTTTTTGATCCAACCTTAGACCTATGGGTGCAAAGTTAAATAGCCTGTGGGTAAGGGATGCCAAGTTTCTATGGTGAGTTTAAGTCTTGTTTTAGCAGTCAGATAGAAAACCAACAGTTCTCTGATCTCATCAAGGATTGTCAATTCTGGTCTGCTTCGGTTTTGTTCATACTACTAGGGTATGGCCTTTACTCCTAGGGCATGGTCTTTCTGGGTCCCCAAATGAAAGCCCTAGGTATTTAGCAAGTTTCCTCTACTTGACTCAGTTTGAACATTGATCCTTAACTAATCAAAGCTTGTCTTTTTAGCTTCTAGTCATTTCCCGCCTCAGTTTCTTGGTTTTTTGCTATCTGCATGTGCAGCTTAGGAGAGGGCTGAAGACTTGAAGGGAATTTGGGTGCATAAATGCTTGTCCCCTTACATGTAGTTTCCCTTTATAGACTCCGTGCTTTGGTTTTATTTTTCAGTGTAGCGATGGGAAGATTCTCAGGGGAAAAGCCAAGGTGCATCTGGAGGTTACTTCCTGTGCTTCCTTTCTCTCAAGGCTTCTCCAGTCCTGTGTGCAGTATTTGCTCTCCAATGCTTAAATAATAGCTTTTTATCTATTTTATCTATTCTTATCAATTTTAATGAATGAAACCTGAAATTATATAGAGAAGGAAAGAACAGGGATCCAGGGTTAAAGTACAGTGAATGCCTGCACAGTGGCACATGCCTGTAATCCCAGCAGCTTGGGAGGCTGAGGCAGGAGGATCTTGAGTTCAAAGCCAACCTCAGCAACTTTGAGGCACTAAGCAACTCAGTGAGACCCCGTCTCTAAATAAACCACAAAAATAAGGTTGGGGATGTGGCTCAGTGGTTGAGTGCCCCTGAGTTCAATACTTGGTACCAAAAAATAAAATAAAATAAAGTACAGTGAGCATCAGCAGGTGGGGCTAATCACAACCACAATTTCTTTTAACCTTCTGAAGGGAGGATTTTTTAATCCCCATCTCAAAGATGAGGAAATTGAAATTCAGAGATTATGTGACTTAATGTCTTAGTAAATAAGTGGTAGAGTTAAACTGGAATGTAGAGCTGTCTGACTTTACAGCTTTCTATCACAAACAACAACTTTTGCAGATCCCTGTTCTCAAAGAATTTTTAATTTAGAGGGGAAAGTTAAAGCGCATGTACGTATGTTAATAATATAAGCCAGCATGTGATTTGTTTCTTTTAAATTTATTTTATATATATTTACTTTTTAAATTCTTTTTTATTTTTTTGGCACTCGGGATTAACTCAGGGGCACTTGACCACTGAGCCACATTCCCAGCCCTATTTTTATTTTATTTAGAGGCAAGGTCTTAGTGAGTTGCTTAAGTGGCTCACTTTTGCCGATGCTGGCTTTGAACTCAAGATCCTCCTGCCTCAGCCTCCCAAGCTGCTAGGATTATAGGTGTGTGCCACCGTACCTGGCTGTAGAGTGTATTTGGACATATCATACATACATGTAATATAACCTCCCACTCTTGTGGCTTTACATGATGTGAAGATTCACTACTTGTGTATTCATATATGAACATAGGAAAGTTACGTCTGATTCATTCCACTGTCCTTCCCTTCATTCCCCTTTGACTAATCCAGTGAACTTCTGTCCCACCCCTGCATCGAGTGTGAGCATCTGCATATCAGAGAGAACATTTGGCCTTTGGTTTTTTGGGATTGGTTGTACTTAATCACACGGAGTGGTCTTGGATTCCAGCAGAGCTTCCGGGAAGCCTGTTAGAAATGTAGAATCTTGAGCCCCCCAGAGACCCTGAAACGTGCTTTGCATTTGAACAGGATCTCTGAGTGACTTACTAATTATACATGTTGAATCTGTCACAGGGTTGGAAGGTGACATCTTGGAGGAGGTGGCATTTGTGTTGGGACCCTAACAATCCAGGTGATTCCTGCAGTGATGGTAAAAAAAAAAAAAAAAAAGGAGGCAGAAAGCATGAGACAAGTTTTGAGCTTGAAGAGTTTTCCAGATTGACCTGAGCAACGGGTTTGAAGGATTTTGGGAAGCAGGGCTAGGGATGAGTTTAAGCCGTATTTTTGAGGAACTGGAACTCCAGACAAGGGGCTTAGAGTTTAATGGCTGAGGTGCCACTGATGAGGTGGGTGGAGGAGTGACAAGATGGAGGTGGTGTTTTCTGAAGGATAACGTGGAGGTTCTGTGCGAGTGGGACCTGAGCCAGGAAGACCCTTCTAGGGCTTCCACAAGACCAGGTCTGAGGAGATGAGGCTGCGATAGAGGGATGGAGAGAATCAGAGGACTGAGTTGATGCGATGGGTCCAAACGGCAGGAATGTAGTGGGACCCTGGGATCCTGCTTTCCTCCTTGGGAAACAGAATTTGTGAGATCTAATCCAGAGGCGCCCAAGTCCTGGAGCTTCGGGTCACCACTTCCCTGATACCTAAATCGAGGACTCCAGTCTCCCACCTACATCCTAGAGCACTCCTTTTCTCTCCACAAGTTACTGGGCTGTGGGTGTATATCTCCCAGCACTGTCCCCACCGTGCCCTGCTTCCTCTGCTCTTCCCCAGCTCCTCTCAGCCCCACTCCCCTGCTTCACCCTGACTGCGCTCCTCTCTCCACCTTCCCACCCTTCCCTGACTCATCATGGCAATTGCTGACTGTCTGGTGGTGACAGGATGTTCACAGCACATGGCATGATGGCAGAGAAAACCTTGGGTCACTGTGGATCACAAGGTAGCGTGACTCATCGTTATCATGTTAAAATAGAATCACATTTTGAGATCATAAAGTGAAAGTTACATCTCTCTCTCCATTGAGCTCAATCATTGAGCTCAGTCTATTACCTAATTCGGGGTCTTATAACTTCATAAAAGGGATTCCAGAGAAGAGGAAGTGTAGTTAAACTTTATTTGAAATTCTTTGCAGGGGAAAAAAAGGCCAAAGAAACTGCTTGGCTTTATTGACTGGAAAGAAGGAACGGTGGTGGGTGGTGAGATGGGGTGTCTCCCCAGAGAGAACACAAGTTCAGCGCGCAAGGGGCTGTTTCATATTTCCTTCAAGGTGAGGGTGGAAGCTCCCAGCCAACAGCAAAATGGGTTCAGTTAGCTACTCGGATAGCTAGGGCAATGACTGAAGTCCAGGGCAGGTTTCTGTAAGACAGTCCTACTAAGCTGCTTTTGTTCTATTTTATTTTGGCAGTGCCTGGGCCCTGTGCATCTCCCCTACTGAGCTGCACCCCCAGCCCTTCAGCTCTGCCTAAAGGATCTTGTGGGTGTTTTCTGTGGGCTTCATCATGGTCGGGACCTGAGCTGCAAGACTGCTGGCTGACCTATGAGGCCCAGCGTTTAGGATATGATTAGGGACACCTCTTAGTCTTCTCCTTCATCATCTCCGCCTCCACCCTGTCATCAAGGGTGGCCCACTGTGCCCCAGGAGTCTGTTGTGTCCACTCTGGCCTCTCCGGTTGACTCTGCCTCTTGCCTGGTGGAGAATGAGGTGCTCCCTGCTCTGGGCTCCCAGCCCTGCCAGGGCCCCTGTTTCTCTATCAGTCAGTGATCACTGAGCCCTAGTTCTGTGAGGGGAAGGGACTTGGTCTGACTGTGTCTCACAGCACTTAAAATAGTAGGGCCTGTGCACAGCAGATGCTCAGGAGGTATTTATGAAGCACACAGAGACTAGGGAAGGAAATGGACGACAAAGCCATACTAGATTATTATGGGTATTTATAATTTGGTTTTAGTTTGGGACCCTCCAGCACCACTTGACTGTTTAAGTAGATTCTTCTTCTGAGAAACCTCTCCCCAGGAAAATAATTTCATTTGTTCAGATTTAGAGTATTTTTGAATATATAATACATTCATATGGTTCAAAAACCCAAAGTGCTTTCAAAGGTGCTTATCAAGAAGTCTTGTCTGCATTTCTTTCTGCTCCCACCCACCACTGTGGCCTCCTAGTGGCTAGCACTCTTATCCATTTTATTATATACTCTTCCAGTATTTCCTTATACAAATGAAAATATGACTATATGGGTTTATTTTTTAAACACCAAAAAGAGCACACTATATGCATTGTTGTGGCTTATATTTTTCACTTAAAATGATTAACCCAGGTGTGCTCCATACCAACAAACTTATAGAAAACATCCTCATTCTTCTGTTTGTTGGGAGTTAGTCTTTTTTTTTTTTTACAGTTGTATAGTGTTCCATTTCGAGGATGTATCACAATTTAGTTAATCAGATGAACACCTGGGCTGCTTCTAGACTGTAGTGGTTACAGAAAAGCTACAACAAATCTCCTTATGCCTGCATCATTTTATATATGTCCAAGGGTGGCTGTCGGAACAATTCCAGATGTGAGGCTGCTATATCAAGGGCATTTGGGATGTCAGGGGACCTTCCATGTGAGGTGGCACCTTTTGTGTTCCCCTGGGAGGCAGGAGGGCACCCATTTCCCACAGCAAGAGTTGTGCAGTCCCAGTTTGGATTTTGGCCAAGTGAGCAATGCTGTTTTAGCAAGGGTTCTCTTTGCTTTGATTAAGACTGATCGTTTTTCCACCTTTCAGGATCATTTCTGTTTTCCCATCGGCTGCCACGAACTTTGCCTGTTTTTCCTCTTGGTTCCGGGTCCTTTTCCTCCTGGTTTTATGGAGCTCTTTTCTGTGATGGGCAGATGAGGTCATTGTCTGTGCCACAGTCCCAGTGTGTCCAAGAAGCCATTATCTTTGTACTTTGTGCTTTCTTTTCCCTCACATAGAAATTTTGGAATTTTTATGTAGTGAAATTTATCAATCTTTTCTTTTATGGCTTTTGGGTTTTGTAACAAAGTTATATGGGCCTTTTCCTATGCCAGAGTTGGGAAGGAATTCACCCAGAGGAGGGAAGGGAGCAGGTGTGGCACCCCTCGGAGCAAGACTGCCAACATCACAGCTTTGTCTGGGACTTAGTGCTGTTCCCACGGGGAGAAGGGTCTGCTGCCAGTGGCTGGTGCCCACTGCCAAAGGCCTGGGTGCCAAGCACCCTGATCATTGGCTGGTGCTCTCTGCAGGGGCGGGAAGGAGTTGGATGGGGGATATGGGACATTTGGCAACTACTTGTTCCCAACAGGTGGGGTCTGGCCAGGTGCAGCCGGGTCAGTGTAATAAAGGAAATAGAATTAGGACTTTGAAGTGAAACTCAAGACTCACATAAACTTGAACCTTTCCTGGATTTGAAAAGAGGTAATTAATTTAGAAACGTTCTCCCTCAATATTAAGCTCTGCCAAACTGGCTCAAAGCAAGAAATATTCTAGAATAGGTCCCCAAATATTGGGAATTCAATTAGGAAGAAATGATTAGGGAGATAATATGTTCTCTAAAATCTTCAGTCCATTAAGGCTTGAAGAGAGTGAAGCTCAAGATGTCTGGGTTGGGGGGAGTTTTTGACATCAACTAGCCTGGATCTTTGTCTTTACTCCACCACTGTGTGACCTCAGACAAATGGCTTCACTTCTCTGAACCTCAGTTTTTTTCTCTGCAAAAGTAGAAAATACTAATAATTAACAACATTAATGAAGTTGCTAAGTACACTTTGGGTATTGTATTTGATTTTTTTTTTTTTTTTTTGGTACTAGGGATTGAACCCAGAGGTGCTTAACCACTGAGCCACATCCCCAGCCATTTTCTGTATTTTATTTAGAGACAGGGTCTTTCTGAGTTGCTAAGTGCCTTGTTAAGTTGCTGAGACTGGCTCTGAACTCACAGTCCTCGTGCTTCAGCCTCCTGAGTTGCTGGGATTACAGGCGTGCACCATCAAGCCCAGCTGTCTTTGATGTTTCACATGTTAAAGTGTCCACTTTCTAGAGCAGCAGTGAAAATCAAATGCCACAAAATGAAAAGCTATGCATAGTGTCAGACCCCTTATGAGACTTCCATAGGTGCTCCCTGTGCAATGGTATTTTGCATGCTTGCTGAAAGCAGATGAGAAGGCCCAGCGGTTACTTGTGGTATTATTCGAGTCACTTATTAATTCCACAAATACTTCTGGAGCCTTACTGTGGGCTGGTGCTGGGGTGTCCTCGTCCCCAGATCTCCCAGAGAGCAGGGCAGAATTGCTGGCAGTGCAGTAGGCTGAACAGCTCTATCCTCCCCAAATTCATACATAGAAACCTAACCCCCGAAGGGATGCTATTTGGAGGTAAAACCTTAGGAGTTGACAAGCTCACGAGATGGATCCCTCATGAATGGAGTTAGTGCCCGTATTTAAGAGACCCCTCTTAAAAAAGCCTCTCCCATGTGCCACATGAGAACAGGGTGAGTAGAGCATCTATGAACCAGGAAGAGACTCCTCATTACATGCAAAATCTCCTGGCACCTTCATCTTGGACTTCTCAGCCTCCAGAACTGTGAGAACTAAATTTCTGGTTATAAGCCATCTGTATGGCCTTTTGTTACAGCAGGGCATACGGGCTACCAAGCAAACAGTGACCACATCCTGCAGTGGGGGCTCTGCTAGGGAGCAGCCAGGGTGCTCTGGGAGCACAGTGCATAAACCTGTCCTGAGGTGGGCAGGACAGGGATCTGAGTGCATGGCCCTTCTGGAGGAGTGACAGCTATTGTAGGCATAGGGAACACTGCTATAGCATGTCCCTTGTACCAGGTGGTTCAATTCATCCTCACAGGGCCCTGTGTGCTTGGTTTGATTTTATCCCTGTTTTACAGATAAGGAAACCGAGGGCCAGAGATTGCTGTAAGTCACACAGCTAGAAATTGGCAGAAGCAGGATTTGAGTCTGGAGATTTAGCACCAGAGTTGGTATCAGGAGACAGATGCAGAGGAATTGGACTGAGATCCCTGTGGTGTGTTAGGAACCGTGACTGCAAAGTGGGAGGGGACAGAGCAGCAAGGAGACCAGGCACAGGTGGGGGGGCATCTTGGCAGGGGACCTTTAAGCATCCTGCTGTTCTCTGGCTTCGGCTGGACTAGCAGGTGGACATTGGAGCCCGCTGGCTCTGTGTGTGCTGAGGACAGCTCCACGCATTCTGCTGTCCTGAAGCTGCACTTTGTAGAAGGAATCTTATTTGGCTTGAGGCATTTCTGCATATAAAAATGAAAAGGCCCTTGACCAGTTCCTGAAGTCTCATCTACCCACTGTGCCCTCCTACCCCTTCAGGTAGATGGCTCCTGCTCGTCCTTCAGATCCCCCCACCTCACATCCCACTGTAGCTTTGCCACAGCTTCCTGGACCTGCCCACAGAGCTTGCAATTTATTTGCTGACAATTAATTCTGAGCTCAAGAGAGCAGAGGCCGTGTCTGTTTTTCTCATCCTTTAGCACCTGGCCCAGGGCTAGAATGTAGTAGACACTCAATAAGTATTTGATGAATGAGTGAGTAAGTAACCTGTCCTTCAGGAGAATTAAGATTGAGAGTCCTGAAACGGAAGATCAGGTCTGGGAGGGACACATAGCCCCTGAGGGAAAGGCAAGGCATTCAGACCCTTGAATTGAGGCACAAAGTCACTGGGGGCCCAGGGGGAAGAAGAGCCTAAGAGGCAGAGGGCACTTGTTTGATGGCTGGGCTGGAGGGTCCCTGTTGGTTTTGGGTAGAACCAGTCCTTGTCTAAATACTGTCAGTAGCCACTGTCCTGCCAAGCACCAAGTAAATTCTGGTCACCATTCACCACTTGCTTAGCCTCATGCAAGTCATTTGACCCTTTCAGATCTTGGTTTCCTTATTTTTAAAACAGCCATGTAAAACTTCTTCTCAGCACTTTGGGAGCACTTTCACAGTGTATAGAAAACTATGCGCAGTAACTGGTTTAAGTACTTGATCAAAGAAGGCTACTCTTATGATGGTGTTCTCTTAAAAATATATCTAGTTGTTAACTTACATTGTTATAGTCAATCCTCAAAACATCCTGGTGAGAGGTTATGATTGTCATTTTCCAGGTAAAGGCCTCAGGCATGGGTGAGTCAAGTTACTGCTCAAAATTCCACCCAGAGTGGGGGACGAAGCTGAAATGCAAACCCAGGCGTGTCTGCCTCAAAGCCAGTTCTTTTCCATTCAGAAATGGAGACACCACAAAGTTCAGTTGAGGAAAAAACCTGACACAATAGAGATAAACCCTGCCCGAGTGGGAGACCTGGGAGGAGTCCCAGACCCACCTTCTTCCTCCCAGTGCTCCTCCTCCCCAGCGCTGTCTTCTTGGAGTCTGACCTTTCCTTTCAAAGATGAACAGGTCAGGCTGTAACCAGGACGCGTGGAATGGCCCTGTTTCAGTTAGCTTGTGTTGCTGTGACCAAAAGACCCGACAAGAACAATTTAGAAGAGAAAGCTTATAGAGGTTTCAGAGGTTCAGTCCATAGTTTCAGAGTTTGGCCAACCCCATAACTCTGGGCCCGAGGTGAGGCAGGACACCAAGGCACAGGGTGGTGGGAGTAAGCAGCTGAAGTCTGAGGCCACCAGGCATCTGAGAGAGTGAAGGGGTGGGGGAGAGAGCTACCTCATTGTTTGCCAGGGACAAAATATAAACCCCAAAGGCATGCCTCAGTGAGCACCTCCTCCAGCCATAGTTATCACCAGTTAATCCATATCAGTGGATTAATCCATATCAGTGGATTAATCCTCTGAACATCCTTGCATTGCTTCACACATGAGCTTTTGGGAACAAATCACATCTAGACCATAACAGGTCCTCATATGGTTCATGTTAAGTATATGTGTGCCTGACTGTAGAGAGAATATTGAAAGAAGACTGGAGGTTAATGGGATAAAAAGTTAATATTCTCCTCTATTGAAAGGGACTTGCAGAGAGTTATACTTCCTCTATATTTTCCAAATTTAAAGAATGAACATGTATTACTTCTGCAAACAGAAAAAAAAAATGTTTGTAGAAACACTGACCATTCCTTCAAGACCACCAGCTCCTGCGGGGAGCTCTGATGTTCCTGGTGTGTGTCAGCTGCTCAGAGTCCTTGGAAGTGTGGTTGTCTTTGCCCAGTAACCTTCCCCAGGAAGGAGGCGGCCTCCCTTGCCCACCTTGGCAGTGGGTCCCTGCCACCCATTGCTCTGAAAGCCCCTGGCTTGCCAGTGCCCGCCAGGACACCCTTGCTCTTCTCCGCATTAGGCCCATTTCACTTGATCTGCCCAATGACCTCTGTGGTCGGCATTTTGTTGTCATCGGTCTTGAGACGAGGAATTGCCCTAAAGCATAAACAGAACAATCGGAATGTTGGCAGTGTCTCTCCACCTCTTCTCTCTGTGCTGCAGCCACTTGGCTTCTGGGAAGGTGACATGATCTCTCAGGTCCCCAGGTCTTTGTTTCTCACCTCCTCCATCCTACCCCTGACTGCTCCCCATCTTCCTGCCATCTGGCATCCGTCAGGGGCTCACTCTGGGAGTCTGCTCCATACCACTTCCTCCAGGAAGCCGCTTCTGACAGCTGCTCCTTATGCAGTTTGGGTTGGAAAACTCCTCTTTGCCTTTGTGTAGCACAGTTGTCATTTCTTACTGAACGTGGCCTCTCTTTACTGTTTGTGTTTCTCTTTTCCCAACCAAACTCAAGGGCCAGAGTTTACTTTTTTTCTTTCTTTCTTTCTTTTTTTTTTTTTTTTGTGTGTGTGTTAGGGATTGAACCCAGGAGCATTTAACCACTGAGCCACGTCCCCAGCCCTTTTATGTTTTATTTTGAGACAGGGAGACAGGGTCTCACTAAGTTGCTTAGGGCCTTGCTAAGTTGCAGAGGCTGGCCTTGAATTTGTGATCTTCCTGCCTCCGCTTCCTGAGTTGCTGAGATTACAGGCCTGTTCCACCATGTGTCTGACCAAGAATTTAGTTTCTTTATCCTCAGTGTCTAGGGGGCACCAATTAGGTAATCAATAAATATTTTTGAACTAATTAGTATGATTATTATAATAGCACTCTATAATGACATTGTTATAGATGAATAAAGATGGTGTTCAGAGAGCTGAATGATTGCCTTATTCATGGTCAATAAATTTTGGGGCTAATACCAGAATCTAGGTCTTTTGTTATCTTGTCCAGGTAGATCAAAATGTTGAAGTTCAAAGATGCAGGAAAAAAAAATACCACCTTAAACCAGAAAGTTTTAGGGTGAACAAAAATGTTAATTACATACCAGTATAAGATAGATAAAGGACTATTTAGGTTATTTATATACTTTTCCTTTTAGAAAAATACAGTTGATAGTTTTTTCCAGACTTTTTATTTGCTTAGTACAGATATATTAGTACAGTTTCTAGGAATTGGGTTGTGAGTCCAACCAAATGGACATTTTAGATGGCTCTCATTATTGGCAAATTGCTTAACAAAAACATTATACCAATTAACACTTTGTGAACAAGAACTATGTGAATGCCAGTTTTACCATGGATAAGTTAGCACCGGGAGTAATCATTATTTAAAATTTGCTTTACTCTCAGAAAGCAAGTAGTTCATGCCATTTGTTTGCTTCTTGTTTCTTTTTTTTTAAATATTTATTTAGTTGTAGATGAACACATAGTATCTTTATTTATTTTTATGTGGTGCTGGGGATTGAACCCAGTGCCTCACACGTGGGAGGCAAGTACTTTACCACTGAGCCACAGCCTCAGCCCCAACTTCTTGTTTCTTTGTGAACACAGAGGTTGACTATTGTTCTGTGTGGTCATTTACCTATGTTCTTATGAGACCCACCAGTTCATGCCCTTTATCATCCTGCCCCTTCCTCATAAGATTGGCAACTGCAAGCTTAACTATTTAAATACCAAGTAGAAGGCACTGTGTTAGATTATACAAAGATGACTAAGATACATCCTGCCCACCTAATAAGCTTACCCTCAAGTAGAGGAGATGGCTATAGACAGAAATCATCACCCAGTGGCTAAACTATTCACTAGAGAAAAACGTAATTTATTATAGAACAGAGTTGGGATCAGTGATTCCTGACTTGGGAGAGTATCAAGGAAGGCTTCTGAGAAGTGGAGTCATTTATTATAGGCTTGGAAGAATGAGAAACATCTAGAAGGAACTTCAAGTTGACCAAGTAGGATGGACAGCTGTAAATCTGTCCCTGAGAACAGCTGGCATGTGTATTGGTTAGGATGGTTTTGGGGGCAGGAAAAGCATTCCCACTGGAAAGAGCTTCATTAGCTGAGGAGCCTGTGCTATCTCGCAGACAAAAAAGCGGCCATGTTTAGGGCTGCTCATCAGAGGCACAGCAGGACCTTCGAGCCCCAGTCCTTCCCCATTCTTCTCTGTCTCCTTGGGGTTGACCTTGTGGTCAGGCAGCTCCCTTCCCAATCCTGAGCTTGCTGTGTCCCTCCCAATCTTGTGTCCTCTCGCAGCTATGTTCAAAAGTAGGACAGACAGAGTCTCTTACCCATTCCACTTAATTAGGGAAAAATGTTTTTCTGCGGAGCATCCAGAGGGCTTCTCCTTACCTGTGACTGGTCAGCATCACATCACATCACATCACATCACATGCCCCACCAGATCCAATCAGTGACTCAATGACAGATTAATTATCATGATTGATTTAAAATGGCCCACATCCACCCACCTCTCTAGGATTGAGAAGGGTCACTCTCTGGATTCATGGGCCTCTCCAAAGCAGGGCTATGTTAATAAAGAAGAAGGTGAGTATGTATGATTGTTGAATAAGCAGCTCTAGCTCCTACCACACTGTTTATGAGCAAACATTTTAATCAGAATTAAACCAACATTGATAAATTTCATCCTTATTGAGCTAAATTAAAATTTTAGGAAAAACGTTCTATGTAGTATATGCCATTTTATATTGAACTATTTCCATTAGTATGGATCCTTTTCCTTGTAAATTTTAGGACTGAGATTGATTTCATTGATCTTATTTGTATATCTCTATTAAATTTTGGTGATCATATTTGTAGGTTTTGACACCATCATTCTTTTTGAGACTATTTGTTCCAGTTATCTTTAGTTGAAGTTTGCAGATCAAGAAATGATTTTATATTGACCATTCCTACAGTCATGTTCAGTAGAAGTTGGCTAAGAAACTGACTGTATTTCTCCATTGATCCATGATAAAATCATGAGCAATTCCCTTAGGGTGACAGAGATGAATCTATTGTTTTGATTATTGTATTGGAGGGTTAGAAAACTAGGGCCAAATCTGGCCTGATGCCTGTTTTCATAGGGCTTCAAGCTAAGAAAGTTTTCTATAATCTATCAAGTTTTTACAATCTATTTGATAATAAGAAACACTAACTGAATCCCAACTCAGAGAAATAATTTAATTCTTCTCAGTAATAGGTCTATACTACAAAAATTGCACTCAGTGATGATGATTATTGTATTTTGAATCTTGTCAATCAAATTTCTGTGGAAATTTGTTTTCTTATCCTGTAAATTCAACATAATATTCATTATTGATTTTGCCTTTTGGCCTGCAGATTCTGAAATATTTACTCTCTGGCCCTGCGCTGTTGTATGGCTGCTGGATTCTTGTGCACACTTGTGCTCTCACTGTCTGCCATACCTCTCTGCTCCACTGGGGTCTCACAGAGCCAATGGGGAGCACTTTCATCTGCTCAGTTTGCTTTATAACTGGGTGAGTTATAAAGCCCAGGAACTCACCCCACTCAGTTCTGGAGGCTGGGAAGCCCAGATCAAGGCACCAGCAGATGTGGTGAACCACTTCCTGGTTCATAGGTGGAGCCTTCTCGCTGTGTTCTCGCCTGGCAGAAGGGGTGAGGGAGTGTTCTGGGGACTCCTTCATAAGGACTCTAATCCCATTCGCACGACTCCACCTTCAGGACCTAATCACCTCTCAAAGGCCTATGTCCTCATCCCATCGCCTGCGGCTCAAGTTTCAGCATGAGTTTGTGGGGGTCACACTCGTCCATAGCAGCCAGTGAGGTCAATTTGTTCTTAGGGCCAACAGCGTGGAGTCAAAGGTCCTGCTTCCCTTGAGAAACAGCAAGTGGCTAAGCACATCCACACCATCCAGGGATGAAGGTGCCGCTCAGACTGACATATCCTGTCAAATAAAACCAAAATTGACTAAGAGTTTTCTACGAAAGTCAGTTTCCATTGATTGATTGATTGATTGATTGATTTTCGTATTAAGGTATGGTGAATATTGGAAAAGCTAAAATATTGTTCCACAGCATCACCATTGGAGGGGAACACTGTCTTTTGAAATTCGGGGGGAGTGGAGAGGCCTTTTACGTTTTCCTTCTGCTTCCTACTGAAGTTAGCTCCTTTTTCTTTCCTTTAACAGATGAGGAAAAAGAAAATAATAGAGCATCCAAGCCCCACTCCACTCCCGCCACTCTGCAATGGTAAGTTTCCATTCTTAGCAAACGTGAAGAGAGACATAGACCTTCACGCACACAGGATGGGACACCACTTGGAGGTTTTGACATCGTCATGATAATTTGATATGCAATAATCCACATGAAATCTATTTAATTTTCTGGTATATGCAAAATGCTTAACTTAAATCTAACTTGGAGGTTTGAATTCTCATTTATTTTATTTGTGGAAAGATTTTTTTTTCATTATAAATCACTGGGAAGACCTGAATTCTACATGAATATTATTAATTGATTTCAATAAAATCCATTATTATAATTAATTATTAATTAATTAATCAATCCATCATTATTATAATTATTTTGCTGCAAATTATAGAACAAGAGGTCTTTTTACCCTGACCAATGAGTCCCGAAAGAATAAATGATTAATTAATAATTAATTACAACTTTACTATAATTATTTTAGCACTAATAACATTAAAAAAGATGATCTACTAGCATTGCTTTCTCTTTGGTATTTGAATTTCCTAGCCTTGATGACATATTGGATGGTGTTTAAGTGGCTGCACTCACATTTGATATTTACAGATAAATTCTCTTCTAAAAGCTTTACTTGGAAATTATGTTGTGGTTTTAAACAGCAGAGTTCTCTGCGCCTGCGATTCACCCTTCAGAGGATCTTGGCAGTGAAGGCTGTTACCGCTCAGAGGTGCAGCCCAGCCAGCTTGAAGGAATGAAGGAGAGGGAGAGAGGAGTGGGAAGGGAGAGGAACTCAGATCTCTTATGTCCCAGCTTCCACGTCAGGCCCTTCGTACACGAGCCTCATTTCCTCCTCACAGTCAGTGGCGTTAGTGTGTTAGGCCCGTTTTACAGAAGAGGAAGCAAAGCTGAGGCAGCTACATCATTTGTCTTAAAATGCACACAGTCATGAAGTGGGAGAGGCAGGAATCTGGCCAGGTCTCTTTAACTGCAAACCCAGGCTTAAGAAAAAAGGGAGAGAAAAGAGGGATGGATCAGAAAAGTAAGCAAATGGACTTTAATGAGAAAATCGTATTCTGTTTTATAGTCTAATCCGGGCAGAGGTAAGAGCGAAGCATCATTTAGAGAAAGCCTCCCCCTTCCAGGCTCATCAGATAGCTTGTTTTGCCCCATGAATAGCAAAGGTGGCTTTCAAGAGCTCCTTTCCCAGCCCGTTGACTTGTTTCCATCATTTGTCCCTATAAGCTCATCTCATTGCATTTGCTGCTTTTTACTTTATTTAAAACTTGATTCTACGTCTCAGATAGAATGACCCCCTGCCCTTCCCCTAATGCTAGGACACAGGATAAGGCATTTGTGCAAAAGACTTTGGGAATGGGAGCTTCTAGAAATGCCAGAGATGGACAGACATTCTTGCTTTAATAAGCCAAGGTGCTATACATTTCAGAATAAAACATTTGAAAGAGGCCAGAAGAAAGCAGAATCATTTGTGTCTGGTTCTCTGTGATTCTCTGACATCTGCCTGGCAACAGTGAGGCTGTGAGGGCGCAGCCTCTGGATGGACTGCTGGGCTGGGGCTCAGCTTCCAGCTCTGACACTTACCAGCTGTGGAGCCTCAGGCAAGGTCTTTAACCCTCTGTGCCTGGGTGGACGCACCTGGGAAATGGGGACAGGATCTAACTCACAGTGCAGTCCCAATGAGGAAATGGGACGTTAACGGGCTTGAACGGGGTCTGGCATTGCCTGGGTGCTCTGCAACTCCTCCGCATGCCCCCTTCCTTCTGAGGCCCCCAGGACCACCTGGACAGGACTCGGCTCCTCCCTGGCACAGCCAGTACTCCTACTGTGCAGAATTCTGTACCAGGTGTCCATCCTTCTAAATAAAGGGACACACAGGTTATCCCAGAAGAAATTTCATCCTCTAAGTCACAATGGATTTTTTGTTTTCTAGTAAAACATTTGCTTTCCAGGACAAATCAGATTAGAATATGTATACCTCTTAGTCTTATTGTCATCAAAAGATACCAAGGTGTTCAAAGAACATCAAATTGTCCTCTGAGATCCTTTATAGGGCATGTTTAAGATAGATTTTATGTCATTAACTAATTCAAGGAATGTTTACTGAGCACCTACTATTTGCCTGGCACTGTTGTAGCCTCTGGGAACGCAGAGGTGAGTAAGGCAGGCCGAGAAGGGACTGAACCATAAATAGACAAGGGATGTATCCCCTAGAGGTGAGTTCTGGGCAGAGGCTTAGAAATGGCTCATAGGACAGTATCACAGTGGCTGTTTCAGTTGAGCAGCATGGGAAGGCCCCTCTGGGTGACAGTTCAGTGGATAAATGTACGACATGCCCTCACTGACACCCCCCCTCTCCAGGGAAATCGGGGCAGAGGAGCATGCCACTCAGGGAACATCTTTGACATAGATTCTACTGCTGTAGGTTGGGCTCCCCAGACTCAACAGCATTGCAAACAGGTGGTTTATTCAGAGGACAAAAAGTGGCCACATCCACAAGGAGTTCCCAGGCAGTAATGGCCTTCAGAGGTGACCCTGACTGAGGCTGTGGATTTAAGCCTTCATCAAGCATTGACTTAGGTGGCCCCCAGGGGGCATGTTGCTTGGGAGCTGGGCTTCTCTTTACATCCTGCTGAGCTTAACTCCCAGGGAGGGACTCAGCAATGACCTCCCAACAGTGGGGACCCAGGCACACCCACAGCATCGCTGCTCCTTCCAGGAAGGGGGCAGGCTGCACTTGTTCCAGGATCTACAGGAAGGTGGCCGAGTGGCTGGAGCATAGCCTGAAAGGACAGGGATACAGATGAGGTAGGAGAGGTTGGCGGGGGAGCTACTAAACAGTGGGAAGAAAATGTAGGACATTTCTCTAAAGTTAGAAACAGAGATGCTTAAAACATGGTGGAGGCCATGGGACCAAGAGTGATTATGTATAGAATATAATTTAAATATAAACACTTTCTCTCAAAAGGAACTGGAAGCCCCCTCCTTTTCACAAGGAAAGAGTATAATTGACAGTTTGTCCCCTTTTTGCCCTGGCTGCCTGGGAGCTCAGAGATAAATCTGAACTGAAGTATCCTTGATTTGATGTATCCCTGGAAATACTGAGATGCTTACATTTAAAATCTCTTCTTTGCTTTGTCTTCCTTTTTTTCTTTTTATTTTATTAGCTTTTTAGAAAAAAAAAGTCAAGAAATAAGTACACTCAATAAATATGGGTTTTTTCTTTTATTTACACAAGTGACACATTTCCTTGTCCAAGAAGTCCATCCCTTCTTGCAGTTTGTAGCCTTTTCATTAAAGCAACCTGTTATTAGTGATGTGTGTGTACATTTGTGTGTTTATAGAACTTGCCTGTGCATTCATGTGCCTCTAGAACTTTTTTAACTGTGTGCTTTTTTTTTTAAACTTAGTATTTTCTCCTTTATAAAGAGCATAGTGTTCCACAGCCCATCCTACTCTAGAGCCACAGCTTGCTTTCTTCCTTAGAGGAATGTGCAGAAGTTACAGCCATGCTAGTTCCTGAAGAATGGCCTCACTTTGACTGCCATGCAGTATTGCAATGCGAGACAGCAGCAGAACTGATTCTCCAGTGCCTTCTGGGTAGGCATTTAAGCCGTACCCAAATCTCATCTTTAGTATTACAAATAGAGCCCAAAAATTATCTTCACATGTGCCCCTTGCACACCTGCTGGGGGAGTTGGCATCAGTCGACTAGCTGTGTGTAGCACTTAAAATGTTAATGGGGCTGCACAACTGCCCATTGGCAACTTTACCATTTTATATTTTCACCCCTGGTGCAAAGTACTTAAAAATTAAAAAAACCCCAAAACTAGGAGCCTCACTCTACAACCAAATCTCGTTCTCTGAGATATTTACACCCACATTGTCCCATCTCTGTCCAGGGTATGTGCAGCTGTCCGGAAGGTGGGAAGATACGCCAGGGAAGGACGTTGGCTTCACACCCTGGTGCCAGGCTGATAGGGCCGAGCTCTTGGGACATTTGGCTTGTCTCTGGAGTTGGGCTGGCACTGTTTGCTTCTCCTCCTCCCAGCTCCTTGCCTCGCCACCTCCCCGCCACCTCCCCACCACCCCGGAGACAGGCCCCCTCCAAGAACAAGTAACACGGCAGCCAGGCAGCCTAAAATAATCATGGCCACGTGATCTGGAGGCAGCTCCCAGCAGAAAACAGGCAAATATTGTCAAATACCTTCTGCCAAACACTTTCCAGCATCCTCGGTCACGAGGGTTAGTAAATCCCAACTCGCTGCGGACAGTCAGCACTGCTGGAATCCCAGCCGCACAATAACCTCTATTCACACAGAGAATTTCAAAATGGAAAGCAGCCTGGTCAGCCCTCCTGGCCCGCTTGCCACCAGCGCCCCTCCCCCTCTGTGGCTTCCTCACACACAGGACGCCCTTCCCTGGCATGCCTGTGTGCCTTCAGGGTGGGGACAGTTTTCCTCTTAGCCATTTGAAGAGGAAAGAGGCTTTCCCCACCAAATTAGAGGATAGAATGTCAAAGTGTCACTTTCTTAGCAGGGGTGGGGAGGGAGACTTCTTTTTTTCTTTTGAGAAAATACAAATGGGCCCTTGAGTGGTTGACAAGATGTCGATATTTCAAATTAATATGAGACAAAATAAATGTACTGTTTTTCTTTAAGATGTCCTCAGAGGTCATAGGTAGGAAATGGGGCCTGGCACCGTGCTGAAGACTGAGACCAGGTCATGGCTCCTAGACCAATGCTCCTTGGATGTCACCAGGACCTGGCATTTCTGACTTGCTTCTTTACTCAACAGTGACCTAACTGACATAATATTTGCTTTCAGAATACAAGTTAGGCCACAGGATTCCCAAAAGGAAGGCTGAACATTTTTAGCTCTGAATACAACCAGAGGGACGCCAATGCCAGGAGGGGTGACTGAGTCCCGCTGCAGCACAGCCCTAGTGGGGGAAAGGCAAATGGAGAAGGACCGCGTGAGGGCGCCCAGGGCTCAGAGCGGAGATGCTTGCTGAAGAGCTCGGTTCTTTTTAGAATAAAAATAGTATTTTGTGCCGCAGGTAAAGATAAGAAATGGTAAATCATCTGATGGGCAGTTTTGCAAGCCCATGAACATTTTAAGTGTGTGCACCAGTGATTCCATTTTTTGATGCCAACATCAAGAGACCCTGCCCCAAGTGTGCAGAGGGGCACATGTGCAGATGTGCTTTGGGGTCCTATTGTAACAGCAAAGTGAAGTGAAGGTGGATAGAGACAGGGAATGGGTGGAAGGGAAGCTCAAAGGGGGGTCTTATGGTAGGGAAGGTGCAGCTCAGCTTGGAGCCACCTGGGCCCCTTCAGAAGCATCGACAACAGCTCAAAACCTGTGACCCTGCTTTTAGACAATGCCTAGTTTTTTTGTTTTTTGTTTTCTAAAATAGCAATAATAATAATGGACTTGAATAACCAAAAACTGAGCAGAAGGATTCCAGAACCTAGGTAAGCCCAGACCTTTCTAGAACACTAACTAAGCTATAGCCAAACCTGGGAGAGGGATTCGATTGCTCTGGGTTCTGATCAGATTCAGTCATTGCAAGAGCAGAAATAAATCTTTGATTTAGTCCTTTGCTCCACATTGGCCAAACCTCAGGTTCAGCACACCCTGCGCTGTGCCCAGCTCATTAGGTAATGTGCTAGCCAGCTTAGGTCACTGTGAACATCATATCTGACAAGAACAATTTAGAGGGCTGTGGATGTAGCACTTGCCTAGCATGGGCCAAGCCCTGGGTTTGATCTCATAACCACCGCCAAAAAGAAGAGGAATAATTTATTTTGAGCTCATGGTTTCAAAGGTTCAGTCATGGTCAGCCAACTCCATTGATCTGGATCTAAGATGGGGCAGAACATCCAGGAGGCAGAGAGAGAAAGCCAGGACAAGACACATATAATCCCTAATCCCCAAGGGCAGCCCCCAGTGACCTACCTCCTCCAGCCACATCCCACCCAGGAATCCATCCAAATTACTGATCCAACAAATGGATTAATCCACTGATCAGGTCACAGCTCTCATAATCTGATCATTTTACTGCTGAACGTGCCTTCATCGTGTAAAATGAACTTCTGGGAGGGACACCTCATATCCAAACCTTCACAGGTGATGCCACTGGCCAACTTGTTTAATCCCCACAAAGCCCCTGCAGAGCAGGCTGGAGTATCATGGTCCTGCCTCACTTAACACTGGGGTTACATCCTGAGAACCACGTGGATAGGTGACTGCATCTGCGTGTGCATCAGAGTGCACTCCACAATCCTCAATGGTGGAGCTTCGTGCCTAGGCTATATGCATGTGTGACTGTGTGTACATATTTGTATATGTATGTATACATACATATTAATTGCAGCCTATTGCTCCTAGAATGTGATAAACAAAATAACACAAGATTAAATCAAGCACAGGAGAAAATGATGCCATCAAGAGACATAATATCACAAGATGTTTGAGGCCGCTGCTTGTGTGACAGGGCCTGCTGCTTCACAATAAATTTGTGAATAGAAGGAGTACACTCTAAAATTATGATAAAGCTGTAGAATAGTTAATATGTAAACCAGTAACTCGGCCACTTATTATCATCAAGAATATGGACTGTGTATAATTGTATGTGACGGGCACTAGGCAATAGAGTTGTTTGGTTCTATCATAACCTTATGGGGCCACCATCACATATATGGTTTGTTGTTAGGTGGACAGTTAACTGCATGGCCTGTGACAGTACCTCTGTTTAAGGAGGAGGAGACCAAGGCTGAATACACAGAAGGTCATAGTCTCACTCTTTTTAAGAGGAGAAAATACCTGATCCCCAAGAAGACCTCCAATACCAAGGAGGCCAGGCCGGCAGAGTTCCTGTAAAAAGTATTGAGGTCCACCAAACATGCTTGATTGGCTTGTCTAATCATGAGCTTAACTGCCATTGTTTATTAAAATGGATTTTTAAATTTTGTTTCATTTTGTTTGGACCTGGTATGGAGTTGGCCTTAACTTTAATCAGAGCTAAACACCACTGCTGTGTAGGTGTTTATTGTGGGATGCCATTATCTCCTTAGTTCCTACCTTCCTTGGGAGAAGTTGTCAGCTTCTTAAAGGAGGGGGCAGGAGTGGTGTCTTCTTATTGGTAGTTGCATGCTGCGGTGCCTGGCACATAGTACATACTCAATAAATATATGCTGACTGACCAAATGACTGACAGACCCTGACTTACAGTAAGAGCTAAGGAGGCATCATAGCTGAGGTCATACTCCCGCCTGTGACTTTGGGCAAGTCTCTTTCTCTCCCTGACCCTCCACTTCTTTCTCCATGTCATGGGAATGACCTTACTCACCTTGTAGGGGTAGTGATAGTGAATACAAACATCACATAGTGGGGACTTCAGATGCCCAGTGAGGAAGCTGGGCTGTGGGGAGCCACTCCGAATGATTTGCGCCCTCCGTCCTGGAGTGGAGAGGCTTTAGCCAGTCACTACATCTCGTAGTGACCTGGACGATGCCCTGGTCCAGAAAGTTGAGGGCGTGTCTTCAGATGCAAGTGTGTTGCCCCATGGATTAAGCTATGCTCACCTGTTCCTTTGTGATATCAACCTTTTGCCCTGTTTGGGATAGAATGTTCCATGGAAATGCCCTTTATGTATCCCCTTCTCTTGCTCTGCCTTTGGATGTGGCCTTCCTAGATGTCAGTCACCTGCTGACAGCAGACATCATGAAGCTAGACTCAACCCCCTGAAACCTGACTCCTTGCCTCATTTGAATGGCTTCTCCTCAGTAAAAGGGTTCAGCACATGCCTGCTCGCTCTCTTTCTGCGGACCCTTACAGTCAGAGGAGTTGTCACAGGACCCCAAACAAAAAGGGGTCTCTGTCTCTTGTGTGATTATTTCGGGCAGCCCAGTTCCCCTGGAGGGGCCCTGATGAGACACTGGGCTATGTGAGGAGGGAGCTGGTTGTTTTGTTGCACAGTTGGGGATTGAATTGAACCCAGGACCTTGTGAATGCTGGGCAGGTGCTCCACCACTGAGCCACAACCCCATCCTCTGTTGATGGGCTTAGACTTTTGTCTTGTCTTGATTGCTTAGCAGATTCTTCCTTCCTTCCTTCCTTCCTCCCTCCCTCCCTTCCTTCCTTCCTCCCTTCCTCCCTTCCTCTTCCTTCCTTCATTTCTTTCTTTCTCTTTTTCTTTCTATCACTTTTGCATAGTTTACAGTCTCAGATCTCTGTGATAAGTGGCTTTAGAAAAATTTATGTTGACTTTTGGTAAAATAGAAGAAAAATGTCCCCTCTGGACATGTCTACAAGGACTTGAGAAGTGGATGCTTAGAAGATACAGCTTTGTGCATATATGAGAAATCACAGGTTTATCCTGGAGACAGAGGGGGGTGTGATGGTGGGAGCCAAAACATGTATTCTTCATAGTCAAATGCCCATATGAAACTTCCTCTGTGCATCCTAGGAGGCCGCACACTGAAGGCCCTGATGAGCTTTTAAAAACACACGCCTCAGGTCATGACTCATGCGAGCTTCCAGACCCTCTCCATTATGTCTCCATAATAGGATGGGCTCAATTCAAATATGATCAAGTGGTTAAGCAGAAGATAAGAAAATGGAACAAGTCAGGAATTTTTTTTTTGTGATCATTAAAAAAAAATCCAGGTATAATGGAGCATTGTGCACCCTGTCAGACTAATGATGTCCTCTAAAAGAGGCAGACAGGGGAAATTTTATCATCAGATATGAAGAGAAGTAATTAACTGCTTTCTCTCTGCTGTGCCTTGGTCAGGGAGCGGACATTCCAATTAGCAACTCCGGCACACGCGCGGCCTCTGGATTTTGTGAGGTGGTTTGGGGAAAGGTGTGAGGATGCTATTCCTGTAGAAACCCATCAAGCCCCAGAGGTGCCCTTCCCCGTCAATTACACCCATTCATTCATACAGCTTATTAAAATGCTTCATAGTCATAAGCCGCCTGGCTACTCTGAGGCTCAGAAGCTTCGATAAGAACAAAACGTGGGTGGAAATGTCATTACTTGGAAGGCCCCGGGCTTTGACAGGTAACTGCTTAATTAGTTCAGCCTATGTGAACTGTGACTTACACACATCGGATTCAAATAGTTGGTTGTTGCTATGGGTTCATTTGATGTGGAGTATTATAACCAGAATCTTGTATTGAAATCTTGATCTCTTGGCCAGATCTAATGAACAAATGGGTCACAAGAACAACAATAGGAACTCAGACACAGGGGCTTAAGTAATAAATAATGGATGAAGAAACCAAGTATTTACCTGGGAACCCATGCTCTTTGACACTACATTTGAAGGCATTTTCCTCCCAGAGCTTGACAGTTTGGGCATTTTAAACCATGAATAATGGAGCCTCATTCACCCATTTGGCCCTGTCGGGAATCTGAGATCTTGCTTTGGTTCCCTCCCCTCCCCACATCTGCAAACAGGAAGGAGTCCCATGCCCTACATGTTATCTCTGTCACCACAGCCACTACTTCAGTCCATGTCTATCATGTCTTGCCTGAGCTCTTACCTGGTCTCACTTGTCTGTCCATCCATCCATCCATCCATCCACCCATCCATCCATCCATCCATCCCCTTGCTAGTCCATCTTGGCTACCTACCTTAGAGGCACAGAGTGATTTGCCAAAGAATAAATTGACCATGCTTAAAGAAAAAAAAAAATAGAATTGGCTCTCTGTCATTTCAAGGGATCATACATAAGGTGAATTCTGAATGATTTGAAGTACATATTTGTTGAACACATCCATGGGTTCTTCTGACAGAAATGAACTTTAGGAAGTCATCAGCATAGATAAGCAAAAAGGGATACTTTCATCCTCCCCACAGCACGTCATGCAACAAGTTCCAGCTGCCCAGCTGTTCATGTCTATGCATTAGACTGGAAAATGTTCCACACTACAATGATCTAAAGTGTTGAAATAGAACCCATCTTTAAGGAGATTGCTAAATGAAACTCTCAAGTAAAAAATTGCAACCTATGAAACTTGGGGAGTTTTTGTTCTTATTTTTGTTTTTTTTTTGACGTTCTTTTATCTTTGACCCATTGCTGACAAATAGAACATATTAAACTTTAAGTTAATGGTAGTTGTTTTTGCTATCAATGACATTATTATTATTGTATCCCAAAAAGCTCATGGGTGAGTGTAAAAAAAAGTTTAGAAATGAAATAAATTGGGTTATGAGAGCCTTAACCTAGTCAGTGCATTGATCTGTTGATAGGAATTAACTGGGTGTCAACTATAGGTACGGTGTGGCTGGAGGAGGTGGGTCACTGGAGGCATGTCTTTGGGGGTATATATTTTGGCCCTGGTGAGTGGAGCTCACTCTCTCTCTCTGCTTCCTGGTGGCTATGTCCATAGTCGCTTTCCTCTTCCACCATGGTGTTCTGCCCCATCTTGGGCCTAGAGCAATGGAGTCAGCCATCTATGATCTGAGACCTCTAAAACCGTCAGCGCCAAATAAACTTTTCCTCCTCTAAAATTGTTTTGTCACATCTTTGGTCACAGTGGTAAAGGAATTGTCTAAACCACTCTGTGGTCACTTTTTTAATCCTCTCTGAATACCACTCCACTGCCTTCTTCTGAAAACAACATTTTTATAGCAATCTCCAACTGCCAGTTATGTGATGCCAAGCCATATTCTTTTGTGGGGCATTTAAAGATTCTCCATAGCCCCCCCCCCATGGGTCTTTCCTTTTAGGTACTCCTTCACAAATCCTCCTTCCCATTCAGACCCCCGTCTTCATCATCCAAGGCCCAGGGCACATTTCATCTCTCATTCTTGCTGTTCCTCTTGCCAGGAACCCCCTCCCACTACCATGGCAGAATACCACAGAGGTTTCACATCAGACAGACTCTGTTCCTGACTGTATTAGCAAGTGAGTTACACTCTCTGAGCTTTCGTTTCCTAATCTGAAAGACAGATATAATGCCTACCTCACATGGGCATTGTCAGGATCGGATGAGGTCATGCCTACCCAGTGCCCGGCACCTAGTAAGAGCTCACCAAATGCCAGTTGTTATTTGTCATTGCAAAATTTCAACCACAATCCCTCTATGAAACTTTATCTACTCTCACCTACACAACAGTTTTCCCATCTTCAGCTGCACCTACAGTCAGGAGTTCACAGTACTTAAATATTCTTATTTCTTGTGTATAATTCTCCCAAAATAAAATGCAAAATGAACTAGGACGTAGGTCATGCCTTATGCCAACACAAGTGCTTACGGAGCCAGGCAAGGAACAGAAAATAGACTTGGTGTAAGAAAAACAGGGAGGAGTGAGGACTGTGGCCAACTCCAGGGCACATCTAACCACGGCCAATTGTTGTCATGTGGGAATATGGGCCTGGGGTTGCCAGATCTGTTTTTTCACAAGAAGCCAGAAATCCAGATTCTTATGTGAAATGTCCCGGATTTTAAAAGTTGGGTCAATACTGTTCAAACAAAGCACGTCTGTGAGACCCCAGTTTGTGAAGACTGCATTATTCCAATGGCCCCTATGAGTTTGTGCCTAGGCTGGTTATTTGGACCTGTGAACTTGTTTATAGAGAAATAATACTGTGAATGGCAGGTGGGAGTCCAGGCTAACCTCAAAGGCTGGTTTTCACCCATACTGGACCCGAAGCTTGGGACAATCCTGAGAAACCTATTTTCTATGTGAAACCTGTTTCCCCCAGGGAAACCCAGGTAGAGTTTCAATTTGTACTTGGGGGAACACATAAACTAGAATGTAAGCCCTTTCAGGACAAGGCATGTCTTTCATTCACCACTACTTCCTAATGTCAAGATACTGCCTGGAACTTCCTAAATATTTGTTGAATTATAGATTAACTATGACTTTGTCCATCTGTCTACCATTAATTTGTTCATTATTTGCAAGCAAGGACTGTCTTACTCACCACGATGTCCCCCAAACCTCACAGGTGATAAGAGATCAATAAAAATTTGTCAAATGAGTAAATGACTGAAACAATCTGTCCATCCCTCATTAAGCACCTATTGTGTGCCAAGGAATATGCTAGACTTCAAGGATTCAGAGGTAACTCAGACACTCTCCCAGTCTCAGTGCATTTGTTCACCTAGAAAGGAATATATAAACTATCTCCTGGAGCATTTCTGAAAATTATCAGGGGTCACTCAGTGTTCCCCTTCCCAGAAGAGGTGGCAATGGATGAAATGATTGGGACCACTCTGCACTAGGCTTCGCTCTTTACCCTGGTGACCCTAGGGTTGCATTCATACATGGGGTTTCAATATGAAATGATTGAAATGATTTTTTTTTCAACTACATGTTGGAAGGAGCTGAATGAGCACTGCCCTTTCAAGTGGGCACCTTGGGAGGCCGTGTCCTCATTCCACTTGAGTTACGACAGTGCTGGACCACTTCTTTGGCAAGTGCTCTCAGAGAGAGTTTGAAGCCACTTGAGGACATTTATTTCATTGCTTTAGAGTCATGCCTTATCCCCTCTCCCCCCCAAAAAAAAATTTTTTTGAGAGGAAAGAACTATTTGCCACTTTATCCCCCAGACTTAGTTCCAAATGGCTTTGGGTTGATTCCTAAAATCCAATTCATGATCAAAGGAGAAATCTTTTCTGTTGGTGAGTTTATTGAACAGTATATGCCCCAGGCTTTGAAGACAAGGTCCAGAGAGAAATTCCCAAATTGTCAAGTGCCACAGCAGTTTTACCGGAAGAGGTGTTTAACCTTCCAAAGTATCTATGACAGTGGGCACAGGATTCATCTGAATGCCTAATTTTAGTTTTCTTTTATATCTCCAATATCCCAGAGTGTGGACAGATGGGAGCCTAGGATGTTTATGGAGATGAAATGTGGAGATGATGAGGTTCCCCGGGCATCTCCCACGTGTGTGTTAGGCACCTCGCAAATGCATGTCATGTGTTATCCGGTCCATTACCTTAGCAGGCAATTACAAATCATCACCTCCGAAGGGAGATTGGGCCATGAGGTTAAGTAACTTGCAAGTGACAAGGCTGGGATTTGAGTCCAGTTAGAGAGCTCTCTCCTACAGAACCCCTAACCTGTCCTCATTGAGAAGGTATTGGTTTCAGGTCATTAATCCTTATACAGCAGAGGAGAAGGTGATCCTAAAGTAATCAAGGGCTTACTTCCCTACTGTGACACTAATCCTCCCTCCATTCAGAGGGTTAGTGTCTTTCCAGCTCTTTCTACAACCTCTACTTGGGCATCTGTTTCCCCAGACGATCAATCCTTTTTTGCTGCTCTTGTCAACCGAGACACTCCAAGATGGTGACATCATCACCCACTAGAAATGGCTCCACAAACAGTTGTGTTTTTGAAGCCTGGCAGAGCGGGCTGTCTGCAATATCCTGAAGAGTTTGGGAGTCTGGGGGGACCTGATCTAGCCAGAACGCATGAAGGACAATGAGAGTAAGGAGCAGAGGATCTAGGGATTTGGACTGAAAAAGTGGGCTGAGATCATACCCAAAGGCACAGGATTCTGATCCTGATTAGTGCAAGGTCACTAATTCCATGCGTGACCTTACACAGCTCACTTTGTCTTCCTGAGTCCCAGTTTCCCCATCTGTAGGAGGAGAGTGACTTCTGAGGTCTGTCCAGCTCCAAAAGAGGACTGGAAAGAAAGAACCCCTGTTGCTTGGGGAAAGTGACGCATTTATCACTCACTGGACATTTTTTTTCCCCTAGGCTGGAGGAGAACTATGAGATCGCGGAGGGCGTCTGTATTCCCCGCAGTGCCCTCTACATGCATTACCTGGATTTCTGTGAGAAGAATGATACTCAGCCTGTCAATGCCGCCAGCTTTGGGAAGGTGAGTCCAGCCTCACCTGGCTGATCCCCACCCCCAGCCCTTGCCCCCAGAAACTTTGAGTTATCTTTGCAGTCTTTAAGCATTTTAAAGTATTTTTGTTCTTGTTTGTTAAAGTTATCAAAATAAATGCTTTACTGTAATATTTTCATGAAAAAAATTCAAACAGTTTTAACAAAACAATCTCAAATCAAATACCAAAGCAAAGTAATGCTAAAGTACTTGGTAATACTTGGTTATAAACATTTTCAAACAATTGAGAAATGGTTTAAAGTTAGAAGTAAATGTCCCACTTGAGTTTCCTCTATATTTAATTTCTGAGTGGGAAACATTGAGTGTATCAAGTGTATCTCAATTGAGTCAGGGTCGGGCAAACTGCTTGGCTTAGTAACACGAATACTTTGGAGAAACTGGGAAATGGTTCTGTATCATCAGATTGGAGGTTTGGGAGTCCTTGGCAAGGATTAAAATTCTCGGTAACATCACTGCAAGCCTGACACTATCTATCATATGATAAGAATATATTCTATGCTTAGGGCTATATATGCAAAAAATTATTAGCACTGACCACTATGACAGGTCAATGAAAGCTGTTGGTGCATTCTTTAAGTTCCATCACTTATTTGTTTATGGCTGAAAGTCTGGATTTTACATACACACACACACACACACACACACACACACAAAATCCCATTCAACGTGAGTCAATACATCTAAACTCTTCTTTCTTGTATTAGCTCTTTTATTAGCCTTTTTTAAAACTGTAATTTTAGGGCATATGCTAACAAGAAGTAGCAGGCTTGATCTGCTCCCCACTCCATTCTTTACCAGTTTTCTAAATATGGATTTATCAAGGACTGAAATGGCATAAAGAGGCCAGTTTCAGGAATTCCCTTTTCAGATCCCCAACAGATAAATCATCAACAGGAAAATCGATAAATAAATCAACAAACAAACAAACAAATAAAATAAAAGTGCAGGGTCAGGTCTGAGCCAAACATGCTGGAGAGTCCCAAAACCGAGTGGCTGAGAATTGACTTCATTCAGTGAATGGGAAGATGCTCGAGGTGGACCCGGGAGGAAACATGTTTTTGTGAGGCATTGATGTTATTTCTCCAAACTGAAAGAAGCTTCTAAAAAGTCAATGGAGAACCCTCCTTTAGTCTTCCATTCATTTATCTCTTGAGTCCCTTAGTGTTGAAGAGATGGCTTGGTGGCAGGCACCGTGGTAACTAGTGGTAGGGGTCCCAGAAAGAAATGCAGCCTGGCAGGCGGGGACACCAGAGCACACTGTGAAGGGGGTCACAGCAGAGCTGTGCCAGGTGTCATGGTGCTGGAGTTCCCACTGGTATCTCCGCACTTCCTCTTGGCAGGCACCCTGGAGAGGCCAGAGAAGGCATCTGACATTTGGATGCAGGGGCAAGTTTGGGAGCCAAAAGACGGGGAATCTTGGACTTGCCACTCAGCCTCTCAGCCTCTTCGACTCCACTTCCTTGTGGGGATGTTGTAGGATCGAGGGAGATGATGTTGGTAGATGATGGAACGTACCGTTCACTCACTCATCTGGTAACCCAGGTATTTATTAAGTACCTGCCATATGCCAGCCATCTCAGCTATTGGTGCTACAGAGCCTTTATGAGATGCTTGTGCACAGGTGTAAACACACATTCATTAGCTAAGATTCTGGAAAATGAAAAAAAAAAAAAAAGAAAAGAAAACTCTCACCATTTTTAGAAACTTCAATTTGCCTATGTAAAGGCCCTCAATTTCTTTTTTCTCAAATACTCGGTATCCCTAATGTCAGCCTGGGGCTTCCTTGACCTCATGTTCCAGGTAAAACTAGTTGAAGCCCACCCCTTCCCATCAGCCCCCCAGTTCCATTCCCGTTTTAGTCTGTCCCAGATTTCAGCAGATTCCAAGGTGCTTACATTCTCAGCATCACTGTGATGCACGACTCTTCCCTCTGTGGATGTCCCCTTTCTCTACCCCTGTGCTGTTTGGTACAGTACTCCTAGCCACATGTGGCCATCCAAAACCCAGTTCACTAGCTGTCACAATGACCCACCTGCTTCTGCTCAGGAGTCACCTGTGACTGGGGCTTCCATTGGATGGTGCTCCATCATCACAGAAAGTTCTATTGGACAGCCCTGTTCTACACCAGAGAGATGAAACACGGCACCCTCTTTGCTCTTCACGAAGCAGTCAACAGAAGTAGGCTGACTTTGTTAGGGGGGGTTGCCATGCCAGAGAAGGACAGAGATAGACATCCCCCATCTGCCAATTTTCTTCAGGTTCCCACGACAGTGGAGGTTTATTGGTCTTCAACTTCTCCCATCATTGGTCCCAGCCCCTCTCCACTCTGTTATCTCCCTCTCCTCTCCCATTCCCTTCTCTTTCTCATTTTTCTCTCCCCTTCCTTCTTGGGACAAACCCTATCAAATTTCCTGTCTTCTTAGATCCTTAGTTCCTGTTGATATGTCTGTCCACATAAAGGCTTCACTTACACCAAATGGCTTTTCAAGATATTTTTCCAAACAATAAGTTCCTCCCTAAAACAAACTAAGTGCTTCCAAAATGGTCATTTAAAAAAGCATCCAAACAGTCTTATCTTCAGTCCAAAAGCAAAGTCATACTTGAATGGTATTAAGAGCATACATACAAATGCTCTCTACGGCTGTCTCACCATCAAGTTGAAATACGCTGGGATTGGGGCTGTCCTTCCAGCTTCAGAGGACAGAAGGTGCCTCCTGAGGGTTCCCACTGGGAGCTTGCTGAACTGGAAGCCAAGATCCATTCACCTTCCCTGAAGGGCCAGCATGGTGTCTGTCGCCTTTGTCCCCCCCAGAGAGAAGGACCGGATGTTCTGCCTCGGGTTGCAGTCATGGACAGCCTTTCGTGATTCTGCCACAAACCCTTAGCTCAGAGCAGGCGAGATTCAGTATTTCAATTCATTTTTAGAGAGAAAATATATCGATAGTAGTCCCCATTCAGCTTGCCCATGGGCTGAGGTGACAGCACCAACGCTGTCCCCGGGGCCTGGTGGGGACACTGCTTTTGATGAAATGGATGGCATCAGTTGCTTTGCTGCAAGTTCTGAAATGTAAAGCCCCTTTCCCAGTCCACGGCCATGCTCCATGACACTGGCTTCCAGGAATGTTGTACTGACTTTGGTTCCAGAATTAACTTAGGATGTACAGGGAGCGCCGAAGCTTCGAGCTACACCAGCGTCATGCCTGCTTTTGCTGTTGGCTGGAGTGATAAAAGGTCACCTGGCTTGAAGGCACTTAACTTTGCTGAGCTCCCATTTCCTTACCTTCAGACTGGATTAGTCCCTCACCAAGCGACTCTAGGGATAAAACAAGACAGAGCTTGTGAGACCGTTGTTCAAAATTGTGACATGCTCTGCCAGTGGAAGAAATGACCGTTATCTAAAATCAGTCCCACTTCATCCCATCTCCTCTACTTGCTTACCATGTTACCATGCTTCATCTTCATAGCACTCATCACTATATGATCTGTCCCCCCAGGTATATATATATATGCTGTATCATGTATATGTGTTTATACAGACATGTATTATCTATCTGTGTGTGTGTGTGTGTGTGTGTGTGTACCATAAAGACAGGTACCTGTCCCTCCTGCTGCTCTAGACTTTGTCAGACTGAGAAAAAACAGCAAATGTGTGTATGTGTGTGTTTGTGTATGTGTGTGACATATGGACACATCTGTATGTCTATATAACATTGTGTCATTACTTGCTTTGCTGGTCTCCTTCCCTGGAGTGGAAGCTCCACAAGGCCTTTCTTATTTTTTTAGGCATCCCCCAACCCCCAGAGCAGGGCCTGGCACTTCATAAGCCCTCAGATACTTGCTAAAGGTTAACTGGCTTACATAAATGTCCCCGCCAGGGACCGTGAGACTCATGTGAACATGTCCGACCTGTGTGAAAGCCATGGGAAATGGATCCTGTGTCCATGTCCAGCAGCCCCTTTACTGAGTAGGGGTGGGCTGGCCGAGGTACACATGGAAACGGCTGCTTGACTGTGAAGAGCTGCCTTAAAGCTCTAACTCCTCCTCTGCCCTTGGATGACACGGAGGGAAATCCCACAGCCCATCCCCTGTTCAGCCATCACATCTGTTTTGGTTGGATAATTACAACTCATTCCTGGCTATTAAAAAGTCCAGTCAGGCCCACGTAAAAGGTCAGCCTCACATCTAAGCTGGAGCTTCCGCTGTCCAGTGGCTTGGAATTTGCCCTGGGAAAGAGGGTTGGTCAGGCCCTTTCCTTTTCTGGCTTCTCGGGATGGGGGCCGGAGGCTGTGGAGGAGGAGGGGGTGGAGGGAAGGGAACGGGAGTCAGGTGGGGCCTTTCCATGCTCTTCCTGGCTGACCGTGTGGAGAGCACCTGTGGCTCTGGTCCCATTGCTGAAGTGATGTGCTTTCTAGCCAGCCTCCTGCTCACCCCACCTGGGGCTGCTGCAGCACTTCAGGTGACGGGGGAGTCACCTGCAGCCCCAGTATAGAAGGATTGGGGCCAGCTCACTGCATTTCCAGGGTTAAACTGCTTCTTAGAGACCTCAGAGGAGCCCCAGCAAGTGTAACTGTGAAACAGGTGAACTCCAAGAAGCATAGGCAGAAAGCCACTCTGCTGTGTTCTGTTTGGCTGTCGATAACCTCTCTTCCTGAAAACCGATGCTTTCGTGGCAGATTTAAGAGCATTTTGGTGATTGATTATAAGGACAAGCCTCTTCTCAATAATTTAGATTCTCAAAGGCGCTAAAAGTCCAGATCAGTTCTCCAATTTAAAACTGAATTCCCATCCACTTCAAAACTCTCCCTCCCTCTCAATTCTACTGTGCCAGTTTGGGGACCTGCAGTGAGGGAGGGGACATGCTTTGATCTGCTCCTCCTGACCTTTCCCCCTGCCACAGGTCCCTCCAGGCTCATCAGATTGAGAAAAAACACTTCCCAAATATAACTCTAGCTTTCCCCCAAAAGCAGTGAAATAAATTTTTAGAGAACAACAGAACAATAAATTGAAACAAACACAAGGTGATAGGGATCAAGATTAGCATACACATGACATCATACCCAGCTCAGTTGCCTAAGCTTAAAATGATTTATTAGTAGACAATTAGTTTTTTGTTTTGTTTTGTTTTGTTTTGTGAACCCAGGGCTTCACACCTGTTAGGCAAGCACTCTACCACTGAGTTATAGCCAGCCATAATAGGCAATCTTTTTAATAGAGGATAGAAGTGTCTAGCTCTGTCTAATTTAGGATGCAACATTTAATTAAATAAGTTTAATTAAATTTACTCATAAAATTAAATAGCAAACATTTGCATAGGGCTTTATGTATACCTGGCACTGTTCTAAGAACTTTTCATATGTCAGTTTCACCTAATCCCCCCCAAATCTCTATGAGGTAAGAACTATTATTATTCCCATTCTGTGGATGAGTAAATGAGTACCAGAGGAATTAGGTGACTTCTTCAAGGTCACACAGCAAGTAAGTGATGGATTCAGGATGTGGACCCAGGTTCCATGCCTTTAACCATCTCATTTACATGAAATAAGTTGTTTCAGAGACAGGGTGGGTATGTGTGGAGGCAGGTTTGTCCTTTTGACTTTGATAAAGTCAATAACTGTCACCTGCTGACCTTCTAAATAATGAAATTTGGAAAAGAAATCTCAGCCTCTCTATACTTCAAGGGGTAAGTGTGCTGGTCGTCGCAGTGGAGAAAGGCCCTCTCCAGTCTTCCCGGCTGGGGTGCTCATGGTGCCGTGAACACCCTCGCCAGCACTGCCCATTCTGCTTCCTCCTCAGTACTTGAGTCCACCCATTTGTTCAATATTCACTCATCTCATGTCTTTCGTGGGCCCTGCCCTCCCAGTGCTGGGAGCTGAGCTCCACGGTGAAGGAGTGGGCCCTGAGGGACGAGCCTTGCAGAGGGGACATACGCTGAAGAGTGACTGCAAAGAAGATGACAAGTGAGCCTCCTGAGCTAGGGATGCAAGGACTTGAGGGACGCAGAGAAGGAACTGCTGCCCCCATAGGAGGGGACGAGGGGCAGCCTGAGATCTAGGGAGCTCTGTTCTGGGAAACCCCAGTACTGAGTGTCCCCGTCCCCGAACCTGCAGCCCTGGGAGTCTCATGGAAGTTGAAATGGCTATTTTAATTTTACCGAAATCATCTTTCTTCTCCTTTTCCACTGTCTTTTGGAGACTCTAAAACAAAAACTCAACTTGCACTGAGATGGAGCATCAGTGCATTTAGCCAGTAGCTAAGTAAGCCTTCCCAGAGGATAAACGGGAACTCGGGCTTCGAGCAAAAAACATCTCTACCTCACAAGTTGCTTCCCAAGCACTCCTAAGCAATTGATTTTTGCATATTAGCCTTGTATCCTACAACCTTGCTGTAATTTCTTTATAGTTCTAGGAGGTTTTTGTTTGTTTTCTGTTTAACTAAATCTTGGACAGATTTTCTATATAGACAATCATGTAATCTGTGAACAAAGTTTTACTTCTTTCTTCCCAATTCATATATTTTGTTTCTTTTTCTTGTCTTCTTTCATTAGCTAGAGCTTCCAGTAGGGTGTTGAAAAGTAGTGGTAAGAGAGAACGACTTTCCATTGAAAACTTTGAGTTTCTTACCATTATGTATGATGTTAGCTATGGGCTTTTTGTAGATACCCTCTATCAAGTTGAGGAAGTTCTTCTCTATGTCTAGTTCAAAGAGTTTTTTAAAAATCATAAATGAGTATTGGATTCTGTCAAATGCTATTTCTACATTTATTAATATAATTATATAATTTTTTAAGCTCATGGATTATAGTAATTGATTTTCAAATGTCAAATCAGCTATGTATGCCTGGGATAAATCCCACTTGGTCATGAGATAAAATTCCTTTTAGACATGGTTGGATTCAATTTGTTAATATTCTGTTGAGGATTTTTGCATCTATATTCATAAGAAATGTTGTCTCTGATTTTCTTTTAATGTTCTTGTCTCATTTTGGTGTTGGGATACTGCTGATCTCATAGAAAGAGCTAGGAAGAATTTCCTCTGCTTCCATCCTCTGAAAGAATTTGTACAGAATTGGTATAATTTCTTTATTAAATGTTCAGTAGAATTCATGAGTGAGTATATTTGGGGCCTGGTGCCTTCTGTTTTGAAAGATTATTAATCATTGATCTCTTTCTTTAATAGATATATTTCTTCTTATGTGAGATTTGGCAAATATTGTCTTTCAAGAAATTGCCCATTGCTTCTCGGTTATCAAGTTGGTGGGCATAAAGTCATTCCTTTATTCTCCTTTTGCTATGTAGGACCTGTAGTGATGTCCCTTATTTCATTTTTGATATTAGAAATTGTGCCTTCTCTTTTACTTAGTCTGGCTATGGGCTTATCAATTTTATTATTTTTTTTTCAAAGAACCAGCTTTTGGTTTCGTGAATACTCTCTATTGATTTGTAGTTTCAATTCCATGATTTATCCTCTGTTTCCTATGATTCCTTTTTGTCTTCTTGCTTTGGATATAATTTGCTCTTCTTTTTTTTCTTTCTAGTTTTTTTTTTAAGATGGAAACTAAGTATTGGTTTTAGATATATCTTCTTTTCCATTGCATGCATTTAATTATATATATTTTCCTCTAAGCATTGCTTTCATTGCATCCTACAAATTTTGATGTGTTTCATTTTATATTTTCAAACTTCTCTTGGGATTTATTTTTTGCCTATGTGTTGTTTAGAAGTGTGTTGCTTCATTTCCCAGTGTTTGGAGATTTTCCAGTTATCTGTTTGTTATTGATTTCTAGTTCAATTCTGTTGTGGCCTGATAAAAGTAATTATATGATTTCTAGTCTTTAAAATTTGTTGAGTTGTACTTTTATGACCCAGAAGGTATGAACATTCTGTGTGAGTTTGAGAAGAAGAATGTGTGTGCTGCTGTTGTAGGATGAAGTCGTCTGTAAATCTTAATTATATCCCGCTGATCATGGTGTCCTTACTGGTCCTCTGCCTGCTGGATCTGTCCGTTCCTGAGAAAGAGGTGTTGAAATCTCCAACTATGATAGTGGATTCCTAAATTTCTCCTCACTATTCTATATTTTTTCCTCATGTAGTTAAGTGCACTATTGTTAAGCACAAGCACTTCGAGGATTATTATGCCTTCTTAGAGAATTGACCCCCATTATGTAATGTCCTCCTATATCACTGATGCCTTTCCTTGCCCTGAAGTGTGTTTTGACTGAAATGAATTTAGCTATTCCTGCTTCTCTTGATGAGAGTTAACTTAGTACTTTCTTCTTTATCCATTTACTTTTCATTATATGTCTTTATATTTTAAATGGGCTTTGTGTAGGTGACATATGGTCAGACTGTGTTTTTTGATCCACGCTGACAACCTCTGTCTTAATTAATGCGTTTAGACCACTGGTGTTTAAAGTGATTATTGATTCAGCTGGATTAATATCTACCACAGTTGTTACTGTTTTCTATTTGTTGCCCTTGTTCTGTTTTTATTTCTAATTCTTCTATTCTTTTTCTACCCTTTGTGGTTTTAGTTGGGCATTTTGTATGATAATCTCTCTCTCTTATTTATTTATTTATTTATTTATTGTTGTGCTGGGGACTGAACCCAGAGCCTTGTGCATGCAAGGCAAGCACTCTACCAACTAAACTATATCTCCAGCCCCCACTTCCTTTTTTTTTTAACCATATCAGTTATACCTTCCCCCCCCACACTATTGCACATTGAACCCAGAGCCCTGTGCATGCTAGGTGAGTGCTCTACTGGTGAGCTATAGTCCCTGCCCTTTTTATTTTATTTTGAGACAGTTCCTGGTTAGCCTTGAACTTGTGGTCCTCCTGCATCAGCCTCCCAAGTAGCTGTTAGATCAATTAATAACTAGAAATTTTAATTTTATTTTCATTTATTCCTTTTTTACTACTTTTCCTTTATGTAGGTCTAAGAGTCTGATCTGTATCAATTTCCTTCTCTCTAAAGAAATTTCTTTTAACATTTCTTGTGAGGTAGATCTACTGGAGTCAATTCCCTTAATTTTTGTTGTCTGAGAAGGTCTGTGTTTATTTATTTTTTATTTATTCATTTATTTATTTATTTTCTCTTGAAGGATAATTTTTCAGTGTGCAGAATTCTAGGTTGGTGGAATTCTTCTCTCTCTCAGGACTTTAAATATTCCATCCCACTTTCTTTTTGATTAATTAATTTTTAAGGAGAATTCAGATACAATTCTTATCTTTGTTCTTCTATAGGTAAGATTTTTTTTCCCTCTGATTTCCCCCACCCAAGGTTTTTTGTTTTGTTTTGTTATGTTTTCTTATATCTATGATTTATCATCTCACAGTAATTCTGGGAAATTCTCAGTCACTGAGGTTCTTTTTTTTCTTTTTTTTTTTAAGAGAGAGAGAGAGAGAGAGAGAGAGAGAGAGAGAGAGAGAATAACTTTTTTTTTTTTTTTTTGTAGATGGACACAACACAATGCCTTTATTTTTATGTGGTGCTGAGAATCAAACCTGGGTCCCGCCTGTGCTAGGCGAGCCCTCTACCTCTGAGCCACAATCCCAGCCCACTGTAGTTTCTAATATTTCTTGTGTCCTCTTCCTTCTGATATTCCTACTATGCATATTTGCATCTTCCATAATTGCCCTCATAGTCCTGGACGTTCTGTTCTCCCCCCACCCCCACCATCTCTGTCCTCTTTGCTTTTCTGTTTTCAAAGTTTCTATTTCAGAGTTTGTCAAGCTCAGATAATTTCCTCAACTGTGTCCAGTCACCAAATTAGTCCATCAAAGGCATTCATTTTGGCTATAATGTTTTTTTTTTCTCTAGTGTATCTTTCCAGTTCTTTCTTAGAATTTTTATCCCTCGCTTACATTATCCATCTGTTCTTGCATGCTGTTCTTTATCCATGATGCCCCTTAGCAAGTAATTCATAATTATTTTGAATTCCAAAATCTCTGCCATGTCTGATTCTGATGTTTGCTCTGTATCTTCGAATTGTGTTATTTTTTTTTACCTTTTAGTCTGCCTTGTAACTTTTACTTGCTGCCTGGGCATGAGGTATCAGTTGAAAGAAATTCCTTTGGGATTGTGGTGGTGAGGTGTGGGGGTGGGGGAGTGTTCTCTAGTTCTATGACTAGGGTCTCAGTCCTTTAGTGAGTCTCCACCTCTGGACCGTGAACTTCATAGGTGTTTCTAGGCTCTCCCCCACCCTCCTGATAGGACTGCTAGAGTTGGCTTCTTACTCATAGAAGGCTGGAGTTGACTGGAATTGATTATTTCCCTTCCTTCCAGGTTTGTTAGGCTTTGATAAAAGTCCAGAAGGTTAAGCTTCAGTTACTATTTTCTCCCGAGGGCAGCCCTTGGGAGTACCCTGGCATATCACAAAATGGTTCCTTTTCCCTTCCCCACTGATAGAAGCATGAGTGGATTTTCCTTTAATATTTACTGTGGGAACCTGGTTGAGCTCCTGGAGGAAAACTCACAATTTTGTGTGGGACCCCTGTTACCAGATCCCCCCAGAGTCATTTTCTAGCTCTTAGACTTGTCCTCACGGAACCTTTAGCAACTCACCAGTTCCAGCTCAGGTTCCCTACCCTGCAGTGGGTCCCAGCCACTCAGGAGTGTCTGTTCCAGTCAGTTGCAGCTCCCTAAATGTCTCTTCAGTCTTGGGGGCAGTCATTTGCCCTGTGTCCTTCTCCCAGAATCCAAGAAGGGTTGTTGATTTTTCAGTTTGTTCAGGGTTTTACTTATTTTGGGGACAGAGTGACCAACTTCCCTAGCTCCTTACATGTGGAACCAGAAACTGGAAGTAGAAATGTTATTTTTTGTTCCCAGGTGATAGCTGATTTCAGGATCTATGTTGTTGATAGCAGAGTGCAATAAAAGGAGCTAAACACTGGAGCCTCTTCTTTGAGTAAACCCTGGGTGGAAATCTGAAGGTATATCAGTGTGGAATTGTGTTGGGGATGTGGGCAAAATTCACATTTCCCCATCCCTAAACGGAGGCTTGAAAAATCAGTGGTCTTATTTTTCTTATATAAACTACATCTAGGAAAAGATGACGCAGCAGTATGTAGAGAGGTTTATAAAGTATTGGAGACTCAGCCTCCTCCTATTTTTATGGTTTGCCATTCCTAGCAGATGGTTTCTGATTTCTGTGTCACCTTATGGTCCAAAATGGCTGCTGGACTCCAAAGCTACATTCCAAGCAATAAGTAGGAAAAAAGAGGAAATGGGAGCAAATCCCAAAACTCCCAGCCAAATCAGTCCTCTTTAGGAACTTTCCCAGAGCCCAACCTAGTGATTCTCTCTTACCTCTCCATGGCTGCCCTGGGCTATCAAAGAGGCAGGAAAATGTAGTCTGTTATCTCTTGGAAACAAAATTATTGGTCAGTAAGAAGGAGGGATAAGCAACCAGCCATTTTTGTCCACATAAGAGCATTCCAGTTATCCATGCAACCTCTTATATGTCACATCTATAGAATGGAACCCAGGATCCTGAAAGTGTGTAGGGTCTACAGATGCTCCTGGACTTACGGTGGGGTCACATCCAGATAAACCCATCAGAAGTGAAGATACCCTACATGGAAAATGCATTTTAAAAAAAAAGGAAAAAAGAAAGAAACTGATATGTATTTAACTTAACTTAACCCACCTTAAGCATGCTCAGAAAACTACATTAGCCTGCAAATGGGCAATATCATCTAAGACAAATCCTATTTTTAAAAAAGTATTGAATGTCTCATGTATTTTTGAATACTTGCATCACAAAAATGCTAGCAACATAGTACACTATAGAGTATAGGTTGTTTCCCCACAAGACCATGTGGTGGTCACTCACTGCCAGTGCCCAGCATCACAGACAGGTATTGTACAGCAAATCTCTAGCCAGGAGAAATCAAAGTTACAAATTCAATGTTTGGTTTCTGCTAAAAGTGTGTCACTTTCACACCAGCTCAAAGTAAAAAAAATCTGAAGCTGAACCATCATAAATGGGGAACCATCTGTAAAGCTCATATTCTGCACTTTGAGGAAGTAATAGGTGGCTCAATATGATCATCTAAGACTGCATGATGGTGACATGATTTATGGACTGCAAGTTGTTGATCTTTTCAGGAAAAGGCCGATTTATAGATAGGCACTAGGTGGTTGTGGTGATGTGCTTTAAGTACATAAGGAGACCATTTATTTTAAAAATATACCTCCCCTGAAAGCTTATTGATGCTTCAGATTGCTCAATTCCATTCAAGTCTAAAAAAGGTACCTAGAATGGGTAGGATAATTCATTAATGCATATCAGTTTCTTTCTTTTTCCTTTTTATTTTATTTTATTTTATTTTGGTTCCTGGGGATTGAACCCAGGGGCTCTTAACCACTGAGCCCTATCCCCAGCCCTTTTTTATATTTTATTTAAAGACAGGGTCTCACTGAATTGCTTAGGGCCTTGCTAAGATGCTTCCAACCCTCTCTGGAAGCTGTTTTCAGCCTTTGACTTTGAACTCGTGATCCTCCCGCCTCAGCCCCCTGAACCACTGGGATTACAGGCCTGTGTCACCACACCTAGCCAATACATGACAGTCTCCATATGTTTGAGTTTAATCTGTTACTGAGATTTAGAGATCTGGTGATGTGATCTCACCTTTCAGATGAGGTCATTAAGACCCAGAGAAATTGAGTGGTTTTCCAAGTTCATGCATTTAGGGCCAGGGCTGGACTCCCGAGGGCTGGACTTGGTGGCAGGATAGAGTGGTGGAAAGACAACAGTGGAGACAAGAGGCAAGATGAAGGGGAGCCGGCTGACAGGTGAGCTGTCCTTGTACAGTTTAGCTTATTTATATCTTGCCTTTTTCCAATGAGGCCTTGAGGTCATTGGCAGGTGGGGCTGTATGTGGCTCTTCCTCCAATATTTGGCCCCTTCTTCCTTGCTGGTCACCCTTGAGCAATGAGGAAAAGTCCTGTTTCGTGAACCTGTGCTTCAGCACTGCGTGCACCTGGAATGGCGATGAGTGCGTCCTCCCATTAACATGATGGCTTTGTCCCTTGAGAGTCCCTTCAATCTGCCCATCTTGCCTCTAGTCCTGATCTTTGGGTGGTGTGTCACTAGCACATCTGCAGATGGTTTCTGACTTCTGTGTCACTTCATGGTCACCTTCAGAAGATGAGGGTACTCTGGAGGGATCCTTTGCAGTTTACAAAAGAAAAAAAATAATGACATAGCTAGAATTTTTTTTTTCTATTTTAAAACTTTAAATTCTTGCATATATTTTTCTTAAACTTTGGTACATGCTATGGAGTGTCTAAGTCAGAATATTGGCTTTCACATCAGATTGCATATTTTGTTCATTCTTTTTCAGTGTAGTGCTTTGTAAAAATTCTGATGTCAAGTTGTTTGGGGCTAAATTTGGCTCTACCACTTACTAGCTGCATAAACTCAGGCAATTTCTTAATATCTCTGGGCCTCAGTTTTTTCAGCTATCAAATGGAATAATGAAAGCAATCATCTGGAGAATTGCTGAGATGACAATTTTAAAGATACTGCTTAGCTGGACGTGGTTTCATAGCCTGCAATCCCGGTGGGTCAGGAGACTGAGGCAGGAGGATTGCGAGTTCAAAGCCAGCCTCATCAAAAGCAAGGTGCTAAGCAACTCAGTGAGACCCTGTCTCTAAATAAAATACAAAATAGGGATGGGGATGTGGTTCAGTGGTCAATCCCCTGTAATCCGCTCCCTGCGTGCGCGTGCGCACGCGCGCGGGCGCACACACACGCACATACACACAAAGACACTGCTTAGCACAGGGCCAGGTCAATGTAAAGCTCAGTGCATGTTAGTTATAATTAGATTTCAGTGTATTATAGCAACACTCCTTTACTTTAGTACATCATGTTTTTAACATACCATCACAAACATATCAATGTTCCAACCCTTCTGGGTGCTCTTCCTTCTGAACAATTTTGAGAACAATTATTCTAAAAATTTCCCACATCACACACACACTGCCATCTCCTCCCGCACCCTCTCTTATTATCGTCTACAGAATTATTCCATTTTTAACTTAACCTGCATCTTACGTAACTCACCTCATTCTAGCTAAATCAGTGTGTGGTGACTGTCTTCTTTCATGCACGTGTGCCACCTGATCCAGCCAGCCCAAGACAATATGGGGTCCACATGGGGATTTTTGGACTTCTTGCAATTGCCCTCCTCCCATGATACCACTCAAGGGATAACTAATGGGTTCTCAGTAAGCTGTGTAGCCCTGGATTTTAACAGAATCCTCATCCATCCACACATGTGATTTGAAATTCTACTTCTGCCTCATTGCACTCGGTATGAATTTCTTATGGAAATTATGAAACTTCCCTTGGGAAATTTCCTCTGGAACCTGAAGCACCTACCTTTTTAATCCCCCAGTGCTACATCCAGGAAATGCTACCAAAAAAAAAAAAAGAATATTAACTGGGTAGCGTTACTTCAGTTTAGCAGAATCCCTCTGGCAAACGCTCCTTTCAAAATGGAAGCATCCAGGTAGGACGTTTCAAAGTCCTCGTCCTACCACCAGGCTTCAGGCTTTTTTCTCCTCTGAGAAAGGGACTAGGTTTAGAATCCAAAAAGAAAATGACTATCACGCTTCCAGATAATTTGTAACAATTAGACCCCTTTAACTAACTTTTTTCCCTGATCATTTTTCTCATTCTCTTGTTCAAAAAAATCATGTCTGAAGTGTTTTCATAATAAGAAGACACAAGGTTTCTGCAGTACCTGGTTATAAAATAGGAACCGCTTCTACTTTCTTTCTACTGGAAACGCCTTTCTTTCCCACACCCGGAAGACCCCTGAACTGGGACCTCCAGCCTCTCTGGAAGCTGTTTTCAGCCTTCTTGACTCTTGATCAACACCTGAGCTTTGTCTCCTCCCATGCGTGTGGGGATCTGTTCGTCCTCCTTCACCCTGGAATCTCTTTTAGATCACTTCTTGTTGGAGAATCGTTGCCTACTGAGGGTGGATTGCATTTATGGAAACAACCAAAAACCTGGTGACTAAGTTTGGAGATCAAACTGATGGAGACAATGCAGCCTAGGGTCACCAACAGAGGCGGACTGTAGCACGATGAGTGGCTTCCTTATATGGCTCTGGAGGTGTCTCTTGATGTAATGCCACACAGGACTTGAGGAATTCATGCAGTTAGTGGACACCTGCTGACTCCAGGGAGAGGAGAGCGGAGCCAGTGGATCCAAGTAGCCAGTGTTCGCCTGTAACATGGGCACCACCGTCCTCTCCTCCAGTGCTTTTCTAGAATAAAATTTAATACTGAGCATAACACTTCTTGGTTAGTCCTGGCCCCCAGCGATGCTCAGTGGATGTCAGTCCCTCTTTTCACTACTTACAGGAGGGTAATTGTTTAGACATGTCATTTCCCAAATGCTAGCCTGTAACTGATATTTCTTTAAGAACGGCACCCATAAAATTCACGTGTGGGTATCCCGCAGGCTGGGTTTCCCCCAACCTGGAGGGTGTAGATGAGTCACGTGACCACCACCTCAAAGAATTCCAGCAGCTTCTCCAGTGCTTCTCTGCTTCCCACCCCCGCCCCCAGAACCCCCAGCTCTGTCTGCCCAGGCTGAAAGAGAGAAGGGTGGGATTCGCGAGTAATTAAAGGGAATTTGGAAGGCTGGGGTGTTGCGGAATGTTAGATCAGTAGCTAGAACAGCATGTGGTGTTCTTTAGGCAGGCTTCATTGAATCCATACAAAAAGAGAAAGAGGGGCTGCCTGCCCGTCTGCTCATTTATCAAACAGCGAAGCTCAACTTTCACAGCTCCACAAAAGTGTTTTACTGTTTGCTGAGTCTTGCTCCAGAAATTAAAAGCTGAACAGCCTTCATGGGGCTGAACCGACCTGGCATTTTGAGACTCAAACTAAATTGTGCTGGGCTTTCAGATTCAGGGACCAGTTGATTATTTGGTGAAAGGAGAAGAGAATAATTTGTAATTTGCAGCCCATAAGAAACACTTAAAAAAAAAAAGCCAAACCCCCTTCCCACAGGGTTTTGTTGCGACTGCAGGGAGGAGGTGCCATCTGCAACAGCGCTTTCTTTGCTCCGAGTGGGAAAAGTCTTGACCTCCATTTGGGTGAAATGTGACATGGCACTGAGCTTCCTCCCATCCCCCACCCTGCTCCTAACACGCTTCCCTTTCCTCATTTCAAATTGCCTTTCTCGCTTTTTGGAGGAGGAGAGGATTTGGCCATCAACTAATTTTAGGTAACAGAATTTTCACAACCAGCATCAAATATTCTAATCACACAAACCTAGTGCTTGGGAGAGCACGATGTGTCTCAAAAGCCTGTAACTAGATTGATGGGGATCTTCTGAAAAAACCTAAAACGATGAAAGTATATAGTGCTGATTCTGCGCAGGAGGAGAACAGGCCGGAAAGGATGGTGCTGGAGGGAAGGACAAGGGAGGCAGGGTGGGGTGTTAGCAGATGGACCCCTGCCCCAGTCCACCTGGCATCTGCTCAGCTCTCTCCTCCCTGCAGGCAGGGGTACGGTGAAGGCTGTCTGGCTGAGCTCCTGCCTCCACCAGCAGAACAGCCTGGGTACCCATTCTCTACCACCGTCACCCTGCTGCGAGCCTGGGCCCTCGAGGTGAGCTGAGCATCACTTAGCAGAGAAGGAACCCGAGGCTCACGTGGAAGAAGGAACAAGAGGATTTTCTGCTTTGCAGTTTAGCACATTTTTTCAAAGTGTTAATGCCCTTCTACACTTCCTGGAAAGCAATTTGACAGTGTGTTTTCAGGACATAGACATGTTCTCCTCTTTGATCAAGCAGCTTTCCATTTGAGAAACTATATTGAGGGGAAAAGAAAACAAAGGCAAGAATAAAATATCAACAAAAAATCATTATACACAAAGCTGTTGCTTATAGCATTATTTATACCAATACAACACTGACAACTTCAGTAGCCAATGACAAAAGCAGTGATTTATTGATTCTTTCATTTATTGAGTCAATGAATGAATGTACTCAGCTGCATTATGTCCTGCCTGACCATTGCAGTAGCCTGCAGACTACTCCTGCTTCCACCCTTGCCCCCTCCAGTCAGTCCTCGACACAGCAGCCAGACTGATCCTTTTGTCCTTAAGTCAGATCTCATCCATACTCCCCTCCTTAGCCCCTCTCAAGCCTCCCTATATCACTCAGTAAAAGCAGAAGTGCTTATGAAGTCATGCAGTGCCCCACATGAGCCCTGTCCCATCAACCCTTCTCAGCCTCCATACTTCATCTCCTACCACTTTCCTGTGCTCTGGCTCTGCTCCAGCCCATTGGTCTTCTTTTTTCTTCCTGAAATAAATCAAACTGGCTCCCACCCCAGGGCCTTTGCACTGGTTGCTCCCTCTTCTTGCAACTCTGTCCCCTCAGATGGCCAGAGTTTATTCCTTCTTTTCCTTTATTCACCACTCAAATGCCACATTACCACTGAGTCCTCCAAACTCTAGCAAAACAACACCCCCACCTTCATGTTCCCTTGTCCCTCAGTAGCATTTGTTCCCCTCTGTGGCATTTCCCTGATATAAGATAGTGACTTTTTCATTTGCTTAATTTTGGTCTTCTCACACTGAGATGTCAGTTCCTTAATAGAGGCTGCTTCGGTTGTGCTCAGCACCGTATCCCTTGGGCCCTGGCAAAACACCCACTGACAGTAGGAGCCCAGCAGCTGCTGCTATTGAACAATCTGAGCCCTGTACCATCAGCCACTCCTTTATGGGTTTTGAGGCTGCAGCTTGTTGAACTCGAGGAATCTCGGTAGAAAATGGGCTGGAGATCCAGTTCGTGTAGAGTGTTAGAGGCTCAGGGAAGGCCTTTATAGAACTGATGGACCACTGAGTAGTCACAGAGATTGTGTGAAGGAGCTGGGGAGACGCTCATCAGAAGACTCAAGATTTCAGTTAGAAAGAGGAGTGAGTTCAAGAGATTTGTTGTACAGCATGGAGACGATAATTGATAGCAGCATACTGTACATTTAAAACAGTCATTTTAAAAAGAGAGAAGTATATGAATTGATGCATGTTAATTAGCTCAATTTAGCCATTTGACAGTGTGTGGCATATTTCAAAATATCATATTGTATACCGTAGATACGATTTCTATTTTACAATTTTAAAAACAAATTACTTAAAAGAAGATTCGATGGACCACATAATTATGGTCACCAAACAAGTCACCCAGGAAGGATGTCTGGGAGGAAATAGGTGCAAGATGAGCTTTGAAGGATGAGTGGACATCAGGCAGCAAGGGGCATGAGCCAAAGAGAACAGCTGTGGGAAAGTCCAGCTTGAGAGCACGTGACATCTGGGAACCATGGGGTCATGCAGTGTGGCTGGAGCTCAGGGACTGGGTGAGGCGAGCTGGAAGGAAGGGGCATCGGGTGGGACCTAGTCTAGAGGGGCCTGACTGGAGTAGGGTGATGAGGGGACTTTGCAGCAGTCCAGGTGAGGATCATGGTCCTGGGCTGGCAGAGTCAGGAGGATGCAGGTTGGATCAGGATGTGGTCAAGATGGAGGGTGGACCTGGGTTATAGATGGAAAGTGACAGTTGCAGCCATGGTTTGGAAAGGAAGAGCTCTGCCTTGGTCAGGGCCTTGGGAAGGGTTCCTGGAGAAGTGGAGTGTATGCTGGGGGTAGCGGGTGGGTGGGACAGAAGGCAGGAGGCCTTCAAGGACACGGTGGTGAGGAGGGATAGAGGAGTGCAGAGAGGAGGGCCTGGGGAGCATTCAGAGAACTGTGCAACACCAGGTGGTCAGGACGAGTCGAAAGAAAAGACAGATGTAGGTGGGCTACTGGCGACCCAGGTGGCCTTGGCGGAATGTTGGAGACCTCTGAGTGGGCTGATCATTCCATCAGCAAATCTACTTGGTGACCTCAGTTATTCAAACCAAAAGATTTTTTTTTCCAATACTAGCAATGGAATCCTGGGTCTCACACTCTCTACCACTGGGCTATGTCCCCAGTCCTAACATCTCTACTTTTTTCTGGCTGTGAGCAGATGCCATCTTAGAGGAGATACCGGGCTGCCTGCGATATCACCACCTCTGGGCTGTTCCCACTTTCCCTAGCTGTAGGAATATGGAGAGACGGAGCCTGTCCTCAGCCGAGGCTGCCAGAGCACGCCCAGAGAGGCTCAGAGTAGTGAGGGGAACTTGGGAGAAATCTTCCCTGAAGATGGAAACAAGAAACCATCTCATTCCTCAAACACACTTAATGTGGGAATGCAGGAGTGTGACATAAATATACCAAGGCTGCTGCTGAAGGAACGAATGAAGGGTTTGGGGACATTTCATTCATCTAGAAGCAATAACGTTGGTGTGGTGGAGTGTCCAGTCAGACTGGGGGCATCTTGTGAACTGTGTAGCTCTGTAGATGGCTTAGGGTCTCAGGCATCAGTTTATCCGTCTGTACAGAGAGAAGAGCAGCAGGGCCTGGTGCTCCTGTGGTTTCATGGGACATGAAACAGGGAAAGTGAGAGACAGACACTCAAAGAAGGAGAGCAGTTTCTCGGGGGTGGGAGGGGTTACTGTGGGCTTGGTGGTCCTGGGAGAGAATGTAATATGAACGGTGGGAGGACCAGTACCAGCATGGAACCTGGGGAGCTGGATTTGTGGCTGGGGAGTTGAGCAGGAATAGGCTTCGTGGACCAGCCTGCGGGGCCTGGATTTTATCCAGAGCAGGCTGAGCGAAGGCACCTAGCACCTCCAACAAAGAAATGAATTGATCGCATTTGCCCTTTAGACAGAGTCTGCTGGTGAGGTAGCAAGAATGGAGGCAGGCAGGGCAGCCAGTGGGAGGATGGGGTGGGGGTAGGAGAGAGAGGATGGGGTGGGGGTTAGGGAGTGGAGAAGCAATCAGAAGCTGCCGGGCACAGGAAATGTCTGGAAGGCAGGACCAAAGGGACATCATCGGGTTAAGCAGGGTTAGGAGCCTGTCTTGGGTGACTCAGCAGGTGATGCTGGTCACAAAGATGCAAACTGCTTGCATGGATACTATTCAAAAGGAATAAGTGAAAACCCTGGCACAGGTTTAATCACAGATAAAATTGGTCAGTGAATTCCCAGTCCCACGTCATGACAGTGCCAAGAATCATAAATGCATTGCTTGTGTGCAGTGTCAACTCACAAAAGTGGAACGAATGGCCCCAGAAGACCCGTCCCCATTTCCCAGTGGGCCAGAGCTGCAGCCCTTGGTCCCTTGGCCCCGGGCAGGCGTCGGGGCTCTGCCTGTGTGTTTGGAAGATGTTGTGTGGGAGACCATTCAAATAAACACTTCGGAGGACCTCAGAACCCAGCCCAGTCTCTTAAATCAAGTAATAATAAGACTTAGCAACCAAGCACAACAATGCTGCTTTCTTTTATTATTTACAGCTGATTTGCAGGGAATGGGGAGTGATTTACTTTTTAAAGAGAAAAGGACCAGAAAAACTAGCACTGTAGCATGTTGGTAGATTTTCGTGCTGCTTTCAAGATTTTCTTGAACTTCCTTTTTCAGTTACAAATATTTCTAATAAGAAAATGCCTTTCCATTTGCATAGAAAGTTGACTTAGTACACAAATATCATCCAATATGTTGTTCTACCCACAATCCCACTATCTTAACAAATGCCCATTTTCATTTCTCCTTGTGTGTTCCTACATTTGTACATAAAGCACAACCTCAGCATAACATGGCGCAGGTCTGCTGTTTCACTCAGTATTTTGCCATAGCATTTTTTCACATCCTGATGGTTCTGTTGCTGTCATTTCTAATGGCAAGTGAGTTCTGTTGAGTGCGTGTGCTGTCCTGTAGTTAGCCATTCCGTCATTGGACATTTATATTGATGCTAATTTTTCACACTTGTTAGTAGCACCACACTTGGTTTTTGCCTTCCTTTTAGATGAGTACCTTATGAGTATTTTGGGGCTTTTGATATATTTTGTAAAAATGCCTTCAGGAGGGGTGGTACTAACAAGTATTGTCTTCAGCAACCTGAGCACTCCCAGCTTTGACGGCATTGAGTCATCCCGTTTTCATGATGTCTGCCAACATCAGAGGGTCCAACCTGTGCCTCACTGCTGTGCCCGTTTGCCTAGGAGAAACCTCCCAGGGCTGAGCATAAGGAAAGCAGAGCTCAGCACCTAGCATGTGCTCCCCTTGTTAAACTGGGACTCTTATAATTCTATTCTATTGCCTTCCCTGCATGGATGGTTAGGAAACTCAGAACCCAAATCATCATGTTTCTAACCAACAGGAAGAACTCCCAGCTCCACTTTGACGCTTTTCTTGTGTCCCCTCTATCTACACCAGCATCTCTGTTCAGTATTGCACTTCATGAGCAGCGCATCAGATCCTCACTCTGAAATCTGTCCCGTGATGAGGGTCTAGAGAGTTTGGCCATCCCTTAGCCCAGCGTGATGGGGCCACTGAGCCTCGATGCGCTCCTAGACCACACGTGGGGGCCAAGGGTTTCAAGAAGGCTCTCATCAGCCCACCTTTAATATTGCATTTTTTTTTTCAGGGCGCAACAATCTGGGAGGGACATAGAGGAAGCGAGAAGCCCAGGTCCTTAGTTTAACAAGAGTTAGTGTGAAAGATACTGGGATATGTCACTAAGAAAGTCACACCCTCACAGAAGGCACAGAACCGATTGAATCATTTGTTCACTTTCAGGATGATATCACTTGTGACATAATGCTTTATCACCAGAATATTTTTAAAGTTCTTTTCTTTTTTACTTCCAGAAGTGGCTTTGTGATGTCATCACATTAGCTTCTCTAAACATCCTGTGATCATTTTCATCCATTTTCGGATGAGGAATTGCTCTCCCACCCATCCTCTACAGTGGAGATGGTCAGCTCCCAACATAGGCCATCTCCATACCACCACTCTGGATTCTCAGTTCCTCTTTCCTTTGGCCACATCTTTTCCATCACACAAAGGCCAAGTCACTCAGGAGGCACCATCACCTGTCCCCCCCAGATAGGGTAACTTCATAACTTCATAATTCCTGAGTCCTTGGATATCACAGGAGGAAACGAAGGCAGAGAGAGGTGGAGTAGTATGTTCAAGTTCAAACAGCTCTCAGGGTCCCAGTACCTGTCCGCTGAGGGAGTGAGTAAATCAGTCAGTAAGAGTACAGGCGTGGGGGAAAGATGGTGTGAATGGAGGGAGAGAGATTCATCCCCATCTCTGGAGAAAGCACTCGAGGTTTATGTCCTACCTGTGGGAAATCAACTACAGCCTCTCTTCCCGGGGAGGGCAGTGCCAGGCTGCTCTCTGACCATGCATGTCTGCTCAGTGCTGAGCTAAAATGGAAGAGGCCCAGGGAGAATTCAGTTAGATTTGAAAAGTCAAGTCCATGGAGTTAGAAGGATATGAGTCATCAGAATAGTCAGTGGTAATGATGGATAACACGGAGTATTTACTAAGTGCTGGGCTCTGCTGCAAATTATTTACACACATTTACTTTTTAAATTTTTACGTGTGTTCTCTAAGGGAAAAGTTCTTATCATTCCCATTTCACAACTAGGGAAAGCGAGTCATTTGCATGTCAAGTTGCCAAAGGGCATCTAGCCTAAAAAATACTGAGCTCTGACCTGATCCTGATCCGGTAGTCCAAATGCACAATTCTTACACACAGCCCCTCCTTTCTACTGGCTCTCCATGAACATCATCTCAGAACCCAGAAAGAGGCCCCTGGTTGTGTTTCCAGCTAGGCGATGGACTTTCCTCCAGGTTGCCTGTGAATCTGTTTTTGTCCTGGGCCGTGGCGGTTACCATCCCTCGTCTGCAGACAGGTCAAGGACGGTCCTGGCAGGGATCAGAGGTTTTATCCTTCATTCAGCAAATATGAATCAAGCTCTTCCCATGTGCCAAGGCCTGTGCCAGGTCCTGACTCTCACAGACCTGCTCTCATGGACCTTGCATTCAAGTAGGAAGAGACACAAGCTTAGTGTGCAAGGTAATTCTAGATGGTGCTAAGGGATAAGAAGACATAAGTCAGGGCCCAGTGGTGGCCAGGGATGGGGCTGTGCTGCTCAAAACTGGCTCGTCCGAAAGGCCTGTGGGCATGACAGTGCCCAAAATTCTGAAAGGTTTGAGATAAGGAGCCAGCTGGAGGGAATCTGGGTGGTACTGCAGGAGAGCCAGAGGGGAGCAAGGGGGGGCAGGGCCATCACAGAGGCTGAGTGTGGGTTTGGGGTTCAGGTGTGACAGAGGGTTTTGAGTGGGGGAGTGGATGTTCTAGGGGTCTAGAATGCTCTTCTATGTTGAGTAGGAGGGAGTGAAGCACAGAGGGGCCAGGTGAGAGGCCCTCAGGATCGGAGCCCACCACCATCCGGGAGCTCCCCTTGGTCTCCCCAGCCCTGTCTTCTCCAGGGTTCCACAGACTCCTAGCAAGTCATGACAACAAGAACCTGTTTTCCTCCCTTCATATGATTGTCATTTGTAAAAAACTCAGTCACTGGGCCCCGACTTCAGCCTGTGGGTAACTGATTCTTGTGTTGGCTTACAGATCATAAGGCAGCAGTTTCCTCAGCTGACCACCAGAAGACTCGGGACCCGAGGACAGTCAAAGTAAGCACTCGCTGCTCTGCCGCCCACAGAAGGGCCTCTCTGGGCCTGGAGATAGGCCGGACGCCAGGCTGCTCATCCTGACCTCTGTCTGCAGGCCAGTGCCCAGAGGGAACACAGAGGAACTTTAGGACAGAGGCTCCCCTCTCTCAGGACCACTGGGAGAGAAAACCTTTAGTAGCTTGGACCCTTTGGCCCAGCTGTTCGATGGAATCTGATTTTGTGCCACCCTGTCTTAAAGGATATTTTTTGTCAAATGGGCTGGACATCATTTCAAGAAGCACCTTGTGGCTTCTTGGACTAACTCCAGATTACTCGGACTGCTTTTGCTGAGCGAGCTCTGCTCTGATAGGATCTAGCAGGCCAGAGGAGCAATGGGTGGGTACTAACCCCACAGGATGCTCTGACTGGTCCAAAAGGCCTGTGGTACACAAGGGACGATGTCCTGGTGCTAGTACTGGGGACATTCTGGTGGGCGAGACAGACAAGAAAAGAGAACTGGATTTCCAACAAAATGGGGAGGGCTTCCTGGGGAGGTGATGCTCAGGGAAGACCTGAGGAGGCCATCACAGGACACCTGTCTCAGGTGTGTCAGAGAGAAGGGGATCTCTACCTGCTCAGAAATCCACATCATAGGACTTCCCTCAGGGATGTTTCAAAAATTGTTGGAAGTTAATAGGTATTCCATGGAAAGGGCAGGGGCCCTGGGACTTTGGCTGACCCTGAGTTAAGCAGCTTTCTTTGTTATGCTAATGTTCATTGCGACTCCACTAGAGGGTGCCTTAGCATGGAGTGAGCAGGTCAGCAGAGTGAGCTATGAAACCCTCAACATTTTTTTTTTTTAAACATATAGGACTTGTAGGCCTTCTTTCTGAGGGTGTTTCAAAAGCAAGCCCATATTGTCACCTAATGCAAAACCCCCAGTCCCCTAACCTGCTTCTGTCACTCCTGGCAGCAAACACATTCTTATCCTCCAAGGAGGGGTAGGGGGTTTGACTTTGGAAACATTAGGGAAAGAAAATGGATGATCAAACTGGGGAAAAACCCGTTTTGGGTAAAGTTCTGAGAATAATGAGACTAACTTTTTTTGTGTGGCTCAGAAGCTGTCGGGGCAAATTCTAAAGGGACCTCCAGAAAAATTTTGAGCAAAGGACATCTTGAAATAAATTCCTAACAATTTTCCAAGGTGATTACTCTAAAGAATAAATTTGTGGTATCTGTTTAAAGTTTTCAACTTTGATGAGCTTATACAGTATAGAAGTCAAGTTCTTCCATCATTATTTGCTGGTGAACACACTGTGAAATATACAAAAATGTTGGTTGAACAGATGAGTGGACTGATGGATGGATGGAGGGGTGGGTGTCGAATGAATGAAAATAAGTGATTTTTGTCCAACTTAGGGTCTTTAAAGAGTCACTGACTCCAATAATACATTGTCGCCCATTTCCAAGAAGAGTAGAAATAGTAAAGATAGATAGTAAAGTCAGAGAGAAGATGGTCAAAAAGAACAGGAAGTTTTCCCATCCTGCATAAACTTGGAGAAAGTTCCTTTCTGTTTTCATATAAGAACACGTTTTTGTTTTCTTTTTCTTTAATCTATGGGTTGGCAATGGAGCAACATCCTCCTCATAAAATTGGTATATTCAAGCGTATTGTATCCTCTCCAGAAGGATCCTCCCAGGTCTACCTCCACCCTGGCAGCCTCTGGAAAGTCAATGAAAAGCTCTCCCCCAGCAAATCCACCTTGACCCAAGAAATGTGGGGGGTGGCCAGTGAGGAGTGTTGATGTGCCCTCCAGAATCAAAATAGAAAAGCTGAGAAGGGACCAAGAGCTTTATTGTGGTTGCCAAGTTTAGCAACATACCTGCTGACTAATCAAGAAGTGGTCTGGTCTAGACATACGATAACTATGTGTATAGATAAATACAGACACAGAGATAGACACAGATGATCCTAAGTTATAAAGGGGAACTTCTTTAAGTGAGGGAGGCTTGCCCTAACTGCCTTCCCACGGAAGGGTGATTCCGGAGCCACCGGAACCAGCCCTTCCCCCAAGGAGTGCCTCTGATGGAAAGGCAGTTACGTGACAGTTGGGCAGTAGAAGGCACAGACGGCAGATATCAGCTCAACACAAAGAACTTTCTGATAGCTATATCGGCTTAAGATGAACTGGGCCGCCTTTGGAGGGCCCGAGTTCTTCGTCCCAGGAGGCGTTCAGATAGAGGCGAGGTGCCCACTCAGCAGAAACATCACAGAATGGTACTAGAAGTAATGGGGTCGGGAAGGGAAGGTTCTGTGTTCAGCTCCTCCCTCCCTGTGAGAACCTTTCTGGTTTATCCAAGTGCCTCTCGGTTCACTATCTATCTTGTAACTGTCACCACATATCCATGGGTAGAGAAAAGTAGTGAATATGTTGTGCAGTGTTTCTGAAAGCAAGGTCTCTGAGGGCCTCAGGCTGGTGTAGCCCGGGACTGTGAAAATCCAGACTTATTAACCTGGAATCTTGGGGGCCGGAGGGGCAGGAGTCTTACTGTTAGTCAAGTTTGAGGATCCCTGGTTTAGTGGTTAAAAGCACTTTATAGAGGTTCAAATCCTGCCTCTATGACTACTAATTCACTGGGGGACCTTGGGGTTGGGACTTAAGTTCTCTGGACCTTAGTTGCCTTGTCTGTAAAGTAGGGTAATAATTGGTTCCAGTCTTCTGGGGACTTAGTAAGATTAAGTAAATTGAGCCCTTAGTACCAGAGATGACCCTGATATGCTTCAGGGTCACTGGTGGTGCTTGTTACAGTGCTGATTCTTGGGCCCTGTTCACAGATGTTCCAAATCAGTAGGTCCCAGGAAGGGAGTCTAAAAATTTCAATTTTTGCTAATCTCCCTAAGAGATCCTGACACATCTCAAAGTTTAAAATATCACTGTGCTGTTTCTGCTAATGTAATATAATGACTTTGTAGTCAAACAGACCTGTAGTAAAGAACATGTTCTTGTCCCAAATGGCTCTAGGTCCCTGAGCAAATTGCATTGTCTCGTCTTTAGAAAAACAATAATAGTCCTCATTTCATAGGGTTATTTACAAATCAATGTATGTAAAGCACTTTGCAAAGTGTCCAGTAGTAGCAGGTACTCTGACATCCAAACAAAGCATAGCTGCCAACCTTTATTGGTTTTGATGGAAAACATGACTATTATTAAGCTCATTTTGAGTTAATAAAAAGTTCTGGTCTTTTTTCGACATTCGATGTCAACTGAAGCATGGGATTTATCTTTTTTAAAAATACAGTTCTGTGAGACTGTCATTTTTTTTTATTAACACAATCATAGGCCAGATGAATTTTCGTTGGAATGCAGTTAGCAGTCATAAACACATCCTGCCATTTGGGTCCCCACAGAGGGGGACATCAAGGGCTGTGCCCCTGGAATCACATGCAGTAGATGTAAGAGATCAAGTACAAATGGAAAAATTTCATCCCCACTCTGCTTTGCAAAGTATTTGACTTAACATTTTCTGTAGGAGGCAATTTTGGTTATTTTTACCTGCCTGATTGATGGCTGGCAACATGGAACTTTGGTTTAATTCTAGTTTTCAAGAGATATCAAGCCTTATAGGAGAGTTAACACTTCCAGCCCTGGGGAGGACGTACCCAGCCACCTTGGCCTTGGGTGAACCCCACCACCAGCACCGGTTCAGAAAACCCCAGCTAATTATAGTGCATGTGGGCCCCCCTCTGTCTCTTTGTGGCCCAGGTACCATTACTACGGCATTGCGGTGAAAGAAAGCTCCCAATATTATGATGTGATGTATTCCAAGAAAGGAGCCGCCTGGGTGAGCGAGACGGGCAAGAAAGAAGTGAGCAAACAGACAGTGGCATATTCACCCCGGTCCAAACTTGGAACGTTGCTGCCAGAGTTTCCAAATGTCAAAGATCTAAATCTGCCAGCCAGCCTGCCTGAGGAGAAGGTAACCACACCTGAAGGGGTAGCCGGAGTGGGTGGCTCTCTCTCTCTTCACACACACACACACACACACACACACACACACACACACACTTACATTGCAAAACAGTGACTTTAAATAACATAGCAATTTTGTTAGTAATAATGTATCAGTACTGGTTTCTTAGTTGGGACAAGTGTACAGAGTCATGTACAATAAGGACAACTGGGTGTGAGGTCTGTGGGAACTCCCCATATTATTTTTACAACTTTTCTGTAAATCCAAAACCATTCTAAAATTTTAAAGTTTACTCTGACCTATCTACTACCTACCTTTCTCATCCTCTATCTCCACGTCTCTCTCATCTTCTCAACTCTATCATCTACCTATCCACCCTCCTACACAACTGTCCCAAAACATTATGCTATCTCATTTCACAAGGGAAAAGCCCTCTCCTGTGGATTGCTTTTCCACAGAATCAAGCTCCTTTTCCCATGTGCTGTGGGGGATTTGGTAAAAGCTTATAGACAATAAAGATTTTATGGATAGAGTAAATCAGAAAGTTCTGATCACAGGGTATTTGGGGGCCAGCAACTAGAGAAACTAGCCTGGGGAGGTTTTCTGGGAGCACCATGTCTCTAACATGCCAGGACCCCAACATGCATCTAGCTTCTACTAAGCCTACAGGTCACTCCAGGAGCAGAGATGCAGTGGAGGAAGGGACCCAAGTTCTGTTTCCAAGAAGCTTATAGTCTAGCAAGAAGATAGATGCCTGCTTAAGCAAATTTAATTTATATAAAATGCATGTCTATATTATTAAATGAAGAAAAAGAACATATCTATAAAAGGACTTTTTAAATCTAAGAACTAGATAAATATTTTTTTGTCAAATTTGTTTTTTTGGTCAACAAACTAATTGCACCATGGTAAGGTCCCTGAATGAATGGAAGGGGAGATGATTGTTGTTGTTGTTGTTGTTGTTGTTTTGTTTTTTACCGAGTAGATTTCAAAAGAATTTCCAAATGTCTTATGGTGATTTTAGCAAAAGTACTTCTTATAAATACACATTGGGTTTTAGTTTTTCAGTAATTTATCCAATGAGGAGAATTTGGTTCAACAAGCCCCACTGAGTTCTATGTGCTGGACACTGTGCTAGGCCCTGGGTCCAGGAGCATGGGTAACATGCCATTTTTATTTTCCTAGAGCCTGCAGACTCAGGGTGGACAATGGGGGCAGCGAGAGGAACCAGGGCTTTCTGTATCTCGGGGTGATGCCCTGATAGAGATGCACACTTCAGTGCCATGTGAGCCCAGAGCAGGGGGTTGGGGCCTGAGCACACCACCTAGGGAAATCAGTCCCTCCAATAGGGAATGAATGACTTAAACCCTGAAATTCCAAGGGCAGCCACGATGTGTATTAATGTCTGCCTTTGTTGTTGATCCTCCACCCGCCCCGCAGGTTTCTACCTTTATTATGATGTACAGAACACACTGTCAGAGAATACTGGACACTGTAATAAGAGCCAACTTTGATGAGGTAGGTCAACAAGTGTTGAGCTGTGAATACTCTGTATTAAAATATTATACTTGACACTAGCTCCTACTTCATGAGCTTCTGCCAGATGCTGGGCCTGGTGTCTAGAAGCATTTGACTCCCATTGGCTCCCCTAGTCCTCACAGGGACCCTACAAAGCAGATGCTATTGTTATTCCCATTTTACAGAGCTTATATGTGCATAGCAGGTGACATGGGTTTTCCTTGATTTAACTAGTGAACCATGTCCTGCCATATTGGCACACTGGGAAGACCATTTTGCCTGAATCTCAGTATACCCAGAATTACAGATTCGGAAAAATAAGAAAAAAGTTCTTATATTTTGGATTTAGCCTTTTCCTGAGGCCATCTACTTTGCTGGCCATCTACATTTTAGTTGCTGGTTACCTCTAAAGGTCTGATCCACATTCCCATCAAATCCTGCCTATAGGGCCATCTTTAAACACAAACAATGTAAGCAGTCCATTTCATTTTTACAATAAAATAAAAAATAGAGAGGAGGAAGTGGAAAGATTGAGGCACCTGTTATATAACCACATCAACAATAAAATCCTATTGCCTAAAAAGCCATCTCCAAAAGCCTTCCAGAGGGATGGCAGGAAACCACAATTTTTACCCTCTTAGCTGGAGCCCTTGCTGTTTAAAGAAATACATTTCAGGCAAAAAGAGCAATAACATAACCCTAGAATTGGATACGAACATTTAATTTGAGGGAAGATAATGTAGGCGTGAAAAGAGCTGTAAAAATTATTGGTAGAAAATACGTTGGAGATTCCTTTTGTGTTTTGTGGGATGGGGAGTCCTATGGAGGAGGGGTGTGAAGATGGTGTAAGGTATACAGGCTCTTTGCCTGTATTTTCCAGCCTTTCCACAGTTGTGCCTCAAGGTAGCAGGTGTTTATTGAGCACTCATACTCACTGTTACCCGACTCAGAGACACAGCTCCGGAAAACAGAAGTGTTTGTTGGTAGAGAAGTACTCATCTTCCTCCTCTTGGCTCGATTCCTAAAATGTCCTTTGAAATCTCCAAATTACTTGAGCGACCATTTTGGTGGAATTTTTTTAAGAAAGAAAAATGGCTGCTTTCTCTTAAACTGTGGTTTGGCTATGTCTTATGTTCCACAGATCACTGAGATCTGGGCAAATGATGAATCATGATTGGTTAAGACAATGCTTTGCTGTACAACAATCTGAACTGATTGGAAATTTGTTCCTCATGTCAAATCCAATGTGGATGATCTCAGTTGTAAGGCTGTTTTCTGGGGGTGGCTTAGGAACCAAGGTTTCTTCCATCTTATGGCTATAGCCCATCCCAGAGCCTTGGAGTTCTATTATTCAGCTGATGAGAGAGGGAAAAAAACTATGGGAAAGGTATACCCCATTATCAACTCAAAAACAAAACACATTACCATTACTGTTGTGTGATTGGCAAGAGCTGGTCCCATGATCCCATCTTGACACACCTGGGGATGGGAAGCAGGGTGACTCATCCCTGGGCAGCAGTTTATACAATATGGAAAAAGGACTCCAACCTGTAATGGATAGCTGTCCCTCGAAAACAACAAAATTAGTGACAGTCCTCTCTCATGTTCCCACGCAGCTTTATTTAACGCAAACTCATGCTCAGCATCTCATTTCACTTCCATTCCCCTAAATTCCAACCCTTACTGAGCACCCAGTATCGCTACACACAGCATTAGAGAGATGTGCGAGACACAGCCTAGAGAGCATCAAGGCATGCAAGCTAGCTGTCAGGATGCAGGACATGCAGTGAGTGCTCCAGCTGAGTGGCCTTACAGGAAAAGCACCACACTCGGAGTCCCAGGCTTGGCTAAAAAACCTGGCTCTGCCTTAAAAGCCTCAGTTCCTCGTCTTAGAAATGAAGATAAAAATAGCATGACCAGTTAAAAACTCTTTATTAACTGTGAACGGTCATAGAAATGCTTATTAGATGCAACCCCCCAAAATTGAGAGACTCACCCTTTGTCACCTGAAACCTTTAGTCTGAAGTCCATTCCGCTCCCCTGGCAGGGATATTTGCTGATCAAGACATGATACATTGTACCCAACCACAAAAGTGGAGGAGGAGGGGGTTACTTTACCTTTGAGGAGCACGACTTTCTCCTTCAATGTAGAAAAGTCAGTGGCAAATGGACTCTGGGTGCCTCTGGCACACCTTGGCCTTATTTTTGTTTGAATCTTCAAAATCTTTAATATTGATCAAGATTACAACTTAGTACTACAATCCTAAATTGTCTTATTTGTTTGCTTGCTTATGTTTGCTTGCTTATTGTTTGCTTCTACTACTACATCATAAGCCCCGAGGGCACAAAACTTGCCTGTTTTCCTTCATTGATGGCCAGGCACACTCTCAGGACATATTTTTTGGGGTGCCTGAGGGAGTAGATTGGTGGATGGATGGGTGGGTGGGCGAGTGGATATAAAAGATGGATATAAAAATGCCACTGACTTGTAACATTGTCAAAGTACAAAGAACATAAATTTGTATGAAGGGGACTCCCTGTAAAGTCTTCTCCAGACAGTATTGCACAGCGAGCTGTAACATTCCACAGCACTGTGTTGAGCCCACCACTCAAATCCACCATTTGTTTATTAGCCTGTGGCCATGAGCAAAGTAATTACCCTGAGTCTCAACGTCTTTTGTTGAAAAAATGGAGATAATAATTATACCTACCTCATAGTAAAATACATGGGATATATATGAAATTGTATGTAAGAGTCTGATTTTGTGCCAGAACATAATAAATGGTAGGTATTTAGGGTGGTTATTACTTTCATGAGATCTTTTCAATCCTGTGGCCACTAAGTGCCCCAGTTACCAGCCTTCAGATGTGTCTCTGCAAGCAGCCAATGTGTAAGCAATAAACTAAACATGGACCTGGAAAAGAAATAGAAAATTTGCTTAGGTATTCTTAAGAAAATCTCCTGATACTTTTTTGGATGAAGAGAAAAAGAGCTGAGAATTTAGGAGCTTGAAACAGATAACCCAGAAATTTTACATTAAATAATCTTTTTCAATCATTCCCTTTTACTAATAGTGCTTGCAAGGAATATGGAGAAGCTATCAGAATTCTTCCTGCTGTCTTATTAGACATACGCTTCCATGCGTTCAATGCCTACAATGCCAGGCATTTTATGTAACTTATTTCCTAATGATCATTTTCTCCACATTAGAAAAGCTGCTATCTCCCATATATTTAGTCCTGGGCACAGATAATGAACTTAAATGCACACGGCCAAATTTGAGCTCTTAATTTCCTGCCCCAAATCTGTTTTTCCCAAATTTTAGATCCTCACCACCCTCCACCAGCTGCTGAAGCCATAAGCCTCGATTCTTGCCTGTCCCTCCCCTTGCTCTCCAGTCTCCAGGAGGTCAGGTCCTCTCCCTCTCCTGAAGAAGACACTGTGTCTGTCCATGTCATGCCTTACCTCCAGGTCTCAGCTCTTGAGCTTTATACTCTTTCTCCTCCTTCCTGTTCCTTCTCACCCAGAGGAACCAGAACAATAATAAGTGGCCTGAATCAGATAGGGAGGGGGGTCTCCGTGGGATGACAGCCTTTCTACAAAACCATCAGGAAACTGGGGAGTAATCAGGACTCCTCATGTAGTCTGAACCAGTTTGAAACAGACAGATGCCTGCTAAAGACACGGGTTTCCCACAGATTTGTTTTACTCTACACAACAGATGATCTTTTCCAGACTCTTTGCTAGAAACTGACTGCATATATGGAGACGGATATAGAGATATAGATAGATAGGGCTACATTGCAAGGGGAGCCAAGTAAGGCAGATGCATTTAGAATCTATAACTCTTAGGGATCAACCGAACAGAGCTTCTTATCAGAGTGGGAGGAACAGGCATGAGCTGGGAGCAGGACAGAGGAGGGTCCTCTGGAGGGTGAGCACCTTGTCCAAGATGGTGGCCATCTTCAGCCCCAGGCTGGGCCAATGGTCAGCCATCAGATATCTCAAATAAGAGAATAAGAACCTTGAGAGGTGAGCAAAGCCACCATGGGAAATCCTGGCTTGGTGACACTCAGAGACTGAAGGCAGGGGTACCCTGAACACTTGGGCAAGTGTACACTGATTTCTTGGGCTTGGTTGTGTTAATATAAACAACAACAATAATAGCAACTAACCTTTACTAAACACCTATGCTGTATCAAGCCGGTAATAAGTACTTTATATGAATCTTTGCCAAACCTATGTAGTAAAACCACTAGTGTCCTCATTTCACAGATAAGGAAACTGATGCTTAGGGATATTATACCCCTAGTTGTTAGTGGAGCCAGGATTAGAACCCTGTAAGTCATTCTGTGCTCATCCAGATTTTGTTTTCGTTTTCTATCTGGCTGAAAACTTGGCAATATTTTAATTGTCATGGAATAAATCAGGCTATAACTTAAGGCTTACAACTTGAACATCTGACTTCATTCATTGCTTTGGTCATGCTTTTGGAAATGAGCATTTTCTCCCAGGAAGTCAGAGGGGTCTTTCCTTTCCCCCAGCTCCTTATCCAGAGCTTATACTGGGAAGTTCCGACAGGCTGTGGGTAGCGGGAAAGTCTGTCCACAGGAGGCCCTGCTCAGAACCCTGGGCTGGAGTCAAGCAGAGTCCCCCTCTCCCTGGTGAGAAGAAAGCCAGACCCTCCTCCTAGAAGAGGCCAAAAGGATGTTGTAGGATTCCAGGATAAAAGTCTGGGAAGTGGACAGCAGCCCAGGGAGAGACATGGCCTTAGAAATGGAGTATAAGCCCAGTTACCACAAAAAACAACAAATCATCCAGGAGACCAATTGGTGGAAGGACCGAGGCAGAGGCTTAGTGACTCTGGGTGTGGGAGTAGAGCTTCTCAGCTATAGTATCACCATGTTACAGGAGAGGAGCTATGCAGAACACCTGGCACAGAGGAGGCACTCAGGAAGGAAGGCTGGTGGCAAGAACACCAGCCCCAAAGTACTGAAGTAGCTCCCACATTGATCAGGATTGGTTTGGGGAAACAGGAACATGTAAAATGCTACACGTGGGGCTCAAGACTGTCCATCTGAGGGGGAAAAAGGATACATCGTGGTCCAGAAACCAAGTTGGGACCATTCGAATTTTAAAAATTCAGAATTCTTTGTTCCCCAACTTCAGGATGGACTGCTCCTCAATGTCAACTAAATCCTGGATATTTTGGGGGTATTTGTTACATACATGAGTTCACTATGGTCCATTTCCCTCCACTTCCCTTACCTTGTCTCAACTCCTGACCCCCTATTCTGTCCTGTTCTGAGCTCACATGTTGAAAGATGTTGGTGGGGAGCACCAAGGGGTTCTCGCTTTGGACATTCCCTCCACCATCTGTCCACCAACACAAGGCTTGAACTCCTGCTATGGTCACAATAATCAGAATTCCATTTTGAGTGCCTGCTGTATTCCTGCTCAGTGCTAATGGTCTGGGGAATAACGTGAAAAAGCTGATCAGCATGCTTCATGGCCCATGTAGCTTTCTGCCCAGATGTCACCACCTGCCATTCCATCTGGGCATCAACTGGCTGGGCTCTTTGGGAAAAGGAAGATATGGGATGTGAGAAGTCCCTGCACTTGACCTTGTTTTGGGCGCATGGATTTGAATTGTGCATGTGGCCCTTACTCTCTTCCCTTTGGCTACACTCCCGGTACCTGCAACTCCCACATCTTTCCCTCCCCCCTCTCCAGAACACCAGGAACCCCTGAAGCAGTGGTCTCAAGAATAAGGAGTACTCATGATGTGACCTTTTTAAAACCAATACCCCACCCTCCCTTCCTTAAACACTTCTCAGACATTGAAAAGCATTACAAGGGCCAGAGGGCCAGTGGGTTAATGTGCTTCCCTCTTCCGGGCAGAGGAGACCTCAGGCTGTCTGTCCACTAGCACAGATGCCACACACATGCGCAGGGATGGCCTGGGGTGGGAGGGCTGCCTACATCACACCAGGCTGCTGCAGGGGAGGTAGATGACAGAGCTGCAGTCTGGGCTGCCTTGGCAGAGTCCCAGGGCTCTCCCAGACAGCCCCATCTAAACTCATGGTTTTCTCTGTGGGTTGATACAGGTTCAAAGTTTCCTTCTGCACTTTTGGCAAGGAATGCCACCCCACATGCTGCCCGTGCTGGGCTCCTCCACGGTGGTGAACATCGTCGGCGTGTGCGACTCCATCCTCTACAAAGCTATCTCCGGGGTGCTGATGCCCACTGTGCTGCAGGCGTTACCCGACAGGTGGGCACGCGTGTTCTCATCTCCCCTTGTGGAGGATCCCTGGTACTGATTACTCCTGCTTCTCTTTTATTGATTAAAATCATGTACTGTCCTCTGGCAAGATCATTAACACTGAACTTTTAAAAATTAAAGTTCATATTTTTGAACATAATGTTTATATTTGAACCATTTGTGTGGTTCAGAATTCCAAAGGTAAGAGTATGGCATACAGTGAAAAGTCTCTCCCCTGCCTCCTCCTGTTCCCAGACAACCCCATCACTCCCTAGAGCATCAAAGCCAATCATCATCTTGGGGGATCCATCCTAACCTGCTATGCTCATGTAACCAACGCATACTATATTTTTCTTCTTTGGTAACACTGCACAGACTGTTGTGTGCCTTGTTATAAAACAAAATAACCTCAGCTTGGAAAATATGCTGGACAGCTTACAAGGGCCCCATAGATTCATTATCCATCACACTCCATGCTGCCCTCTGCCTGGGGTGCTGACCACTTGGACTGCCCCATGGGCTCCTCCCAGGGAGGGAAGGACAAAGAAGTCAGGAAATTCTTTGGCCCTCTCCCTGTGAGGTTGCCTCTGCTGGCCATGTCCTTCCCCAGAACTTTACTCCCTTTCAGGCAGTCTCTCTTCCAAGTCATCCTTTGGACCCAGGGGTTGGTGAGAACCCAGCTGCTCCTTGCTCCAGGTTGTAAGAGTCCCCCTATACCTGTCCACACCTCTAAGACTTGTCTCTTGAAAATAAGTCCTCCCATTTTGAGGGGCATCTGTTTCTTGTTGGGACTGTTTCAGAGAGAATTATTCCACATCAGTTTATAAAGTGCTTTTTTTTCTTTTCTGCAACTGTAGATGCTTTGCCATATTGAATTTAATTGGTTCTCTAGATGTTTCCAGTCTCTTACTACCACAGGCAATGTTGTGAGGAATGACATTGTACATACCTTCTTTTCTCAGTGGAGTGTTTTTATTTCCAGTGGATGCTGTAATAAAGTACCTCAATCTGGGTGGTTTAAAACAACATAAATGTATTCTATTCATTTTGTCTCTGATAAGGACACTTGTCACTGGATTTAGGGCCCAATGGGTTAATCTGGACTGATATCAACTGGAAAGCTTTAAATAAATTGCATCTGCAAAGGCCTTTTCCAAATAAGTTCACCTTCACTAGTTCTGGGTGGACATATATTTGGGAACCATTATTCATTTCTCTGCGTGGGGTATATATGCAGAATAAATTCCTAGAGGGACAAGTTCCTGGTTCAAAGGGCATGTGACTGATACTTTCCTTAGTGAAGTTTTGATTTTCATTTCTCTTGAGTATCTCTTCTTATCTATGAGCTATTTATATTCTCTTTCCTGTGAACGCTGGTCTTATCTACTTCCTGTTTTGTGACAGATGTTTTTTTTCATATTGATTTAGGAACTCTTTATTTATTATGGATGTTAACCACTTATATGTGATAAAGAATCCCAAATATTCCCACCTTATGCCATATGAAAAAATATATTTATGTTTATATTATTTTGAGTTTATGGGTTGTTTTTATAGTATCTGGATTTTGTGTCATAGTTTAAAAAGTCTTTCCTGCTCCATTTGTGAAATAATTTCTCCATGGCCTGTCTCAATCCTTCTATGGTTTAATGTTTTATTTTTCATTTTTTTGCTCAATTTAGAATGCATCCTGGTATAAGATATGAAATCCAAGTTCACATTTTTTCTGTAGCTCTCTTGTCCCCAAACCATCCATTAATATTCAGATTTTTTTCTTTACTTGAGATGCTTCCTTTGTCATATAGTAAATTTTGTATGTACTTGGGGCTATTTCTAAACCTCTTATCCTATATTACTGATATTTCTATCCATGTTCCAGGATCACTTGTTTTAATTTCTGTACTTTTAAAAACATATTCTAAATCTAATAGGGCTAGCTCCTCATCTTACTTTCTTTTTTGAGAATTTTCCTGATACTGTCACATTTTATTTTCAGTACGAGCTGTTTTAGCGTTGGCTTATTGATTTAACTATACACCACTTGTTTACATACATACAATATGCACATACACACTGTGTATGCACACAGGAGATTGTACTACATGTGTAAATCAGTTTAGGGAGATTTTTAGCTTTGTGAAACTGAAAACTTATAACTTAGTCACAGTTTACTTTTCCATTTATTGTGGCCTCCTTTTGTGGCCCTCAGGAATGTCGTAAATATTTTTCATATAAATATCATATATTTCCGAACAGATTTATTCTTAGCTATGCCATCTTTTTGTTGCTTTTTCTTTTTTCCAATACTGGAGATTGAACCCAGGGACACTCTACCACTGAACTATATACCTATCCCTTTTTATTCTATTTTATCTTGAGACAGGGCCTTGCCAAGCTGCCCACGCTGGCCTGGAACTTGGAATCCTCTTGCCTCAGCTTCCTGAATCACGGAGATCATAGGCATGTGCCAGAGTGTCTGGCATTGGTACTATTGTTATTACAATCTTTTCCTTCATGTCTTGTGTGACTAGTGGTTTTTTACATATTTTTAAAATATATTTATTTATTTTTTTTAGAGAATTTTAATATTTATTTTTTTTAGTTTTCGGCGGACACAACATCTTTGTTGGTATGTGGTGCTGAGGATCGAACCCGGGCCGCACGCATGCCAGGCCAGCGCGTTACCGCTTGAGCCACATCCCCAGCCCCTAAAATATATTTATATGTGAAAGCTTTTGATAGCTGTATATTTGGCCTAACCAAACTAAATTTAATTATCTTACCATTGCATACCTTTTAAAAAAATTCTCTTGGATTTTTCAGGTTTCAAATCATATTATCTACAAATAAAGACAATTTTATATCTGTCTTTCTAATTTTTATACCCCTTATTTATTTCCCTTGTCTAATTATGTTGGCTTCTACCTCAAGAACATGTTGAAGTCCTTGACTTCAATGACAGTACATCTAGTATTTCTCCACTCAGCACAAAGTTGATTTGACAATTGACAAATTTTAGCACTTTAAAAAATTAGCATTTTAATTCATTAAAAATTTCTATGAAGGACAGTTGTTATCTATTATCCAATGCTTTCTCATCATCTACAGAGATGATCATACTGTCCATTTCTCAATATGAAACCATTCTTGCATTCCTACAAAACAGACCTACTTAGTCAGAGCATTTTATTGTTTTTAAGAGGCACTGCAGGATTTTATTTGCTAATGTTTTATTTGGGTCTTATTCCTCAAAAGACCTAGGTGAGATTGATTTGCAGTTTTTGTTGGGTATTTAATCTTTGTCAGATGTTGCTATAAATGTTACACTTATTTCATAAAAGGAATCATAAGCTTCCCTGTTTTTTTTCCTAAGTTCTAAACAGTTTACAAAGTGTTGTAATTATTTGCACTTGAAGAATATATTGAATTAATTCTCCTTTGAAAGCATCTATGCCTGATGTTTTATGGTGGCAGATCTTTAACTTTTTTCTTCCTTTTCTTTGGAAACTGGTCAGTTTAGATTTTCTATCTTCTCTAGGTTTTGGCAAATTTTCCTAGAAAATTTTCCATTTTTTTCCAGATGTTTAAATTTATTTGCTTATCATTGAACCAAATGGGCTTGTATTTGTATGCTGATTGACTTTCTGCTTTATTATGTTTTCTTTTAGTTTCTGAAGTTGTACCTTCTGCCTTTTCTTTGTTATTTGTGTAAGTTTTTGTCAAGAAATAAACTCTAGGTATTTTATTGGTTCTATTTTTTTCTGTTTTCTCATATATTAATTTCTCCTTTATTTTATTAACTTATTCCTTTTACTTTCCTTAAGTTCACTCTGTTATTCATTTATTCAACAAATATTTATTGAGTTCCACCTATGTGTTTGGTGCTTGGATTTTGTAAAAAAACAACAGAACTAACCCAAAAATAGATATTAGATTTGTTTATTTTCTTTTATTCCTGATTATTAATGAGTATTTCAGGCTTAGATCTTTCTTTGAGCACTATCTTAGTTATAGCTCCTAGGTTTTGGTGTGTAATATTTTAATATTACTATTTTCTAGGCACTTTAAAATCTCATGTTTTTATCAAGAATTTAAAAGGGTATTCTAAAATATCAAAATGCCGAGGGCTATTGTTTTCTGGTTATATGATTCATAATTATCTTTTTTATTACTTTTTAATTAGAGACAATTGCCCAAACTATTTCTTCTTGGGACTTTATTTAGATTTTTTTAATTGTCTAATATATGACTGGATTTAGTGAGTGTTCCACTGATACTTAAGAAGAAGAAACTTAGCTTTTTCTTTTTCTTTTCTTTTCCTGTGGTGCTGGGGATTGAACCCAGGACACATGCTAGGCAAGCAGTCTATAACCCCAGGCCCAGAAATTCAAGTTTCTAAGGTACAAAATTTTACAAATATATTATTTGGATCAATATTATTTTTTCTCCTTGGTTAATGATTTTATTTTCTATTTTGCAATATATATTTAAAACATGCATGGGGCTGGGGATGTGGTTCGTGCGGTAGCGCGCTTGCCTGGCATGTGTGCGGCCCGGGTTCGATCCTCAGCACCACATACCAACAAAGATGTTGTGTCGGCTGAGAACTAAAAATAAATAAATAAATAAATAAAAAACATGCAGAAAAGAAGAGTTTAATGTGCACCCACATCCAACATCAATAAGATTTAACAACTTACTTTTTTGCCACATTTTGGATCAATTTTATTGTCACTAAGTTATTCTGCTGTATCAATGTCTTTTGTCTTAGATCTGTCATGTACTCTGAAAGGTAAGACTTATGAACATGTGTCAACCAGTTTTACTATATGCCTCCTATAATTGTTGTTCATTTAACTTGAATTTTTAAATTCAGGTCTATTAGAGTATACATTCATTACCATTTGTCACTACTTTTACTCTATATGATCAAAATAAAAATAATTCCTTCACTTTAAAAAAAATCCCTCATTTTCTTTAATCCATCCCTCTCCCCACTGCCAGCCTCTAGTAATCACTCTTCAACTTTCTGTCTCTATAGTTTTGCCTTTTCCAAAAATTTGTATAAATGGAGTCATGCAGTAGCCTTTGAGTCTGACTTCTTTCACTTAGCATAGCCCGTGTTGTGTGTGTCAGCAATTTGTTCTTTTTAAGGGCTCACTAGTATTCCACAGCATGGATGTACTACCGTGTTCCCATTCACCAGTTGAAGGGCATTTAAGTTGATTCCAGTTTTCCAAGACTCTAAATATACAAGTATCAAAATATGATACAGATTTTTGTGAAAGTTTTCATTTCCTTTGCCAAGGTGTGTAATGAATATATATTTGACATTCTTGGAACTTGCCACTGTTTTCCAAAGCAATGTTAGTGGTCCCTGTTGCTCAATGTCCTCAACAGCGCTTGGTGTTATTGGGATTTTGTTTGTTTTGGCTATCCTAAAAGTTGTGTAGCATCTGATTGTGATTAATTTTGCATTATCTCAGTGACTAAGGATATCGAACAGCTTTTCACATTATTTTTTGGGGGGGTGGGTGGGTACTGGGGACTGAACTCAGGGGCACTTGACCACTGAGCCACATCCCCAGCCCTATTTTGTAGTTCATTTAGAGACAGGGACTCACTGAGCTGCTTAGTGCCTCGCTTTTGCTAAGGCTGCCTTTGAGCTCATGATCCTGCTGCCTCAGGCTCCTGAGCCACTGGGATTACAGAAGTGCACCACCGTGCCCAGCAGCTTTTTATATTCTTATTCGCCATCCATGTATCTATTTTTGGTGAAATATCTGTTCAAACCTTTTGCCTATTTGTTATTGGGTTGTTGTTTTGTTTTATTCAGTTCTTTATATATTCTCGATATAATTCTTTAGCAGACATGTGTTATGAAAATATTTTCCCCTAATCTTTGATTTTTTTATTTTATTATCATTTGATAAACAGAACTTTTAAATGAATTTTTATATATCAAAAATAATTTAGCCAGGCACAGTGGTACATGCCTGTAATCCCAGCAGCTCAGGAGACTGAGGCAGGAGGTTCATGAGTTCAAAGGCAGCCTCAGCAAAAGTGAGGCACTAAGCAACTCAGTGAGACCCTGTCTGTAAATTAAAATATTAAATAGGGCTGGGATGTATCTCAGTGGTCAATTGCCTCCCTGAGTTTAGTCTCTGGTACAAAAAAAAAAAAAATTATTGATTTCACTTTCAGCATTGTCTAATAACTCTTTTTCAAGAAAAGTCACAATAATTTTCTCCCTAGAAGTTTTTGGTTTTTGTTTTTATTTTGAGACAGGGCCTCATCATGTGGCCCAGACTGGTCTAGTACTCCCCTCCCCTTAGCGAGGCTGATCCCCTCCCCTTAGCGAGGCTGAGTAGTAGATGGGGTTACAAGCATGCACCACTATTTCCATCTTGATTCATTTTTTAGTTTTATCTATGATGTGAAGTGTAAGGGGTCAAGGTTTGATTCAATTTTGGTTTTTTTTGCAGATGAAGATCCAAATATATCAATACCATTTGTCTATGAGTACTTTTGTTTTAAGGTTAATAGAAAATTCTATTTTCTATTAAGTAGTTTTTTCTATTGAATTTATTTGTAGCTTTGTGGAGAATTAATTTGCCATATATTTCTGGGTTCATTTCTGAACTCTCAGTTCTGTTTCATTTGTTTATTTGCTCCTCCTTTCACCAATACCACATTGGCTTGATTACTATAGTTTTATAGTCTTAAAGTAGTGAGACTTTGTTACTCATTGTCAAAATTGATCCTATGCTTTGGCATATTAATTTTGTAGAATCTTGAGAAGTCCTGTGGGATTCTGATTGAGAATTCTGTAGAAAATTTTTGAAATAATTGACATCTTATTAACATTGAATTTTCCAATCCATGAGCATGGAATATACCTCCATATTATTTAAGTCCTCTTTATTTCTTCATTGGTGTTTTATAGTTTTTTTGGCATGTAGATCTTGCTCATATTTTGATAAATTTGTATCTAAGTAGTTCATGCTTTGGGTGCTATTGTAAATCATACTTTTTTAAAAGTTCAGTTTCTAATTGTTTATTGCTAGTTTACAGAAACTGTATTTTTTTGTGTTGATTCTGTCATGAGATCTTATTAAATTTACTTATTCTAATATCTCTTTTTGTAGATTATTTGGAATTTTTTGAGTATAAATGTGTAATGAAGGATTATAGACCATTTTGTTTGTTTTTCAGTGTCAGGGATTAAACCCAGGGGTTCTTAACCACTGAGCAACATCCCTTGCCCTTTTTATTTTTAATTTTAAGACAAGGTCTTATTAAGTTGCTTAGGATCTCTGTAAGTTGCTGAGGTTGGCTTTGCATTTATAATCCTCTTGCCTCAGCCCCCCAAGGTACTGGGATTACAAATATGCACCACTATGCCCAGCAAGACCATTTTGTTTCTTGATTTACAATCTGTATAACCTTTCTCTTCTTTGTGTTATTACAATGGCTAGATCCTCTAGGCAAGAGTAGACATCTTTGCATTTTCTGTGATTTTAAGGGTAAAGTATTCATCGTTCACTATAAAATATGATGCTAGGTATAGGGGTTTACAGATGCCCTTTATCGCATCGAGAAAGTTCCCTTCCAATCCTAGTGTGCTGAGAATTTATCATGAAAGGATTTTGAATTTTGTTAGTTCTTTTTTTTTTTTTTTTTGGTTCAAGATCATCATATGGTTTTTCTTCTTTAGCCTACTAATGAGGCAGATTTTACTATGTTTTATTTTCAAATATTGTAGCAGCCTTTCTTCCCCAGGATAAATCTAATTGGTCATGATTTATAGATGATACATTGCTAGATCTGAATTTTGCTAATAAATTATTGAGTATTTTATATCTAAGTTCATGAAAGTTGTTCATCTTCAGATTTCTTTTCTTGTAATACTTTTCTCTGACTTGGGTGGATTGATTTTCTGGGCTTCATGAAATGATCTGAAAAATATTCCCTTCTTTTTTTCTGGAAGCGTCAGTGTAGAATTTCACCTAGAATTTTAAATTTATGAGCTTAAAGTTGTTATTTCTTTATTATCCTTTTTAAAACTGTAGGGTCTGTCCCCTTTCTCATTCCTAATATCTCCTTTTCTTTTTCTTTTTTTAAAATCTTTATTCTTTTAGTTACAGGTGGATGCAATATCTTTATTTTATTTTTATGTGGTGCTGAGAATCAAACCCAGTGCCTCATGCATGGTAGGCGAGCGTTCTACCTCTGAGCCACAACCCCAGCCCTCCTTTCCTTTTTCTTGATCAGTATGCCTAGAGATTTATCAATGTTATATACGGATGTTCTCAGAGAAAAAAATAAACAGCTTTTGGTTTCTCTGGTTTTTTAAAGTCTTTCTATTTTCAATTTTGTTGTATTTTTAATTGATTTAGGATTTGTTTTGCTCCTCTTTTTTAATGTCTTTAAGTGAAAGCTTATGTTATTGATTACAAATCTTTCTGCTTTTCTATAAAGTCATCTAATGATGTAATTTGTCTTCTAGTCTTTGTTTAGAGACATCCCACAAGTTTTGATATGTTGTAGTTTCAATTTAATTCAGTTAAAAATATTTTCTACTTTCCCTTTGGCTTTTTCTTTGACCTATGTGTTATTTAGAAGTGAATGTTCGATTTCTAAATATTTAGAAGTTATTCAGGTATCTTTCTGTTATTGAGTTGTAGTTTGATTTCCCTATGGTTAGATTACATATATATATAATATATAATATATCAATATTATTATTGATATATAATATGTAATATATCAATACTTTGATATTTAGTGAAGCTTGTTTTATCTCCAGAAATGTGGTCTATATTGATTTTTTTCCATGCATACTTGAAACGGCTGCATACTCTGCTGTTATTTGGTGAAGTGTTCTATAAATTATCAACTAAGTCAAGTTAATTGATAATGTTTAGTTTTTCTTTGTTTTCAATGACTTTCTATACATTTGTTCTGTTGAATGCATCTCCAACTTTACTTTGGGATTTGTCATTTCTATCCATTTTTGCATCGTATATTCTGAAGTTGATTTTGAAGCTTTACTGTTATATATATACAAATTGGGATGTAATGCCTTCTTGACAAATGGACTCCTTTTCATAAATGTAATGTCTGTTTTTATCCCTGGCAATAGTTCTTATACAGAAGTCCACTTTGATTGTAGCATAGATGCTCTAGTTTTTTTAAAAAATTAGTGTTTGCATGACATCTTTTCCCACCCTATTCCTCTGTCACTGTCTCTCACATTTGTAATAAATTTCTTAATCAGCATAGACTGAGGTCTTGCCTTTAAAAAAAATCCAATCTGACAACTTCCCTTTCTAGCTGCTCTATCTAGACCTATACATTTAGTGTCATAATATAATATGGATGGAGTCTTCCATTTTGCTAATTGTTTTCTGTTAACTTCACTGGATTTTGTTCTTTTTTTCCCCCTCTTTTTGTGTCTGGTTTAGGGTTAATTTTGTTTTGTTTTTAATATTTATTTTTTAGTTGTAGTTGAATACAATATATTTATTTTATTTATTTGTTTTTATGTGGTGCTGAGGATCGAACCCAGGGCCTCGCCTGTACTAGGTGAGTGCTCTACCACTGAGCCACAACCCCAGCCCAAGATTAATTCTGTTTTATCAGTCTGTTTATCTCCATGGTTGGTTTGTTACTTATACTTTTTAAAAATTCGATCTGATTAGTTATACATGACAGTAGAATACATTTTGATACATCATACATGAGTGGAGTATAACTTCTCATTATCTGGCTGTACAGGATATAGAATTACACCTAAGCATGTAGGGTGATGATGTTCATTTCATTCTGCTATCATTCCTATGCACATACCCCCTACCCTCCCTTCATCCTCCTTTGTAAAATCCAAAGTACCTCTATTCTTCCCTAGTGCCCCCTCCTTATCGTGGATTAGGAATTATTTGCATATCAGAGAAATTTGGCCTTTAGTTCTTTGGTATTGGCTTATATCGCTTAGCACAATATTCTCGAGTTCCATCCATTTATCAGCAAATACCATAATTTCATTCTTCTTTATGGCTGAGTAATATTCCATTATGTATATAAACCACAATTTCTTTATCCATTCATCTGTTGAAGGGCATCTAGATTGGTTCCATAGTTTAGCTATTGTGAATTGAACTGCTATAAATATGGTTAGGGCTGGGTCACTGTTTATGTAGTAAGGTGATTTTAAGTTCGTTGGGTATAAACTGAGGAGTGGGATAGCTGGGTCAAATGGTGGTTCCACTCCAAGGTTTCTGAGGAATCTCCATACTGCTTTCCAGAGTGGTTGTATCAATTTGCAGTCCCACCAGCAATGCATGAGTGTATCTTTTCCCCACTTCCTCACCAGTATTTATTGTTACTTGTATTCTTCATAATTGCCATTCTGATTGGAGTGGGATAAAATTTTGGTGTAGTTTTGATTTGCATTTCTCTATTGATAGAGATGTTGAACATTATTTTATATATTTGTTGATCAATTGTATTTCTTCTGTGAAGTGTCTATTCAGTTTTGTTACTTATACTTTTAAAAAAAAATTTAATGGTTGCTTAGGGCTTGTATATCTTCAGTTAAATAGACCTTCGAATACTACTATATTGCCTCACATGTAGTATAAGAATCTTACAACTGTATATTCTCATTTTGTCATGCATTTGTTGTGCTATTATCATTTCATTTCTATATATGCTAAAAACTTAGAAAATATTGTAACTACTTCTGCTTTAGGTAGTTATCTTTCAGAGTGATTCAAGATATGGGTGCCAATCTTTTATATCCATCTTCATTGTAATGAGTCTTGAACTTCATTTCTTTGGTAAACATTACTAGCTGTGTGATATCATATTCCTCTGCCTGCAGAATTTTCTTGAACACTTCTAATAACATTGCAAGTCTGGTGGTAAGGAATTATTTTAGTGTTTGTCTGAAAAATAACTGACTTCTCTTTCATCTTTGAAAAATGCTCTCACAGTGTACAGTATTCTGAATTGACAAATGTGTGTGTGTTATTTTCAACATTTTAGAGATTTCATCCCATTGGTTTTTGACTTGCACGTTTGTCCTTTGTACCTCTTTCTGTGTTTCTCTGTGTGAAAGGTGCCTTTTATCCTTGGCCACCCTCAAGATCGTTTTTGTCTTCTCTCTCTGGCTGTTTTATAATGGTGTATCTAAGTGTTTTGTTGTGAATTCTGCTTAGACTTTTCTGAGCTTCTTGGACCTGTGCTTTAAAACATTTCATCATGTTCTCCTTCTGGTTATTTCAAAGACAGGACTATTAGACCATTTGATAGGGTCCCACAACTCTTGAAAGCTCTGTTTTTCTTTTTTCACTGATTTCTCTCTTTGACTTTGAATTGAATGATTTTTAACCACCTGCCTGGAGATTCACTGATTCCCTTAATTGGATATGTCAGTGTAAAGGGACTGTTGAGTATTGCTCATCTCTGTCACCATATTTTGTTTTTACTTTCATATTTAACATTTCTTTTGGCTCTTTTGTATAATCCCTGCATTCAGCGGAAATCCCTCATGGGTTCACACTTACCATTTCATCTTTTCCATGAGATTCGTGTTACTATGAATCATATGAATAGTCGCCATTTTAATTCCACGTTTAACAGACTGGTTATTCTCCTTGCTTTCTCTTGAGAGTAAGTTCTTTTTCTCAATGTTGGTGTGTATCTTATCATTTTTGATTGACTTCAGAACAGTGTTTATGAGAGTAGACACAGAGGTTGATAGTATCTGTGCCTAGAAATGGGCATGCCTCTTCTAGGCTCTGACTGTAAGGAGTGGAGTCAGTCTGTTCCGAAGTTCACTGGGTTTGGGCCTTGTTGTTGCTATGGTTACCTTCAGGGTGCCACCAGCTTCTAATTTCTCTGGGGCACCTTCACTTAGTTGGAAGTTGTGTCTTAGGCTTTTCATTTCCTCAATGTTCCTGCCGCAGGGCCTCTCCTATGTTACTCTACTACAGTTGCTTGAGAGTTGGTGCTTCTGTTAGCCAGTTTGGAGCTGAGGAGAGCTGGGATTCTCTTTTGCTTGGACTGTCTCAGTCTGAAGCAAGCCCTGTGGTTCTGGGGCCTCACAGTTCCAGGCTACATGGTTGTGACTTGAGCTCTCTGATGAGTTAAAATTTGGGGTTTGTAGATTGTCCAGCCTTTTCTTATTATGGTAGGAATGATGATGCTTTTTCCATCAAGTGGAACAGATACACAAATAGGCTCACAAAAGTCACCTGCAGGTGAGATCATAGCCAAATTTTATTCTCAGCCTTTTCTGCATTATTCAACAGTTCTATGTGAAGTCAGAATTTCAACTTTCTAATCATATTTATGTATAAACGTGTGTCACTTAGGCTTTGTGTTGTTGAATTCATTCTTGTGTGTTGACAAAGTGAACTGGATAATAGCTAAATCTCTATTTTCACTTGGGATCACAAAGGTACCTTCTGAGTGATTGGTAAGACATACACTTATAAGAAAATTTCACATGCTTCTAATATTTCATTACAGGTGCTATGTACACACATATTACATAGTTAAATAATTACCACTGATTTTTCCCCCTGTACCAGGAATTGAACCCAGAGGTGCTTAACCACTGAACCACATCCCTAGCCCTTTTTATATTTTATTTTGAGACAGAGTCTTGCTAAGTTGCTTAAGGCCTCATTAAATCGCTGAGGTTGGCTTTGAACTCTAGATCCTCCTGCCTCAGCCTCCTGAGTGCTGGAATTAGACATGTGCCACTGCACCTGACACTACTGTGAGTTTTGACTTATAAATCTAGTGCCTGTCACATTAAATCAAGAGGATGGAGGTCCATCCTATAGCTGACTTTTCAGTTTCACGTATTCACTTCTCATCTTGTCTGAGTGCCTTCTGTGTGCTGGGCCCTGTGCTCAGTCTGGATGGAAATGAGCATCGGCTCTAGACATTCTAATTCCACCCTGGCCAGGCCGCTCCCAACTCACTGACTCAGACCCCCGCTTCTTTCCAACTCAGAGAACATGTTGAATTTCAGGTGACAAGTGACACTATTACAGGGTATACATGAATCGTATATTTTTATCTATAGGAAAGGTATATCATTCTCAAACTTAGGTTTTTCACCTCATTCAAGTGATCTTGGTGTAGTGGTTGTTAACAGCAATTATTTGACCATAAGACTCTGTGTGTGTGTGTGTGTGTGTGTGTGTGTGGTTTGATTGGCAAGGAGGAGAAGATATCAAAAGAGCAAAGACTGGGGACAACCCTGAGGTGTTAAAGGAATAGCAGTGAAAATCAGGAGATGGCTCTGGAGATGAGGAGAACCCAGGCACCTGTGAGGGGCAGGCGTGGGTATTTTCACCATCTGAGATTGCAGAGGGAGAACAATCATGAATCGGACAGACCTGGGCTTGAATCTTGGCTCTGTCACTTACCACATTTCCTTGGACGAATGAGAATGGAACAGCTTCTCTGGGCCTGGGTTCTCACCTCTCTGTTGGGACTAACAGCAGTGCCTACTTCATGGGGTTGAGGTGAGGATTAAACAAGAGGGGAGGTGTGAAGTGTTTAGCACTTGGCACGGTGCACTCATTAACAGGTCCTTGCTGTTATCACACTTTGCTGCTGTTGTAACAGCATCACCATGGGAGGTCACACAGGGACCTGCCAGTGCGAGTTAAGATGCAGGAGGGGGGCCATAGCGGGAACCTCAGACACGGGAGCCACGTGCATAAAAGGGAGGAAGAGTTCATGTCACTAAAAGTCCTGGGCCATCCCTGGAATCCCAGCCCAGGGTGAACCCCCTGGAGGAGGGAGAGCCATCCTTGACAGGGTAACAGCCTCAACAGACGCTGCAGGGAGTGGCCAGCCTGGGGCTTAGGGAGGCATCCCTCACACCAGGTGACAGGGAAGACAGCTCCTCACTGCTGGCTGACACCACAGCAAAGCAGCTTGAATGTTTCGATGACCCCTAAAAGACTACAGGCCCAAATTCCAAATTCCCAAGTAGAATCTTTTCTGGGCTGACTTCCTCCCCACTTTTCATCAGCTTAATAAAAGCGAATGATTGCATGAAGCGAAAGGCCCACCCACAGTCCTGCTGCTTAGTGTCTGCTCCCAGACAAAGGCCCAGTCCCTGCTCCAGCCCCGTGTCAGCACCTGCAACACATCATGGATGGAGAAGGGCAAGCAGCCCTCCCACCATTGGACTGTCACTAGAACTTTTCTAAATTTCGGCCTGTCAAAAGCAGCCCAACATTCTAAGAAGTCTTCTCACTTGGAAGTTGGATCCAGTGTGCAGACAATGGGTACCATTTCTGAACTTGGCCTTTATGACACACGCAGTCCTTTGGCTCCCTCTGTACTCAACACTCACGCCTCCTGTGTACCAGGCGCCCTGCAAGGCACAGGGGGGCTTAACTTCCTTTGCTTTCAGAAAGACACGCTTGATTCTGTCCTCTTGCGCCACATCCGCTCGCTCATCAGGAAAGCCTGTTGGCCTCGCACCATCTCCACCGCCACCACGCTGTGCCAGAACATCCAAACCGAGCTCTCTGCCTTTGCCACCCTGTAGTCCATTTTCATCACGGAAGCGAAAGGGATTTTTAAAAAATGTGTAGCAGAATGTAGAGAATTTTGAGACAGCGAGGAGCTGAGAATGTGAGGAGGTTGGTGATTGGAAGTACCACAGTCAACCCTGGAAGCTGTTAAGGAAGAGAGTCATGCTACCAGCAGACACAGGTGCAAAGCCCTGCAAGGTGCACAGGAGCCTGGAGAGCTGGGAAAGAGAAAGGAGGGGAGTTGGACGTGGGGGCTCACGCCTATAATCCCAGTGCCTGGGTGCAAAAGCAGGAGGATCTCAAGTTCAACGCCAGCCTCAGCAACTTAAGAGAGGCCCTAAGCAACTTAGTGAGACCCTGCCTCAAAATAAAAAATAAAAAAGGGCTTGGGATATGGCTCAGTGGGTAAGCACCCCTGAGTTCCATCCCCAGTCGTCAGAGAGAGAGAAAGTAATGTAAATTTTAAAAGATAGAAAAAGGACTGAGAGAGAGAGAGAGAAAGCCAGTGCTGTGGGAATGGAGTAAGCCACAGCCGAGGCAGAAGCGCTTCAGTCATCAGAGTGGGGAGAGATGACGTTTGGGCAGGACCTTGTGGGGGAATATATATTGGAGGGCAGTCTGTCTGGCCTTTGGGAGTCATTCATTCATCCATTCATTCCACCTAGCAGGGCTTGCATGCCTACTCTGTGTCTGGTACTATGCTGGGGGCTGAAGAATGGTGATAAACAAACACAGTCCCTGCCCTCTGCCTGGGCACACACTCTAGTGGGAGAGATGTACATTAATCAGATCATCACACCAGTTAGTGTAAATCACAGCCACAGGCCTTTCAAGGAGGACTCATCAGGGACTCAGGGGCTTCAGGGGAAGGTTTCCCTATAGAAGTAACATCCGGTTGCAGGTGCGATGGAGGCGCAGCAGTTGAGCAGGAGAGGTGCTCTTGGCAGAAAGAAGGGCAGCCCCAAGGCCCTGGAGAGAGGAGGGAAGGGGACAAAGGCCAGGAGAAGGAAGGAGAAGGAGAAGGTGGGCAGAGGGCTAAGAAGGCCAGAGGATGGGTCTGGGGGCTGTGGCAAGGATTTGGGTTCATGTCCTCCTAGAATATGTGAAAGTATTGAGGACTTTGGATCAATACTGATCAGCATTGCATGTGTTTTGCAAAAATCCCTTTCACAGTGTGATGGGTGAAGGTGGGAAGGAGGTAGGGTGGACTCAGGAAGCTAATGTCACAGTCCAGGTGAGCAATGATAGTGGCTTGAATGGGGCAGTAAAGGGAGGAAAGTGAATAGTGTTTGAGACGGAACTTGGAGGTAAAACCTGAAATATTTGTAATGGGACAAGAGGCCAAATGAGCACATTTAATGAAGAAAACCAAGACATTTAATCCTCATCATACAATGCAACTCACATCCCAGGGCTACCTACCAAGTTTCCTTGCCTAAAAAACTGAAACTGAACTTAATCAAGCCTTTAGACCTAGTGGGAAGCACACAGAATGCATAAATAGATTAAATGACACTATAAGGAAGAAATCAGCCATATCATAGAGTGGGCCACCCCAAGGAATAAGTAACATGGTGTCACCAGTGAATCAACAACATAAAATAGAAAAAAGAGGATTTAAGAAATTGAAGAAGCAATGTTGTAGCTTGCATGCTAAATATAGACCTTGTTTGGACCTGATTCCAACAAACAAATAGATGTCTTAGAGAGAAAAAGGGAAATCTGAATACTGACTAGGCTTTAGACAACATTAAGGAGTTACCGTTCACTGTCTGAGCATTCTCATGGTGTGGAGGTGTTACATGCATGTTCGTGTGTGTGCGTGCACACATCCACGCTCAAACCTTGTGATTCTGAAAAGCACACTTAGTTTCTGGGGGTGAATGATATTATTAATTTGCTTAAAACACTCTGAAAAAGAAAACTGGCAAAATATTGCTAATTTTTGAAGCTGAGTCACGGGTACTTGGAGTTTTGTTTTGTTATTCTTTCTTGGGGTATGTTTGGACCTTCTCATAATAAACAGGTTAAAAACAAAACTTCATGGGAAGTAGAGTTTTAGAAAAGAACCAGGTCTGAGGGGGAAATCAGGAATTTATTTTGGACATGTGGAGTCTGACCTGACTCTGGCACTTGTAAACAGAGAGGTCATATACCCAGTGGGCCTGGAGTCCTAAAGACCTCTGCGCTGCAGACATGAAAGTGGTGGTAGATAGTGACTGAAGCTGAGGGCAAAGAGAGATTACTAAGCAGGGAAGGAAAAGGGCTCTGAGAAGAGGGCCCAGGGCTAGATCTGGAACACACAATGGCCAGGAGAGGGCCATGAGCTCCGTGTCGGGGAGAAGCAGTAGAGTGAGGAGTCACAGATGCCAAGGGAAGTCAGGGGGTCCAAAAGGCAGATGTGGGCACTAGAGATGTGTGCTGCCAAGATGCCTCGCAAGATGACCAGAATGCGTCCTCTGGGTTTGCACCACTGATGGAACTTGCTGCCCAGGTGACAGCTGTTTAGGCAGAGGGACAGGAGCAAGGCCAGGAGTGAATGGGAGTGAAGAAAAGGTGACAAAGAGTCTGGAATGCCAGGCACAGAGGCACACGCCTGTCATCCCAGCAGCTCAGGAGGTTGAGGCAGGAGGAACACGAGTTCAAAGCCAGCCTCGGCAAAAGTGGGGCCCTAAGCAACTCAGTGAGACCCTGTCTCTAAATAAAATACAAAATAGGGCTGGGGATGGGGCTCAGTGGCTGAGTGCCCCTGAGTTCAATCCCTGATCCCTTCCCCGGAAAAGAGTCTAGAACACTCTTTGAAGATGTCTGTAAAGTGGTAGATAGACATGGTGGTAGCTTGAAGAGAGTTGAGGAAATGAGTTTTTATTTTATTCATTTTACTCTTTAAGGCAAAGCATCCTTAAATACATTAAAATACTGAGAGAATAATCCAGCAGAGAGTAAAAAGTTGAATATAGAAGGGAAGGGCCAGTTGGTCGTGTAGGTTCCTAAGAGGCAGGAGAGGGTGGGACAGGGAGTTTAGTCCTGGGACAGAGGGGAGATTGCTCCTTGATTCTGTCAGGAAGAAAAAAGATGATCGATGCAGGCGGTGTAAGGTCAGTGATGGTCTTCCTTTGTGTTTGTCTTTCCTAAGAAACAGGGGGGTGACACCATCTATTGTGGGGAGGGGACTTAGAGGGTAGAGGTGTGAGGTCTTGGAGAAGGTTAGAGTTAGTCATGGAAAGGGAAGAGCAGGTGACCAAAGAAAATGGATGGAATGCCGGGTGGGGTGAAGGTTGGTGATCACGATCTGATGGGAGAGAGACAGTGGAAGACTGAACCAGGGCAGAGTAGGTGGCATTGGTTGAAGGCAAGAATGATGTGGGTGATCAGCATCAGAGAGGTCCACATGTCCAGTGTGGCCAAGCAGGACTTCACATGGAGGAAACTGGAGGTGGAGCAATGAGCAGATGTTTTTGATGGTCAGACTTGGGGCACTCAGTGTCTTTTCAACCCCAAAGTCCCATCTCATATTGCAACCTACCCTCCCCTGCACAGTTTCTCACCCCTACCCCCTCCCACTTCTTATCTCAAAATTGTCCTTAACTCTCCAAATCTAGTACATTTGGAAGGCCCATATTAGGGCTCTTTGCCAATTTAAAAAATATGGCTGCTTCCCAGCTCCTGACACATGGCAGCAGTTTGGTAAGCTGGGTGGGAAGGCATCTTCCATATGCCGCAGATGAGTTTCAACTTGTCTGAGGGGACATGGACCAGAGTGGGCTTTGACAGCATGAGGAGGAAGGCCAACTGCAAAACAGCCTTCTTAGGCTACAACCCACTGTCTTCATCCACCATCTTCCTAAACGCGAAGGAACATGTTTTTCTTGCAGATAGAGTTCTGGATGACACCTCACCTTGCAGTGAGCTTTACAGTTGAGCATTGTGGACCAGGGTTGGCCCTGGTTAGTCCCCTCCCATACCCACCTGCTCTCCACAAAGTCTGGGCTTCCAGCTCTGCCCCTGAGCTGCTAAGAAGACTGAGCCTACTGGTAGCAGCCAACCCACGATTAGGGGAAAGAGGGCCTCTGGGGAGGACTGAGCAACACACGTGGCACTCAAGAAGCACCATTTCTCTTTTTAGCTTAACTCAGGTGATTCGAAAGTTTGCCAAGCAGCTGGATGAGTGGCTGAAAGTGGCTCTCCATGACCTCCCAGAAAATTTGAGGAACATCAAATTTGAATGTAAGTACAAATTGAGGAGCAGAATATAATATTTTAGTGCCAAACATTGTACATGATTGTTATTAAAATAATAACAGCTACCAATTACCATTTGACTATAGAGCACTAGGTATTGTACTATGGACTGTATGTGCATGCACTTATTTAATTCTCATAAAATGTTTATTATGGGCGGCCTACTCCTCCTTTTACAAAAAGAATTCAGGCTTAGAGAGGTAATAAGTGACAGAGACAGAATTTACTACCAGTCTCTCAGATGCCCAAGTCTCTGCTTATCACCACCATACTCCTTATTCCAATTCATCCTCATGCCACCTCTGCAACATAGGAAAGGGTATCCCCATTCTACAGATGAGAATCTGAGAGGCAAAGCAACTTCCCCAAAGCCACACAGCTGGTAAGTAGGAGCTCTGAGATTTCCTTGAAGCTCTGCAATTGTGATAGCTGAAGACGGAACAGCTCAGGGCTTCATGTAGTCTCTGCCTAATTAGAAAGCCAAATTAATATTTCTCATAAGGGGCCTGGGGTTGTGGATCTTTGCAGAGCATCGCCTCTCATGCCCCAGCACTAGCTGGGTCTTAAGAAAACTGCTTCTATTTTTCTATCACCATGTGTTCATGCTTGTGTGAGACTCGTGTGCAGCCCATTTGTTGCTATTAAACAAAGATGAAATGATTTTAAGCAAAACAGGGCTTTAAAATATATGTTTCTTAAAGCCCCATTTAAATGCAGCTTGCTATTCTTGCCCGAAATAAGTGCCAGGGAGGAAAATGAAGGCGATCAAATTACCCTCTCTCCGCAGGCAAAGGAGCCCTTTCAGAGGTGCTTTGAGGCCGCCTGCAGTGCCCATCACCTATTGATAAAGCCCGCTTTATTTCACGGCTCTCAGTTCTTTTCTTTTCTCCAGCACTAAATTCCACATCACAAAGTTAAAGAAAAAGTAATTAAGGAGAAGGATTAACGATTGATCGGCCTGGAAAATTAGAAGTTCATCTGTCCCCCCATCCCCATTCCTTCACCCACACCCTATTTTTCAAACCAAACCAACTCTGAGTACAAATTAGAGTAATCCTAGGGAAATTTCAGACTATTTCTTGACCAGTTCAGAAATTAATGAGAAGAATACCCCGTGCCCGTTTTAATTATGCTGACAAAACCAACCAGTTCAAAGTCGGTAGCCAGGAGGTCTGCTGAACCTTCCACCTGTGCGTGCCTGGAGGAAGCGTTCTTCCCAGGGAGCCCCGAGTGCATCTGGAGAGAGAGTGTGTGTGTGTGTGTGTGTGTGTGTGTGTGTGTGTGTGTGTGTTGGGGGGGTGTTGGTAACAAATGCCACTCAAACTTTAAGACCTTGAGCAGGAGCGTGTCTTTTCTGCTACAAAATTCACAGATATAAGGTCACCTCACTTGAAATGGATCAGCTCACTATGTTAGTGTAGGAAACAAGATCTTTTCCTAAAGGCAGAGACCTTTAAAATCTGCAAATAGGTTATGGAAATAATCTGATAAAAATGTCAGATTAGACATGCAAAACCACATCACTGTGGAGGCCGGGTTCCACCCTAGAAGCACTCCCTACCCCCACACACCACGGAGGCTCAATCAAGATTTCCTATTAGACATACTACTTTTTAAAGGGACTTCTTCAAAGCTTCCATTTGATTCCTGCAATTATTTATGGAGAGAAGTGATTGAGCTTGCAATTAGCGAAATGAAAGACAAGTAAATAATTGCCTTTACTCACGGTTGATTGACGCCACCATTTCTCACACCTGCAAGTGTGGCATGTGAGTGACTTTGAAATCTGTACCCCAAATATCACCATTAGGAAATAGTTGTTGAAGCCCAAACAGGAGAACAAAGAATCAAATGCAGGGTTTTGTCAGTGGGTGCATAAAGTGGGGGTGGGCCATGTGACAAATTTAGGCAAAATGAGAAAGATACTTTTTGAAATCTGCCTCTGGAAAATCAAGGTAGAATCATAAAGCATGCACATATTTCCAATTAACTTTTTTCTTTTTGCAGTGTCGAGAAGGTTTTCCCAAATCCTGAGACGGCAAACATCGCTAAATCATCTTTGCCAGGTAGCTGTACCCTCTGTGTGTATTAACCACTGCTTAGTCATTGCAAATCCTGGGGCAAATCCAGAAAAACAATTTCCTGTAGATCTCTCAGGCCGACAACAGTGTTTAACTTCTGTGTTTAACTTCTACAGATGAGGAATAAAACTGGTAGCCAGTACCTGTTTTAACTCATATGCAAAATCATTTCTGACATCAGTTGCCCCTGAGCCTTTCAGATGTATTCGAGAGGCCGCAAATTTATGGATCCCTTAAGTCAGTCAGAGCTTTTCAGTCCCTATTGACATTTGGGTGTGCATGATTTCTTGTTTGTGCAGTGTCCGTAGCCTCTAGCCACTAGATGCCAATAGTCCTACCCACCCAGCCCTTGTGACAGCCAAGAAGGCCAGTTCAGCCTGGGGGGGTGAAATTGCCCCCACTGTGAGCCTCTGAGTCAGATAAGTCAAACGGGATAAACAGAATGATTTGTTTGTTGTGGCATCCAAGAGTTCAAAGCTACCTGGTACCTTAAATATTTGCCCAATTTTGTTTAGTTTTTCCAGATCTGCATTATTTTTAGCACAAAAGTGACATGCACTTACCATAAAAAAGTTCAAACATGAAAGTGTATGAACTAAAAGTGAAAGACCCCACTCTGTGCTCTATGTACTCTATAGTTACAACTAGGGGGCATATAACTATTAATTTTGTGCCTACCGAAGGAACTAAAGTCTGTTAAGGCCACCCATTAATATCACACTCAATTACTAATAGCCTTAAAGCAGCAGTGACCAACTGATGGTCACAGACCAAATCTGGCCCTAGGACATGTCAGATTATTGTTTGATTTGCATATGATCAGGTTTTTTTTTTTTCAGTTGGTCACTAACAGTTGAAACTAGATAACAGCTAAATACCCAGATTGGTGTAGAAACCCTTGGAGAGCTGGTATCATGCCCAGAGGGCAGTTCCCCTGGCAGCAGCAGCATCTCAGCAGGCACCGCCCTCCTCACCCACCAATTCTCCTAGAGTTGGCCCATCTCGCTCATATGTGTGTCACCTGCCTGCCCCTCTATGTGCTGAGGTTTGCAACTTCTCCCATAAAGCGCTGCTGGGTCTGGTGATGCTGGTTCTTCAAAGTCAAGGAAGGAGGGAAGGCTCCAAACAGAATCCAGAGAGTAAAACTGCACCTCCCCACACATCTCACACTTCCTGTCCTGTGCTTGGTGTACATGGCACAGGGATGATTTCAGGAAGGAAGGAAACCCTCAATAAGGAGGTTAACCTGTGCAAAACCTGATAAATTAAGGGGATTCAGGGCAGAAGACAGCATCAGCAAAGCCAAGAAACCTTCCTGAGGGCAGAGGCCAACTTAGAAGGATGCTCCTTGGGTCATATCAGGGAACAGACATGATTTTGGTGCTTCTCTCTGGGGCTCAGATGGCTTAGGAAGGACTTTGCCCCTTCAACACACATGCAGGTCTAAGCATCTACAACCAAGTGTTGCACAAGCATGCGCGCGCACACACACACACACACACACACACACACACAGCCTGGGGAGTGAAATTGCCCCCACCGTGAGCAATTTTTCCACTTTCCACACTCAAAGACAGTATGCAATTTAATTGGCAAACACCACTTTTGCATCTACTGGACAGCCTCAGACATATTCCTGGATCAGCCAGAGGACCGGGGTTGGTGTGAGAAATGAAATACCACAGAACATCTGCGCCAGTATCCCAGTGAGCTTTCCTAAACACACAGAGCAAGTCAACCAAAGACTCCCCCTAACTCCCTGACCCAAGATCTTGTCACATACCCAAGCTCTTCCAGGCACGCCAAGCAAGCCACTTGGCACTCATGTCTCAGCCACTCAGAGCACGAAGTCTCTTAAGTGCTTACTCAAAACACTATGCTTAATGGCACCTGTCCTGGGGGCGGGGGAGTGGGTGTAGCAAACAAAAAATTAAATGTGAGTTTTACAAAGGAAAGAGAATGGAAACCGGCATAGAATATATACACATTCTATTTAGATAAGACAGTCAGAGGAAGCCCCTCTCTGGGTGTGTCAATTAAGCTAGCCCATCATGACTGCAGGGCTGCTGGGGCAAAGTGGGAGAAGAATGGGAACATCAAGTGCAAAGGCCCTGAGATATCAACACAGCCACCGCAAAGAGAACCAACCAGAACAACAGCAGCTAATTATGCTTTTCAAACATTATCTCCATACCCTCAACAGCAGCCCTCATTAATACATAGGTGCTATCACTTCTCCATTTCATGAAGCAGTCAACTGAGATTAATCTTGCCTGTCCCAAATCAATGAGCTAGTTAGCAGCCAAGCCAGGATATGAAGTAGGTATGTTTGAATCCAGTTGCTTTTGTTATCATTAGACACTGATGCAATTTATGTATTTATATATTCTAGGCCTCTTTGGCCTTCAAAGACTTCGGCAGTTATTTAAGTAAGCTATTGTGCTTGGACAGTCTAGGTTTAACAAGGGTTGACATTGTTTACCATCCTCTGGAAGTTCAGAAGTATTATGAGATTTACAATGTCCTTGTGTATTTTCAATCTTTTTATTTTACTCAATGATGTTTTGAATACATGCAAGTAAAGGAAGTGAGCTAGGGTATGTTTTTCTCGGCTTTTATTGGTATTGTTCCATATTGGTAATGTTGTTCCCAATTTTGTTCCAACTTGTAAATTTAAGTTCACTAGTGAGGGTTTGCTGGGGAAGTCACAGCCCTAACACACACACAGACACACACACACACACACACACACACACACACACACAATTGATCCTTACAATGTACTTCCTTTTTCCTCCATCTTGATAATTCATATTGCTTTTAATCATCCTAGTATACAAAAAGAAAAAACAAACAGAAAACTAGAGCTTAAACTAATCTAGAATGCATTTACATGATAATTACACATTTTGAAATTTCTGGGGTTAAACCTATCATAGGCCAGAGGAGCAGGAACATTTCCTAAATCCAGCCTGGCCCTGTTGCTTCTCAAGTGCTCGAGACACACGGGCTACGAAGCAGAGACCCCCCATCCCACAGGCGTACATCAGAAAGCTGACAGATCTCTGGCCTTCGTCCCATTGTTTGATGGGGTCAAGACCAAAGGAGCTGGGAACAGCAGGGTCTGGTCTGGCCTAGGCCACCTTGGTAGTTACTTAGAGAGAGAGAGAAGGGAAGAGTCAGGAGGAAACAGTGTCTGAGTCTTCTGAATGATGGACTTGTCTGCTGCTTTCCTGAAAGGGAGTTTTCCTAAATTTCAGGGTAGTTTACAGAATTCCACATGCAGGTTCATTAAAGAGGCTTAAAAGGAAACAATGTTAGGTGTTTTAACCTAAAACCCACAAACTGATGAGTGGATTGGATTGGGTCACAGGCGTCTCGGACAGTGATCCACAGTGCAGACATCACGTTCCAAATGCTAGAGGACTGGAGGAACGTGGACCTGAACAGCATCACCAAGCAGACCCTCTACACCATGGAAGACTCCCGCGATGAGCACCGGAAACTCATCATCCAGTGTAAGGTGTTCCGCCAGGGCTCATTTCCTTCTGATTTTGCTTTTTAAAGAAAGACAGAGTATCTTGGTATTTATTTAAGTGGCATTCTGCCCCTTCATTCTTCCTGGGTCCCATCCTCCTTATTGTTCCCATCAGATGAGTTGACCCAGACAGAAGGGCCAGTTGACATGTGTCAACACAGCTGGTGCAGTTGGGCAGCACACAATGTCATGCAAAGGACCCCACATATGACCCCGGATGCCAGGCATACCTTCCTGGTGGTGACATAAACAATGAGGACTAGAGCTTACTGCCTGTCTCCGCATGTGTCAGTCTGGAGTCCACAGCTGCTTCAGGGGAGGGTCACATGAGTTGGTGCACCTATTGGCAGGAGAAACTTCCAGGCACATTAATGCTTGAGAAGGGGTGGACAGTGATTTACTTCTGCCAGCATACATTCATGTCCATGTGGACAGAGACTTCCAACTACAGACTGTGTGCGTGCTGCTCCAAATACTACCCTGACCTGGTCAGGGCCTCTGCTTTGAGGAGAAAAGCCGCAGGAGAGGGCCAGGGGACACCATCACCTCTGTCCTGCCCAGGGCATCCCCACAGCCTTTCAGGGTTCCCGGCCACCTCCCCCCTCTAGTGGTTCTTCCTTTGCCATGCATCTCAGGAGAAGGCAGCTTGAAGACAGGAAGGGGGAGATCAGTACTCCTTCCAGGGGGATTTTAGAAAGATTGATGCTGAGATCATAGGTGGAGCGGGGGGATGGCTAAAGCACCTTGCACCTTGCACCTTCTGTATGGTGCAAGTGACCTTGTTCAGGATGCTGCAGAGAAGCTTGTCCCCATGAAGAGGGGCTATTCAGAGTTTCCCAGGCCCCTCTGAATTCCAAGATAAACCTTCTGTACTGTCATCTTGAAGGGCATATATCTCCAGTCCCCCAGTCTGAGCTTATGATGCTTATACAAAAAGTCCTCGAAGATGTTTGTTAGAGGACTCTTTCTCCTGAAGGTCTTTTCAAAGGCAAATAGAGCAGCTGGAATACTGAACCATGTGGACCCTCCCAAGGCTTCTTTCCTGGCCAACCCCTATCTCAACTCAGGCTCCCATTTCTTCCTCTGCAGCTGCCCCCAGCCCACTCTTCCTCAGTTAAGAATTTTAGAGGTCATCACTGAAATAACAATGCAGTTTTTTTGACTGTCTGGTGTGTGCCAAGTCCTGCATCAAATCCACCATATGCTGACTTCACTTAATCTGTCCATCAGCCCTGTGAGGAACACTCCCTTGTCACCCCCACTTTACAGATGAGAAGATGCAGCCCCAAAGAACTGGGGAGGCTTCCCAGAGTCATGTGGCAAAGTAGCAAAGCTGGATGTGAAACCAGGCCTCATCTTGGCCTCACAACCAGAATTAATGGCAAATCAGAAGTTGAACAAATAATTCACAAATGCACTGCATCTTATCAAAGAGGACTGAGCTTTGTGATGTAGGGTCAGGAAGGGGAGATTGAGGAAACATACCAAGTTTGAAGGCCAACGGCTCAGTGCATGGGTGTCAGCCCCGAATCTCCCCACTAGACAGTTGGGGAGTCCCTGAACCAGAGTGAACTGGACCAACAGAGCAGCAGCCCCTCCGCCCATTCATTCAAGCCTGTTTTTTATTGGCTAACAGCTGCTTAGCAGATAATGCACTAGATAATAAAGATACCAGATGAAGAACTAGCAAGGAGACACTCACAGACCTGACTGTAACCCCGCGTTATTAGTGATAGAATAAAGTGCCATGAAAGAACAGAGGCGGATTGATCAGTTTGGGGCAAGGGCCCCAGGCAGGGTTAAAGGCCCCCTTAGTATAAAAGGTATAAAACAGCAGAGCATGTTGGGAACTGACAAATACATGAGATGGCCCCACCTCACAGCATTCACAGGCATGGAAGATGAGCCAGGGAAGATCGGTGGGGGCGCTGATGTCCTAATGCTGTGAATGCCCTGCTAGGACTTGGAGTTTTACTTTGCCCATCCTGCACCCCCTGCTCCTTTGAGGTAAACCTCTATTTAAACACAACTGCAGGAGTTGTGTGGGGCTCTCCTTTGTTTACAGTGTACCAGGAGTTTGACCACCTGCTGGAGGAGCAATCGCCCATCGAGTCCTACATCGAGTGGCTGGATACCATGGTGGACCGATGCGTTGTAAAGGTTGGTAAGCTGGAGCGGAAGGGGCAGCCTTGGGTCCTGCAGCACCTCACTTGTCTGTGTGAACAGCTGGCTAATACAGAGCCCCCAGTGAGCCATGGCAGCTGTGAGTTCTTGGGTTCCAAGGGGAGACCTGGCCCTCAGCCCTAGGAGGTGGAAGCCCGACTCTGCATCTCCCATCCCTGATTCAGTCACGTCAGCCTCTCTATGTGTGCACTGAGTATTGGCATAAGATTCAATTTTTAAGTGTATTTTTGCTGCAGAACATTGTTCCACAGTATTAAGACGGATGAGCCTCCCTGTCTTTTCAAATAGAAATAAATGAAAAGTCAAGATGATCACTGTTAACCCCATTCAATTCCTTGTAGGTGGCTGCCAAGAGACAAGGGTCCCTGAAGAAAGTGGCCCAGCAGTTCCTCTTGATGTGGTCCTGTTTTGGCACCAGGGTGATTCGGGACATGACCTTGCATAGCGCCCCCAGTTTTGGTAAGAACACCCCAGTCCTCCCCACATTCCTTTTCTCTGAGCTGTATGTACTGAATCCACCTCTGTGAATTAGTTGGCTGCAGTCCTACTTGCTATTCTGAGGCCACAAGTTCCTCTGTTGGAAATAGGTCTATGTTGGGGGACCTAACATTGTTGGGACTTTCAGAGAAGAAAGATGACACTGCTTTCTGAAAATGAAGTATCCAGTCTGAAAAGGAGAGGATCACACACAGAGTATGACCTGAGTTTAAAGAGGAGTAAACAGTAATGACCGGGCATCCCCTTTATAAGATGTCCCGAGTGCCATCGTGCCACTTCCACGGAACTGTTTTGTAGAATTCCATAATTGCAGACTTCCCAAGTGGGCCCATGAAGAGGCCTCTAAGTTTAAACATTTGCAAGTACCCAATGGAAACTTTTTTTTTAAATTGACTTTTTATTTTTAAAATGATTGACATTTTATTATTTTGATTGATATTTCTTTAAAAAGGTAAGGATAGTCTAATCCCCAGAAGAAGGCTTTTGCATTGCTTTTACCATTTGTTTTACTGGCCCCCTGGGTTTTTTACTTCCTTACCCAAGTCCTTACCTACTGCTTTCTAGTATAACAGGCCTTGAAATCTCTGCCCAGTGGTCCTGTTTCTGCAGGCAGAAACCTAATCACCAAGTTAATGTGAATGCCTCTGCTACATAGTAGGACACAGTTTTCTACCTTTCACTGAAAAGAATGAAGTATGCATTGAGTCTGGGTCCTTAAAGTGGGGACTTTAAGGCATTCTGTGAACATTCGAAGTCCCAAAACACTTTGGTGTTCATTTTATAGGCATTTTGGTAAAGAACTATTGGTATAAATTTTCTGGGTAATTGCTTAAGTTCTCTATTAACTTTGCAAGTAGAGATGTGGTTTTATTTCTCATTCTCTCCAATTAAGCTGGTCAGCTCCAGATTTTGCACTGGGTTTAATTTGACACTTTTCCATCTAGCTTTCTATGGTCTCTGTCACCATTTTCCAGTCATGCTATACAATGAAGTGACGACGAGGTGAAACACAGAGCGCCATTTTTTCTAAACAGCCGTGTCCCTGAAAGACCATGTTTGCCCACTCAGAGAGGCATTTTGTTGCAGATTTCTTTAATCTTAGCACTGAAAGTTCTCTGAACCCTCCTGCAGCGTGGCTACAGATGGAAATTCTCTTGGAGAGCTGAGTATGGAAATGCTCTGGTGACTGCTACCTGGGCAGTGCCATCAGGCATGGCATTTTGATGACTTCCAGTCAGCAGAGTTACTGTTAGCACATGTTACCTCTAGGTCTGGAAAAATCATTGGTGCATAACTGCTTTCACTTAAGTAAATGGTTGAAAACTATTTGAGATTTTTGTCGTTGGTTCAAAAAATCAAAAGATTCAACAGTGTCACGCATAACACACATGTACACACCCACAAAGCAAGCATCCCCTTTTTGTTTTATTCCTTTAAATTTGCTGATTCATGAACTAAGTATAGCACTGACTACTTTCCATTAGACAGGGAAAGCAGTTCCCTTTCTACTACCTCTTGCAATTCATTTGTTTTTATTAATAGTCAATGTGAAAAAGGAAGTTTGGACACTTAGGACAATTAGGGTTTATAAATAGGTTGAATTTATTACTGAGAAGTATGGTTCCTTAAAATGTGTTTATTTCTTTTTGAACCACATACTATTTTAGAATATGCTGGAAGCTCAGGCAAATGGCCAAAAAAAAAAAAAAAATTTAGAAAAGGAAAGAGATATTAACCCAATTTCACTTTTACAGTATTTTTCAACCTTGAATGAGTTGAAATAATACCTGCCTCCAAGTCCATTTAGCAAACTATCTGAAATGGTCCAGCTCATCTGACTCATTGTTGAGTTTTGCAGCTTGGGGTGACAGGCAAGTTGAAAGAATTTGCGGCAGACAAAAGCCCAGCTCCCCCTTTCTGCCTGTATATGTCAAAGACCCAGTTGGTGGCTGTGTTTGGGTCATGTGTTCCCTGTATGAAAACAGCTAATTAGGAAAAAGAGCCCTCTGTTCCCTGGCCCCCTCCCCCAGCCCAAGGGGCCAGCTCCATGTATCTCATAACTCCCACCCGGTCCTCAGGGCTGTGAATGGGTGGCAGCCCCACGGGCTGACCATTACAATGATCGCGTGGGATACCGAAAGGATCCCGTGGGAGATTGGATCACCTCTTCCCAGAACAGCCCCTTTCAAAGGTAGTTGACTCCTTTCTTTTCCTTAATTCCTTTTCACTCTTTTCTCCCTAATTCCTTTCCACTGAAAGAGCTTATGCTGTGAACTAAAGTAACCAGATTTGTCCTTGCTGTAAGCAATGATTTCTAGCAAAATTAGACAGTAAAGATGGCAGGCAATGAACTTTCAGTCCTGATGGAGCTGAGCAAATTTATTTCAATAAAACACACCATGTTTTCAGTTGACTGGTCTGATTTCAGCTCAGAGGCTACCTGGACCCCCGTCAGCACTGGGCCTTTCCCATTGCACTCTGGGTTTCTTTCACTGTTCGGAACATCTGAAGGGCATTAAGCACTCCAGTGTAAAACAGTTTGAAAAGAGCCCCCGTGTGACAGCTGAGGGGGCAGGATTGCATGTCACTTCTGTGGTTCGTGTTTTTACATGTGTGTTTTCTGGACTAGCGTCAAATCTCACCCCCTGGGCGGGGTTGGGAGGCCCCATGGGTGTCTGTCAGGGAGCGGTTCCCAGACCAAGTGGCCATGACCAGCCTTCTAAACTGCTTCTCTACACTCAGATATCTTGGCCTGTCTCTGTGTCAAGCAGAACCTGCTAAAAACTGCAGGATTCTGACATTAACAATGTCACTCAGGCCCTCTCCAAGCACGAGGAGGCAGGGATTGCCCTCTCTGTATGGAGAAGAGGATCTGTATGGACTGTGCAGGAGGCAGGCTGATTCAGCCTGAACTGGGTCCCAGGCTCAAGTGGAGCTCCTTCTCCTACACCAGCTGCCTCTTCCCCTGGGGGTCGAATATCAATGACACCCACAACAAAGGCCTAGTAGACTTTACATTAGGCATTTCTCATTCGCTTCTAACATAATACTGTGGGTCCCTATTAGTGCCCTCATGTGACAGATGAGGAAACCGAGGTGGAACTTGAAGGACTTCCCTAAGATTAGACACAGTAAGGAGACAAAGATGGGATAGTGATAATTATTATAACAAATATTAGTAAGCACACACTACATTTAATTCTCACATTAACTTGGCAAGGCAGGTAGAAATAGGTGCCTTTCTACAAAGGTGAAAAGAGCTTGGAGAAGTGTTTTGCCCAAGATCAAGGTGGCAAGTGGCAGAGTTGTATGTCAAATCGGGTCTGCCTGACCACAGTGCCCATGCATATTCAATTATCACAGTTACCCTGGGCTCCGATGCATGGCACAGAAGGGCTATCACCGACACCGATAGTTTTAAATACACACATGTATATGGGATAAGATTAAAAGAGGCTAAGAGAGAAAAGAACATTGATTACAGTAATAACATTTGCCAGAGGACAATAGAATAATAAATGTTATTCAAGAGTAAGGGCAACTAGGGCTGGTGATAGAGCTCAGTTGGTAGAGTGCTTGCCTCACATGTACAAGGCCCTGGGTTCAATCCCCAGCATCACAACTAAAAGATATACTCAGTTATATGAAGACTAAGGGAATCTGGCACCCATAGGTCTTCATTTACGAAAACAAAAACAAAAGATGCATTTCAGCAAAAAGAAAAAGCCATAGGTAATGTCTGCAATACAAGAAACCACAATTTTCTGGTCATTGTTGCAGTCTACTTGGAAGGCTGATATAACCATTTTATTAATGGTGATGACAAGGTAGCTTGGAGTTCCAGGAGCGACTGTCCCAAGGGTGGGGCTTCCTTGCTTTTATGATCCACTGTCTGACACAGTGTGACTTCTGCCACGTTATTGGTCCAAGCAGTCACAGGTCTACAAAGATCCAAGGGCAGCACAGACCCACTATTCTCAATGGGAAGAATGTAAAAGAATGTGAGGGCTCTGGGCTGGGGTTGTGGCTCAGTGGCAGAGCGCTTGCCTAGCATGTGTGAGGCACTGGCTTCGATTCTCAGCACTGCATATCAATAAATAACATTAACAACAACAACAACAAAAAAAGCCAATTATGAAAAAAAAAAAGAATGTGAGGGCTCTGTTTTCAGAAGAGAGAAAAATTTAAATATATAAATAAATGAAATTTTTACTCTAATTTTAGAACTAATCTTTTAAAAGTGTGGGTTTTTTTTAAAGAGAGAGTGAGAGAGAGAGAGAATTTTTTTTAATATTCATTTTTTTTTTAGTTTTCGGCAGACACAACATCTTTGTTTGTATGTGGTGCTGAGGATCGAACCCAGGCCGCACGCATGCCAGGCGAGCGCGCTACCACTTGAGCCACATCCCCAGGCCTTAAAAGTGTGTTTTAAAAAGATAAAACCAAGTTTGAGGAAAAATATAACATGGAGTTGTGGGAAGAGAATGTTCAAAAACTTGTTAAAGCATGTCTAATTTAGGAATACTAAATAACTTTAGAATTTGTTGGAAAATTTTATGGTTTTATTAAACATAATAAATATGTAGGATATATGTTGATAAATTAAGGAATCATCACTAAAAGAATCACTTTAAAAATGGCAAGATTTAAAAAGATAAAATCATAGAAAATGAAAAATACAAAATAGTATAGTAAACATAAAGACTAAATGATAAAGTAAATGAAAAATCTCTTCCTTTGAGAAAAATCTCTTCCTTTGAAAATTATATATATATATATATATATATATATATATATATATATATATATAATTCTTTTTAGTTATACATGACAGTAGAATGTATTTGACATATCATCCATATGTACATGGAATATAACTTCTCATTGTTATGGTTGTACATGATGTGAAGTTACATTGGTTATGTATTCATATATGAACCTAGGAAAGTTATGTTCAGTTCATTTTACTATCTTTCCTATTCCCATCCTTCCTCCCTTCCCTTCATTTCCCTTTGTCTAGTTCAATGAACTTCTATTCTTCCTTCTGCCTTCCCTTATTGTGTGTTAGTATCCACATATCAGAACATTCAGCCTTTGTTTTTTGGGGATTGGCTTATTTCACTTAGCATGATCTTCTCCAATTACACCCATTTACTGGCAAATGCCATTATTTCATTCTTCTTTAAGGCTGAGTAATATTCCATTTTGTATATATAACACATTTTCTTTATCCATTTATCTATTGAAGGGCACCTAGGTTGGCCCCATAGCTTTACTATTGTGAATTAAGCTGCTATAAACATTAATGTGCCTGCATCACTATAGTATACTGACTATAAGTTCTTTGGGTATAAGCCAAGGAGTGGGATAACTGGGTCAAATGGTGGTTCCATTCCAAGTTTTCGGAGGAATCTCCGTACTGCTTTCCAGAGTGGTTGCACCAATTTGCAGTCCCACCAGCAATGTATGAGTGTACCCATTTCCCTACATCCTCGTCAACATTTATTATTACTCATATTATTGATAAATGTAATTCTGACTGGTGTCAGTGTAGTTTTAATTTTCATTTCTCTAATTGGTAGAGATGTTGAACATTTTTTCCAAACATTTGTTGACTGATGGTATTTCTTCTGTGAAGTGTCTGTTAAGTTCCTTTGCCCATTTATTGATAGGGTTGTTATTATTATTATTGGTGTTAAATTTTTTGAGTTCTTTATATATCCTGGAGATTAATGCTCTATCTGAGGTCCAGGTGGCAAAGATTTTCTCCCATTCCATAGGCTCTCTGTTCAGGTTCTTGATTGTTTCCTTTGCAGTGAAGAAGTTTTTTAGTTTGATACCATCACATTTATTGATTCTTGATTTTACTTCCTGTGCTTTAGGGATCTTGTTAAGGAAGTCAGTTCCTAAGCCAACATGCTGGTGATTTGGGGGCCTTCTTTTTCTTCTAGTAGGCACAGGGTCTCTGGTCTAAAGTCTAGGTCCTTGATCCACTTTGAGTTGAGTTTTGTGCAGAGTAAGAGATAAGGATTTAATTTCATTTTGCTGCATATGGATTTCCAGTTTTCCCAGCATCCTTTCTCTCCAATGCATGTTTATGGCACCTTTGTCTAGTATAAGATAACTGTATTTATGTGGATTTGTTTCTGTGTCTTCTATTCTGTACCATTGGTCTACATGTCTGTTTTGGTGCCGATACCATGCTGTTTTTGTTACTGTTGCTCTGTAATATAGTCTGGTATTGTGATGCCACCTGCTTCACTCTTCTTGGTGAGGATTGCTTTGAATTTCATGACTGCTTTTTCTATTTCTATGAAGAACATCATTGGAAATTTAATAGGAATTGCATTAAATCTGTATAGTGGCCATTTTGACAATATTTATTCAGGCAAATATAATTTTATAGGCAAGTTTTACTAAACTTACAAGAAGCATATAATTCTCAGCACATGAAAATAAACATGAAGACATGAAAATTAGTATTTAAGAAAATAAAAATTATAATAAGAAGCACAGTAAAACTCATTTAATGAAGTTAATCCCAATTTCAAAATCTGGCAAGAACAGTAGAGGAGCCTGGTGTAGTGGCACATGCCTATAATCCCAGTGGCCCAAAAAAGTGAGGCAGGAAGATTGCAGGTTCAAAGCCAGCCTCAGCAACTTAGTGAGAGACCCTACGCAATGTAATGAGACTCTGTCTCAAAATAAAACATTAAAAAAGGGCCCGGGGACGGGGCGGTGGGGGGACTGGGGCTCAGTGGTAGCGCACTGTCTGGCATGTGTGAGACACTGGGTTCAATCCTCAGTACCACTTAAAAAATAAATAAATAAAGGTATTGTGTCTACAACTAAAAGAACATATATTTTAAAAAGGGCCCAGGATGTGCCTGTATGGTTATGCACCCCTGGTACCAAAAAAACAAAGCAACCCCCCCGCCCCCGCAAAAAAAGAGGAAATTAAAGATGAAAAAGTTCTGGTGAAAATACTAGCAGATCTAATTCAGTAGCAGTTTTTTTTTAAAAATCATGATTAATTAGGACTGTGCCAAAAATTCAAGTATGATTCAAAGTCTGAAAAATGACTAATTAACTTACTATATTAATAGATTAAAAGAGAAAAGTCATACCATCATCTCTAGGGATACAGAGAAAAACACTTAATGCCATTCAGCTCTCGAGTATGGTTTTTGAGAAGGGGATTTGTTTAACATAAAAAATTATCTAAAAATCTGCAGCAAACATCATATTAAATGGTGACATTTTAGAAGTTTTCCCCTATAAGACATGAAAAAACAGGAGTGACTTCTGTTACTAATAAATACATGCTGGAGGTCACTGCAATAAGAAAAAAAAAACATAAGAAATGGAAGGAAAATACAAAATTGTCTTTATAGCTGTCATGATTGCAGACAAAGAAAAGAGAAACCACAAATTAATAGAGCAAATAAGAATTCAGCCAGGTTATAGATTCAGTAACTGAATAATACTAACTTGAATTACAAATATATATAAAATATGTATTTGTGTATATAAGTGTGTGTGTGTGTGTGTGTGTATGCCATGAATAATAGAAATTGAAATTCAAAACTGCCTAGAAATAATTCTAAGAAATTATTTTAAGATCTTCAAGGACAGATTTTTAAAAGTTATCAAAATATACCATGCTCATGTTTGGAAAGACTCAACTTCAAAAGATGTTAACTCTCTTCAAATTAATACATAAATTCAATGAAATTCCAGCCCAAATCTTTCTTCGATTTTGATAATCTGATCTTAAAGTTCCTTTGGAAAAGTAAAAGGCCCAGAACATAAAGATAATGTGAAGGTAAGGAAGAGCAAGGGACAAGGATTCACTTCTCAGACTCAGGTTTATCATAAAGACAGTGTGGCGTTCTGACCATGTCAGACAAAGAGGGAAGAAATAGAACAGAGGCCAAGACAGACTGACATGAAGCTGGCCTTCATCAGCTCCTATAACTAAGTGTTAAAATCAGTGGAGAAATGTTCTGAAAGAAGAACTTTAGAGTAAATAAAATACATTTAATTCCCTTCCCTACAACTTCTGAAAAGAAACATCTAAATGAAAAACAAAAACAATAACAACAAAATCAGTTCTTAAACTTCTTGGAAGAAAACATGAAGTGATATCTTTATGATCTTGGAAAAGGACAAGCACAAAGGAAAATATTGCCAAAATTGACACATTTGGATTTTAAACTTCTGTTTAACAAGTAGACCATAAGCAAAGTGAAACATAAAAGCCACAGAGAGGGAGAAGATATTTTGCACTGCGTGTAACTATCATACAATGTATAATAAACCTCTTTAGATTTTTTAAGACAAATACCCAGCATTTGTCTGATCGTTATACACTAGTAGAAAAATAAGCAAAGAATATGAATAAACAATCCACAAAAGAGTAAATTCAAATGGATAATGATCATACGAAAAGATGTGCAACTTTGTAGTAATTAGGATGATAAAAATTATAATGACAGTATCTCATACCATTCGGACTGGCAAATGCTAAATTTCACACAGCCCCGTAACATCATGCAACATTTTGGTGAGCAAGAGTCATGATCTCATAAGACTGAAGTTGGAAGTGCTGTTGGACCATCTATTCCACTTCAGTCCCAGACACCAGGACAGGTAGACAAATATTAATTGCATCCAGTTTTCAGTGGTGAGAATAGATAAATTGTGGTATATCCAAACAGTGGCCATTAAAATAGACCTATGCATGTATTATACCATTTACATTGGATTTGCAAACAGAAAACAATATTACATGTACAGATACATACATACATATATACATACATGTAGCAAGAACATAAAATGCATGTGAACAATAAATCCAAGGTGGTGATTACTCGGATAATAATGAGGGGACAGAGGGATTCATGAAGAGAATGCAGGGAGCTTTATCTTTTCTTCAACTAAAAAAATGGATTCAAATGTGATAAAATGTTAAGATGATATTTAGGCAGGTGATAAGTATATTGCCATTCATTTTTAAAACTTAGGGTTTTCTGTGTTTGAAGCTTTTTCATAGGGAAAAAGAAAATGCAATCAGATTACCATATCACAACAACAAAAATCTCTTTTGTGTCTATTCTAATATCTTTTTCATATCAGGCTTGCTTGAGCCTCTACCACGAACCTGGCACTGTTCTGGGTGCTGGGCACAGAACTTTCAGTGGGAAGGACATAAAAATCCCTGCATTATGGAGTTTACAGTCTAGGGGAGGGAGGCACATCATAAAGATAAATGAGTTAAATATATAATATAATAGATGATGGTAAGTGTTACCATCATCAATAGATGAAGCAGGGGATGTTAGCTGCAGTATATTTTCTCTTTTTCTCTCATTAATCTTTATCTCCATTTTTATTTTCCTGTATTCTGTTTGCTCTGTTCCTGAACTGTTTATTGCCCAACAACCTTAATGATGGATTTCTGCTTACTAAGACCACAGTAGCCTTTGTGAAGACAGAGACTGAGCTTCATGCATTCTTTGTATTCAGCATACAGCACAATAGCAGGCAGGTGGCAGTAGCTTTACAAACTCTTGTTGTTCAAAGATGATTGAAAATTAACAGACCGATTGGGTAACAGATCGGTGCCATTAAGGAAGAGAGCTGAAGCCCAGATCAACAATTCTCCCCAGGTACTGGCCTCCAAGCCCAGCTCTGGTGTTCCTAAGTCTGGCGTTGGCCTGTTCCTTTGTCTTATCGGATCTTGTTGTTGCCTGACCCATAAAACCAGAAGTTTGTAGGAGATGCTTTCCAAGGTTCTAAAATTGTTCTACAATTATTAGCCTAAAACCATTTTGACCATCCAGTGTTTTCCATCCTAATTCATTAATTTGTAGTTGTTTCTTTCTATCCATGTCAACTCGGCTCAACATCCCAGCAAATGATTTCTTTATATGGACACCTTTTCCTTTTAAGTATTTAATGCTATCTTTTGACTTATTTGACTCTAAACCTATGAAACAAATCAGTCATTTCGTGGTTCTCCAGATAATCATCCAATAGATACCACTTACTAAGATCTGATATATGTACTTTTCCTCATTCTGGCACTTTTGCAATGTAGGTTTTATTGTCCTGCTTTTAGAGAGCATCACATTGCATAATGTTTGAAAAGCAACTTCAGGAGCTGTCAGACTTGGGATCAAGTCCTGGTCCTTCCATTTAATAACTGTGTGACTTTGAGCAGTTACTTTACCTCTCTGTCTCAATTTCCTCCTTTTTAACAGTATTATCTCCCATGGTTATGATGAGTATCACACGCATTATATGGTTCCCAATAATATCTGATTTTGTTTTTAACATTCAAAAGGACTGAGGGGAGTAACTTGAAAAATAGGAATAAAAATGCCCTCCATGACAATTAAGAGACAAGGAGGACCAAAGGGGAGTAACGGGGAAGGGGAAGTGATCCAAATCTGTTATATGCATGCATGAATGTGTCACAATGAAAACTACTATTCTATATAATAAATATGCACTAATTTTAAAAAAGCCCTCCTTCCAGGAGAGTTGTAGAAATGAAACCAGAGAGTATAAGACTTTAAGCATAGAAACCAGCACACAGGAAAATCTTTAAAAATGACTGTTCACATTCCCTTTTATGAAATAATCTACCCTACATTGAAAGTGAAGAGCACTGCTTGAAAATAACAAATCTTCTCAATCAGATGCCTTTTCTAAGTCCCGTGTACTAAACGAAGTTTCAGAAACACTTAGGGAAAGAATTTAGTTGTCACAGATTTGAAATTTCAATTCTGCTCCCAGAATTATGTTGGGTACGTTGGCAGAAACCAGTGAACTAGAAGGTAAAGTCCCTGCCGTGAACATACTTACAAGCCAAGTGGGAAATAAAATATCCTTCAGGAAGGCAGAAAAATGAATGACCCTATGTCAATAAGCTGCAGAGAGTGAGGGGAGGCCGGCGGGTAGGTGGGAACTCAGAAGCATGAGGAAAGATGGCTCGGTGGCGGTCATTTTTTAATGGTGGCATACCAACAGAGAGGGGGATTCATGAAATCGGGAGCACAACAAAGAAGAGCAACCTCTGACCCTAGGGAGATCATAATGGAGTACAGAAATGAGATTCCCGAACACCCCGAGAATGGGGGAGTGCGCGTTGTCCGCCGGGTGGAGGGGACACGTGAGATGACATGACTTCCTTCTCTGTTGAACCTTTTCTCACCAGGGTCTTTTCACCTAATCCACCTGATGTTTGATGACTACGTGCTTTACCTGTTGGAATCTCTGCACTGTCAGGAGCGGGCCAACGAGCTCATGCGAGCCATGAAGGGGGAAGGAAGCACTGGTAAGCCAGCACTGCACTGGGGACTGACCACCTGGCAGTGGGAAGTGCCTCCCTCCTTCTGGGCTGCATTTCTTTATCCCCAAGAATTTAGTTATGGTGAGTGGCTCAAGTGCCCTGGAACCAATAATGAGCAGGCCTGCGTGTCTGTGGGAAGCACCTTCAATGCCATGATAGTGACTGGGAGTCACCAAGGGTTTTAAGCAGGGAAGTGACTGGTGCAACACAGATTAGGAAGTGTGTTTGATTTTTTAAAGTCCCTTGAAGACAACTGGCCTTGACATTTGGCTCTAAGAACTCACTTTTTCTCTACTCGCAGCAGAAGTCCGAGAGGAGATCATCTTGACAGAGGCTGCCCCACCAACCCCTTCACCAGTGCCCTCGTTTTCTCCAGCAAAGTCTGCCACATCTGTGGAGGTGCCACCTCCCTCCTCCCCTGTCAGCAACCCCTCCCCAGAGTACACTGGCCTCAGCACTACAGGTAATGCAAAGTCTGGGGGTGGGGGAGTGGATGTGGAAAGCAAGAGCTTTCTGGAAAAACATTCATCCCTAAACTATGAAAGACAGGGCTAAAACGAAGGACCCTTTCTGGATTTGTGGGTGACTTGCATGTACCAATTTCTTCATTGGTGTGTCTTCCATATGCTGCTGTTTTCAAGTTGGCAGATTAAGCACCTGATAAAATCTCCACTGCCCGAGTGAAGCCACTGAAATTATTAAAGTGATATATAAGATAAATTAATACACAGCCATTCTTGAAAATAAAGTCCCTTTTTTTTCCCATCCACCTCGCTGAGAAGCTCCTATCTGCTTTCTGGTTCATACCACAGAGCAGTCAGGAAAGCGACCTCCTCTATTCTGCCATCTTGAAAAAAAGGGCCATTCTTGAAAACAAGAAAGGAAACTCTCTATGAACCCCAAACTGAGAAATATCTCTGGAAAAGGGGACAAACAGGAAGCCATATTCTAATCCATGGCAAACAGAAGCAAGGCAGGAGCTGTGAACAGAGCTGGTCATGAGCCAAACTAAGGCTGCCCTCCACATGACTGTGAGGCTGATGCCACTCACAACCAAGAACCACCCAAGTCTGAATGCATACTCAAAAGAATTGAGAGCAGAGATCCAAACAAATATTTGTGTAGCTATGCTCCTAATAGCATTATTTACAACAGCCCAAAGGTAGAAAAGGATCCAAGTGTCCACGGAAGGATGAATAAATAAAATGTGGTTAGATACATACAATGAAATATTATTCAGTCTTCAAAAGGAATGACATTCTGATGTATGCTGCAATATGGGTGAACCTTGACACAATAGAACAAATATCATGCAATTCCACCCAATAAGGACCCTAGACTGCTCAAATTCATAGAGAGTGTAGAATGGTGGTCATCAAGGGCTGGAGGCAGAGGAAATGGAGCCTGAGTTTAAGTTTGAGAAGATGAACAGTTCTGGAGATGGATGGTGGTGTTGATTTCACAACACAGCAAACGTACTCACTGCTACCAGACTATACACTTCAAAATGGCTAAAACGGTGGATTTTATGATATGTGTTTTTTACCACAATAAAAATGTCATCAAAATATCGATGAAGGCCCAGTTCCATGAAAGAGGAATAACAAACTAAGAAAAAGGAGAATTTTTGCAAAAAAAAAGAAGTTAACAGGACAATTTGAAAAGAACTGTTAGGATGAGAGCTAAAGGAGGAAATCGTACCCATGAGCGTCAAGTAGGGCTCTTCACAAAGAAATGCACAATTGTGGAAGTAAAAATTTCAACAGGTAGGCTGAATAGAAAACTAGATCTACTGAAAGAGAATTACTGAACTGAAACACAGCTGAGGAGTTCTCTGATAATGTGACACAAAGAAATGTGAAGGATAAAAACTATGCTAAGAGAAAGAGCTAATTAATCCATAAATTTCAATGTTCATTTAATAAGTATTCCAGAGAACGAATAGAAAGTGGAGAAATAATGGCTAACAGTTTTACAGAATGGAAAGAAACAAGATTGAAAGCTTTTCATGAACATTGTACTGAAAAAAGAGGGAGAGAGAGGGAGAGAGAAAGAGAAAGAAAGAAAACCCTCTAAAGTCACTGAAGAAAATCACAGATAAAGACATCTTATCCGCTCCCCAAAAGAAAAATGGATAACCTCCAAAGGACAGAGAATCAGAATGGTGTCAGACTTCTCATCAGCAACATTAGATTCAATATCTGAAACAGTATTTTTAAAGTACAGAGAAAAAAATGCATTGCAAACCTTGAATCCCGAGTTCTATACATTATAGACATATAATGTACATATATGTGTCCATGTGTTTATATAGGTATTTTTCCCTTCAGGACTATTTTATGTGCCAAGTTGCCAAGTTCTATGCTGGGTGTTATGGGAAATATAGATATTAATATGCCAAGGGCTTGCTACCAGGAGTTAACAGAGGGATAAGAGAAGTATAGAAATAACAATAATAGAAGGAAATAATGTTGCATGTGCAATAAGTGAGGTATAAACTAATGCTATAGTGTTCCTAACTTAGAAGAGATTTCATTTGTTTGGAGGTATCAAGAGAGATCTCTCCAAGGCTCTTTGTGGAGTGGAGGGTTTGGTAGGGCTGTGATAATTATTAATTCATTACTTTTTCATTCAGTCCTGCTCAATTATCCTCCCATTACCCAGGTACCAAATCTGGGAGTCTGCTTCAAATCTTTGTTCTTGTTCAACTTCTGTGTTAGGATAAACTAAGGTGCTATAAACAAGTAGACCCAGACATGTTAATGCAACAGAAATCTATGTCATGTTTGAAAACGATACAGGCAGGATATTATGTCACAGTGGAGAATCTCTTTTCATGCAACCATTTAGAAGCAAACATTTCCTCATTAAACTCTGCCACACCCTATAGCAAGTTCTCAAAGTGTGGTTCTCAAAGTGTGGTCTCCTTGAAACTGCTTAAAAAAGCTTGTTAGAAGGTCCCAGCAGACCAATTGACTTTGAAACTCTAGGGTTGGGGACCAGCAACCTTGTTCAACAAACTTGTAACTGTTCCGATGTTCAGCAGTTTGAGGACCACTGCCTTCAGTCTGTGCCAAGTTTGTAACTGGCAGACAGAGATAAAGAGGGTATGGAGGAGGAAAACCCACTCTCTCAGACGTCTGAGATGGCATACCACACTTCCACTCAGTCTGTCAGCAGGGACTCAATCACATGGTCTCATGGAACTGAGGAGAGGATAGGAAATGCAGGATAGTGGGTAGCCAGGTAGGGAAGGTGAACAGATTGGGGGCGACTGCTGGCACTCTCCCCCACACCCCCCATGTCCCGTTGCCCTAGTACACGCCTGGACGGATCCATTCTTTCCTATCCCATTCATGCCACCTGGTTCAGACTCTCACCACTTCTCAGCTCCTACACTGCCCACTAGGTTTATTTTGGTGAGAAGCTCCTGCCTCATCTAAGTGCTGGGGCAAAGAACCGGCAGCTCCATGCAAAAGCTCTCCATCTGCACAACTCTTCTCACACTGTTCCTCTTTCCAGGACCACCCCCTTCCATGGTCTGCCCGATCCATCCCTTGGTTCTCCTTTGACTTTTTCTCACCCCCAAGTTAGAATCTTCTTCCAGATCCCACAGCATGGGTCTAGTCATATCCTAGTTCTGCTTAAAATAGGGCTGTTTTCAGAATAAACTGGGAAATACATTTTGGGCGGGGAGGGACCAAAAGAACAGGATCAGATTGCTCCTCTCAGGATGCTATCTTTTGTCATTCATTCTTTCACCCACTCACATCCATCCAAAAAATATTTCTCAAGTGGCTTATTTTGTTTTGTTTTGTTTTGTTTTTTGGTACCAGGGACTAAACCCAGGGGCACTTAACCACTAAGCCACATCCCCACTCTTTTTTATTTTTTACTTTGAGACAAGGTCTTGCTAAATTGCTTAGGCCTGGCTAAGTTGTTGAGGTTGGCCTTGAACTTGCAAACCTCCTGCCTCAGCCTCCTGGGTCACCAAGATTATAGGCATATGCCACCACACCTGGCTCAAGTAGCTTCTAAACCCTTCTAGATAGATGGTTGTGTGACAATGAACAGTTTGACTATGGTTCAGCTCCCTGGGAGTTGATATTTAGAGGTAAATGTTCTGATGAGCAAATGGGCAATTACAAGATAGTGTGATCAGTGCTAAGTTGAGAGAATGAACAGGGAAGAGGGGCACCTCCCACATGTATTTGGAGGGACTGGGAAGGCTGGAGAATGGGGAGAAGCCATTCTAGGCACAAGCAGCAGCTGATATAAAGTCCTGAAGGGATGGGAAATCATATTATTTTCTGGGAACTTTGAGTATATGTATCCCTGGATTAATTCCTTCCCCAAAATGAAGTAATCTGTCCAGAAGTGTACTACTCAGAGAGGGGATGAGCAGAAACTTAAGAGCCTACAAGGTATGCCCTCTTTTATAGTTTTCCAGGGGCAAAAACTTGCCAACTAACTCAGCGGCCCTGTCTCAGCCACTACTAAGGCAGCTGGACTCTTCAAAGTATTGACAAGTCGGGTTGTCAATAAGTGGCATTAAGTCAAGGTTTGATTTCACTTTGGGTAGACAGCTACAGAGGGTCCTCCTCTTTGGAAAAATGCAGATTTGAGCACCGCCATATTTGTTTACATAGATGTACCTGAAATCACATTTTGATTTCTACTCCAACTTCATAGTGGGTAGTTTTCTAACTCAGAGAAATTGTAGAGAAAAGAACAACTTTGTTCACTGAGCACAAAATGCTGTTTGCAGCTCTTTGGTCACTCAGGTGTTTTTTATGATTGGATAATTGTCCTATGTCTCCCACCTCCCTCAGGAGGAGCAAGGGCAGTGGGAGCAGCCAGGAGCAGTTTCTGAATAGTCCTGCCCACATGTCCCTGCTGCCACCAGGGAGACACACATGTCTGTCAGTGATGACATGCTTACTTCTGAAATAAACAGGGAAATTATGCAAATAAAACAGTTCTGCATTATGAAGCTGAAATAATTTGAGTGAAATGGTTTCTCACAGTGTGTCAACTTATCAAACAAGGGGACTCTCAGGACATGAGAGGAAGAGGAAGAGTGTGCAGGAAAGATTTCTATAAGCTAGCTCCTCATAATTCCCATCCGGCTAGTGAGTCTGCCTAGCTCTCTTCATAGCAATTTGGAGGCCTAAAGTGTGGCAGGTGTGATAATAGTCAAGGCCACAGGAATATCACAAATGTGTTCAGAGATTTTTGTGCAATGTGTTCAAGAGTCATAAAAGTAGCCTCTTAGAAATACAAATGTGAAACAGGTTCTCTTCAGATGACTGTAAGCTTTGAAGATTCTGGCACATTCCAGCTTTGTTCTCAGATATCTCTGGGGGGGCATTAAAATGTCATCCTATATAAAACTATGCATAATATTTTTCTCAAATACCACTTTTGAAATACTCCATTGCTAAATTAGACTGGACCTTGGCAGGCAATGGGTCACAGTCTTAGAGGAAACATAATTTCCTAACAGCATATATGGTTTTATGGGCTTATAATAAAGCACAAATTATTTATTCATGATGTACACCTAAAATTAAGAAATTTATTATGGTAGGCTTCTTAAACTTGAGGACTTTCACTGAACAGCATTGCAAATTAGAAAATAATTATGTAAATCCTATAAAATGGATTTGCCATTTTTTTCCTAAAGTTAACTCAGCACATGGTTTTCACGCCCAGTTAATTTTTATTTGTTTTTAAATCATTGCTTGATTTATATCCCATCTACTTCCCAAAAAGTTTCTGAAGTAGTTTATGATAAAAACAGGAAAACCAATCTTTTTTTTTTAAAGACCAAAATCAGGAAGCAAGAAATAAAGGAAAGATGAGGTAAAATTAAAACAAAACAAAACAAAAAAACAGTTGGCTAAAAAGTTTTGTTTTGTTTTGTTTTTAACCTGTAAGTGAAACTTTAAGTGGCCCAGCTCCTTTGTTGGGTTTCCAGCATACCCTGACTATTACTGACCAGTGGATGCATTCATTATCAGGTTGAACTAGTTGAGAGTCAAGGCTAATCGCACCCGTGACTCTCCAACAAATCAACGTCTCACTGTGGATGGACACTTCCTCATTTTTCCAGCAGTGAAAGAGAGAACAGTGTCATGACTGCTTATTGAGCACAAAGTAAAAACAAGTCCATTGCACAGAACCTTCTGGCATTCTTTGATACAAGGATAGGGAATCCACAGCAGTACAGCTACAGCTTCTCAGGAAAATGGCCACTCTGTGCATTCACATCTGTCTAGTGCCATATCCACACTTCACATGTTTCTAAATAGGCTTCCTTAAGACTGTACTTATTGTTTTCAAAGCAGGGAGGGACAAAGAAAGTACTCACTAGGTCCCTAAAGTTGAACCTGATATATGGCCAATGTTGATTGGGTTTATTAGTCTATGGCCAAGTCATGTTAAGAGATAGGCCAAGGATTTAAAGAAAATGTTGGACTTCTATGCTGTCTGGGTCGGGCCACCGAAAGGCTCTAAAACCCCCGTTTATGATGTCACGTTAAGTATCACCTCCTTCAACAATGACAATAAAAGTTAACTATTAAACTCATGTTTTCAACTTCCCACCATGGGTTCCCTGCAACACAAAACCAGCAAATTAAATCATTGAGATGTGAGGATGCCTAATGAAACAAGAAGCAAATTCCTCATAAAGGGCCCTAACTGTAAAACATCTGCCTGCCCAGCTGCATTTTCAGCACGTCGGTTGAGGATGAAACAAAGATGACTGACCCCTAGTCTTTCCAAATAACAAAAGCCCAGTTATTCTGAGGACAGCTAAGCTGAGTGGGACATGGTGCATGTGCAGCCTGCCTGTAGACCTTGGTGACTCATTTATAGTGAATTCCTCCCCTTTCAATCCCGGCTGCTTCCTTTTCTTTAAAGGAAAAGAATTAAATACATAAACTGGGACTAAAACCAGACTGTTTGATGCATGCTGACTTCGCACCATCAAGTCTTGGCTTGGTGGTGTTGGGACCTTGGATTTGCTCCTTCGTTTTCTCATTCCCTTTTTCACTAAATATGTATTCTGTGTCTCATCTGTGCCCTGGGGGTACAGAAGTGAAAAAGACAACATTGCTGCTTTTGTGGTACTTTTATTGTTGTGGGCAAGAGTCAATGCAGAAGTAACCCCCCCCCCAGGCAAATATAATATAGTTTCAAATCGTCATCCGGGTTTAGTGGTGCATGCTTGTAATCCCCAGCAGCTGGGGAGATTGAGGCAGGAGGACTTCGAGTTCAAAGTCAGCCTCAGCAACTTAGTGAGGCCCTAAGCAACTTAGTAAGACCGTGTCTCTAAATAAAAAATAAAAAGGGCTGGGGATGCAACTCAGTGGTTAAGCACCCCTGGGTTCAATCCCTGGTACCAATAAAATAATAACATTAAAAAGTCAGTTCTACAAGTGAAAATAAAAGGTATAAAATGTGGACCTGCCTTAGTTGATAGAGACTGCCTCTCTAAGGATGTGATATTTGCCTAAGACATGAAGTATCACAAGGAGCCAGCCACATAAATGTTGGGGAGGGGAAAAGAACATTCTGGGCAATAGGGACAACATGTGCATAAGCTTGAGGCAGAAAAGAGCTTGGAATAGGTGAGGAGGGACTGGAGCACATAAATAAGGGAGAGAGGGTCAGTTGATGAAGTTGCAGAGAGAGGCAGAGGCTGAACAATGAACCAACATTTCTTTCTGGGAAACGATTCATTTGCTTGCCCCTGATCAGTTGTGTCAATCAGATTTTGGCCATGGAAGTATTAGTGAAATGGGAGGTTTCCATGGTCAGGAGGTATTCTTCCTAAGCACAGCTATCTGAAGGACAGATGACAGCCAATGGGATGTATGTAATATAGATATAAAATCTTCTTTCCCTGTCTCAGTCTTGAAGGTTACAGGAAATGTTTACTAACATTTCCTGAATCAAGCAGAAATCAAGCAACATTGCCCCAATAGAACTTTCTGTGATAATGGAATTTTTAAAAATCTGTTATCCAAAACAATAGCCACTAGTCATGTGTGGCTATTGTTCACATCAGGTGTGGCTAGTGCAGCTAAGGAACTGAATCTTCAATTGCATTTAGTTTTAATTACTTTAAGTAGCCATATGTGGCTAATGGTTGTTGCATAGGGTAGGGCAGCTCTAGAATCTCGTCAACACTTAAAGGAGCTTATTTCTTTAAAAAAAAAAGTACAAATAGCTTAGGTTAGATGAAAATTTGAGTAGGATCTCAGTGGGGAAAATGTTCAAATGATTTGGTACAAGATTTAAAGGGAACGGTAGAACAAGTAGCCTTTTGGAAGCAGTCTAACTTTTCACAAGTTTACAGCAGGCTCTCACAATTTGATTTGGAATGGCCCTCCACACACACAGCCTTGCTACCCAAAATATGGTCCATGGACCAACGGCATTGCCATCCCATAATTCTATAAATGCCCCACTCCCAACCCACAGAATGAGAGAATTGGTAGTTAGTCAGTCTTCAGAGACTGCCTTTCTAAGGAGGTGATATTTCCCTAAGACCTGAAGAATTGCAAGGAGCCAGCCACATAAACGAGAGGAAAAGAACATTCTGGGCAATAGGGACAGCATTGAGTGCAAGCTGGAGGACATGCTGCAATTTGAACCTCATCTCTGGGAATTCAAACACCCATCCAAGTGTGAGGAGAATGGCTGTTTGTGGAAAGATTTTAGAGTTGGGCAGATCTGGGTTCAGATCCCAACTTGGCCATTTTCCTGGTCAAGTCCTTCAACCTTTGGCAGTCACTTTTCTTACCTCTACAAGGAGGGTAATACTACCTACTTCAAAAGGTTGTTGTGAAGATTAAATGAGTCAATGTATGAAGAGAAACTAGCGTGGGGTCTGGCTTATGTTAGATGATCATTGCTAATTTATTCAACAAATCATTATTGACAGCTATTATGCTCCAAGCTCCCTTCCTGTCCTGTATTTAACACCCCTTCCAAAACAAACCAAAAAAAAAAATTCAGCAAGAGGAATGTTTTGTTGGGGATGGGAAGAAATGTTCCCCTCTAGCACTTTCAATATTCTCACTGCCTCTTGTGAGATCTTCATTGAATTCTCAAGGATCAGGGACTCCCACTATTCTCCTCAGCCCTTCTAATAAATAGGGATGTAAGAAGGGAGTGGGTGGAGCATGAAATATGGGGAAATATGGGAATTAGACAAATAAGAGACGGTTGTTCTTGTTTTACCAACAAATAAAAAGCACTAGGGCCGTCTTTAAAATTAAGCACAAAGTGTTAGCTGCACAGATTCTTTCATTAGTTTCTTTAAAAAGAAGTGGCCGCAGCAGCAATTCTCGCTGGAGGTCCCTCTGGTAGGAGAGGGAATTCAAGGGGTGTTCTCTTTTCTGCTCCCCAGGCAAAAAGAGTTTCTCACCCAAGCCAGTAGGTGTTAATCTGCTTAAGCCTGCCTGAGTGGACGTGTTAGATTGCTGGCACATGGCCATTTAGAGGTTTTGTTCCCCAGACCACAGGAGCCCATTTTTCCAAGAGTTCCACTAGCTTTTTGTTTGATAACGTCTATTTCTAGCAGCATTTACTCCTTCAACAACAAATTCTATGGAACAAAAATTTATTGAACACCTACTATTTGGCAGACCCTCTGTTGGGGATACAGAGATGAATAAGGAACAGTTGCTGTGCTCCAGGGGCTCGTACAAAAGTAACTTCTGCTGCTGCCTCTCAGGTGATGGCTATTATCATGATGTCTTCCTACTGCTTGGAAAAAAAAAAATCCTTTGGTTTCATGGACTGCCCCTTATAAATATCCACTGACCTTGCTATACTCCCCTGAGGTCACAGGGGCTTAAAGGGTTAATTACTTGCTTGTTGTGGCTGGCTCATTGTTCTCTCAAACTATGCCCCCCCCACACCAATTATGTTTCCCAGAGTAAAATCTGTTTAATGTATTATGTTTTACTTTTTGCAGAGACAATATATATTCGTTAGAAAAAAAATAAAGGGAAAATTTTAAAAATCATCCCTAAATCCCCAGAGATAACCTGGTTTAATAAAAATAGTATTTTTAAAATAATAATATTTTAAACATAGGTTTAAAACATAGAGGGCAGACATGCTTAATACAATCATCTGAGATGTGATCATTTGGGGGTTTTTCCTTCTGGTCTTCTTGCATTTTCTTATGAATGATGCCTAACATGTATTCTTCCAAAGTCATTATCTTTTGGAGGAAGAATGTGGAATAGATGCATAAAGCAGGAAGAGGTACCCTCAGCCATACTGCTGAATAAGGACGCTAGTGATTTTAGAGGAAAACATGTTTAGACGTTTGCTGTAATTGATTTTAAATTACTGTTCCCATAAGTGTTCTGTCACTAATGTGTGAGGCAGTTTTCTGTTACTATTTAAAAAAATGCTTGAGCTATCGCAGTTATGAAAAGAGAAAGTGTACTTTTGGGGTTTTAGAGATTTCAGTCCATGATCAATTGGCCCCACTGCTTTGGGTCTGTGGCAGCACATCATGGTAGAGCCGGTGGCAGAGCATAACCTTTCACCTTGAGGCCAGGAAGCAAAAGCCCTTGGAGATCCTGGCCACAGAGTCCCCTCCAAAAATCTCCCACTTGCCACCATGCCCACCTCTTGAAGGTTCCACCACCTCCCAGTTGTACCACCCTGGGAATCAAAACTGTAACACACGGGCCTTTGGGGACCACTTAAGATCAAACGATAGCATCCAGTGATAGAATTGACCCAAGAAACTTGTCTTCATCCCTTGAGGCCTAGAATGAAAAATATGAAAATATAAGTTTTATATAAGAATACCTGAATTCATAATGAAGAGAGCTTGAATACCATTTAAAAATCTGCCACATGTCAGGTTTCTTGACATATCTTGATTAATACAACAGTCCAGCAAGATAGATATTATTACTGCTCCTTTACCAATGATGAAACAAAGGCCCATAAAGTTGAAGAGTCTTGCCCAGGATCTTTTAGCTAGGACACACAGAATCAGGATGCATAACAGAGACATTGTGATAGAATAGAATAGAAAGTGTGCGGCAGTCTTGGGTCCCACAGGCCACCAAGCACTCTGGGACTTTGATCAAGCTATTTAACATTCTGATGCCTCTTCTGCATTCCATGTTGACATGAGGAGACAGTCCTAAGAATCAAGATGAAGCCTATTGTGAGGATGCTGTCCAGGGTGTTGTTGAACAGTTCACAGTTGCCTCTTTCTGAGGGTGTCTGAAAGAAAGTCCAGTTTGATCTGAATTCCAAGTATAATATTACTTCTGAGAAATTTGTTTACTATCTTATGGCTCCTAACTGGTTAAGCTTCCTTTTAGCATTAGTTCTAGAAAACTCAGAGCCAAGTTTAAGATCCTTACATAGGAAGAGTTTGGATCTTTAGGGTATGTTGGGTTTTGCCTTATTCCTGATTTCATTTTTTACCTTCAATTTTGTTTTTCTTCTTTCATATCCACTTTCATAATATCTTCTTGAATCTTTTTTATTTCTGTGTGCTTCCTTTATTTATTTATTTTAGCTTTCTGTTTCCTCACCCATGAACAGGGGACAATATTTCCCTGAACAATGTCTGAAAAGCCCTGAGCAGGGTGCTCAAAAAATGATATCTCCTTTTCCTATTCTTGGGATGAATCTTTGTCTCTTTTCCTTAAAAGAGAAGGGCATTGGTCTGGGGTTGTGGCTCGGCAGTAGAGTGCCCACCTAGCATGTATGAGGCACTGGGTTCAATCCTCAGCACCACATAAAAATAAATAAAAGAGAAGGGCATTATTTGTATTCTAAAGTATTCTCCAGTTTACAAAAGGGCTCACTACAAGATTCTTTTAATGATAAAGCAATGTATTTAAAATGAGTTTCCATCTCCACCTTCTTTAAGGGAGGGTATTCCTTACTGACATCCTATCACATGGTTGGCACAGTGCTGATCCCCACTAACTTTGTGCCACCTCCTGCTATGCCCCTGTCAGTGTATCAACTCTCCTGTGCCATTTTCAAAGCCCTGGAAATGAAATGAACTGGATTTTTTAAAATGCAAACCCCCTTTCTTTAACTTCCCAGAGGAATTTTAAGACAGAAATGGTCTGCTGCAGAAAATATAGAATTGGAGGACCAAATTTTTCTCTTTTATTTCACCTTTAAAAAATGGCTTCCCTTAACCAATTCTCCAGCTTTTCATGTGCCAGAAAGGGGATGTTGAATCCTCTTCCTTCCACGTATGTTTATTTTCAGTATGTTAACATTTTTTTTTAAAGAGAGAGTGAGAGAGGAGAGAGAGAGAGAGAGAGAGAGAGAGAGAGAGAGAGAGAGAGAGAGAGAGAATTTTTAATATTTATTTTTTTAGTTCTCGATGGACACAACATCTTTGTTGGTATGTGGTGCTGAGGATCGAACCCGGGCCGCACGCATGCCAGGCGAGCGTGCTACCGCCTGAGCCACATCCCCAGCCCAACATTTTTTCTAATTAAAAAAAATTTTTTAGTTGTAGTTGGACACAATACCTTTATTTTATTTCTTCATTTTCATGTGATGCTGAGGATCGAACCCAGTGCCTCATACATGCTAGGAGAGCACTCTACCAACTAAGCCACAACCCCAGCCCCACTACGTTAACATATTTTAAATCAGAAATGAAATTGTCCAATGAGTTTATTATAAGCTCATTATCAATTTCTTAAATTTTCTTTTTTGAAAATTATAACCCTCTTACATCTAATCATCTTCAGGGCTTTTATTTTTGTCCGGCTCCCCTCCCCACCATAGTGCTAAGGAGCACTTTCAAGGTACCCAATTAAAAGGAAATAAATAAAATTAATGATATGTATGGAATCGGTCACAGTCCAGGTCTCTGTCTAATAATCTTCAAAAAGACCTGGGCAGGCAGAGCCCAATAATCTACTTAAGTTTGCTTAAAGCAATTTGTTAGATCTTTAACACCTGTTGAGTGCTGAAAAGCTAATTTGCAGAGCCTGCCTGGGCTCCATTGCCTGAGATCTCCTGTGTCCTTCCTCCCTTTCTTCTTTCCTTTCCCCTTTCTTCCTTTTAAATTTTTTATTAAGAGTCTTTTGGTCACCAGGTTCTGGGCTAAGCACTGGGGATCTCATGGTGGACAAAGCAGACAAGGTCTCTATCCTCATGAAGCTTACAGTCTGTGGGGGAGGGCAGGCATTAATTATATCGTTTTCTCTAATGGGTATAGAATTAATTGCAGTAGGAGCCATCAAGGCCCTGAACTGGTGTGGGTTAGGAGATAGCCCCTCTGGATTAAGATATGAAGAATGAGTGGGTATTAAGAGAGAGACAAGAACTAGGGCAACAGAAACAGCATATGCAAAGGTCCTGTAGTTCTAGGAATTGTGGCACTCTGGAGAAAATGAAAGATTCTGTGGCTGGACCAGATAGGAATATTTCAGGTAAGGTCCACGAAGCCAGAGACACAAGCCTTGCAAAGTTTTGGCCTTCAGTTCAAGAGTGACTGGAAGCCACTAAAATGTTCTAAGAAAAACTTAGTAACCAATGCAACTTAATTTGTCTCTGCAGGAGCAATGCAGTCGTATACCTGGTCTCTAACATACACAGTGACTACGGCTGCTGGGTCCCCAGCTGAAAACTCTCAACAGCTGCCCTGTATGAGGAGCACTCATGTGCCCTCCTCCTCCGTCACACACAGGATACCAGTTTACCCCCACAGAGAGGAGCATGGGTAGGTGACTTTCTGGGATGCAGCGAGACTTTAGATTTAAGGTGGGGTTCACTTAGCAGCTATTTCCCCAAAGGATAGGAAGGCTGCCACTCTCTGTGGGTTGTCATAGTATGCTCAGTATTGTACTGTCACTCATAATCCCACGCAACCAGGTGATGTAAGTAGGTTGGTGTTAGCAACCCCATTTTGCAGAGGAGGAAGCTGAGATTTGGGGGTCAGAGCAAGTGTGTCTGCTCCAAGCCTGCATTCTTCCTCTTTACCCTCTCCAGCAGTCCAGTCTCCCTGAAAGGCTCCTTGCGAACTCTGTAGATGTCCATAGCTTTGTACTAGGTCCAAGTCTCTGTGACTCCATTTAGAGGAGGGCTTCCCTACCTGCGGGTGGGAGGTCCCTGGAGAGCGGTAGTTATTTCCCAGGCACAGGGAATCCCTGGAGGTTCCAGCTCTGTACCATAGATAAATAAATCATTTGTTTTGTCCATATTTTTTTTCTTTTCAAATCTGGGCAGTGATGTTGGTGTGATGAATAAACTTCAAATCAATTCATTTGCGGGTGTCCCCTGACACAGTAGCCCATTACGCCCTGTCTTTCGTTAAAGACCCTAAGCTTATCAGGCCTAATGAGTAGATCTGAATGAGATGTCAGAAAGAGATGCCTGTAGTTCAGGGAGCCTCCCTTGCAGCCACTCACAGACCAGGTTCTGAGGCACCAGCTGTAGGGCACCAGAGGAGACGGGGAGGACCTCTCTGGTCCCTTGCCCCAAGAGGCACAGCCTAAGGCAGCAAGGCAGAAACCCTGAAGGTGGGCACAGGCCTGGAGGCTGGTGTACTTTTCCATAGGTCTGGGTGCCCCTGAGGGCCAATGGGGAGCCATTATTTCCTCAGGGGGGCTTTTAGAGTATTTCCTATACGTTTAGCATAGACTGTAGTTTTGTTTCAGAGAGTGTTTTGAATCTGCAGGAATGGCAGAATAGACACTCCAGGGTCACAGGTCAGCATCTTTGCCCTGGAGATGTTATAAGGGCTCTGTGGTATCGAGTGTCTTCACACACATGATCCCTAGAAAAACCCTGTGCCGCATTTGCACAAATTTGCAAAACAGGACTGTGAGTAGCCCAAAGTCACACAGGTAAAATATAAGGGACTCTGGCTTAGAACAGGGGTCTCTGATACCCGGTGGGTCCTGCCGTGGCACTTCCTGGAAGAAGAGGAAGGGGCTCACAGAAACACAAATCCCAGCTCCACTTCTTTTCTCTTCTCCCCCGTTTGGTTTCAGGATGTAACACGGGGCCGCTCAGCATGGTAGGAGGAGAGTTTCCATCACAAATTGCTGGAGTCCATTCCCTGAGCGCTTGTGTTGAGGGCGCAGAGGGAGAAGGGAAAGCTACCTGGGGTTTTAAACTTACCAAAACAAGGCTGCAGGGAGATGATAGGAATCAGAAAAAGAAGAAAAACAGGAAAAAGAACAAAAAGGGGAAAAAATAGATGAGGTTGATTTTTAAAGGTGTCAAACTGATTTGTTCTCCTGGTTCTGACTCACCCTGTTCAATGCGCTTGCCGCATTTTAGGTACACGGGAAGCTATAACTACGGGAGCTATGGCAACCAGCATCCTCACCCAATGCAGAGCCAGTATCCGGCCCTCCCTCACGACTCGGCCATCTCTGGGCCACTCCACTACTCCCCGTATCACAGGAGCTCTGCCCAGGTGAGTGGGTGGTCCTGCTTGGTACCAAGTCCAGTCAACTAACACAACCAGTAAGCACCTTCTGCAGACTCTGTGTGGCCCGAGAGTCCCCAAGGAGAGCACCATCTTTCATCAGCGTCACTTCTGCCCCTCAGTGGCTGGCCCACGCTGGTTACCTGGCCAGCAATCCCGTGCCACTTTCCCTCACTGGTCTGGATCACTTGGCAGTTCTTTGGTCAGCTCCTCTCTCTGACTTCTCTAATGTCTGGATCCCATGGGGCATGCATCTGCTGTCCCCTTCTAGGAGGCCGCTCTCACTGCTGGCCTCTGGTCTCCTTTCCCAGCTCCACCGTCATGGAGCCTGTCAGGTCTAGCATCTCAGCGTCACTCTCACTGGTCTGTCCCTTTTCGGTCCAGTCCACATGTAATTGGAACCAGAAAAATCTTCCCAAAAGGGACCCATTTTTGATCATTCTTAGGCCACACATCTCCTTGGGTTCCTCACTAACAAACTGCATTGTGGCCCGGGGCAGGTGTGAACTGGGGTTACATGTGGGTCACCAGAGCCAGGCATTCTGCTCGTCTTTCCTCTGCGTTGGCCCCAAACACAACTGCTCACAGGTCCATTCAATTCTGCATCTAAATGTCTCTACCTCATGCTGTCCTTGCCTCAGCCTCAGCCTTTATCACTTCTAACTTAGTGACAGAAGACTTTCTGGTGGCCTCTGTCTCTCTAAAGCATGCCCTATCTCGTGTCTATCCCCTACATTGCAGCTGGAAGAGTCTTTGGAAAAAACTGACCGTGACACTTCTTCTTTGGTACATCATTGCTTTCAGGGTCAGGTTCAATTCTTTAACTTGTTTCCCAAGACTTGTTATCTTTCTGGTCTACCCACCACCCTCTCTACCCTTTGTCCTCACCATGTATTACTCCCCTGGCTGGGTGTCTCTTCTGCTTCTCATTCAAGACAAACATCTACCTCTTTTGTGACATCTCCTGATAGTACTGGCTTCCTCCTTCCTTCCTGGCACTTCCTTATCAAGTGCTACTCTCTGAGATTCTGCTTTCAGTCATACGTCTTACACTCTGTTGTCACCAACTTTCCTGCCTAACTCTACAGGAGACCCCAGGCTCCTTCAAGGTAAAGATTAAATCTATATCCCCAGGTCACAGGAGAAGGCACCATCAAAAAGATCAGCTAACTTTTCCTGCACTCTTAAAAAGGGGCCAGGTTCTGCGCCAAGCACCATGCACATCCTCTAGATAACCCTTGCAGAAGGGAACGTGAGACTCGGGGTAACTGGCCTGTGCATTTGAACCCAGGCAGTGTGACTCCCAACCAGGCTCTCAGGCCCCCCACCCTGTGCTGCCTCTCAGAGATGGGCTGTCCCTAAACATTCACATATGAAAGGTACCATCAGCACGAACAATGGTTTAGTGAGCTGAGCCCCTGCACTCTATGCTGCAGGTGTGGGAAGCCATGGCTGATTCAGGGAGTGGCAGAATCAGAGCTGTGCCTAAGAGACCTCTCAGGGACCCTATAGGATGAACCAGAAAGGAAGAAGAGGCAGAGGGCTCATCTCCAAAGCACTTGCAAGAGCCTAGGAGAGACACAACAGGACCACAGGATAGCAGGATGAGGCTAGGAGGGAGGCCGCAATGACATCAACTGTCAGCACACCCTCTGGCCTCCTGGGGAGAGCAACGAGGAGAATGTAGCCATAACACAGGGGCACTGGGGGCCAACAGGCATTTGTTTTGATTTCCATGGACAGTACCCAGCGGAGCCCTGGTTTAATCCCCAGACAGGCCAAGAAGTTGATTCCACTAAATGCTTACCTGGGGAATTCATTATAGGTCTCCAGCTACGTCACCCAGAGATGCCAGCTCCTTAGGTACCGCCTCTCCTGGGAGCAGAGTCCGTCCTCCTCTCTGGGATCTGGGGAAAGACTAGAACTGCTGCCACAGCCTGGGTCACCCTAGGCACACGCTGGCAGCTCCTTCATTCATTCATCTGTTCTTCAAGTGGTTGCTGGGGGCAAGCACTGCTGGAGGCAGAGCAGGTCTGCTGTGGAAGATAGCGTCCCTGAGCCACAGCTCCGTGCATTATGGTCCCTCCCTCCCTCCCTCCCTCCCTCCTTTACCCCCACACCCCTGCCAGGAAATTTCAGGAGCTGGTTTTCTGGAGTGATATTTTAAAGCCTTGACATAAAAAGAAGCCAGTGTCTCCTCAAGGGTCATGCAGAGACTGGTGATCAAAGATAGATCTGCAGTATCTGCTCTGGAGGCTGCAATAGTCCCAGAGTAGAACACTATCATATAATAGCCTGTCTTAATAGGAGGACCCAAGATCTAAACCAAAGCCCCTGGAGGGGCCTTCTCTATCTAGACTGGGTGTGAGCGGCCCCAGGGTCCTTGTCCAGCTTCTTTGTCACTATGGTTCGTGATGCTCCTGTCCCAACACAGACACACACAGACACACAGACACACACACACACACACACACACCTTTCTCTCTCTCTCTGTACTTTATGGTTAATGCCTTAGTCTCCATGTGAAGTCATGTGGGGAGGAGATATTTATATCACATTCTACCCAACTTGATGGGCAAGGGACAGTCTTGCCTAAAGAGGAAGCACCCATTGTTTTTCATTGACACTTGTGCGACAAGCACTGCTCTAGGCACTTTCAAATACATGGACTCATTGAATTCTCCTCACAACCTAGGAAGATGGCATTTTTCTTCCGTTTTTAAAGATGAGGCAATAGCTGCAGAAGGCCACATACCCCATGTCATGTATCCAGTGAATGGCTAATCAGACTCAAATACAGATTCCCGAGTCTCAGCCCGGACCTGAAGCCAGTGGCACTGAAACTGCTGTGCTTTGGAGGGTAGAATGTAAATTCAGAAAGTTTCAAACAGCAGCAGATACCTTATTTCTTTCCTTTGATTGATTGGTTCTTTAGTTTAAGATTGAGCACACAGGGTTAAATTTACTGCAGGGCTAATTAGTTTTAGTTGTCCAGAGCCAAGGTCAAGTTGTCCCAATCCTGACTCAGTGAACACCACATTCACGCTATCAGACTCACTGGGGGGATGACCAGTCTGAATTGAAGAAAAACTACAATTCAAGAAGCATGCTTGGTCATCTGCACCAGAGTGACTGCAGTTAATGTCTGCAAATGAATGCCTCTGGGCCTGCCTGCAAAAACTGATATGCACATCCCAGGAGGGCAGTGATCATAAGCGTTCCTGCGTTTACATGCTCACAATAATTTTAACTCAAATGAATTTTGATGTGGAATACGTATATGCCCTTGTTTACATGACTCGTTTGCATAATACTTGCTTTCTTCCTCCAAAGTACAAAAGTAAACCTACCAGCCCTGCTTGAATTCTCATAACCTCTGAATCCATGTGTCCAGATGCATGAGATTTTACACTGGAAGGTTGGAATCACTTTAGACCATTTTGTTACTACACAACACTCATTCTTATCAAAGTAAGTGAACAAGGGATAGTTGACTACTAATTCCCAAGCTCCCCATTCCCATGTCTGACCAAAAAGAAAATACCAGAGCAGATACACAGCTATAAAATATTTCTGAGCCTCATTCAGTACATGCTTATGGAATCTTCTGCCCTGTCAGCAGCCATGAATGTGAACAGGGGCCCTAGAGCTCAAATACCATTTCATCAATCAGAAGCTGTATGGCTGGGAATATGCTTAGAATGAACCAGAAAACTGTTCCTTATTCCCCATCTGAATTGTTTAGACCCAGCCATGTCAGCCAATCACCACCTCTCACAAGATCTCCAGCTACTCAGCCCAAACCAGCCCAGGGCCAAAATTAGCCCACGGTACTCTTAGCATCTTAGGATAGTATCTTGGGCCAAGGAGCAAAAAAAAAAAAAAAAAAAAAAAAAAGTCAACCATAATGTTGTAAGATCTCTGAATATAGAGGCAGGTTCCCTGGGTTCAAATTCCAGCTCTGCCTTTGATTAGCTCTGTGCCTCAATTTTCTCATCTGAAACATGGGGATAATGACACTACTATTTCATAGGGTCACCGTAAGGGTCAAGTGAGTTGATAAAGGTTAGAAGAGGGCCTTGCTCACAGTTAACACAATTTGTACATATTACTATCCTTTGTAAAACCAGATATAATGTTATTACATTTTGTGTGATCATATAATTAACTTCTGTCTTCTTCACTGAACAAGCTCTGTGAAGGCAAGGACTGGGTTCTTTCTTCCTCACTATTCCCAAGGTCCTGCCTAGAGCTTGGCCCTTAGTGGGTTTTCAGTTAGTGCTTATTAATGAAATGAATGAATGAGTGGATCTTCATTCTGGGGCTATGTTGCTGTGTGACCTCAGCAGGTCATTTCCCTTCTCTTGATGTCAATTCACTTACCTGTAAAATGAGAAGTGGGACAAGATGGTTAGTGACTATCATTAGTGGGCCATGATCCTATGCCAACTCAGAAAGGAAGAACATTAATAATAATTAACACTTTTTAAAAACTTACTACATGGGAATCCTGTGTTTCATATATATTAATTTAATTCATCCTGACTCTAAAAGCTCAGCAGATGTGGGCTGAGATAGATTTTTGGGGAGCTACATCCTCTTCCAGAAGAGGCCAAGAGGAAGCCTTCCTAGGGGCGGGCCCTGGCAGTACTTGGGTACTGTGAGAGCCGCCTTTCATAGGAAAACAGTTTGTGCTCCAGACTCGGCCACCTTTCACCCCTCACTCAAGTAGCAGTCCATTTGGTAAGGGGCAAGGATAAAGGGCTCATTCTTCCCTCTCCAAGTGTAGGAAAGTCAGCCCCTAGTGTGGGGAGTCATTTCCCAAAATAGACTTCCTAACTCAGTTCCAAAGAGGCCAAGAGTCGATCACGCTGAGATGGACTTATGCAATGGCCCTCTGGTGGAACCTTCAACCACACACACACACACACACACACACACACACACTCATGTGCACACACACACATGTGCCCACAAGCACCCCTCATGTACCTTTCTCAAGGGCCAGTAGCTGGTGATTTCTCTCCATTTTAAAATTGGAAGCAACGGCTTGTGATTTGACCCAGAGAATGGTAACTTCCTGTTATAGGCCCTCAACAAAAAGTGCCTTTATTCCAGGCAGAGCTCTCTGGACCCCGGGTTTGTGCCTAAGGACCTTGTGTGAGAACAGATGTGAAGTATGAAAGGTGAGGAGGGTGCCACTGGCTGGCCAGCCCCTGCCACTCCCAGCAGACTAAATAGTGGTTTCATTGGTCCTCTTAATCACCAGGCCAAGGCAGCGGCACTTCAGCCCTCTTGCCTTTCAATGGTCTCTTCACCACGGGGAAAACGAGTCACTGACTCATTTGCAATTAGCTGACCTAACAGGACAGAATTTTCCATGCTGGATTCATTGGTAACAGAATTGTATTGTCACACTGGAGATATTTTGAGCCAGTCTCATTTCCAGGCAATTGCTCTTTTGAGTCTATGACACAACCTCTGGGCACAGCTGCATTAAGGGTCCTTGACGAGGCACAAAAACACACTCTCTTGAGCTCTGTGGGAAGAAGCTCCAGTCCATGCCAGTCCGTTTTACCTCCACAAGCCAGGAGCAGGAGGATGCCTCAGAACCAGCCGGCTGGGGCCAGGCCAGAATTCCAAGCCTGGGGTCTGTGGGGAAGGAGGGAGCCTGCTGAAGGAAGAGGGCAGCTCCTCAGGCTGGCTTCCGGAAGAGTGTTGTCCTGTGATTGGGCAGCGGCAGGGCAGCCGGGTTTAGGGCAGTCGGACTGACATGGGGAAAATGTGCTACCCAGGGTGGGACTGATTTTATATGTCAGCTCCTTCACCAGCTCTGCGTCCCTTTGGGTGTGGGTTCATTTCTATAACATGGGGTTGGATCACATGATCCCTAAGGTTCTTTCTGATGGTGATGTTCCAAGGTCCGTTCACCAAATACGGTTTAGCACCTGCTAGGTGCCAGACACCGTGCCAGATGTGGGGAATACAGTATGAACGCAACAAAGCCCCACTGGAGATGAGACAGCCATTCAGTAGGATGGTGAGGTCCTGGCCTCAGAGAAGGAGGGTGGGGCATTCGACTTCTGGAGATAAAAATGTCCAGAAAAGTCTCTCGGAGAAGTGACATTTGAGCTGAGATCTGAAAAGGATCCAAAGTCAGGTGTGCCAGGAGCTGGGGGCAAGGTAGTCAAGAAGGGTTCTAGACAGAGGCAACAGATAGGACCAGCTGAGTGTGCCACCAGACCAGAGGGCGGCCTCCGTACCAGCAAGAGACCACGGGGCAAGATGATACGACGTGTGTACGTGTCCAGCAGGCTCACTGGGGAGAGTACCAGAAAGGGGAAGAAACAGCTGGCATCCTGTTTCCTTGGTCAGTCTCTCTGGGATTTTGAAAAGCCTATCTCACAGGCCTGAGGGCCGCCCATGGCTGCCACACCAATAGCATCCTGCAAAGCACGTGGGTAGGCGCCAGTGTTTCTGATCTGACTTGGGAGTATGAAAGCCTTGGCGTGCTGTCCACAGTCTCCTTGGCAACAGCCTGGTGCCTTCCCAGACACCTCCTACACGCTTTTCCTTCTTTCCTGACTGTTCTCTTCATTGCGAGGGGGCTGTGCCGTGCTGTAAGGCACGCTGGCCTACCTAGGGGAAACACTCGCTGCTAGGTTGGAATCCCTCTTTCCTGATCTCTGGCCAGCTGGGTTTTGCAATGCTTTAGGCCTAGGAGTCTTCCCCTGCTTCCCTCAGAGTGCCCCTGAATGGGGCAGAAAGGTTCCCTTGTCCACCTGGACTACAGTGAGCAGCCACTGTCACAACCCCCTCCTGCTGTCTAGGTTTCAGCCTGTCTGCCTCCCTCACTGGAGGCAGCCTCCCACCTAATCCCTTGGGGCGCCACTTTCCAACTGTCAGGGAAGACAGATGGGGAGCAGAAGAATTCACACATCCACACACTCTCTCTCCTCCTTGCAGTCCTTGCCATCATTGTTGATTGGCTCCTGTCCTTGTTGGGGTGGCCCTCAGCACAGCAAGGAGATCTTTGTGCTGACTAGCCTGCAAATGGGAGCTTTCAAAGGGAGCCCTTCGCTCCTCCCCTTCCTCCCCTCAGATCCTACTAAAAGGGGCTTATTTGCATAGCTGTCTTGGAAACAGAAAAGAATGTAAAAGAAGCAGCACTTCACAGGCACTTCTCTTCCTAATCCTTTCTAGAGCTGCTTCCCCTCTTCTTGTAGCCACTAACACCTGTTCTTCTGACCTGCACAAAAGCCCTCCCCCAGCGCCCCCCCCCCCCCGCCCTCCGCCGCCTCCATTGGCTTATCCTGACTCCTTCCTCCACAATCACACCAAGCCAAATATTTTACCACTTCCTACTTGTAGATCTTTCAGGACTTCAGTGAATGTGAATCCAAAAGAAAGATGTTCTCTAAATGATAGGCACTAATAATAACCTTTGAAGCTGTTGACTTGCTTTCTCTTCAAAAGCCTGCTTTTAGGCTGCAGTTCATAATTGAATTCAACTGTAAAATGCTATTTTTAATTATGTCATGTGTTTTACTTGGCAATATTGTTCTCTGGGTTGATGGAGTAGGACTTGTCACATCTCCAAAACTAATGATAAAACACATCCATCCAGCCATACATCTATGTTTATCTGGACATGTTGTTATCAACACACACACACACACACACACACACACACACCCTGGTATTCCTTATGGGACTATTCCTCCTTTGGAGTTTGACTTCCCCAAATCTTTCAGATTAGGAGCGCAAAGCCAATAGTATCACCTGAGTGAACACCAGCCACAGACTGGCTAAGAATCTCTTGCAGTTTTCCTACTCATTGCTTCCTCAGACCAAGACTCCATCTTTCACTGATTCCATCAACTCTCATGAACAGTAGCTCAAGAAATTTAAACTGTGAACATGACTGAAATTGTGTGTATGTGACTTCAAGCTAATTTTAACCTTGTGGAATTTCTTTCCCCCAACAAGTACCCTTTTAATAGCCCCACTTCCCGGATGGAACCTTGTCTGATGAGCAGTACTCCCAGGCTGCATCCTGCACCTGTCACTCCCCGATGGCCAGAGGTGCCCACAGCCAACACGTGCTACACAAGCCCGTCTGTGCATTCCACGAGGTATGGAAACTCTAGTGACATGTACACACCCCTGACCACGCGCAGGAATTCTGAGTACGAGCACATGCAACACTTTCCTGGCTTTGCTTACATCAACGGAGAGGCCTCCACAGGATGGGCTAAATGACTGCTATCATAGGAATCCATATTTAATATTAATAATTAATAATAATAATAATAAACCCAATACCCACCCTCCAGAAGACTTTATCTCTATACATCATAACTTGCAGGCTGTTCCTAAGCATCCATTATCTTAATGAATGGGAGGATGTTCAATATAGGATGAAGAAACTTTAGTTCAGAAACAGGACTTACTAAACGTCAGTGGGATTGGGTTCCTGTAGCCAAGCCAGACTTGACTTGTTTCTATACAGCACTATCTTGAGCAGGCCAAGCTGTGCCTTTTCCCTCTGTTCCATGACTCTGCTTTATGCTGGCAACCATTCCTTGTAGGCTACTTATTTTCTTGTTGACAAAAGCTCTTTAGTCTTGAAGGATGGATACTAGAGACAGAATCTGGTCTATGTTCTTGGACGGGCATATAATGAACCAAGAGTATTCACCTGGTCACCTGTCTGTCACCTTTCTGTACAATGAACAGCCCTTAAACACGTTCTGCACCTCCACTCTTCCGATGGTGTCAGCATTGCTTCCTGGAGCACTAGGGCTAAGTGGAGGTGTCTGGAAACTCTAGGTCCCTGTTACACTCACATCTGCCATGGTACCTGCATTGTCCTGGAATGTAAGCACTGTTGAGGGAAGGAAGAGGCCTGTTCTATATTGCCTTAAGTTGATTGAGGTCTGTAGGGGACCGGTTCTTCTACATACAAGGATTTGTCCTGAGTTTGCACAATGGCTAGTGTCAGCAAAATGCAGGAGAAGGTTTTTTAAGTTCTGTGAGAATGTGCATTTATGGCATCGAGAATCACATTCTGCTTTGCTGTGTTAACTTTGTGAAGCTGGTTGGACCAAACTTTCACTTACCAAGCACCAAGTGTGAAAACAACTTTCATGGTTCCTTCATAAGACTATAATAATTTCCGACACTTTGATAGAGAAAAAAAATTCAAAGCTGTGCCTTTGAGCCTATACTATACTGTGTATGTGTGGAAATAAAAATGTATTGTACTTTTGGAATTTTTTTTTCGTAGGCATTTTTCTGTCAGATTTGTAGCAATTTGTGAGGTTTGTTAGAGATTAACATAGGTTTTCTTTCTGTATTATAAAATGCACCAAGCAATTATGGTGGACCTATTACCCTATGGGTAAGAAATAAATGGAAATATGACATCGGATGTTTTAGCAATTGTTCTGTAAATAAAATCTTTGATCACACCACTTAGTGTGATAATCATGTCTACAGCTAAACTGGAAAGTTTTATCTGTACATTTGTGCAAGATATGAATGGTTTCACACTCAAATAAAAAAGTATTGAAATGACCTGCTTCCTTTTCATTTTGCATTTGAAATGGCTTCGGTGTGTATATATTAATAGCATTCTTTTTATTTTCTCTTTTTAAAATGCATTAGGGTGTAAGTAGGCACAACAAAACCAAGTGTCATGTGTGATTGGCTTAACCAGTTCCCTATCATCCTGTCATGCAGTAATCATTAAAGCCCGGGTAGGCCACACATCCTGTCTTTGACTAAGTATAGTAAGTATAGTACCTACAGCCTAATTGACCTGTTCTTCATACAGGAATTTGTCCTAACTTTGCATAATGGCTAATGTGAGCAAAAGGCTGCCTTTCAGCTCTTACAGAGAATATTCTTCTTCACTACCAGCATATTGAGAGTTCCCCTGGTACTTAGTTCATTATACTTTAATGATCACTGGGTGTAAAGATATTCCAAGTGCAGTGCTTTAAATGCTAATAAACTTCTAGAACAGAACAGTAACATTACTGAATACTTGATAAGAATTGAATTCTTCTCCAGCACTGTAGTTTGATTCTGTGGCTTAGAGAAGTAGAATATAGAAATTTTTAAAGACTGCATTTTACCCAAATGTTAAGAATTTAGGAGCTCAGAGAAATTCTGAGCCACAGATTCCCAGAAATGGCAGTAGTAGAGGTCTTAGCTAAAGACCTTGAGAATTTGACAATTTAATTTGCATTTTGAAAGATGTATTTAAAGCCAAGCTCTTACTTGCTATTATATAACATATTTATACCTGAAAATGATTTTAAGATGAAAATTATTTATATATTATACATAGCATCCTCTTAAATATATTTAGCTACATTGTTCTATGAAAAAAAAAGGAATGTTGGGTTTCATTCTCTGATGGTAAATATAGTTTGATCTTTCACCTATAATTCATAACAAGGGAGAGGAAAAATAGATTCTCAGATTTAATAACTAAAATAACATGAGGATGACCAGCCCTATTGCTCTCTTGCAATTCAAAGCTAGTGCTCTATAAATGTACAAGGTGTAGTCAAGTATAACTTTTTACTTATTAAGTACAAAAAAAATTAAGTAACTACCAAATTCTCTAGCCAGGTATCAGGAGCACATAACAAACAACACCCACTTACAAGCAACAGCCACAAGGTAATTAACTGTACAACAAAAATAATCGTGATTAACAAGAGTCTGAGGCCCAAGGGTAGAGAGGTCACTCAAGGAACTTTCAAGGGAGAGAATGTGTGCCTCCTTGTACAGCACAACCAAGAGCTCAGAGCTGCCAGCACCGAGGAAAAGAAGGCAGCTTGGGATGAGGGCAAACAGTCACTGGGCGTCTTCTCCAGAGCATAAGGTGCCCATCTCCTGGGAACTGAGAGCACTACTCAGGTTCCCAATTGTTCTAAAACCTTCAACTTCAGAACTGGGAAGGATCTGATCAGGGAAAGTGAACAGCTGCGTGAGCACATGACTCAAAGCACCTTCTCTCCCTCTGATGGTTCTTAGCCAGTCACCAGAATGGGAATGGGCAAGGTTGGCAGCTGGGAGAGAGGCCAGTCACTCGTCAGAGGAATAACAAGAGGAGTTTTGGCAATAAAGGAGCGCTCCCCTCTTAGGACTTTTTCTGAAAAGAATTCTGCCAGCTTGAAGCTGGCTGAAGTCACGAACAGCAGCCAGGATGGCTCACCCACGTTGCAGGCCTGTGGTGTCCTCGCATCCATCCTGCTGTGTCCTTTGTCAGACCCTGGTATACTCCTGGTCTGGACAGAAAGGGAGTTTGTGGCTCCTTGGAGACTGCAATCCAGGCACAGTCCAATACAAAAATTTTTTGCTGTTGATTTAGCCTAATCTAATGGGGTAAGAGGGATGAAATCTTGTGACATACCATGGCTTCCCCTTCGTGTGATGCTGGAAGGGCTGCCTCCCTGCTCTGGACCTCAACAATGTCTCTGACATTCCAAATTACAGTCTGTATGCTGATGGACTGGGGCTGGCAGGGCTGGGTAAGGAGGGCGGAGAGCTAGAGAAAGGAATGGGTTGGACTGGCAGCTGGACAGCGATCCGGGGAAGCAGCCACAGGAGTAGGTGCCTGCTCCAGGAACTGATGCCAAGATGGACTAAGGTTCATGCCCATGAGTGCAGCCCATACACCTGCACCATCACCAGGAAAGCCCCACCCTGCCTGGTGTCTGACCCCACCCTCTCTCCTGCCACTCTGGAGAGTGTTCTTTGGAAAGTTTCCTTTTAGCACTGCCATTCATTTTTGCCTTGAAGTCCTTAAAATGGTAGAGGTAAATCTGTTGAAGGAAAAAGTTTTAGCTCTCTAGAGGACAATATTTGTCCCAATTTCTTGCACCTCTTCAAGGTAGTCTTTTGAAATAGGAAACCCCTAGGGAGGGAGGTAGTATAAATACACTCCTTATTACAGGGTCAGGGGATATGAGAAAAGGGGTTACTATAAGTCTTCTGGAGCCTAGGAGGAAAACACTCTGAAATTTTGGCAAAAGTGAAGGCTTTGAATTCAGACCTAGGGAAGAACCTTAAGAAACTGTCCCCACTGAACGCTTTAAAATATATATTGGACATACTTACTGTCTTTAAAGGAAGGTCAAATCCTGGTTCTACCAAACATAGGTTGTAGAAGTGTCATTTCTACTCTAAGTTTAAAGGATGGGACTAACTGATCCAGAATGTGACCTGGGCATCAGTATTTAAGCTCCCCAGGTGATTCCAAGATGTGGTCAAGGTTGAAAACCACAACCCCTTCCATCTTGAAGCTCTAACATTGAGCACCACTATTGCCTGAACCTGTTCGCCAGTTGTTTTTTTTTTACAGGGCTCCAGTCTGTCGCGAGTGGTGAACGGTGCCCTGTGCAGGTAGGGGCGCTCACAGCAGCCTGCACTGTGCAGTTTTCCCTTAGCTGCAAACCTGGCCCCACCACACAGTTTTGTTGGCCCTTCAGTCACACCAGCTCCCTGCCACTTTGCTGCCTGCCCTTCTAACCTGTAACTTCTCTGCTTCAGTTCCCTGGCAGCCTCCTGAGCTCAGCCAGTGTGGATGCAGGCCTTGGGGCAGAACTTTTGTGCCTCATCTGTCTCCTCTCTGATGCTCTTCCCCCATTCTTTCTCCTGTACCTCAGCCCCCCTCCCAACCCTCTCACCCCCATGTTTTGCTGCTGCTGGTGTAGGTGGGGCGGAAGACGTGGGCCAGAGTTGAAGAAAAAGCTGTTGCTAGGAAAGGAGTGTGGGTGACAAGAGCTAGTGGGTGGGAGAAATAGGACTCCCCAGCTTTACGCCTCCCTTTCTCATCATAAATGCCTCAAGAGCTAAAACCAGTCGTTTAGGATCTATTATGAAAAAGAATGAGGTCTGACCGTGACAGCAGGGGAGAGAGAATCAGCCTCAGAAACAGCTGCAGCGCTGCTATTTGGTATTTATAATAGTCTCCGAATAGAAGAGCCTGAGAAAAGTTTAAAAAAGTGAACTCTCAAGGAACTGTCAAACTGTGCCCCTAGGAGGGAGGGATGATATCCAAAAATGTCCTGGCCTGGGCTACACCCCTCAGAAACAATAAACTGCAAAATGTCTTTTCCAGGATTGAAATGTAGTCAAGGCAGAAGGACAACTGTCAAAAGAGGAGTCTTCGACCCTCTTTTCTCACCTCATACCAAGAGGTTTGTAGCACACTGCTGAATCCAATCTGCCCTAATCCACAAAGTCCTCATTTCTTGGGATCTACGGTGCATCAGTTGCAATCAATGCACCATCTCTACTTCTCACAACCTCTCTGCAGTGTCAGTGGTAAAATCACTCATGTTCAATTGAGTGCCTTGTCCAAGGTCACCCAGTTTAAGGGGCAGAACTGTGATTTGAAAACTACTCCCCAGTCCCTCTGTGCCCTCTCTACTATAGCACATTTTCTTTTTCCTCCTCACTACTTTTGTTCCCATAGCACCCCCACTCCCATTCCCCTGTCCTAAGCGGCTTTGCAGTTTTTAAATCAACCTTGACCGTGGTAAAAGAATCCAATGGGATCCCAGAGAGTTTCAGAAGTTCTGGGAAAATTTTTGCTCACTAAATGAAGGCGGTTTCTAAGCTGGGCATCAGATCATCTTCTGTACCCAAGGTGGCATTCCACCCACTATACATGAACGACAGACTAGCTTCCTCTCTATCGTTTCCCAAGGTATGTACAATCCAATACATTATCAAGGTCCAAGACTTGGTCATTCTATAGAAAAAAGAACAAAGAAAATAATAATGTAAAAAAAAAATACCAGGTCACAGGAGGATTTTTTATTACCAGGTTGAAAAAAGCTCTGCAGGGGAGGAGCAATGAGCCAAGCACTGGCTGGAATGAAGTCATTGGGGTGGGGTGGGGTGGGGTGGGGGAGAAAGAGGAGGCCTGGCTACCTCTTGCTGTTAAGGTCACTACCCTTTGACAGAGGTGGCCTCTGACCTCAACAACCCTACAATTCTGTTTTGACTGACCCTGAAACCCATGAAATTCAGATGTAGGCCCTGCCCAAAAGTTGAGATAAAGCTGACTAATATGGGAAAAGCTCCCGGTATGTGCCCCCAGCTGAAAGGAGTTGGCAGTTCTTTGGCCGTAGATGCAATTTATTCTGTCCTCCTCCTTTCAGGAAAATGCTAATCCTTCATAGGCAACTGGAGGGGAAGTCTAAAATGTGTTGATGATGAATGACAATAATTCTTTGTCCACTGCCACCTCCTCCTAGGGTTGAACCTTAAGAGTTTAATCAAATGTTGGTAAGTAAATTAATGCTTTACTGCAAAAGGTGGTGGGAAGAAGAGTTGTGAGAATGTATTTCCTCTGACGTATGAATCAATAAAGTTAACTGCAAAGGCATTGATATGGGGAGGGGGCTGAAGGAGCATTTTAGACTCCTTATCTCACACCGCCCCCCTCCCCGACACAAAACCAGTCATTATCTCAAAATTTTATACCATATCAGTTTAAAGATGTTATTTCAAAGGCTTAAATACCAAAGCAGTTGGAATTACTTTTTGTTGTTTTTTTGTTGTTAAAAACAACCACAGCCATAGCACCAACAACTGAAAATTCATGCATTTGGGCTCCCATAGAATAACAGCCTTGAGTCCTGAATCTTCACAGCATTCCTTGTGAGGAATGTTCAGTTTTTCAATCCAGTTCAGTTAACACTTGAGTGGTCACTCCTTGCCAGGTCTCCTGTGCCAGCTACTTCGACAGCCATCTCTTTTAACTCTTTCAACATCCTGTGGAGGAGATGAAATTATGCTCATTACAGTTGAGAAATTCATCCTCAAAGAGGGCAAGTGCCTTATCCCCAAACACAGAGACAAAGTTAAAATTCAAACAAGAGTCTCTCTGCTTTCATATTTTTACATACCAAAAAAAAAAAAAAAAATTGCCAGAAGGGTTTCAAGCCTATTTGACAACCATAGGCTTCTGAGACTCCTCTAGTAGTGAGGTGGGAGTAAATACCAGGTTTTCCAATTCCCAGTCCAGGTTCTTTCAACACATTATTACACTGCCACCCAAAGCGCTGGGTTTTCCCAATAGATGTTTGGATGAGATTCCAAGTGAGTGAGATGCAAATAGGTCTGACCCACATTCCAACTCCCGGATTAAAAAAAACCAAAAAACTACCAAAGGGCAGGGCCCATTTCATGTGAGAGCCCCACTGTAAACAGTCACTATTAAACAACTATAGGTAAATCTGCCAAGGACTAATGGAACAGGCTCAACGAGAACACTGAAAACATTACTAAGGAATCTCATAAAGGTACTGAAAGGCTGGGATCAAGTGATCATAAATGTTTAAGTGTTAAAAAAATTTTGAAGTCATGTACATCCTATTTAATTTTCTAAATGGGATCCAGAGACAAAATGTACATAAGGATCTGAAGCCAGCCAGCAACAGACCCTCCCTCCTTTCCTGTCTCCCCATTTTACTTAATTTTATGTCATTTGGCATTGTAGGGTTATGTTTTCAGAAATGTAACACTTTATAAACTGAAGCTGGACTGGCTGGTAATAAAGCCATCAATGATTATGAAACATCTCTCAGGTTTATCCCACGGACCAAACTGATCTCTAAGAAATCCGTGGCTGGCTTTCAAGTTTAACCAAGTCAGTATCATCTGTCAATAAACATCTTAATTTTGGCCTCCTGACCTGTTCACACAACATTTTCCCAGTCTGGGAGCTCTCTTAAACTCTCTCCATCATTCTCTATAGCTCAACTCCTCCAAGAAGGCTTCTCTGATTCTCCCCTTCCAATTAAGTTTATCTTGCTTTGATCTGTACAGTAACTATGTACAATTTCCTTATCAGTAAAATCAATTTATTGTATGGTTGTTTCTTACATCCACAAAAGAGGATCAATCATTTCTACTTTTTAATTTTCATGTGTCTAAGACAATGCTGTGCTCCAAAGAGCACTAGGTATTTCTTTTAAAAAAATTATATTAATCAGCTTTGCTGAAAGGTTGACTTCATTCTTTTTTCTTTTTTATGGTGCTGGGGATTAAACACTCAGGGCCTTGCACATGCTAGGCAAGTGCTTTACCACTATATGCCAAGCCTGAGTCTTCATTCTTGGTAGAAAAAGAGTAACTTACATTTTGCCAGGTTATTCTAATTTCTCAAAGACTGAGTTACAAGCACACGAGTTTAAAATCTAGTCCAGTGGTTGATCCTTTACCAAAATATTGGTTAAGTGGTTTTCAATCCTGCTGACTTATTTCAACTGAAGTAGAATCTTTGTGGGTATGCTCAAGCAATAATTTGCATATATCATAGTATTGGTAGTTGATGTGTGCAAACCCTCTTATTAATACATTTTTCTTAAGATTGAACATATCTAATCAATGTTTTTTGTTTTAAAATCACAAAATTTTAGAACTAAGAGAAAAATGATACTTGGATCAATTCCTTTGTTTTATAGCTGAGGATACTGAATGAGTGGCCTCACATAGGTGGTGTTTGCTGAGTGACAGATCATGTCTTTGTCACCATTAGGGTGCTTGAGGAGGCGAAGAAACTTCTACTTGGGGGGGGGGAGGGGACACACACTTGTAATCCCAGTGGCTCCAGAGGCTGAGGCAGGATGATTGTGAGTTCAAAGCCAGCCTCAGCAACTTACTGAGGCTCTAAGCAACTCAGTGAAACCCTGTCTCTAAATAAAATACAAAAAAGGGCTGGGGATGTGGCTTAGTGGTTAAGCGCCTCTGGGTTCAATCTCTGGTATAAAAAAAAAAGTGAAAGGTGAATATTCATATTTTTAGGGAAGAATGCCAGTGAGAAGCAGTGCTTTGGAATCTCAGACTTCTAAAGAAAGCTTTATGAAGGATGGGCATGGAATAGTATGTGGGTATGATATCAGCTTGGTGATCACAATACAGTTTATGGTGGTCTGGCCATTCTCAGGGTCTTTAGGTTGACATTGTCTCTTCTGATTAGCAGATAACCTTGGCAATGTACCCTATATTACAGATTCCTTAAAATATGATATCTCCCTTTGTTTGATCTAATCTAAAAATACATGTGTTAGTACATTGCGTAGGCAAATTCACAGTGCACCAGGCAATTTTCGTAAGTGAGTGAATGTTCAGTAACTTTAACATTGTGAGTGAATTTACAGTAACTTTAACATTTACAGATTTCTCAAGAATTTGGGAGTGACAGGACTAGGAGAGAAAACTGGTCTGGGGAGAAAAGGAATGAGGAATTTTAGCCCAAGGTTTTCAGATTAAAGCTACAGTTTCCTTTTTCTTCCTTTGTCTCCTTTCTACCTATCATTTGTTTTGGTTTTTTTTTTTTTTTTTTTTTTTTTGTTTTTTATACTACCTCACCTTGAATGAATAGAATGCTCTGAACTCCAATTCTGGAGTTGCAATCACTAGACTGATTTGTTTAATTTCTAAATTTCTGCTTTCTTCTAAAGAAAACATACAGAAGGTATTGCAAGTAGAAGTGTGGATTTTAAAAGCTGTTAGCACCAGGTACTCCTTAAAGACCTTGAATTTGGCACATTCCAACTAGTCTATTGTCATGGCAAGAGGAAATGCCACAGCAGGATATATCAAAGTCCAAAATAAATGACTAGTATCTATTTGCAGCTTTTTCATCGGCACTAACTTGAAAGTCCATAACATTTTGTTATCAGAGCCCAGAGCACTTACCCTTTAATGATACCACTTATTAGCAGACTTATTTGCTCATGAGTAAGCTAATAGACACCTTGAACTTCCCCTTTCTCCGTAAGAAAGAAGATAGTGCCTGTCCTATTGACCTTACATTTTCAGTTATTATAAGGGTTAAATCAGATATTCATGTGAATATATTTTGACCATAGTGAGGCACTATTCATCTATGTTATTAATTCTCTCAGAGCATTGACTTGAAAATAAATGACTTATTGCTTTTATCACGCAGGCTCTAAATCCTAATTCCTTGGTACCATGTCACCTAAAAATCCATACGTACTGGAGTGAGTGCTGGACAAAAGTCTCTGGTCACTGAAAGTCTCACATAACTAATACTTAGGGAGGTACAGTGATGAAGTGGCTAGTCTAGGCTTTGTCCCAGTGTCTGCTTTTCACTATTGACTTTGGACAAACCATTTAATTTTTCAGGGACCAGAGTCTCATCAGTGGTTAAAGGATGACTTGAATTACAATCAAAGATCCTTTCATTATGAAATCAGAATATTAACAATTAAAATTACTAAAATACAATTTCCCAAGCCATTAATTCATGTGATTTCACATTTTTTCCATCTCTTTTTAGAAGTATAGGATTGAAAGCATAAAAACATAGCTTATTTCTAGCAGACAGACACTTCTAAGACATGTGTAAGACCCTTTTTAAAGGAAACATCTTTACTGGGATAATTGTTTGTTAATATCCTCTTCAGGAGAACCTTATTCCAAAAATAAATATAAGGTTACCCAAAAAGCACTTAGTACATTACTGGACACAGAGTAGGTATCCAAATATTTGTCACAGCTAAAAGTTTCAGTCCGGGCTGGGGATGTGGCTCAAGCGGTAGCGGGCTCGCCTGGCATGCGTGCGGCCCAGGTTCGATCCTCAGCACCACATACAAACAAAGATGTTGTGTCCGCTGAAAACTAAAATAAATAAATAAATATTAAAATTAAAAAAAATAAATAAAAGTTTCAGTCCCATTGATGTTAATTAATTCACATGACCCTGGTTTCTTATCTATGAAGTGAGGACAATGATCTTTTGAGACTGTATATTAAAATGTTTTATAAACTGTTAATAATTGCAAGTTATTATTATCATCTTAGGATTGTGGCTTACTGTTTCATGACCTAAGAGTGCTTTTTCAAGAGATGGATTAAATCTTTCCTACAATTCATTACAGATGCAGCACTTCTCCTGCTCATAATTTAGATCTGAAATGTCCCTCAAAGTACCATGTGGTAAAGCTTGGTCTCCAGCCCATGGCACTACTGATAGTTAGTGAGACCTTTAAAAAGTGAGACCTAGTTGAAGGAAGTTAAGTCATTGGGGAATGGTGTACAGAGGACATTGGGACTCCTGCCCCTTAATCTACTTCTTTGCTTCCTAGCTGCTATGAGTGAGCAGTTTCTTCCACTTCAACTTCCTACCACAGGCCCAAAGGCAGTGGGGGCCAATCAACCATTCATTAAAATTATGAGCCAAAATAAATCTTTTCCCTTATTAGGTTATTTCAGGTATTCTGTAATAGTAATGGAAAGCTGACTAACACACCATGATGCCTGGCTCAACAATATGCTCAATAAATGTTTGCTGCATGAAAAGTATAATCCTCAGAAAAACCTAAAGTCCCAGAGGCTTAGTTTTTTTTTTAACCTCCAAATTCCCAAAGTCTAGCAGAATACTTAGCACAATATAGAAAAAAAATTATTAGATGAATAAACTGTACTCCATTTCCTTTTCAACACAGCTCAAGAAGGACAGGCTGGAGGGGGTGGCATCAAAGACAATTGATGTGCAGAACTTGGACACCACTTGGAGAATTTATCCACTCTCACCAAAAAGCCTGGGAGAAGAGAAACAGCACGGGCTCAAAATTCACAGTTTCCAAAATCTGCAATTTTGATAAGTTAATTAACCTAAGGCTGTTTCCTCATGATTATAACAGAGTTGTTCAAAGAGTTAGTTGCTCACTAGCACGGAAGCTCCGCGAAGACGGGGACTTTCTTTGGGGCCCACTGTACCCACGCTGCACTGAACAGTGCCTGCCACAGCACAGGTTCTCAATATTTGTGAATGAATTGGTGAGAAACTGAGCGAACACAGGAAGTATGTGACAGTGCGTGGTTGGCAGCTGGTCAACATTTCGCCAACGCGAGCCTCTTCCATCGCTACCTCCTCTCCTACTGCCTCGGTACTTTGACATCTACCTTCAGGGAAAGACCCGCATTCAAATCTCGACTTCTCTTCGGCCGAATTGCTGAACCTCTTCGGGTTCCTTTTAGTTCCACAAAAATCTGTGCTGTGAAATCAGAGGCTCCATGGAAGCCACCTAACACGGAGTGGGACTCGGTTGGCACGAGACGCGCGGCGGCATTTACCATAAAGGCAAAAAACTCGCCGAGTTCCCTTTCATCCCGAGATAACTGCCTTTCATTCCCCGCGTAACTGACTGCAGGACACGACCGCAAGCCAGGGAGGAAGGAAGGCAGGAATCTCAGAGACCGAAACCGCTAAACCAGAACAGAGGGAATTAACCGGCGCTTGACAGCTCCCCGCAAGGAGTGGCAGTTTCCGCGACCGTCAGTCCGTCCAACCAGCCAAGTCTGGAGCAGGACGGTCAGCGCCGTAGAGAACAAAAACCCAGGCAGGGCAGAAACTTAGACCCTCCCCCTAACGGTCTCGCCGCAGCTGGCCTCCGGCGGTCTTCGGACTCCAGTTTCCGGCCCTCGCAGGACCACAGTTCCCAGCATGCCCTTAGGGGGGGAAGTCTGTCCTTCTGGATGACTACCAATCCCGGCATGCCATTCGGTACCCCAGTAAATCAGACGGCAGAGTGGGATGACCTCATTGCACATAGGGAATTGTAGTGCACTTAGCCGCAGGCCCGCAGATGGGCGGGGAAAAGCCGGGTCGTTCTCGTCCGCTGAGAATGATTCATAGAGGAGCGTCTGGAGGGAACAGTTCTGTCCGTGAAAGCCCGCTCAAAAGGCTGGGCTCTTCTCTAAGGCTGAGAGACCGAGTAGAGCAAGCAGGGTCTCGGGCCTGACCCCGCCTCAGGCCGCTCGCCGGGCCTCGACCGAGTGCTGGGCCTTGTCGGGGACGGCGGCGAGGCGCCGGTTGCTTGGGGAGCGGTGACGTCGCGGGGTGAAAGTTGAGGGGCGGTGACGTCGGGCCTGCCCGGGCGGAGGCAGGCGGGTTGGAGACTGGAGGGAGGGAGGGAAGGAGGGAAGGAAGGAAGCTGGGAAGGAGCGAGCGAGCGGGGGCGCGAGGCGTTTACCTGGAGGCAGCGGCTTGGGAGCGCAGAGCGGCCGCGGCTCCCCCGCACCTGCGGCCATGGATGAGGAGCGCGCCCTCTACATCGTCCGGGCCGGCGAAGCGGGGGCTATCGAGCGGGTCCTAAGGGATTACAGCGACAAGGTAAAGAGCTCTGGCCCCGGGCGTGCGCTCACGCACCCCCCGGGCCGCCCTCGGGGCTTGCACATAGCATCCCTCCCCACCCCCCTCATTCCGGGGATGCGCGTTGCTTTCCCCCCCGAAAAGGTTTCCGGCTTGGGCATGCGTGTTTGTGCCCCCAGCCTTTCCCATCCGTGCATCCTCATCCCCCCTACCCCAACTCCGGTGCCCACCCCTCTGATTCCTGGTTCGTCAGCTGGTCGCAGGGACCTCTTCTTAAGCGTGCCAGTCACACCCCCAGAATCCATACCTGTTCGTTTTTTTGCCCGGTGCGGCACTCTTGGATGCATAAATGTATGCGAGGCTTCCTCACCTGTATAGCATAAAAATACGCGCTTCTCTGTATAAACCCAGCCCTTGACATGCATAAAACATGTCAGCAACCATAGCAGTTCTTTATATACCTACACCACTGTGCAGTTTTCAAGGTGTTGATATCTCATATATGATCTCATTTGATTCCTCAAAGTGTTTATAGGGTAGATGTTATCATCCTTCCCATTTTATAGATGAGGAAACCGAGGTGCAAAGAACTGAAATCGCCCCCAAGGTCATGGACATATTATGTTGTAAGTGGGTGGAGAATCTAACTCCTAATAATACCTATTATTTGTATCGCATTAACAGCTTTGCTATTCATTATATCCTTTAATCTTGACAGCGATCCTGTGAGGTATTATCAGTGTTTTGCAGTTGAGACTCAAGATGGATTAAGTAACTTGCCCAAGGTCATACTTGGGAGCCAAAATTTCAGCCTAGGTCTTCAAACTGTCCATTTATTGTTCTTTCCACTTTACAACTTTGCAGTGAAATAGTATCTTGTTCTAAATCCCAGTCTCTTCTTTGAATGTGGGACCCGTTAGCTCTCCATTACTTTTCCTTCCAGGAATTTTACATGTTCATTTCAAAAGGTAGCATACCACACCTTTACTAGGTTAGAAGACTATTGTATAGGAATGACTGATTACTCCCTTCTGTGAAAGCACACCCAACACCAAGTCATACCCTAGATGTAACATCTTTCTTCCTTCTCTTAGCCTCAGTGCATGGTTTCCCACTTTGTGTTTGCTCTTTGCCTACTATTGCACTTGCATATAGTCTATATTACTGAGCCGCCAGTATGCCATTTCTGCCCTGTGTGAAAAGGATCCAAAAATAAGGCTTGGTCCTTTTTATGAAAAACTTTTATTTTAATGTTTCTGATAACCCTGTGAGTAGAGGGGTGGTATTCTTACTTTCAAAAATGGTACAATTTAGGATGACAATGTAATCCTAGGTCCACACAGCTAATAAAATATGGAGCAGAGATTTGAGTGGAGGTTGTCCAGGTCCATATTCAGTGCTCTCTCTACAATGCCACTTTCTTTGGAAGGATGCATTGGTTATATTTTATTCATATCTTAGCCCCTTCACTTTCTTTTTTTCATTAATGGAGATTGAACCCAGGGTCCTCTACCGCTGAGCTACATCCTGAACTCTTTTTAATTCTTATTTTGTGACAGGATCTCAGGTAAGTTCCCAGGCTGACCTTGAACTTGGGATCCTCCTGCGTCAGCCTCCCAAATAGCTGGGATTATAGACATCAGCCATTGTGCTCAGCAGTCCCTTCACTTTCTGATGTTTTAGTGTCTGATTTAGGAGAAATTCACTTGATATGTAGGAGTTCATGCTTTGTAGATTATATTCTTTTATCTTGATTTGTTACTGCTTTCCAGAAAAGATAGGAGGCAGCTATAGATTGATTTTCAAAAGATAGAAATAGAATAGAGAACTTGGCTGTTGTGTTGAAACGACTAATGTTTATTTAGCATTTACTGTCTACCAGATACCCAGCAATAAATCGGAACTTTCTTCCATAGAGGAGGGAGGAAGAACAACCTCCAACTGGATCTTATCACGTCATTCAATATTTCTCTTTCCCTTCATGACTAAACTAATTAGACCTCAGATTTGCTTCCTCCAATTTATCTCTTCCTCTCCTTGATCTCTCTCCAGGTTGGTCTCCATTTACCAATCCTGGCCAAGCATTGTCAGAGCTTACGTCCTGGACATCTTCAGCTCCCCCTTTTCACATTGGCAATGTTTTTAAAGTTGTTATTCCCATTGTGTATCATTTAATATGATATTCTTGAAGTGCTTCAGAGGATTCCCAGATACTTGCACTTTTTGGCCAAGCCAACCCTGAGAATGTTCTGACTTGATGTAGAGGGGGTCAGTTAGCTCTTTCAGAAGAAAACTGTCATGTTTAATGCTGATTCTAGTAGGATCAGTATAGTAGGGCTGATTATAGTACAAAGAAAATAGCTGAGCTTCATATTGCAGTGAGGCTTTGCTCCTCTAAGGAAGAGACTTTGGGAGCAGATGAAATGGAAGGGGAAATATGATAACAGTGGTCAGGCAGTAAGAATAGTGGGGTGGAGTGAAACTGCCCAGCTTATGGTGTATTGAGACTGAAACTCTGAGATAGAAGCTGGATACCATGTGCTTCAGTTTCTTTGTCTGGAAAATGGATTTGAGAAATGTTTGGAATAAGAGATGATAATGGAACACTGAGGCATTTAAACAAAAGAGGAATGAATGATGGAAGGAAAGAATGATTAGTTCATTGATTGGAAGAGGAGAGGGGAAATTCTTTGTTACCTTATTTCTCTAATAAAACCAGACCTTTCAAGTGTAGTGGAAGAAAGGTGGGATGTGGCATCAGATAAACCTTCTAATTCTGACTTTGTCATTAATTAGCTTCATGACTATAAAGAAGTTATTTACTTTTTGGTACTGGAGATTGAACCCAGGATGCCTTATCACTGAGCTACATATCCCCAGCACTTTTAATTTTTTATTTTGACACACAGTCTAGCTAAGTTGCTGACATTGGCCATGGACTTACAATCCTCCTTCCAAATCATTGGGATCACAGGTGTGTACTACTGTATCTGGTGTGGATTAAGTTATTTTAGGTCTCCTGTGTCTCAGTTGCCTTATCTGTAAAATAGAGATAATAACATAATTTTCTTACTTTATTGTGAGGATTAAATTAAGTGAAATATAATACCAAAGACTGAGCACAGTACATCCAGGGGGTGTGCACTCAGGATTGTAAGCATAACAATCAAAGTACTCAAGAGATTATGGAGCCAGAGCATAGGCTCTTGAGCCAGACTGCCTGGATGCTGATCATCATTTTATAATAAGTGTAGTCTGGGACAGGTTATTTAGCCTAGCTATGCCTTAGTTTCCTCATCTGTCCAATGAGGATAATGATAGTATCTGTATCACAGGGTTGTTGATAGGCTTAAATGAGTTATATGTGTAAAGCATTTTAGAACAGGGCCTGCCATTGAGGAAGTAACCCTTAATTGTTAGCTTTGAACAGCAAAGGCAAAAACCAAACTTGTGGCACCAAGTTAACAACAATAAGAAATTTAGGGATATATTCCATTTTTTCCCTTTTGCCATGACCCTTGCACTTTATAGTGGGTATCATTAGTGTGGCGTATCTTGTACCATGTTTAGCACAGCAGTTACCTGTTTGACTTCAGGAATCTCTTATTTTCTACTGTGTTACAGAGACACTGATTTCTAACTGTTCTTGTTTTATTCACTAGCCCTTGTTATCTTAGGGAAAGGGAAAAATCTCTCTCTCCCAGAAAGAACTTGCTTATTCATCAAGAGCATGATACATGTTGATTCAGAATAGGAAAATTGGTGGGTTTTTTTTTTTTTAAGTAGGAGCAATTTTTTTTTATTACTCTTCTCAGTCCACCTGTTAACATCTATTGAGTACCTGCAATGTATTATGTGTCATTTTAAGAACTTTCGCATATCATTATATATTATCTCTTATATTAAAAGTTATAAGGGAGATGGCAGTATTCTGTCTCTTTAAATAGAAAACCGAGGTTCTGAGAGACAGTGTAGCTCTACAGGCTCAAGAGGACATAACTAGAAAGTGATAGACTTAGTCTACACATTCCATATCCAGGACTTTCTTTGTAGGGCCAAGTTACCTCTTCCCTGTCCCATGTTTGTTTGTTTGTTCGGGTACCAGGGATTGAACTCAGAGACAGTCAACCCCTGAGCCAATCCGCAGCCCTATTTTGTATTTTATTTAGAGACAGGATGTCATTGAGTTGCTTAGCATCTTTCTGTTGCTGAGGCTGGCTTTGAACTCACAATCCTCCTGCCTCAGCCTCCGAGCTGCTGGGATTACAGGCATGTGCCACTGTGCCCAGCTGTGTTTTTGAACAAAGAAGAAAAAGCCTTTTTTTTTTTTTTCCAGGAGCAGTATACTGCTTCCTTTGGCTATCTTTGAGCCCTAATCACTTCTACTTTAATTATAGAAAGAGCTGTTCATTTGGGTATATATTGCTGTAGTCTAAACTATCCAACCTTCAGTTCCTCCTGTAGGTTTAGCAGAGAGATTTGTTTGCTATCATTATCATCATTATCAACAAAAAACAGCAATCAAGGGCCCTGAGGTACACAGTAAATTAGGATTCCTTGAATCACAGGATTTCATTTATTTATTTATTTAGGTACTGGGGACTAAACCCAGGGTCTCACAAATGCCAAGAATGTGCTCTACCACTGAGATATACCCCAAGCTAGAATTATGATATTTTGATTAAAAGGAATCTCAAAGATAATTAGGTTCAAACTCCTCATTTAATTGGTAAAGAAACTGACTTAGAGTCATCAACTATGATGGGAACTGGAAAGCCATCTGGGTATATAGACTATCCTGTAGCAAGCTTCCAGCAGAATTTGGACATAGGGCAAGTTTATGGCCAAATGAAGAGTAACAGTTAATGAAGGTACTATCAGTAGATGGGTCTCCAAGAGTAGTCCTTATAGAGAGGAAAACTGCACTAATAGCTATGAAGTCTTCATTTATATGCTCAAAGAATCTGATTCCTAGAGACCTAATATTGGGACATTTCTAGAAATATAGCCTCTACATTTCATTTGGATATGTAAATGTTCTGGACCATGTAGGGACTTTTTGGTGCTACTTCTAAGGGTAGCTGATTCTTTGAGTTATTCTTGAGTCTTTGCAGAGGAGTATGTTTAATGGGCTGTTCTTTGTTATATATTGTTCTTATTTCCAGATTTGGTTATGTAATCTATTACTTAGTTTTAGTTCAAGAAGTAGTCTCTGTTCATGAAACACAGCACAACACACACCACCCCAGTTAGGTTTATTCCCTTGTATTTGTACTGTTTGAATATGCCTTTAGAACTTTTTGAAATAATTCCTAGTTCTCTAATAAGTCAATATTTGATCAGACACCGTATCAAGCCATGTAGTAAAAACAGTAGGGCCATTTGATAAACATCTGCCATGTGCAAGGTGCCATACATAAAAATAAGGAAAATCTGGTGGTGGTAAAGTGGAATAAATTGTCCAAGGTCACACTTAGTGGCAGGCCTGAACTCAAACTCAAGGTTGTCTGATGCCTGAGCTTTGTAGAGCCTACTCATACAGTATAAAACCTAACAGGGAAAAAAAAAAAAAAAAAACCTAACAGGAGTCCTCATAACAAGTGTTTTGTGTCACAGAGCTGTCTAGCTTGCTTGATCTCTTGAATGAACAGTGGTTTTACTCTTTCATTTATATTTGACTTATTGCTCCTGTTCCTCTGGAAATTAAGTATATAGAGAAGGTGAGGTGGTTGACTATTGGATAACAGTTCTAGAAAGGTGGTTATAGGTAGGAATACTAGCTCCCTTTCCCCTCATTTTAGCTTTAGACAGGGGAGAGAATAGGGTTAGAGGTACTGAATATGTTAGGTGTGATCCAAATTGGATAAAAGAAACTAGCCTTATAGAAGCCAACATCTGTTGGATCCAGATAATCTTAGAGGGTTGAGCTTCTGAATTGATTAGTACATTGAGTTCAATTTGTAATGCCTCACATACCAATATATTTTCTAATTAAATTAGCCCTCATGCTGGTTAGACGAAGCTTTTTAAAGCTTTTTTTCCCTTTTTAAAAATGTTGAGGTTTTATGATAGGATTAGCCTTGCATTTGAAATGCAACAGAAAAATCGGCCCTTGGGTATTATTCTAAATTACCACCTAAAAAGATTAATTCTACATAGGAACTATTTAAAAGATACTTTTTTTATAACTTAATGGGTATCTTTCCAAAAGTCAATTTCTTTTTTATTGAAATAAAATCCAAAATAAATAAATCCTATAAATCCCAAAACAGTTTATGAGAACCATAATATATTAACTAGGTACATTTATTTCAGATAATTTACAAAATTAATATTTTATGTAGAATGGCAAAAAAATAAGCCTTCTTGGTTTCTAAGTAGGATTATTTGTTTTGAACATTTGTTTTGAACCTTTACTGAGCTTCTGTTTACAACTTAAGCCTGATGTCTGCTGCTTCCTTATCTTTAATATTAGTTTTTAACTAAACCTCAGGTCTATAAATTCCTAAGTATAGTCCTCAGATTTACAACATGTTCTTTCTCCCTTCCATTTTTTCTTCCTTGTTTATTCATTCATTCTTCATCCTTCATTTATTTATTTACTTATTTATTTTGTGGTACTGGGAATTAATTGAATCTAGGGGTGCTTTACCACTAAGCCTCATCCCTGACCCTTTTTATTTTTATTTTGAGATAGGGTCTTGCTAAGTTACCCAAACTAGCCTCAAACTGCTTCAGTCCCCCAAGTAGCTGGGATTGCAGGAGTGCACCACCACGCCTGATATTTATCCTTTATTTAAAAAATTTATCTTTTTTATTATGAAAAGAATTTTCCAACGATGAGTCTTTTTAAAATTTGCTATGTAATATTTTATTAGTTTGAAATGATATGTTCAATAGAGCATTGTTATACAACATTTTATCGGTCTCTTGTGGTTTTTCAGGTTGACTGTTTTCTTTCACAGTATTAAAAAACATTGCAGTGAATATGCCTACATACAAAATTTTTCTCTCCTGGATGATTTCATTACGATGAATTCTTGGGAGTAGGAGTTCTAGGTCAAAGGGAATAAATATTTTTATGGTTTCTAATATGTGTTGCCAAATCACTTGCCCTTTTAGGGTTTGTAAAGGGTTTGTGTCAGTTTATACTGCCACCGGCAATACCATGCCTGGATGGTGTCCATTCTGATGCCCATTCTGATGCCCGTTCTCCACATGGCTTTATGTCCTCAGTCTTCAGTCTAGCCTGTGAGCTACTGCCTGAAGTACTCTTCCAGAATTCTGCTTCCCTTAATTCTCTGGTACCTATCTGCTATTTCAGGTGATGAAATTTTTAAATCCATGCCCTTACCAACTGACTTCATCTGTTTTAATTATTTTGCATCCATATTTGAGGCAGCCTCCTTGAGCTTTCTTCAAATGGTTCATATCTTTTTACCTCTTGGCTTCCTTCTAACCATTTCTTATACTCAGAACTGCTTCTCTGCCAACATTTCTCCATCTCATTTGATTTCAAAGTTGCTTCTTCTACAAAACTGTCAATACAGAAATACCTGTGGTGATCTATCTTTATTACTTAATATGCTTAACTCTTGGTGGGTTGCCAGTATGTATATGTCAATGTGGCCAAGGAGAGAAATACAAAGGAAAAGTAGAGGGATGTTTAGAGTTGTTTTTTGTTTGTTTGTTTTATTTAAAGGAGGGCTTAGGATTCATAAGTGCACATATTTATTTATATATATATGATGACTGAAACTTGAGAGGAAAATGAGGAATTCTGTACTCTATTTCTTTGATACCCACTTTTCTGTGGTTAAGTCAGTTTGTTCTATCCTCCATTCTCTCCTACTCAGTTCCAAAGTGGAAAATAAGAGCATTGCCAGTCATTTCAGGAGAATCTTAGCATTCTCTTCCCTTTCAGTTATTTTTACTCAATATCATTGGCATCATCATCATTATTACCCTAATATTTACTGGAAATTTACTGTGTGCCAGGCACTGAGATAGTATTTTATATGCCTTAGCTCTTTGAACTCTCACTCTTAACCTGTGAACCTACCCTCTGTTTCCAGATGAGAAACCTAGTCAGTTTACTTGCTCAGTGTCACAACTTGTAAGTGGTGGAGCCATGATCCATGATTTAAACTCTTATTCTTACAGAATTACTTTTCTAAAATATTGTGTCCTTAAAATTTTCTGAAGATTTATTGCATATGAGAAAGGAAATACAGTTTCCTCTGCAACACTGTCAATCTCTGTTCAATCTACTTTTTCATTCTCATTTTTTTCATCCCCTAACATGTGTCCTGTGTTCTGGCCTCAGAGCTGCTTGTTTCATGAATATATCATAGTGTTTCACACATCTGAGTCTTTGTATTTGTCCATAGGATGCTCTCCACTTGCCCCCTGGCAAATTCCCATTTATCCTTCCAGAAACAGCTCACATGCTCTATGCTTTGTTCGAGTATTTCAATTTTCCTGGGAAATTAGTAACTTGGTTCTCTGTACTCCTTTGTGTATATTTCTGCTACAGTCTTTCACACTGCTTTATAATTATTTGCTTACATGCCTGTCTCTTCCTTAATAAGATATTGAGATAGGGGAAAGCAACTTTTTAGAGGGATATTATTTCCTGTATTTTTAAACATAGCCTAAGTTTAAAATCTGTGTATTTAAAATAATATTGTTTCTTTTTTTTTCCCTCCTCAGCATAGGGCTACTTTCAAATTTGAATCAACAGATGAAGATAAGAGAAAGGTAAGCCTTGATGTTACTCTGTGTGTGAGTGTGTGTGTGTGTGTGTGTGTGTGTGTGTGTGTGTGTGTTATTCCTGGACATTTTAAACAGTGGAATTATTTTCAGTTGATTATTAGTACTTAGTTTCTTTGGTTTGTTTTGTAGGAACCCTGCAGGTGAAGAAAGATAGACGCCTAATTTAGTTAACACACAACTTCCTTCTGCTTCATCCCTACAGGACCATTAGACTTGCAAAAATCAGGGGCATGGGAATGTTATGGTAGGGAGCCTTTTGGGGGGATCCTTTCCCTAGATTTCCTCACTGCCAAAGGTTGCCTTTGTTTGGTGGCAGTACTTCAGGTTTCCAAAATTTCTTACTAATGTAAAGCTTGGCTGGGATGGGTTAGGTTTTAGTAATGCAGCACCAGAAGCTCAACCACATATCTTTCCCCTTACTGGCAGTTATGTATGTTGTTAGCAATTTTCTGTGTCACTGGCTTCATGGGCATAGGGGAAGATGAAGTCAAGAAACTCTAGGAGTTATTCCAAGAAAGGGTGCATCAGAGATATGACCATGCAGGATATGCCTGCCTTTTGGGGTTGCCTGTTGTTGCTTTACTTTGTTGGTTAAAGCATGATGCTGATGAGGATAAACTCACTAATTTTGCTGGGCTCCATACATCTGTCCTGCTTTCAAAAATACCAGAATCAGATAAAATAGCTTAAATCTTTTTTTTTTTCCTTGAGCCATATCCCTAGCCCTTTTTATTTTTTATTTTGAGACAGGGTCTCACTAAATTGCTTAGGGCTTGGCTAAGTTGCTGAGGCTGGCTTTGAACTTGTGATTCTCTTGCCTCAGCTTTCTGAGCCACTGGGATAACAGGTGTGCACCACTGTGCCTGGCCAAAAAAAAAAAAAAAAAAAAAGGCTTAAATTTAGTACTTTGCTGATAGACAAATTCAGGGGAATGGAGCAGGTGTCACAGGTCTAGAAGTCTAGACAGGGGATTTGGATATGGGGAGGAAGGCCAGGTGCCAAAAACTTCCCTGTGAGCTGTAGGTACTGGGATATTTGCTTAGTGCTTCCCAGGCTTCCGCGCACATTTTCCATGAGCTCTTCTAGTCACTCTGATTTGCTTGCACCAGGACAGTTGAATACCTGACAGCCTGAGTGTGAGAATAAAGGTCAACAAAGTGTCATGCTTAACACCCTGAACCTCACTGTGGAAGCAAATTTCTGATGCTATTGAGAGAAAACAAGAAGATGGAATTATTTTCAGGTAGAGGACAGTCCTCTCTTTCCCTCACTCCTGACACATGAAGAGTTCTTTAACATGGAGGGCAATCTTGGGGTGTTTTCCTGAAAGACATTTTAGAAATAGAATGTGTCACTCCATGGGCCCGCTGTCTCATGTCAGTGGAAAATTCTGCTGCCTGTAGATATGAGACTCTTATTAGAGGAACAAGGTATTACAGGCATTGTCTCCCGATGGAAAATTATTACATCAATACATATTTATGTTATAAAAGCAATCTAGTTCTTCCCTGGTACCAGATTGATACCACCTTGAAATCATCTTTTCATTCACCTGTATCCCCACATCTAACATGTGTATCTATCTAATTTTACCTCCTAAGATTTCTTCAGTCCATTTTCCCTTAATCCTTACCCTGAGACTGTCATCTGGATTACTGCATCAGTTTTCTAACTGTTCTTTCATTTTCCAGTTACTTGCTTTTCCAGCTGATTGTCAATAAGTCTAAAATAGCAATTTGACCATGTCATTCTCAGCCTTAAAACCCTTTAGTTAACTTTTGCCTATAGAATAAAATTCCATCTTCTTAATGTGACATAGTAGATGCTCAGTCATCTGATCTTTGTTTCTGCAGCCTGTATTTTCTCACTTTCTTGTATTTTATGTTTTAGCCATATAAGATATTTGCAGTGACATACACATACGTATCTCTTCCATTTTTTCCTTCTACTTTTGCATGTGTTGTTTTCAACTTAGAGTGCCCTCTTCTTTGTGTTTACCTCTTTTCCTTTTGACTAACTAGTTAATTCCTCCTCATCTTAGAGGCACCTCCTTCAGCAGTCCTCCTCCAGCATTTCAGTTAGGATAAAGTTCCCCCCTTCAATGTTCCCATAACAGTTTATGTACGTCTCTTATGCTTAATATTTATATCTTATCATTATATTTCTGTGCCTTTCATTGTTAGATCATGAGGATACCTGATGATGGATACTGTTATTTACCATTATATCCTTGGCATCTGGAGTACCCATCATATTATAAGCACTCAAAAAGTATTGAATGAGTGATCATGGAGTGTAAATTTTAGAGACTAAAGGAGACTTTCTTTTGGATTTGAACAACGTAAATAAGACAGAGAATACCTTTAAAAATGGGGATTTCTCAATTAGAAATGTGCTTTTGGGTAGTTTTAGTCCTACTCTGTCCAACCCTTTTATCTACTGAATCAGAATTTAGGGAGTGGTCTATGGTATGTGTATTTTTATAGTCTTCAGAAAATAAATGCTCATACATTTGATGTGAGTGCAAAGTGGCATGGTGTCTGTGGAAGATGAGCTGGCAATATCTATCAAAATTACAGATGCCTTTTACCCTTTGACCATAGAGTGTCACTCAATATTCTGTGTACAGATTGAACCCAAAGTTATTCATTGAAACAGTGTACATAAAAGCAAAAGATTGGAAACAACTAAGCATCCAGCAATTAGAGAATATTTGAAGAAACTGGCAAATTTACATAATGAAATACTATGATATAGTAAAGAGGGGAAAATCCTGTTATGTGCTAATGGAAGAGTTAATGGGGGAAAAAAGAAGGTATTAGAATGTATTGTTCGGGCTGGGGATGTGGCTCAAGCGTAGCGCGCTCGCCTGGCATGCATGCGGCCTGGGTTCGATCCTCAGCACCACATACAAACAATATGTTGTGTCCTCCGAAAACTAAAAAAAAAATAAATATTAAAAATTTCCCTCTCTCTTTCTCTCTCTCTTTCTCTTTAAAAAAAAAAAAGAATGTATTGTTTGACAAATTCATGATGGGAATTCAGCCTAGGAAGGAGGCTGTGACATGTTTACTTGGGAAAATCTATACTACACATACAGATTCATAGTGCTATAGGAATCTGACTTTCGAATCTTCAGTATTACTTTCACTGGTCAAAATCAGCACATTCAGAAGAGCTTCCCTCACCTTATGTAAATTTTAGTAGAGGGAGAGAAATTTCCCACACAGTTGTTAATAAAGCATGTTGTTTATTTCCTGTAGGGTAGTAGAAAAACCTTACATTTTTCCAAGCACTCTTGTTCCTCAGTATCTACGTGGGTTTGTTCCTGCCTACCAAAATCTCCAGGTGCTCAAGTCCTTTATATAAAAGGGTGTAGTATTTGCATATGATGTATGTACATCCTTCCTTAAGCTTTTACTAGTACAATGTAAATGCATGTAAATACTTGTTATATATTACTGTTTAGGGAACAATGAAAAAAAGTCTACATGTTCTGTACAGATGCAATTATTTTCCTAATGTATTTGATCTGGATGTTGGTTGAATCTGCAGGTATAGAGATCTTTATTAACTTTTAGATATCTGGAGAGAGTAATTTCTGTAGTATTGCTAACTTTGGTTATAGTGTGTAGATTTCTGCTTCCTGGGAGATCTGTTATAAACAAGTGTCATTAGGGACTTCACTAGGTAATCTTCATTAATGGAAAAACATGGGCAAACAAATCTGTTTAAGTCTCCAAGGGCTAAAACCATTATTGACTCCTTCATGCCTAAAACTCTTTTTAGATTTTTACATCAAAACTATTGGGCAGTTGGAAAAGATTACACCCAACAGCATTATAAGTTATTAAAGCAGAGACTCATAGAGTATTGCCATTTATCTACATTAAACCCAATTGAAAATAAAATTTACTGCACAATTTATTTTGCTGTCTTAGTTCTCCTTTTCTCTTTCCTAAATGTGTTTCTGGAGTCTTTTGCCAGAAACCACTTGGTAACAGCACCATCCCTCTCAAAAGTATGGTGCTGTCTCTGAAAAATATTTAAAAGAAAAAAAATATTTAAAAGAAAAAAAAAGTAGTAGTGTAAGGGAACAGTGCTCTTCAGAAAAATAAAACCTGATTATATGAGCTTTTCAGGATATGGTTATAAATGAATGGTCCTTAGACTCAGTTCCTGATTCTTAGTAGTGTTCTGCATTTTAAGAAAGTTTTGCTTCTCAGCAGTAGTACCTGTAAGATGAGAATATTCCTATTTTATGGATAAGAAAACTGAGGTTCACATGATGACAACTTGCTAATGCTCACACCACTAGGAAGTGGCGGAGCCTCAAACAGAAAACAGATTTTTCTCACTGTTCTGTGCTTTCTTTTCACTACTTACCACTGTATAGCTTCCTCTTATTATCATTTGAGGTATATTTCAGAAGATTTAAAATTATGATCCATTACCTTGTTTTATCTTTTATTTCACAGCTTGAGACACTACTTGGGCAACTAGATAGAATGGAAATTGGCAAAAGAAATTAGAAACTGAGAGTACTTAAATTTTTCACAAGCAGTAAAGGCAGTTACAACTTCTAACGTTTGAGCATATTATGCAAATAGTTTCCATTGCATGTGGATCATTGTATATTTAGATATAAGCACCTGTGTTTATTGAAGCATTTGCTTTACATTTTCTAGCTAAATTGGTAGACTGTGATTACCTGCTAGCACATAAACAAATGTGTCATGCAAATATGTAGGGTGGAGGAGGAAAATTATTGAATAATCTGAAAATGCACCTCTTGAGGAAATGAAAGCCCAAGACCTCAAACCAATAAAAAGTACTAATTGCAAAAGTTGAAAAAGATGTCATAAAATAAGTAAAAGCTTGCAGCTCTTTAACCTGTAAGATAAGAATGAAGCCTTATCAAATGTGGAAATACTTGTTGTCTGAGACAAATCTTGGTGAATATAGTAAGTTTCCTCTGAAGAGTAAAGTTTAAAATTGCTAGGTTTTGTGCATATTTCATTACTTCACACTCACATAGGTAAGCCCATATTTCTGCTAAGACATGAGGTAATTGCCAAATTGATTGTGAGCTCATTGAGGACAAGAATTCTGGATTACTTATCTTTATATCTTCACTCCTACCACTGCACGTGACATAGAATAGTTACATACAGTAGATGCCTACTAAATGATTGTAGGGAACTTGGAGATTGAAGGAGGCCAGAATTCTTGTGATTGTTACAAGTTGTTTGGTTTTGTGTCTTTGATTCTCTTTTAACTATACAGCAGAATCTTAAAGCACACCTTCACAATGTTGCTTACTGAGAAAGTAGGATTCAAAAGTATGCATATGTTATGATCATAACCATATAAAACTATTGAAAACTATACAAAGAAACGATATGGGGCTGTGGCTCAGTGGCAGACTACCTGCTTCGCACATGTGAGGCACTGGGTTCAATCCTCAGTATCACATAAAAATAAACAAACAAAATAAAGATAAAAAAATAAATGACTACAAGGAAATTCACTAAGTGGCACTACTAGAATACTGTTACTGTGGGTTATTTTTTTTGTTCCCTTTTCTGTATTTTAAACTTTTTTGTTATAACAGACTATAACAATTTAAGAAGAATAATTTTATAAGAATCTAATATTGCTATATATTATTTTATAATAGTGTTATTTGAGATGTAAGCCAAGAACAATATTTTCTTTTCTTAAAATTATATATTTTCCTCTAAAATTGAACCTTCTTGATTACTGTACATATTTCTTTTGAGGTATATAAAAATGCTGTTAGGTTTAGGATAGTATTAGTTACAGAGCCAGTTTATGACATGAAATGAATGTATATTAATATAAATGTCCATTTTGCCATTTTTTCTTTTCATTCCCCACCCCCAGATATATTTGGCATATTAGAGATTTCTGTAGTCCATAATTTTTTAAAAAATAATTCCTGTAAGCCAGGTCCTGTGTTGGGCCTAGGTTCCTAAACTGGCTATTTGCATATAATGTTTGATTTGGCACTTTCTCTTACAGATACATGAAAATTGCCATTGTAGATGATAGAAAATGAATGGGCTGTATTAAATTCTTCTGAGAAAAATGTGCCAATATAGAACCATATATCCTTGACTGTGAATCTGTGCTTGGGAATAGCTTGAGGCATGGATGCTTTTTCTGAAGGTCCTTTATACTTATTTCTGTCATCTGAAATTTCCAAACTCTAATTTTTACTAAAACAAAATAAGCTTTCTCTCTTGCAGATATGGCTTAAATTTTATTTGATGGCTTTACCTAGGGGGGTGTTTTGATACATGATATATGTATAGTTCTTACTTTGAAACCAACAGCTTCAAAGATAATTTATCTTGATTTCTTTAAAGAGTATACTATACCAAAAGAACATCTAAACTTTTTAATTTTTAAAAGTTTCTGTCTAGCTGGAATCTGTCACAAAACTTGACTTGGAAAGGCTGAGTTATATCTTAGGGTAGGATGAATGCCTCACGGTAGTTCAAATAAAATAATTTTAAATTTCATTTCAAACTCCACTTCTCATTTTAGATGTTATGCCAAGGCATTGAAAGACACTAAACCTAAGGGGAAATGACGGAATAGCTCTTCTGATGTCGTAGGCCATAGGTGTGGCAGTCTGTACATGACTTGTAGATCACTTTTTGGGTTTTCTGTCTGGGGCAATAAGAATACTATCTTTAATGTGTACTTTAGAGCCCCAGATGCATTGTGTCATATAAAAATTTCATTAATAAGTTCATCTTCCAGCCATAACAATGTATGGAGTTCTGCATGCCTGCTTTCCAATAATGAAATTATTATTTCATTTTTTTAGTTGTCAGTGGATCTTTATTTATTTATATGCAGTGCCGAGAATTGAACCTAGTGCTTTACACATGCTAGGCAAGCACTCTATCACTGAGCTACATTTCCAGACCTGGCAAAAATTATTTTTAAAAACAATTATTTTAAGTCTTTGGAAATAATCCCAATGGTATAAAGTCAGTTAAATAAACATTTATTCAAGAAAATCTAAAACTTAGTAAGAAAAGTGAAAGACTGGTATTTGAAATGCCACCTGCCCCCTCATTTTCCTCTTTCAGTTAAAATGGAAACTCTTCTCCAGAATGGAGCAGTGAAGAACATAGAGTTCTCTCTTCCCCCGTTGCTCAGCTGGAGAACTGTCTTCCTGGGAGGGACAATTCTCATTCTATTTCCAGCTACCTGTTTCTGAGACCTCTTAGCTTCCATCTAACCCCTGCCCATGGAGTAGAGGCTGTACCTTAAGTATGACACTGCTGAGAAGAGTAAGGCCACAGTTGTGCTTATCCTGGCTGGTGGGACATGGTTCTACCCCAGGAAAGCAAACCAAGAGACCTGGGGCTACTGCACACCTACCTCAACTGAACTCTCAACTTTTAAAGTAGGTGTGTCACTCAGAAGCATTCCATTGTCTCTACCTCCAGCATCAAAGGCAGGGCTCAGAAATTTTGCTCAGTGGGAGAAGCAGGCTTTGCAACAGAGAGGCATGAATGCTGTCAGTTACACTGACTTGTGTAGTGGAGTGTGGAGAAGTCATGCCTAAGGGCTGTGAAAGGCTGTTGGGGGTAGATTGACAGATTCATTAGAAATACAGGTTAATCTAAAGGCCAACTATTTGTTAGAGAGAAAGGAGGGGAAGGATAGCTGGAAAGAACTTTTGTGGTGGAAACAAATTTCAAGTAACTTTAGGAATTGTCTATTCAAAAGAGCTCCAATGGATTAGTTCAGTTTGTTGAGTAGTTTTTGTCCCAGGACAGTGTAGAAAATAATAGGTCAGTCAACCAGCAACTAGAACAGCACCTGAGTGTGGTCAAGAAAAGAGAAAGTCAAAGGGATACTTGTCAAAGACACTGTCATACCAAAGTTCCTGGGCATATCCAAGGGTGTACCCACTAAGGTGCACCATCAGGGCTTCACACTGAGAGGAGAGATGGGAGAGAATAAACTTCACTGAAATTATTCAGCCAGTCATTAAACAAATAAGCAAATAACTATAGCAAGTCCTAGACCAGGGGAAAAGGAGAGTTGACCAGAAATTAGAGTTGCTATAATATATAAAATGTCATCACCTCCAAATTATGAGATGGAAAGGAACAGAAAAGAATGACCCATAGATGGAAAAAAAAGCAGGCAAAAGAAACTGCCTATGAGAGTGACCAGATGTAGGACTTAACAAAAACTTCAGCAATAGAAGATGTGATAACAATGCCAGATCAAGTGAAGAAAAACAATACAGAGAAAGGAGAGTTTTTTTTTTTTTTAAGTCAAATGGACATTCTGTAGTTGAAAAAGAAAAGTTAACTACAATAACAAATAAAAATTCACTAAAGGAACTGAACGGTAAATAGGAACTGGGAAAAGGAAAAATAAAGAGACTTGAAGTTAGCTCAGTAGAGAGTAGGCAAAATGAAAAACAGGAAAAAAGAATAAAGTGAAGACAGCCTCAGAGAAATGTGGGACAGTATTTTTTCACAGCAGTATATGCACAATATGAGTTCCAGGAGGAGAAAGGGAAAGGAAAAGAAAACATTTGAAGAAATCATGGCTGAAAACTCCCCAAATTTGTTGGAAATCTACTTCAGGAAGTTTGTTGAACACATAGAGATTCACAGAAGGATACATCAGTTAAAATGCTAGAAGATAAAGACAAGGAGAAAATCTTGAAAACAGCAAGAGAAAAATGACTCATCATTTACAAGGGAACCTCAGTAATACGTGGACCAGAAAAGTGCCCAAAGTAAAAACCTGATCCATGAATCCTGCACCCAGCAAAACTGTTTTAGCAATTCAGGGAGAATAAAGACATTTCTAGGTTTCAAAAAGACAAAACAAAACAAAAATGGAGTTTGTTGCTAGCTGACCCATCTTATCAGAAGTACTAAAACAAGTTCTTGAGATTGAAAGCAAGTGACTCCAAAGGCAATTTGAATCCATGGGGGGGGGGGGAATAAAGAGCATGAGTAAAGGTAATTAAACAAAGTGACTCCAGAAGGAAACTAGAATTCACAAGTACAAATCAATAGAACCAGAAATGATAAAGACAAAGGCTAATACAACAAAAGCTCTTAAGTATGTTCTTCTTCTCTTCCCTTAGATTCTTTCATAGAATTATATAAAGTAATAATTATAGTAATATACTATTGTGTTCGCAACGTATATGTACATACATATATGTATATATAAAATATGAGTAACAATAATACTACGAAGAGAAAAGGAAGAGTGCTGTATAGAAACACCATTTCTATATCCCAAAGGAATTAACAGTATAAATCTGGAGCAAATTGTGATAAGATGTATATACTAAGCCCTAAGGACATAATTCAGGCTCAAACCTTGAAATCTATTAAACATTGTTGAAAGAAATTAAAATCTAAGTGAGAAAACATACCATGTGCATGGATTGGAAGACTTACTATTGCTAAACTGTTGGTATTCTTCACAGTGATCCACAGATTCAGTACAATCCCTTTTGGAATCCCAAGTAGCTTCTTTGTAGAAATCAATAATCCAGTTCTAAATTCATGTGAAATTGCCACAGGCACAGAATATCCAAAACAAAACTTAAATAAAACAAAACTTAAATAACTCAAGTTTTCAGTTCTAAAACATATTATAGAGCAATGTTAAGCAAGACAGAACTCACATGAGGATGAATATATAGCTGTTAACAAATGTGATATGACACCTAGGTAGCCATATGTAGAAGAACACATATGAATCCTTACCTCATACCATATTAAAAAAAAAAAGGTGGATCAAAGATCCAAATATAAGAGGTAAAGTCATAAAACTTTCAGGAGAAAACAAGTAATTTTCATATCCCCAGATTTTTTGACACGAATTTTTATAGATAATACCAAAAGCCTGAACAAAAGGAAAAATAGATAAATTGGACTTTCCAAAGCTAAAAAAATCCGTGCCTCAAAGGATGATTTATATATATATATATACACACACACACACACACACACATACACACACACACACACACACACACACATATATATATGCATATATCTCCCACAGAATGGAATGAAATATTTGCAAATCATGTATTTGATGAGATTTATATCTAGAGTATATAAAGAACTCAATAAAAAGAAAACTGAACTTAAAAATGGGCAAAAAATCTGAATAAACATGTTTCCAAAGAAGTTATTCAGATGCTCAAAAGATACTTGACATTAGTTATCAGGGAAAGGCAAATCAAAACCACCATTAAATAGGAGTTCACACATATGACGATGGCTAAAATAAAAGAGTAAGATAGTAAGAAATGATAACAAATGTAAACAAGAATATGGAAAAAGCAAAATCTTCATATACTGCTGGTGAGTGTAAAATTGTGTAGCCACCTTAGAAAATAATCTGGCAGTTAAAAGGTTAAACAATTAACATAATTTAACAGTTGTACTCTGGATATCAATTTGCTACAATAGATTTATTGTAAATGAAAATGGGACTATATGTCTGTACAAAAACTTGTACACAAATGTTCACTACAGCATTATTTATAATAGCCAAAAGGTAGAAACAACCAAAATGTTCATCAGCTGGTAAACAGATAAAATATGTTATATATTCATATAGTGAAATATTATTTGATTATAAAAGGAAATAAAATAACTTATAAGAGGCAGATGGACCTTGAAAACATTATTGTTAGTGAAGGAAGCCAGTCATAAAAAGCCCACGTATTTTATGATTCCATTAATGTGAAATGTCTAGAATAGCAGATCAGTGATAAAAAGTAGATTAGTGATTGCCAGGGGTTAGTGGAAGAGGGGAATCAGGACTTACTGCCGGTTGGTATTGGGTTTCTTTGGGGAGTGATGAGACTTATCTAAAATTAGATGCCAGTGATATTTGCATACATGTGAATATGTATAATAAATATAGATGGATATGTACTTCAGTAGGGTGAACTTTTTGGTATGTGAATTATTTTGATGAAGCTCTTTTAAAAATAAATACTAATAGATAACATACACTATATGCTCATCACTATTCCAAGCACTGCATAAATATGAACACATTTAGTTCTCACAGCAAAGCTATAAAGTAGATATTGTTGTTTTGCTTATTTTACTGGTGAGGAAACAGGCACACAGAGAAATAACTTGCCTAAACTAGTGAAGTAGGAGACCTTGATTCAAGTCTTGGCAGTCTGGCTTCATAGCCCATGTGTTTCACCACATTGCCACTCATTAATAATTGGATTGACCCATTGTGTAGCTTATGAATTGATTCTATTCATTTTCTAATTTTAGTCCAAAATTTGAGATTTGATGCAGAGCATAGACAAAGCTTTGACAATGAACTAATTATCAGCATTGACAGGAAACAGAAAAATGCTTTCCAGTGTAAGTGACTGAACAGGGTAACTAGTAAAGATGTCTATGTCAGCTCTTCCCACAGACAGTATAGTATTTGACCTGTAGAACTTTGCTGTGTTATAGATGTTGTTTAGATGCCTCCGATTTATTTTTATTTTTTGCCAAGGTTTCTTTTTCTCTAGTTAGCTTTTTTCCTGCCTTAAAAATGTTGATCACACATGCTAAGGAAAATGGAAATTTCACACATTTTCAATTAATGGAAAATTCAGAGTTATGATAGACTGACCAGCCATTACCAGTGTTTCCAACTTTTCCATTTATAGGTGAAAACTTGAGAGATTAACTTACCCAAGTTCACAATGAGTTGGAGAGCTGGGACTCAAACCAGGTCTTAGGTCTCCTTTCTTTCTTTCTTTCAGTGATCATCTTTGCAGGGCTGATCCTCAGGGAGCTCACAGCTCAGCAAGGGAATCAGAATATCTCCAGTACAGCAATTCCTTCTCAGAAATGCTAGCATTAAGGATCATCACACTCTGACTGAATACTTTGAGTAATGAGAAGCTCACAGCAGCCACTCTGCTTTGGATAGCTTCATTTAGAAAGCTGTACTTAACATGAACTTTAAATCTGCTTTGATTAATTCTCCTGGCTTACCCATATTTTTCTCTACTTCTGTTCTTATTGTTCACCATTTGACTTACCTTTATATCTCCTTCCTGCCAATCAGTTTCTCAGTTTTTTCTAACTGAGATTGTCTAACACATTCCTCAAGAAGCTTTTTTCCTGGCTAAATTTCCTTATAGTTTATTCCTCCAACCATTTAATACACAACTTAAATTGCTGTTTATTGAAAGATATTTGGCATTCCTTATTCATTTACATGAGTTCACTCTACTATTATGGATTATTTGAGCCACGTTCTTTTATAGCTCATTAACCCAAAATAGATGTCACTTAGTAATTTCTCTTAAGTAATTTGTTTGCACTGAATTTTTAAATTGGGAACATTTTTAGTTGTATGCTTGTATTAGGGCTCTGTACTTAGTATTGGATACTATAAAATCTAAATAGTATAGAATCTGTAGAATATTAAATGGCCTTGCCATTAAAAGGAAAATACATGTTAAAAACTTTCCAGCTGTTTTTTGGCAGTATAGAATATGCCTGGCAGTATTTCTTGATTTATTTCTTCATCTGAGTGTCCTTATGATATAATGTGCCTTCTCCTAGCCAGAAAAAAACTTCTAGACTAGAAGTTTTAAAATGTCATCTCATTTTATAATTATAAGCCATAGTTATTATCCCTAATTTTAGAGATAAGGAAATGACTCTCAAGTGACTTCCAGAAATTTGCCCAAGATCACATAACCACAAGGGGCAGAGCTAGTGTTTGAATGCAGGTGTTTCCTTTATTTCAATTGTACTGTTTCCCATTAAATAAATATAAGATGCCTATACCTTAATGTTCTCTCAGCAGCTGTCTATATTAAATAATTTCATTAAGCCTGTGACATAGATCGACTTCTGTCTTACAGATGAGAAAATCCAGCTTCAGAACAATTAAGTAAATTGCTGTAGATCCAAGTTCAGAAAATAGTAGAAATATGAACTCGAAAGAACCCAAATATTCTTTCTGCTTTTTCTGCTATACAGTTGGCTTTCCATATCTGGATTTTACATCCAGCTTCAGAACAATTAAGTAAATTGCTGTAGATCCAAATTCAGAAAATACTAGAAATATGAACTCGAAAGAACCCAAATATTCTTTCTGCTTTTTCTGCTATACAGTTGGCTTTCCGTATCTGGATTTTACATTTACCACTTCAATCATCTACAGATAAATATATTAGAAGAAAAATTATACTAATTATTTGTGGATTCTTTTCCTTACTATTCTCTAAACCATATATTATAACAACTATGTAGCACATACATCGCATCAGGCGTTATAAGTAATCTAGAGATGGTTTATAGTATGTAGAAAGATATGCATAGGTTATATGAAAATACTGTAGCATTTTATGTAAGGAACTTGAGTATCCCTGGATTTGGGTATCTCTGAGGTAGTCTTGGTACCAATCCCCTGCAGATACCAAGGAATGACTGTACTACTAATGGGTTCCTGTACCTTGGAGACCTCTAATATCACAACACTATCACATTGAGACACCTTAGCTTCCCTTTTGTCCCTGATCTTAGCTGCCTTGATCATCTTCATAACAAAATATGTGTGGCTTAAACAACAGAAACTTATTTCTCACTGGCTGGGAATTCTTAGATCAAGGAGCCCTCAAGGGTAGGTATCATTCCAAGGTGGTTTCTCTTAACTTGTATGCATCTGCCTTCTCCATGTACTCACATGACCTCTTCTCTGAATTACATGCAGAGAAAGTATGTTCTTGGGTGTCTCTTCCTTATAAGGGCACTCATCCCACCAGTTCTGGGCCCCACCCTTATTATGGTCTCCTATAACCCTAATCACCTCCTGAAAGCCCCATCTCCAGATATCATCACAATGGGGGTAGACCTTCAACAGGTAGGAGGTGAACAGGACACATTCAGTCCATAGATCAATTTACCATCAGAATCCCTATCATCTCTACATTCCTAGGCTACTAGAGCAGAGAAGCAGGGAATCAAAGAGAAAGGAACTAGTGCAGAAGAAGTCATTGATTATTGTGGGGTAGATGACAGTGGAGATAAAATAAGAGAGCTCCAAAGAAATGTTTATAGGAAAGATCTTAGTACATTGAAAAAGACTACAAAGACCCATGGGAAGGCTGGGGTTGTGGCTCAGCGGTAGAGCACTTGCCCAGCACGTGCAAGTCCCAGGGTTCAATCCTCAGCACCACATAAAAATAAATAAACAAAATGGAGATATTGTGCCCAACTACAACTAAAAAAATATTAAAAAAAAAAAGATCCATGGACCAATGGTATAGAATAGAGGACACAGAGACTAATCCACAAAGCTACAACTATCTTATATTTGATAAAGGAGCTAAAAACATGCAATGGAGAAAGGATAGCATCTTCAACACATGGTGTTGGGAAAACTGGAAATCCATATGCAACAAAATGAAACTGAATCCCCTACTCTCGCCATGCACAAAAGTCAACTCAAAGTGGATAAAGGAGCTAGATATCAAATCAGAGACTCTCCGTCTGATAGAAGAAAAAGTTGGCTCCGATCTACAGATTGTGGGGACGGGCTCAAAATTCCTTAACAGGACACCCATAGCACAAGAGTTAATAACAAGAATCAACAAATGGGACTTTCTTAAATGGAAAAGTTTTTTCTCAGCAAGAGAAACAATAAGAGAGGTAAATAGGGAGCCCACATCATGGGAACAAATTTTTACTCCTCACACTTCAGATAGAGCCCTAATATCCAGAATATACAAAGAACTCAAAAAATTAAACAATAAGATAACAAATAACCCAATCAGCAAATGGGCCAAGGACATGAACAAACACTTCACAGAAGAGGACATACAATCAATCAACAAGTACATGAAAAAATGCTCACCATCTCTAGCAGTCAAGGAAATGCAAATCAAAACCACCCTAAGATACCACCTCACCCCAGTAAGATTGGCAGCCATGACGAAGTCTAACAACAACGAGTGCTGGCGAGGATGTGGGGAAAAGGGTACTCTTGTACACTGCTGATGGACTGCAAACGGGTGCGGCCAATTTGGAAAGCAGTATGGAGATTCCTGGGAAAGCTGGGAATGGAACCACCATTTGACCCAGCTATTGCCCTTCTCGGACTATTTCCTGAAAACCTTAAAAGAGCACACTACAGGGATACTGCCACATCGATGTTCATAGCAGCACAATTCACAATTGCTAGACCGTGGAATCAACCCAGATGCCCTTCAATAGATGAATGGATAAAAAAAATGTGGCATTTATACACCATGGAGTATTACGCAGCACTAAAAAATGACAAAATCAAGGAATTTGCAGGGAAATGGATGGCACTAGAGCAGATTATGCTTAGTGAAGCTAGCCAATCCCTAAAAAACAAATACCAAATGTCTTCTTTGATATAATGAGAGCAACTAAGAACAGAACAGGGAGGAAGAGCAGGAAGAAAAGATTAACATTAAACAGAGACATGAGGCGGGAGGGAAAGGAAGAAAAAAAGGGAAATCACATGGAAATGGAGGGAGACCCTCATTGTTATACAAAATTATATATAAGAGGTTATGAGGGGAATGGGATAACAAACATGGAGGGAAATGAATTACAGTAGATGGGGTAGAGAGAGAAGACGGGAGGGGAGGGGAGGGGGGATAGTAGAGGATAGGAAAGGTAGCAGAATACAACAGTCACTAATATGGCAGTATGTAAAAATGTGATGTGTAACCGATGTGATTCTGCAATCTGTATTTGGGGTAAAAATGGGAGTTCATAACCCACTTGATTCTAAGGTATGAAATATGATTTGTCAAGAGCTTTGTAATGGTGTGAACAACCAATAAAAAAAAATTAACAGATGTTATGATCATAGTAATGTGCTCTGAAACATAATAAACTGGACCTTTTGTTATTAGAGTTGATATATTTGAATAAACATCAAATATAACTCATTGCACAGCAAAAAAAAAAAAAAAAAAAAAAAAAAAAAAGATCCATGGGATCAGGATCTATGTAAGCCATCAACATGAGGTAAATGTTGTGATAGTGCTCTTTTCCAAACTTGTTAATATACTACATAGTGAAACTACTTACGCTAAGAACTTTCTAATGACTAAATGGGCTCATATGGTAAATTCTAATATTCAACAAATGAACATACTTCTGTATCTGCCAATGTATTAACTTAAAAGACCAAAGTCTCATAAGCAATGTGGAGAAAAAGGCTTTCTGGAAAACAAAGATGTTTAAGTAGTAGGAGAAGCAGAGGTATCTGGTACTGTGTTTTTAGATACCCATTTCTGCCGACAAGAAAGGAAGGTCAACTGATTGGTTTTATAAGCTTTCATTTACACCTAAGTTGTCTCTCTCATCTGCTAATGAATTCTTGATGATGCAACATGTCTTTCTCAGGATTGCTAATGAGTAAAGAAAGTTGAGCCAAACTCATTTAATTATCGTTACTTGGAACTCTTGTGTTTTTGGCAGGATCACCACAATATAAAACATAGCCAGAAGGATTTTGTTACTGAAAAATGTACATGTATAAGAAAGAAAGAGAAGAAATATAAGAAGTGAGATAAAACCTCATTCACAGACCTTTTTATTCATTAAATAAAAGAGGGAATTTTCATTTCCTCCTGTACTATAAGTAGGAAAAATCCTCAAAGTATTTAGATATAATATTAAGCTAAATATATGTGAACCGAGTTGCATAAGTATGTATTTTAAAAAATGTCTCTTTAGCTTTTTACAAAGAAATTCCAAATTGGACCTCCAAAATTCTTTCTCTGACTTTTATGAAAAGCATATTTTAACATTTTGGCAATAAGTCACTGTTAGTATTTTTGTTAAATACAGTTTTTGCATAGGTCTGTCTTATGGAACTGACAATATCATTGCAAGGATTAATTATAGTAAGCTTATTTCTATTAATTATAGTAAGATCCTTTCCCTCTTCCTTTCTTATTTCCTCTTCCCACCCTTTGCTTATTCACTCACTCTATACCAAGGGCAAAAGTTTAGAACTATCAGATTTAGGTGGCTGACCTTCAGTTCTAGTTAAGAACTAAAATTAGATCCCTGTGGAATATATATCCACTGACATCCATCAGAGGAAAGAGTTTAGGCATAACCTTGAGAGGCCATCTTCCAAGGGAGTCTGCCTTAACTACTAAAATTTCTTTGACATTCACTTTTTAATCTTAAAATTTTATGTGGCTTTTATATTGTGATTTGTTTAACGTGTTTGTTTATTCTCAGAAATCCATTCCCTCTAATAAATCTCTTAGTAAAACAGTGGTTCTAGAAGATATACTGGGATTATCCTGTGACTTTAAGTATCTCTGGCACTGGGCCACATCTCCCAGAGAATGTGCATAGCCTATTTTAAGAGCAGAATGCTATCCCATCACTGTAAGAGTACTGGTTGATTAAGGAAGAGTACAGATCAAGCGTGTGCCTACCACTGTAGCCAGGGGCGGAGGGGGGGGGGTGGGAACGCAGAGGAAAAGTCCATGCTTATTAATGAGAAAATGGCAGATTATAAGGATAGGTATTTTACTACCATTACAGTAGGAGAAGAGAAACATTAAACAAATGAAAAAAGCAGAACTGTGTTTAAGAACTTAAGTCTGTTTAATTAAGGAGAAGAAAAAAAATCCGTCCTCATTTCCCTTCACAAGCCTAGGTGAACCCTGAATTGCTTTTAATATTAAGAACACCTATTTTTTGCTTTTTTTTCTTTATATCATTAGAAAGAAAAGAAACTAGAACTGAGTCAAATAGAAATCTATGAGTCTCCTTTGTAGTGTAGCTTTCTGTGCTACTTTAATTAAATCATTTATCTCTTTGAGAGTCAGTTTTCATGTCTGTAAAATGAGAAAAGTATCCCCTTGTTCTGAGTCTTATTAATGTTATATTTTTAAAAAGAGTTCTGTGGACAAATAAATTAAGGAAATATCAGTTGAAAAAATTAAACAGGTTTCTTTTCCATAGTGCATAAGTTTCCCAAACTTATATGCCAAAAAAAACCTACTTTTTAAAGACCTTTTGCATTGCTAATGTTCATTGATATAAGACAGGCACCATAGCCCCTTGTAACTCTTAACATTCTGTTCAGGAAATTGTACTCATGTCTTTTGACTATTTGGCTCTTTTCTGACCTTGTAGTAACTTATTCTAGGGCTAGATTATTGAGTTGAGTGCCTGTACTGTGTATGTACACTGCCCTTCTTTCCAGTTTGAAATGGAAAGCTATTGCATTTTCCTGTTTCTTGTAAATAAAGCAAACATTAATCCTTTTCTTTTGCAGTGTTCACTTTCTTTTTTCACTGTGTCAATTTTTAATCATTGGCCCATTTTTATTCTAATCTATTAATTATTACCCAACTATCACCAAGAATTCTGAAGTCTCAGGTCATTAAATCCTTTTGACAAGCAGTAATGTCAAAGAGAAAACTGTAAAGTCTGCCCATAAGGCTTATTGTTTCAATCAGGAAAATAAGTAAAGATACTGTTACTGGTTTGGGTCTTTATAGGTCTTGTTCTTGGTGGTATAAAATTTTAGCTTTTACTGTGTATTATCATCTCATTCAGTAAACAACATTGTAATGCAGGGAGTTATCCCCATCTTATAGGTAATAAAACTAAAAGTCAGAGATACCAAATACTTGCCCAGATCTTACAGGTAATAAATAGCAAAGTTATATCTGTCTGATAGCAATTTATAATACCTCGTAGCTTCTGAATGTAATATTAGTAATGATAATGTGTGTTGTAATTATAATGATAAGTAAAATTTACTGACTTTAATTTGGGGAAAACATATACATCATCTTTTTAAATTCCTCAACAACCCTATGAAGTAGATACTATTATACTCATTTTACAAATGAGGAAATTAAAGAAGCCAATCAATTTATTCAAAGTCATACATCTAAAGTAAGTGACAGCATATATCTAAAAAGAACAAATATAAAGAGTAAAGTCAGTGGCAGCTAGGAATTAAATGCAGAACTTTAATGACTTATGAATATTGAACATAATGTTCTGTAATACACAGTGCTTTCAAGATGTCACACTTGGTATATACATGTATGATTTTCAGCATGTTTGACAGTATCTTTGTACCAAATATATTAGACAAATTCCCAACCCGAAAAGTTGGTAAGAGATAAGTCTCCAAAGTCTCCATAAATATAATTCAAGGTCAGAAGTGTTAAGTTCTATAACAGTAGTAGAGATTAAGTACTCTGGATTTAGAACTGGAGGAGATTACTTCCTGCTGGGGGATGGTGAAAAAGATGGCATTTCTTTTGAAGATAGAAATAACTTAAGAAAGGGGTAGGAAAGATTTCTGAGTAAAGGAAATAACATTAAAAAAAGGCCTAGAAGTTCACACAATTATTAGAGTAAATTGTTGTGCCTGGATCAAGGATATTGTGACAAGTAGTTGAATATGAATTTTAGAAAAGTAAGTCACAGGGACTCTGACCTCTTCCTAGTTAATGAGTTTGGATATGTTTTATTTGAGATATCTACTGGGGGACTATCAAAGAGACATGTCTACAAGGCAACTTTTTTTTTTTTCCAGCCAGTTTTTAGAATTAAGTCCTCTTATCTCAGAAGTGAATGACATTACCATTAACCAATTATCCAGGCTAGGGACCTGAGAGGTTCCTTGTCTCTCTCTTCTTCATTCTCGGCCAATTATTCAGTCATTTCTACTCCCTTAAAATCTCTTTTTTTCTCCACTTTCCTAATTCTATTACCACTACCTTAGTTTAAACAGCCATTATTTCATTGGGACTACTGCAATAACCTCTTAATTGGTCTCCCTGCTTCTGGTCCTTCCTCCTTTGCTTATTCATTTTCCACATTAATATCAGTGTAATGATTCTCAAAGTGCAAATCTAATGTCATTCCCCTACTTAATACATTGCAAGAAGTTCCTCATTTTCTTCAGGATTAAATACAAACTCTTCATTCCTCTTATATAGACATGGACTAACATATCCTTTCTTTAAAAAAAAAAAGCTTCTCTTGACTTTATAGTTCCTCTTTTTAATTTAATTTAATTTTTTTTATATATATTCTCTGGGCTTAACCTCCTGAGTAGCTGGGGTTACAGGCATGTACCACTGTATCCAGCTTTTTTTATTTCTTATTACCATTCTTTTTCTCTGCTTCCTTTATGTTTGAAAGGGATCTGTTTCTTTCTTCACTTTCTCACCTCCCAAGTATCTTCAGAAACTTCTTTTATCAAGGTTGTTGTAATCTAGTATTGCCAAACTCTTATGCCTTTTGATCTTTCATCTGCATTTGAAACAATTGATTACTACATTCATAAAATACTTTGTCCTATCTTGTCTTCCAGAACCCCACACTCCTAAATTTTCTGTTGCTGATATCTCTTAATCTCCTTTGTCTATCTTGGCATTTTTTCAGGGCTTCTCTTCTGTCTATATTTTTCTCTAGGCAATCTAATCCATTCTTAAATGAAATGCCCTTACTCATTCTAGAAAGCATGGCCCCAGTGCTTATAGCTCACATACATTCAGTATCATACATGATACTTCTTATAAACATTTCAAACTTTATGTTGTCTTGCAGAATTTTCCCCAAACTTGTTCTTCTCCTAGGCTTTCCTTCTTAATAAGCCATAAATTTCCTTCTCACTCATAAACAGCAATTCTTATTGATCTTTCCTCTGAAATTAGAGCAAGTGCCCCTATGTCACTTCCTCTTCACTGATAGCATACTTAAAGTTGTGTTTGCTCCCCTTTAATCCCTTTTTCACATAGCCTGGGTGATTTATTTGTTTGTTTGTTTTGACTTTTTATTATAATTGAGTTACATCTCTTCTTTGCATAAACTCCCTTGTTGACTTTTCATAGCAGTTGAAGTAAAGTCTGATTTCCTTACCCTATAAAACTAAAACTCCATATAATCTGGTTCCTGCTTTCCTCTTAATTTCATCTCACAGTAGTCTACGTCTACTCTAACATCATCCACCCAGCTTTCAGAACCTTAAACACACCAGACTCAGCCCATTTTGCTCTTTTCTTTGCACACTTGGCAGCTATCAGAACTTTGCACACTATCAGAACTTGGCTTAAATATCACTCTATCTAAAGTTGATTCTTTCTCCAGTTATTTTCTATTAAACCGTCCTGTTCATTTCTCTTGAAATATTTAGTAACATTTTAATTATATTCTTTTCATTCATTTATTACCTATTTTCTCAATTAGACTGAACCCCAGATTATGTCTTTGTTTACCACTCTACAGCCATCGCCTAGCACAGTACCTTGAATACTGAAAATACTTGTTGGATGGCTGAATGGAAATTGAACCTGTGTGTTTCAGGTATCCTTTTTAGATATTGCTTCCTTAGGCAGCTTTTGCCTGGATTGGTCTGTTTTCCTCACATAAGATTTAATTAAGGTGTCTCAGATTTGTATTATAGTATTTTATGTTTAGTTCAATGTTTCTCAATAAGATAATTTGATTTTGCCCCTCCGGAAATATTTGGCAATTTCTGTAGACGTGTTTTTGATTGTCATTACTTGATGGTAGTGGTGGAATGTTACTGACAACTAATGGGAAGAGGCTAAAGGTAGCTATTAAAAGCCCCACAATACACAGAATATCCTTCCCAAACAAATGTTTTCCAATTCAGAGACAATAATGTTAGGGCTGAGAAACTTCTCACCTAGACTTATCCGTAGCTTGAGTTTTTTTGTAATTCTTCACTTGACGTTAGATTTCTTATAAGTTTACTGTTGTCTCTCCACACTGCGTTGAATTTATAAAATAGACATTTGGATAATTCTTGCTTGATGGATGACTGAATGAATAAGTGAATATAGAAACCAGCCATGATACATCAGCCTGAGTTGACCTACCTTCTGTTACTAATAGAGAGAGCAGTTGCTTAGTCTTTGAGTAAAATATAACATTTCTGTATGGGGCACTGATAAGCTGTCATATTTCAAACTTGCATTCTATTTAGGTTAAAGCTAAGCTTTTTTTTGTCAAAGGGATCAACAATTTTTACATTAAGAAGGAACAAAATAGAGATGAGTGTGGTGGCACACACCTGTAATCCCAGTGGCTCAGGAGGCTGAAAGAGTTCAGCTTTGAAATCAGCAACTTAGTGAGACTTAAGCAACCTAATGAGACTGTGCCTCAAAATAAAAAAATAAAAAGGGCTGAGAATGTGGCTCAGTGGTTAAGTGCCCTTGGGGAAAAAGAAGGAACAAAATAGAAGTGGTTTTAAGGAATATCGGTGTTTGTTGCCTTTTCAGGTAACAGTTCTGAGGTAGTTATCCAGGTAGGTGGATGGCTCTGTTTCACTAATTTATTCAAGAGAGCTTAGTTTCCTTCCAAATTTGGGGACAAGAAAGTAGCGAAGTCACATCCACTGTCTTAGAGACCCAGACTTGGAAATGGTATTGAGCTAGTCCATATATATTCTGTTGGCAAGAGCTTAGTCCTGTGTCTATGAAGAACATCTGGGGAATGTGGTATAGCTAGGCAGCCATGGACATGACACAGTTCTGTTACTACTTACATATGAAGGGAAGAGTAGATTTTGTTGGTGAAGAACTTCAGTTTCTACCACAATGCCTAACCAACTCTTAGATAAGCACATTTATGAAGATTTATATTATTTATTCATTATTCCAGGAACTAAGTTTTACTATCTTTTCTGTACAGTTTAAGAAAAAAAGGATTAAATAAATCATCTAGAACAATGCTTCTTAAGTGATTTATGATGAAGGTGACCACAATTTTTTGTTTGTTCATTTTCCCTAATTTGCAGTAGAGCAGTATTTTTCCCTTATTTGCAGTAGAGCAGTACTTTTATACTGTAAGTTAATCACTTTAAAAAAAAAATCACTTTCTTAGATGTCAGAGTCAAATTTGAAAGATTTCAAAATGCATACTCTGAATATTTTATATGTATCCAAACTTACATACCTATCACAACATGTCTAGTAATAGTTTGTGAACTGGCACTAATCTCGCTTGTCTCAAAAGTGTTTTCTGGGGATGGGGCTCAGCAGTAGTGTGCTTGCCTAGCATGTGCGAGCCACTGGGTTCGATCCTCAGCATCACATAAAAATAAATAAATAAAATAAAGATATTGTGTCCAACTATATTTTTTTAAAAATGTTTTCTAACAACCTTTTAGATTATTTAAGTGTAGTTGACTATGATGTCAGTCTTTTAAGTCATTTTTTATGTATAAAATTTGACTTCTAACTTTTTATTATTTTTAAAAATCACCTCTTAAGACAGTTTATAAACCATGGTAGGTCTTTTGAGTGTTCACATATCCTTCAGAGCCTGTTTTGCTTGTTTCATAGCTAAAATCAAAGCTGATTGTAGTTTTACAGATTAACGATAAAAACCTGCCATTATGAAGCTGGAAGAAGTTTGTTTTAATGCATGATACAGAGGAAAAAAGATGCCTAATAAAGTGACATGCTCAAGATTATACTAAGTGAGAGACAGCTATGGTACTATCACTGATTTACATTGGAAATTACATTGTAATCAGATGATCTGGATTGAGTCCTGGCCTCCTCCTTGGTTAAATGTCTTTAGGTACTTACTTATTATTTATAAGAATTACATAGTGTTCAATAAGCATTTCTTAGATTGAATAAGAATATATAATAAACATATATAAAAGTTACTTGTAAACTACAAAGTACATAAACAAAAAATAAAATTGAGAAGCTATGCTTTCTAATGCCAAATCCATTGTTCTTTTTGGACTCTGCTGCATTTCATGCTAAAGACTCATTGAAAACAGGAATTATATTTAATATTTCATCCAGTTAAAATTAGGTTTATGAGAAATCTGTAGTAATGTGGAAAAATGCTTATGTTGAGTTAAAAAATAAATCAGGAAGCAAAATTATATGCACATGGGCTAGGGTTATAGCTCAGTGGTAGAGCACTTGCCTGGCATGTGTGAGGCACTGGGTTCAATTCCAAGCACCATTTATAAATAAATAAGGTCCATTGACAGCTCAAATATTTTTTAAAAAATTATATGCACAGGGGCTGGGGTTATGGCTCAGTGGTATAGCTCTCGCCTCGCATGTGCAAGGTCCTGAGTTTGACCCTCAGTACCACATAAAAATAAATAAATAAAATAAAGTTTAAAAAAAATAGAGTGTAGTATTTTTTAAAAAATTATATGCATATATAGTATATGTATTACTGAAAACCAACTAGATTGAGAAAGAATAAGGCCTTCTGTCACTCAAAAAATATAACAGCTAGAATAATTGTGGACATTGTTTGTATTTTCTCTAAGGGTTTTATTAATTTTATATTTACAACATTTATAAAGAACATATGTATTTAAGTAATTTAAGCTCTTCAGGAAAAAAAAAAAACTTTATATGAAGGCAGATAACTTCTATTGCCTATGTGTAAAGGCTTTTTTACCCAGTGGGGCAAGTCACCCTACCAATACAATCACAAGAACAGTCTGTGCTACTTTCTTTCCTTCTTATAAAGAAGCATCAAGACAATATTAATAGATCTCTACTAATGTTTGAGATTTGAAGAACTTCTTAATCTATTTTTGGCAGTGCTAGTTGCTCTGCTAAGGACTATAAAGATTATGAAGTAATAAAACATAATAAAAGTCACTATTAAAAATTACTTATGGGGGTATAGGTAAGAAGGACAGTAGAATGAATAGGACATTATTACCCTATGTGCATATATGACTATGTGACCAGTGTGATTGTACATCATGTACAACCACAAGAATGAGAAGTTACACTTCATTTACGTATGATGTTTCAAAATGCATTCTACTGTCATGTATAATTAATTAGAACAAATAAAAAATAATTATATTGGATGTGGATGATATTACTCTCATTTAACAAAGGGAAAACTGAGGCTCAGAGAAATTAATAACATCTAAATTGTATAACTTGCAAAAAACAAAACAGGTATTAAACCCAGGTCTTTCTGATTCAAAAGCCACTGCAGTGCATTTATTTCATAAAAAGAGATGTCATTTCTACTTTCAGAAAGCTTTTAGTAGTTGAAACAAACTCAGAAGGAAAATCAACAGGACAGATGTCCTAAGCCCAAAATGATTGCTGCAAATTGTGGTTTGGATATTGCTTGTAAAGGAAGTATGTTGAGGTCTGAAGTGGTTATGAAAAACTTTATATTGAAAATGTATTAAATAATGAAACCTATATAACCAGAGAAGAAAAAGGATTGATGCATGTAGAAGCAAGTGATAAGAAAGCAGACGGGTTCAGTGTGAGTAGTTTGGACAGGTAAGTACCTAGAAGATGGTTTGATAGGAATAGTATGAATGAATAAAGACTGGAAAAAGAGCTCATTAGGGAATATTAAATGCCAAGCTTAGGACTTTGAGAATTTATCTTAGATAACCTGTTCTGAACATTCTTTGCATGCTTGGCACTGTCCTAAATGCTGTAAATGTGTGATCTCATTTGATTCTTACAGTTAATGAGGTCCAGAGAAACTAAGTAACTTGACATGCGTATACTATTAATAAGTAGAAGAGCCAAGATTGAATGTAAGCAGTTTGAACCCAGAACCTCTTCTCTTAATTACCACACTGTTTTGGCTCTAGGGGCCATGGTAGGATAAATACGTTTTAAGCCCAGGACCAACTTTTAACAAATAATGTGCTTCATGTCTCTGGTAGTTTTTAATATTTGAAAAAGGCATTGTGACCAGATGATGACATCCCATTCCCATCCCTGCCACCCTTGTACATCTTTAGCACAGGGTAGTGAAGAAGTTAAGGTGTTTGTGCTAATGGCCTTCAACTTTGCCTATCTTTCTAAGATACTTCTGGTCAGTTACCCTCAGCTAACCCTTACCCCTGACATCCAAGTTATGTCAGTCTGTTGCTAACCATAATACAGTAGTTCTCAGTGTGGCTTCTGGATCACTACCAGCAGCAGCATCAACTGAAAACTTGTTTAAAGTTCCAGTTCTGGAGCCTCACCCTATACCTATTGAATCAGAACTTCGGGGTAGGTGGAATAATCTGTGTGATGAGCCCTTTAGGTAAGTATGATGCATGGTGAAATTTGAGAATTACCATAGTCTACTCTAGGGTCTCAGTTCAGGCACAGACTGCTGAAAATGTTTTTGGCAACCCTAGGTACTGGCACTGGGAAACTGCTTGGGATTTTTTATTTAAGTTTCTGCTGTAGGTCTTGTAGCATGACTTTATAGAAATAACCATACCTTACTAAGCTAACAGACATGTAAAAAGAGCTTTTTCTTATTTTTTATTAATTTTATTGGTATATTATAATTATACGTAATAGTGGTTTTATGACACATTTGTACATGCATATAACATAATTTGGTCAATCCCATTCCCTAGTACCTCCCATTTTCCTCCCCTCTTTCCTCCCCCTGGTTCCCTTCTTCTACTCCACTGGTCTTCCTTATATTTTTATGAAGTCTCACCTTGATTTTTTTCTTTTTCTCTAACTTTTCCATATGAGAGAAAACATAATTTTTGACTTTTTGAGTCTGGTTTATTTCACTTGACATAATGCTCTCAACTTCTATCCATTTTCCTGCAAATAACATAATTTCATTTTTCTTTATGGCTATATAAAACTCATTGTATCACATTTTCTTTATTTAGTCAGTTGTTGATGGTTATCTAGGCTGGTTCCATAACATGGCTATTGTGAGTTGCACTGCTGTAAGCATGGGAATGCATAGATTGCTTTTAGCAGGCTGACTCAAATTCTTTTAGATAAATACTGAGGAGTAGTGTAGCTGGGTTATACGGTAGTTCCTTTGAGGAACCTCCTTATTAATTTTCGTAATGGTTGTACTAATTTACAATCCCACCAACAGTGTATTATTAAGTGTTTCTTTCCCCCCCAAATCCTCACTAGCATTTATGGATATTTGTATTCTTGGTGATTTTCATTCTAACAGGGTGAGATGAAGTCATATATGTGTGTGTGTGTGTGTATGTATATGTATGTGCGTGTGTGTATATATATATATATATATATAGTGTGTGTGTGTGTGTGTGCACGCGCGCGTTTATTAGAGCTTTACAGTTATACATAGTAGTTGGGTTCATCCCAACAAAATCGTACGTGTGTAGAATTTGATTTTAGTTCACAGTTCTCCCCATTTCCCCCCAACTAACCCTTTTTCTAACCCTTTGTATCTTTGTTGTGAGTTTTGTTCTGTTTTTCATCCTATATTCTCACCTTGTGGTTTTGATTTACATTTCTCTGATTACTAAAGATATTGAACTTTTTTTAGTGTATTTTTTAGTCATTTGTATTTCTTCTTTTGATAAATGTCTGTTTCATTTGCCTGTTGATTGAATTTTATTTATTTATTTATTTATTCTGGATATTAATTTTATATCAGAAGAGTAGCTGACAAAGATGTTCTCCCCTTCTGTAGGCTCCTGTTCATGCTCTTGTTTCCTTTGCTGTTCTTGAGAATTATTTCTTGAGTTTTAGGAATCCTATTGAGGAAGTAATTGCCTTTGCCTTTATGTTAGATATTAACCCTGTGTTTTCTTCTAGCTGTTGGAAAATTTCTAGGCTAATTCCTAGGTCTTTGATCCATTTTGAGTTGACTTTTGTGCAGAGCAAGAGATAGGGATCTAGTTTTATTCTTCTACATACGGATATCCAGTTTGCTAGCACCATTTGTTAAAAAGGCTGCCTTTTTTCCATTGAATGTTTTTGGCGTCTTTATCAAGGATCACATGATTGTATCTTTGTTGTGAGTTGGTTTCCGTGACTTTTGTTCTATTCCATTGGTCTGTGTGTCCATTTTTATGCCAGTACTATGCTATTTTTGTTACTGTAGTTCTGTAGTATAATTTAAAATTTGGTATTGCGATGCCTCCAGCCTTTTGCTTATAGTTGCTTTGACTATTCTGGGTCTTTTTTTCTTCCATATGGATTTTGTAACTGTGTGTTCTAGTTCTGTGAGAATATCTTTGGTATTTTCACAGGAATTGATTGACTCTTTAAATTCATTTTGGTAATATGGCCATTTTAACAATATTAAGTCTGCCTATCCATGAACAGGGATGGTCTTTCCATCTTCTAATATCTTCTTCAATTTCTTTTTTCAGTGTTTTATAATTTTCATTGTAGAGGTCTTTTATTTTCTTAGTTAGATTTATTCTTAGGTGATTCTTTTGTTTGTTCTATGTTGATTTAGTATATTGCTACTAGGCTGAATTAATTAGTTCTGCAGTTTTCTGGTCAGATTTTTTGGATTTTCTAAATACATTATCAAATGATCTGCAAATGGTGATTATTTGACTTCTTTCCTTCTATTTGTATCCCTAAAAGGGTTGATAGAGGGGATCATGATAAAGGGGATTGAAACCAGTGATGCTCTACTACTGAGTTACATCCCCAACCCTTATTTTTAATTTTGAGACAAGGCCTTGCAAAATTGCCTAGACTGGCCTTAAACTTGATGTGGCTAGTGTCATTATTGCATGCTGATTTTAATTTCTGTGGGTATTCTTGCCAGGCATAGTGGTGCACATTTGTAATCCTAGCAGCTCAGGAGGCTGAGATAGGAGGATCCCAAGTTCAAGGCCAGTCTCAGCAACTTGGCAAGATCCTATCTCAACATCACAAAGTAATAAGAATTGGGGATGCAGTTCAGTGGTAAAGTACCCTGGGTTCAATCCCAGTACAAAAGCAAAAAAATAAATAAATAAGTAAAAAAAAAATTCCTGCTGTAACATTGACATTAAAACACTAAAAGAAAGTCACTTTAGTTATCAGATATGACAAGATAAAGTTGTCATTTTATGAATTTTTTTTAGCTTGTCAGGTAAGGGTCATTTCCATCTCTGTTTAGAGAACATATTTTCATTTAAATTAGTATTTCCATAGCTGTATGACCAGTATATACTGAGAAGTTTCACATAGTCTGGGATTCTTGCCAAGATCATGTTTGACCCCAGGTAACCTCTTTTTCAAGGATTTAAGTCTGACAGTAAGTTAATATCTTATATTGGTAATTGTTGTTGTTTTTATAAAATGTAAGGGTGTATAGTAGTATCCAGCAATGAAATGAGTATACTTGTTTGGTCTACATATAAGGGTAAGAGAAAGCTTACATTGAATTTGGAGGGAATGATCTGTGATTTTTAAATTTGACAATAGTATATTTTCACACAAATAAGATTGAGTATACTTTGGGTTCATCCTAAAAGAATTGTTTTTGAGATGATGTTAGCAAAATTTGGATCCACCACTGCTACATATTACTGTTACTGTTACAATCTGCACCCTACACCAAGGCAACAAAGGAGAATTAAGATTCTATCTTCTCAGAGCTTCCCAAACAATATGTCTTAGCACAGGGCTGCCCAGAGGAAGAGAGACTTTTTCCTAGTTTGCCCATCTAGAGGGAACCTTTTTAGCATCTAGTCTGCCTAGGGGGGGGGTCACCTTTTTTTTGCAATTGGTTCAAAACATAATATATGCTAGCTGAACCCTCTTTGGAACCCCATATTTGGAATAACTTTTATCAGTTTTTGTCAGCAAAAGTACTTTTCTGGGTCATTTGATGAGTAAGTATTATTAGATTTTAGCTAAAGAAGAGGGACACTTGGGATGACTGCCATGGAAGAAATATTAAGAAATATTTAGAAGAAAGAGCACAACTAAACATTGGCAGAAATGCTTATCTCCTTCAGTTATTTTACAAAAAAGAGCATGTATTATGGGCAGTTGTGAACTAGTTCTTAATCTTTATTTCTGAGGAGGGAATAGCTATGATTCAGACTGATTGCCTTCAAACCTGATGCTGTTTAGTCTGATGTTGAAAATCACATAATGGTTTTTGCATACTCTCTTGTTTTTCAGAAACTGTGTGAAGGCATATTTAAAGTCCTTGTAAAGGACGTCCCAACAACATGTCAAGTGTCCTGCCTGGAAGTACTCCGCATTCTCTCCAGAGACAAAAAGATTTTAGTTCCTGTAACAACCAAGGAAAACATGCAGATATTGCTGAGACTAGCCAAGCTAACTGAGTCGGATGATTCTTTGGAGAAGGTGTCAGAGTTCCCAGTTATTGTGGAATCATTAAAGTGTCTATGTAACATAGTGTTCAACAGTCAGATGGCACAGCAGCTCAGCCTGGAACTTAATCTTGCTGCAAAGCTCTGTAACCTCCTGAGAAAGTGCAAGGACCGAAAATTTATCAATGACATTAAGTGCTTTGACTTGCGCTTGCTCTTTCTCCTGTCACTTTTGCACACTGACATCAGGTCACAATTGCGTTATGAGCTCCAGGGACTACCGCTGCTAACCCAGATCTTGGAAAGTGCCTTTAGCATCAAGTGGACCGATGAGTATGAATCGGCCATAGATCATAATGGACCTCCTCTCTCACCTCAGGAGACAGACTGTGCCATTGAGGCCCTCAAAGCTCTCTTCAATGTGACAGTAGACAGTTGGAAGGTGCATAAAGAGGTAAGGTTGAGAATGGTATTCTTATCTACCTGGAGCTTAATTGTCTGGTATGTTCTTATAGCTGTCTGCAAGGGAAGCATGCTAAATTGGAAAATGGAAAAAGTTACCAGTTCCTCCATGAATCAGTTGTATGAACTGTGATATTTCTTAACCATTTCTAAATCTTATTCTTTCCATTTGTGTAATACCTGTCGGAAGAATGGGGTGGAGATGAACTACTGTTTTGTAAGATGCCAAATATAGTTTTCTGACTTGTACTATCACTGTCTTTTTCAGAGTCTTTTTCATGAACAAGATAAGATTTAAAGGGAAATAAAACAAGGCAGTTAATAAAGGTATAGGTATTTTTGATGGCTGCCACCTTAAAAGCTCAGATAATATGCCAGTCAATTAAAACTGATCAGTCTTTGATGTCAGCTCAGAAGAAGAAAAAATCCTATGTGTATGTATACCTATTAGCCCATTCTCCTAGGTGTTCCTATGTAGTGTAAGATAACTGTCAAAAATACAGGACTACAAACTAGAGATATCCATGCTTATACATAATTCTAGAAAACAAACATAATTACACAAGGGGATGAGAAAGGTTTTTTCAAACCACTTATTTCTAGATTTGGTAGTTTATATTTGAATACCCACAAGAACAATATGCTAACAATGAAACTTGGCTTAAGGAAATCAACAATTTTAAGTAAAATGGACATAAACTATTCCTTTCTTCTAAAATCCAGACATTTCACATTTTCTCTCTCTTTAACCATAAATGACTAGTGAAATTTAGCCTGTGCCCTAAAAAAAAAAAAAAAAAAAAAAAAAGACATCCGACTTTAGGATTTAGGTTAATATTTTGATGTGTCCTTTTGAAATAATTCTCACCCATGAATAAAGATCTGTATTTGCCAGAAAACTACTTTAAAAGGATTATCTCAATGTAGTGCTGTAGTGAGAGTATGCAGGCATGAGTTTTAAAATGCAGATAGGTCTGTATTTTGAAACCAAATATTTGAAGATCAATCCTAACAGCTGTTTTAGATGACTGTAGCATGGTCAGTTTTTTCCTGAGAGTTGGCAGGAAAAGATGTGGAAAGCCCACATGCTCCATTTATGCTTTGAAACCAAATATTTAGAAGTATTTGAAATGTTATGTCTCTATGCTTATTTGGTACCTCCTATGGTTATTTTTCTTACACTGTTTGTTTTGGTGTTTTTAAGTTCTTCATTTAGTTGTAAGAGATACTCTAAGACTGTTGGTTTGCCATTGTTGGAGTCCCTATTATTTTAAGTTATACCTAAAATAGTAGCTCACAGTGTTCAGATTCCTGACAAAAACACTTTATAATTTAGTGGCTGCACATCAGTAGATATGTGGGATGACATGTAATGAAAATTAGTAAATTAAGATTAGCCCTTATTAGTGTGCTTTAGTTATAAGTAACAGAGGGACTGGAAGGAGCTTTAGAAAATGTTGAAGTAGCGTATACTTATTCTGTGTTATAGAATGGTTTTTCTCCAATATAAAAGTATCTACTGATAAAGGGCCAGTATTCCAAGATTAGGTATCTCAGACCTCCTACTACCTGTTTGAGTCTGGATCAATTGATACAGCCATTACAAAATGTGCAAAATCAGCATGACTCTTGGCTATTATTGAAGTTTTCAGAAATATAAATAGTATTGAAAATAGGATCTTTGCCAACCATTTAGAAAAGAATGTCTTCATGAGTCTCCAAATTCAGTTCTTAGCAAACATTTATCATTTATCGTTGTCCAAATATTTATGGACAATTACTAGACATTACACTGGGCATTATATAATGTATTGGCAAATAACAGGCATTGTTCATGAAACCTCCATTTTGTGGGTGAAATAGGTGATAAATCAGTAAAAAAATTACATAATTAAAATTGTGTTATTTGCTATGAGAGAACAATGCAATGATTGACAATATATAATATAGTTACAGAAGACTCTGAAAGTTTTTTCTGAGATCTGAAGATTCAGAATAATTCAGCCATCTGAAGAATAGAGGGATGAATGGTTCCTAGAAATTGTGTAGCATGTGAAAAGACCACAGAAACCAAAACAGGAGTTTTTAGAAAGATAGTCACAACTTAGTTCAAAGAAACCTCTAATCAGGGCAGAGAGACTTACTACTAAGAATCTGTTTACTGTGTTTCAAGATCTCCTTAGTTTGTCAGCTGAAGTGTTTTACTTTGAGCAAGCACCCAAAGACTAGTTAACACTTTAAAACACCAACTGAAATAAAGGAATATGAAAAACTTATTAATCAAAAGAATCTAACTTTAAAAATAACTAGAGGCTCATTGTAGAGGATCTAGGAAAAAAACATAGAAGCAAGAAAATACAAACTATCTGAAAACTCACCCCTGAGAAGATAAGCACTGTTTGCATTTTGATGTGTATCTTTCTAACTATTCTCCATTATGTAATATATAAATAGAAATATATATTTCTGTCTATATATTTCTTTCTCTATATATATTGACATACACACACAAAATGTAATCATTTTATTATTTTCATCTTTGTTGCACAACCAATGTTCTTGGAGACTAGTTACTAGTTTTCAACACTAGGGGTGTTAACTCTGTGGAGAGCGCTTACTGGGCATGGGTGAGGCCATGGGTTTGATCCCCAGTAACTCCCCATACACTTACACAGAGTATTAGTTTTCAAAAATGTGTTTCTTGAAGCTGGGAGGTTCCTAGGAGTATCCTCTAGGGGTGGGTGGGTGGTATCCCAGGTTCCCCACTTCCACTTTATAGAACAGCACCTTTGATTGTTGTTGCTATTGTTGTTGCTATTGCTGTTGTTTTAATTTAGGTTTGTAATTAAGATTTCATTTGGAGGATAAAAAAGAGTTCTGCAAAAAACCCCAAAACTTTGACAACTTCTTTGTAACTCCTATTTGTTGAAGATGATAAATCCTTATGAAAGAATACATACAAATACTTGTGAGTATGTAGAATACTTCACCCTGGCACGGTGGCACACGCCTGTAATCCCAGCAGCTCAGGAGGCTGAGGCAGGAGGATCGCAAGTTCAAAAGTAAGCCTCAGCAAACGTGAGGTGCTAAGCAACTCAGTGAGACCCTGTCTCTAAAAAAAAATGCAAAATAGAGCTGGGGATGTGGTTCAGTGGTTAAATGCTCCTGAGTTCAATCCCCAGTAAACCCTCCCACCCCCCCACAAAGAATACTATTAAGTATAAATACAAAAATATTTATGAATATTCCTTCATAAGGATTCTCAACCTTTGACAAATCCTGTTTGGAGGCACTTAAATCATAATTGCTTGCTATTTTAAATATCAATATAGTAAATTCTCTGGTTGTAAAAGTTTTAGTAAATAACCTGAAATTGATGGGCCAGAGCATTTCAAATTTTTCAGGTTTTTTTGATTGATAGCTATTGCCCAACTGACTTCAAAAAAAGGGTGCTGAATATACCTTTCCAAATGCTAGGCATTTATTTTACTTCTGTAGTTTTTTGCCTGTTTCACAATTTCTTAGCCTAACAGTTACAGAAAAATACAGACATTTGGTTTTGGTTTTAACTGTTTTAGCAAGTATTTTTATGACTTCCTTCATTTATAGTTCACAAAAAACAGAAAATTAAGGACTAGATGTTTCGTGAGGTTTAGCAAATTAGTGCCATTTGTGCATTTCAGATTTAGGCCTCAGTGTTGAATTCCTGCCTGCCTGTTGATACCATCAGCAGATTAATTTGGAGATTTCCTTTTCATGGGAAATGTAGCTGGCTTTATTTCCTTGTGTAGAGACAGGGTCTCCCTCCCTCCCTACCTACTCCTTGTCTCCTCTCTTTCTCTCCCTTTCCTAGAGATAGTATATTTGAAAAGGTTGAATTATTCCTTTAGCAGGACATAAAGTTAGCTGTAGAAAAGTTAATTGAAATGGCCTTGTCTTCTTCCTGCTTCAACATTTTCCTAAATCTCTGTTGATGGAGGAGAACATGTTAATCTATGGGTCCTTTATGTAGTACACATTTCCCTGTCTGGGAAATGTGTACTACATAAAGTATCAATGCAGGGTAATAAGGAAGTACAAGGACCAGTAGACTTGATAGAGCCAGATAACTAAGTGCAAACAAAAATACATGTTTTTAAGGAGTCAAAAGATGCTGTTTGAATGAGATAAAACAGTGAATGCTCACAGAAGTTACTTGAGAATGTCACACTGTAACAGAAGAGGTTAGTTCCCTCATTATTTAGAGACTTTGAAGGAAATGTAGGAAAGGATAGGATATTACTTAAAAATAAAGCTTCAGTCTGTGCAGTTTTTTCTTGTTGAATAAATTTTTCAACAAACATTAAGTATCCAGTTCGTGCCACCTTTTATGTTAGACACACAGAATGCATGTCTTCAAGGCAGTAAAAACCTAGTAGAGAAATTAGTCATGTAAACACAGGTGGAGCCGGACATGGTAGCACACACCTATAATCCTGGCAATTCTGTAGGCTGAGGCAGGAGGATCACAAATTGAAGGTCAGCCTCAGCAACTTAGTGAAACCCTCATCTCAAAAAAATAGAAAGAGCTGGAGATATAGCTCAGTGGCAAAGCACTCCTGGGTTCAATTTCCAATTGCTACTTCCCCTGCCCCAAAAAACTCTACACAAGTGGTTGTGTGGTTCTGTCTTGGTACATTTTCTGTTGCTATCACAGAATACCACAGTCTGATAATTTATAAATAATAGAGGTTTATTTTGCTCATGGCTTTGGAGTCTATATGAAGTCCAAGATTCAGGGATCATAACTGGTGAGGTCTTTTTGCTAAGGTATCATATGGTGAAAGAGCATGCATGTGTGTGTGCATGAGAGAACCTGTGAACAAATAAGGGTGTTAGGACTCACCAGAATTTATCCTAACCCACTCCCATTATAATAGCATGAATCCATTCATACATGACCTAAACGTTTCTTAAAGATCCTACCCACCCAGTACAGTTAAATGAAAACTAGATTTCAATATGAAGTTTGGAGGGAACATTCAAAATAAAGCAAGCTGTTTGTAATATTATATATTATTATTTTCTATATTTTCTGTATGCTTAAAAACAATAATCACTTCAGCAGTGCACAGCAGCTTCAGGTGCTGTATATTCTGGATCTTTGGGCTTTTTCTCTGGCATTGATTAGAAAGGTTAAAGTTTGAATAAAAAGATAGGAGAAAATGGATGTTTTTTTCTAAATAAAATGAAATCTTCCACAGTTTGGAAAGGAGGGGAAAAAAGATTTCCTATAATAACGGAATCCGTAACTAAGAAGCAAAGCCTTTGTAAAGAAATTCCAAAGAATTTCATAATTTTTATCCTGCTTTTAATGTTACCTGATTTTAATTTCCACTATTACAACCAAACCTACTTTCTCACTTTTTCTTCCTCTGCTCTTTGTTCTGAGGGATTTTTCCCCTCAACCTTTGGAAGTGATATCATTTTAGAGAAGCAAATGTTGACATCCTAAAGATACAAAAACTAAATCATGAAGCAAGTAAATAACAGTTGTAAAAGCTGTGATTATATACTGTTTTATAAGAGCAATCACATTCAGTCCTTCTGGTATTCTTGGGAGCAGCATTATTAACCCCACTTAAGAGATGAGGACATCAAAGATTGGAACATTGAGAAAAGTCACACAGCAGAGTAACCAACAGTGGGAAGTAGTGACCACAATAAAACCTTTGTTAAGTAAGATTTCTTAAATGATAGCATTGCTTTAACAGTTATTTATTGAGACATTGACTGATGGAATAGAATAAAAATCTAGAAATAAACCTGCATATCTATAGTCAACTGGTTTATGATACAGGTGACATGGAAGTACAGTGGGGTTTTTCACAAATAGTATTGGATCATTTGTATGGAAAAAACCAGTTTTGAATCCTTACCTTATACTGTATACCCCAAAAGAGAAGTTGAGTTATGTAAGAGATCTAAATACACAGGATAAAATAATATGACTTCTAAAAGTTTACTGCTGTGACTTTATCTCAAATAAGTTAAACCTTTCTTTTTTTGTGTAGTACTGGAGATTGAACCTAGGGGCATTCTACCACAAAGCTGCATCCCCAGCCCTCTTTATTATTTTTAAAAATTTGAGACAGGGTCCTGCTAAGTTACTGAGGTTGGCCTTGAACTTGCGATCCTCCTGCCTCAGTCTTCTGAGTTGCTGGGGTTATAGGCATGTACCATCATGCCTAGCCAAACATTTCTTAAATAAGCAAATATTTCCAAATAAAATGGAATACAATATGAATCATATCTAAAGGAAAAATTTGTCCTTCATTAAAATGAGTACCTTAGAAAAAGAAAGGAAAATGGCAGCCCACTAAGTGGGACAAAATATTTGCAGCACATATGTACAATAAAATATTCAGAACTCATTAGGAAGTCTTACAAATCCATAAGGATAAATCAGAATAGAAAAATAGGCAAAAGATTTATATAGGAACTTTCAAAACAAGCTTTCCAAATGACCAAATAAACATAAGACATACAATAAAATAGGTGATTTTTTTTTTTTAAAGAGAGAGTGAGAGAAGAGAGAGAGAGAGAGAGAGAGAGAGAACTTTTAATATTTATTTTTTAGTTCTCGGCGGACACAACATCTTTGTTGGTATGTGGTGCTGAGGATCGAACCCGGGTCGCACGCATACCAGGCGAGCGCGCTACCGCTTGAGCCACATCCCCAGCCCAAGTGTTCAGTTTTATTAGTCATCATGAAAATGCAAATTAAAACAAAAAATACCCTACATATCCATGAGAGTGACTAAAGTTTAAAAAGCTGACAATATTCAGTATCAATGAAATTATAAAGAAACTATTATAAGTATAGGTTAAAACACTGACAGTACCTTATAAAGCTTGATGTATGTGTGTTCCCTGTGACTCAGTATCCCTTTTCCTGGAGTATACACGTGCATTCCAGATGACATGTAAAAAGCATGTTTATTGCAGCACTTGTTAGAATACCCCCCAAACATTCAACAATTCAAGTGTCATCAAGAGTAGGATGGAGCTGGGGCTGTAGCTCAGTAGTAGAACTCTTGCCTAGCATGCATGAGGCACTGGGTTCAATCCCCAGCACCACATTAAAAAAAAAAAAAACACTAAATAAACAAAATAAAGGTATTGTTGTCAATCTACAACTAAAAATATTTTTTTAAGGAGTAGGATAGATAAGTTAATGATAATACATTTATACACTAGAGCACGGTATAGCAGTGCTTTCTTAACCCATCTGTAGTGGAGGGACAAGATTTTTTTCCCTAGCTGTCAGAATGAAAGTCTTGTATGATCCAGTATTACACACAACGTCCAAATGCTCGAAAAGTTTATAAATGTTCCTGTGATACCTTCTGTACTCATGACTTTGAAGATGAGTGACAAACAGGGTGTGGACCAGCACCACACTTTGTATAGCGCTGCTCCCAAGCAGTGGAAAAGAAAAAACTAACTACATACAACAACATGGGTGAATCTCACAGTCACTGGCAAGAGGGTCTATACTTTATGGGTCCATTCATGTAAAGTTCAGTGACAACACTAACCTGTGATATTAGAAGTTAGGATTACTTTTCAGGAGCAGAAGGCTGTCATTGGAGGGAGTGTGAGGAGAATTTGGGGCTCTTAATCTTGGCCTTGCATGATGTTTTTATTGATGTGCTCATTTTGTGAGAAGTTATCTAGCCACACACTTATAATTTGGGCATTTTTCTGCTTATTCATATTATACAACATTTACATTAAAACCTGTTGATCATGGGCTGGGGCTGGGGCTCAGTGGTAGAGCACTTGCCTCACATGTGTGAGGCACTGGGTTTGATTCTCAGCACCGCATATACATAAATGAATAAAATAAAGGTCCATCAACAACTAAAAAAATATTTATAAAAAACCAAAACTGTTGATCACCTATTAAAGCAGTGCCCTCATCTTCATGAGGGTAATAGATTAGTGGAGAAAACAAAGATATATGAGTAAGTAAACAAATGTAAAGTCACAGATTATGGTTTCATAAAAAGAAATATTTAAGATAGAGAATCATGAAGGAATATACTTAGATCAGTGATCAGAGAAGGGGCTTCTCTAAGAAGATGTTTTAGCTGAGATCTGGAGGATGAAAAACAATCAGCAATGTAAAGAGCAGAGGCAAATAATCCAGTCATTTCAGAAGTTGTTTTGAGTAGAGAATGGAGAGAACTTAGTAAATGTAGGGTAAAAGAAAGCATTGCAGACAGAAAGTATAACTTGGGAATAGGTGTTATTAAAAACTAGAAAAGGAGGAGATGCAATGGAAAGTAGGATTTGGGTTTGCAGTTACAAATAACAGAAAGACCACAATAGATACTTTTGCAGGAGGCTTGTCACCATCAGCATGAGAAGAGAAAGAGTGTTATATATAGAACAAAAGGAAGTAGATCCCCCCAGTTAATTTTCAAAACCAAGGAAAATGTGACCTTATCAAGAGTTAAGTAATAGTTGAGTTTGGCATGGGTTTTAGTATACCTCATGTAATTTGTGGTAAGTGAAAGTATATTTACATATGAGAGAATTTTCACCCAAGCATTTGGGGATGGATGATGAACCCTGCAGTCTCAGTGCCTCTGGCATTCCACTGGTCCCTCTTTCTCTTTTCCCTCTCTTCCTACCCACACAGTTGTTTATCACTTCACAGTCTCACTCTTTGACTTCTTCCCCCACACCCTCACATATTTTATTGAAAGTTTTAAAGCATTTTTATGCATGACATTTTCTTTAACTTAATCCTAAGAGCCTTGTGTTTGTGGAGATGCATGTGGGAAAACCAAGGTTCAGGAAGCTGTATGAATTGTTTTAGGTCATAACGTAGGCTTCTGACTCCACATCCAGTACTTTTTCCATTAATACCTTCATCTCTTGTAAATGTACATGTTTTTAAAATATTATCACCCACATAAGTAATGAAAGTTTACCCTGTATGCTAGATGAGAGACATCTCCCTTAAAGGGCATGTGTATGCGTTTGTATATGTATGTATATAGTGTGTGTGTGTGTGTGTGTGTGTGTGTGTGAGAGAGAGAGAGAGAGAGAGAGAGAGAGAGAGAGAGAGAGAGATCACTTTACATGGACTTGAAATCAGGTATATGCTAAGAAATTTTTGAAAATTTTACCAGTATTTCAAGTGTTTAGAGCTTTCTGAAGTATGGCATATCCAGGATCTCTAACTTAATTATCTCTAATTTCCTGTGTCATATTAATTTCTTAAGAGATAGGACCTTGATGCAGATGATTGTTTCTTTAATACCATTGCCAACGGGTGTTTTTGGCAAAGTAGGAGGAGATAAACTCAGATCACTTTTTTTTGACTCACTTTCTGGTAGTTTTGTAGGAACTGGGAGATTAAGAGGATTGATCAAAATGAAGTTGATGAACTATTTTTGAAAGTTAAGAGAGCAGACATTTTTTATTAAGGATGTACAACCAACTCAAAATAACTATTCCAATTTGAACTTTGATAATGATTAGTGAATTGGAGCAGTTCACCAGAGAATGAAAGAATCTTGACTTTCTGAAAATGGAAAAATAAAACAAAATGAGTAGAATTGAATCTTCATCAAAGGTAAAACAGAGTGGCTAGATCAGAAACTCACTGGTGTCAGCCATTGCTGGAAGTGGTTGGAGTTGTTGAAATAAGATAGTGACTATTTACTTAGTAGTGCCTTGGGAATTCTTTCTAGAGTATCCTGCTGTCTCCCTGTATAGTGTAAGAAGGTTTGGAGGAACAGGTATTATAGTAATGTACTGGACTTTTTCCTTAAGGCATTCATCTCCCAATTTTTCCTCTCCTTTTCTTTTTTGACCATAGAGTGACTCTCATCAATTCCGTGTCATGGCAGCTGTCCTTCGCCACTGTTTACTAATCGTAGGTCCAACTGAAGACAAAACAGAAGAGTTGCACAGGTGGGTAACCTTTGTATTGATATCTCAGTGAAGGGTATCATTAGATCTTGTTTTTTTTTTAATGCATTTAATTTCAATCATTATAAGCACAAGAAAATGGAAATGTTATAGTAAATCAGGTTACTAGTAGGTCAGAAATTGTAACAACTTCCTGATGAGAAATTTTCATTCTGTCTTCTTTGACTTCATTATGTTAAAATCCAACAAGAGAAGAGAATTTGACATTTTGTTGTATTCCATCATAAGCCCCAGAACAACCAGTAATAATCATATCATACAGGTTATTGAATACTTTTTTTGTATGGCATTGTTCTGAGTGCTGTTTAAGATTAACTTCTAGGATCATGATGTAGATCAGTGGTAGAGCACTTACCTAGCATGTGTCAGATCCTAGGTTTGGTCCCCAATCACCGCGTATGTGCCCGTGCACACACACAAGATTAACTACTTTTTTTTTTTTTTTTTTGAGAGAGAGAGAGAGAGAGAATTTTTTAATATTTATTTTTTAGCTTTTGGTGGACAGAACATCTTTATTTTTATGTGGTGCTGAGGATCAAACTCAGCACCCCGCACATGCCAGACGAGTGCGCTACTGCTTGAGCCACATCCCCAGCCCAATTAACTACTTTTAATCATCATACCAACCTTATGAGTGAGGAACTACTATCTTCACATTTCAGTAAATGAGGAAACTGAAGCATAGAGAGATCAAGCAATTAATTTCTCCAAGATGGCAGTCCTAATAAGTGAAAGAGCTAGGATTTAACCCTGGCTTTTAATTACAACACTCGAGTAATACTTGTATTAATTTCATTTCAAGAACATTTCTCTTAAAATGACATATACTTAAGCATTGATAATTTTTAAAATAATTTATAAAAATAGGGTCACAATGTCTAGTATTAAAATATATTAAAATAGTTAAAAATTTTGTGGCTTATCTGTTAGAAAATTAATAGGCTGATGTTAAAATTTATTATTCTCTGGGGCTGGTGATATAGCTCAGAGATAAAGTACTTTCCTAGCATGTACAAGGCCTGTGTTCCATCTCTAGCACTGGGAAAAAATACATATATATGCGTGTATTTTCTCTGAGAAAAACTTAAGTCAGAATTAATGCATTTTCTAGTTTTCTTACTTTCTATTCGAGATCAAATTTGTAGCAACAGGACTTCATACTTTATCATAAGACTATTTGTACTTTATAAGAATATGAATGGTATTCATTTTTAATATATACTTTTTTTTACAAATAGTAATTTAAGTAATAAAGATATATTCAGGTTTTCAAAGAAACAACTTTGGTATTAACTGATTCATGAAGAAATTAACATGGGTTCCTCTTTTGAGCACTTAAAATTTTATTTTCTACTTTTTAAGCACTTAAAGTTCCATTTTTCAAAATATGACTCAATTAAAAACTGCATAGAAACAACCAGAATACAAATAAAATATACCCTTGTTATTTTTCAGTCAAATTTATATTATTTTAGTTACATTTGGCAGGTATATTATTTAACATTGAACTGAGTTTGTAGGTATGTTATCTTTAGTCTCTGCTCTATGAGCTTTCAAAATATTGTTTTCTTCATGATTAAAAAGCATATTCTTGGACTAGGGTTTTTGACTCAGCGGTAGAGTGCTTGCCTTGTACTTACGGGACCCTGGGTTCGATCCTCAGCACCACATAAAAATAAATAATAATTTATTGTAGTTGGAAATAAAGGTATTGTGCCCAACTATAACTAAAAAATAAATATTTGAAAAAAAAGCATATTCTTTTTTCTGCAGCTATAGATCATTTTTTCAACTTTCTTAAAACTGTGCCCTTAAAAATTAATCAGGTTGTTGGGTGTGGTGGCACACATCTGTAATCCCAGTGACTCAGGAGGCTGAGGTAGAGAATCTTAAATTTGAGGTCAGCCTTAGAAACTTATAGAGACCCTAAGTAACTTAAGTGAGACCCTGACTCAAAAAAATAAATAAATAAATAAAATAAGGCTGGGAATGTGGCTCAGTGGTAAAAGCACCCCTTGCTTCAATCCCCAGTACCAGAAAAATTAAAGAAATAAATAATCAGGTTAACTGCAATAAATCATATCCTAAAAATATTTTTATAAACCATTTTCACCCACTGTAATTTTTTTATACTTCAGAGACACTAGAAATCTAAACTGTAAACACTAATATTAAAAGAAAATTGACATAAACTCAAGTAAATGGACTTTCTTTTTTGGGGGGGGGGGAAACAGATATAAGTTAAGGATGTGAGGGGAAAGAATTTTGATACTAATTGTTATGCTAGTTAAAAATATATTGGTAAGGATTTCTCTGTAGAATGAATTTAATATCTAATAACAGCACAATATTTGTCAAGAGAACATAATTCCATAATTTTTTTTAATCAAATATTGGTTTTTACAGTTCTGGGGATCAAACCCAGGGCCTTGAACATGTTAGGTAAGCACTTCAGCCCTCAGCTACACCCCCAGCCACTAAAATCAAATTTTTTAAAAAGACTACTTTTTTTTCTTTGTGATGTTTCCTTTTTTCTTTAAACATGCCTTTATTTTAAAAGTTGCTTTGATAAAAATCTAGACTTCACTGTAAAATAAGAGCCACAGACAAGATTATGAATATTTCTCAAAGGCTTTCCTGGAAAATTGAGGTTGCTGCTGACTTAGCTCTTTGTCTATAATGGTCCTACATGTCCCTTTAATTGGAATTAAAGTGATTAGTATCATTTTGAGCAGTAATGACTTTAGGCTAATCCACTTAAATACAGAGAAAACTGCATCAACCACAAGAGCTATTTTAGGAACTTACTAGAATTATAAATCTATTAAAATCTGCTCTCTGTAGCAACTCTGAAAATAATTTCTGTGTGTGTTTGTATGCATATGCATGCAAAGTATACATATGTAATGCTTAATTTTTAAAAAATAAGGATGTTTCAAAGTCATCTCCCATTCTCCTCCCCCCATTCATTAGTTATTTTTCTAAGTGTGTGTGTGTGTGTGTGTGTGTGTGTGTGTGTGTGTGTGTGTGTAAATGTGTAAAATACTTTGTTTCAAAGAAAAATGTAATGTATGAGTAATCCTAGATAGACTCGTTTATGGTTTTGCATTATCAAACCCGTAGGATTATGATGATGATTAAATGAGAAGTTCATAAAGCACCCTGTCCCCAGTGCTGAATAAGCTCTTAGTAAACAGGAGCTGCTGCCGCCACATTACTTTTTTTTACTGTTATTAAAGTAAGATTATTGGCTCTTAGATCTAATACTCAGTTCTAATTTTTTTAAAGTTGTTTCTTTGAAAAATGATAAAAATAAAATAGTTTTTGGATCTTGACCTTTTATTTAGAACATATTTGTATGTTTATCCTGTAATCGTAAAGAAATTCATTTTCCATTATTTTGAGTATTTTTCTGAAGTCAGATATGTTCAGTGACACAGCATGTCCAAAGCCTATAAAGGTGATGCAGAAGAGTGAAAAGCCCGGCAACTTTTTCTGGCAGGTTTTCTGGCTGGGTTTTTGTTGTTATTGTTTTGTTTTGTTTTTGTTTTTGTTTTCAGATTAATCAAAAGGACATGAGCATAGAGATAAAATGAGAGCTCACAAAAACAGCAGACCTTGACCTTCATTTCCACTAATCAACATTTTAGTTAGTTTTTCTGTTTGTTCCATTTCATTCCCTTTTGTCTATGCTTATAGTAGCAAGAACGTTGGTGATATTATCCACCTTTTTTGATACATAAAAAGACATCCTAATTCTGTTTCATCTCTACTGTTTGTCTGAAAATATTTTCAGCACTCCTGTCCATAATCAATAAGCTAATGCATAAACTTAGCCCCCAAAACTTGCGTGGGATGTGGATTTGTTTTATTTTGGAGACAAGAGGGAAGCAGGGAATGTCCTATACTTTGATAAGGAGAGAGGACCAGATCTGATTTAACTTATTTAATTTATTTTGGGCTTTCATTTTAGTTTCTTTTAGTCACTTGAGTACATCTACAAAGCTTTTTGGTGTTTTTTTTTTTTTCCTTGTTCTTTGTTTAAATTAATTCATTTTGCCTCACATACCAATGGGACAGTTCAGCTGCTGACTTCTTATTGCAATGCTAAACATTATGTCTTACACGTGACACACTTTCCCCCTCCAATTTTTTTTTTAAAGATTTTTTTTTAAAGAGGGAGGGAGGGAGGGAGAGAGAGAGAGAGAGAGAGAGAGAGAATTTTAATATTTTATTTTTTAGTTATCGGCGGACACAACATCTTTGTTTGTATGTGGTGCTGAGGATCGAACCCGGGCCGCACGCATGCCAGGCGATACCGCTGAGCCACATCTCCAGCCCCCCCTCCAATTTTTAATATTGTGTTTTACACTTATAAAATTTGCCATCTTTAACAATGATTAAGCATATAGTTCAGCAATGTTAAATACAGTGTTGTGCAACCATCACCACCATTCACTTCTACAACTCTTTTCATCTTGTAAAACTGAAACTGTACCCATTAAACAGTAACTTCTCATTCCTCCCTCTCCTTAGTCCCTAGTAACCACCATTTTACTTTGGTCTTTGTGGCTTTGGCTGCTCAAGTGTAAACTCATACAAGATTTGTCTTTTGGTGGCTGACTTTTTTCACTTAGAATAATGCCCTCAAGGTTCATTAATGTTGTAACCAAAGGCTGCATTTTCTTTCTTTTTAAGGCTGGATAACATTATAGATATATACCACATTGTAGGTATATATGCTTGGGTTGCTTCTACATTTTAGCTGTTGTTACTAATGCTGCTATGAACATGGGTATACACATATTCCTTCAAGATCCTGTGTTCATTTCTTTTTGTGTGTGCTGAACTCAGAGCTTTGTGCATGCTACGTAGCATTGAGCTACATCCCCAGTCTGTGTGAATTTCTTTTGTGTGGTTTATACCTAGAAGTGGAATTGCTAGATTGTATGGTAATTAAGACTATTTAGGGAGTTTTATTTGTTTTTCGTTTCTTTCTTTTTTTTTTTTTAATGTGGTGTTAGGGATCAAACCCAGGGCCTTATGCATGCACTTAGTGAGTGTTCTACTGCTGAACTATATCTCCAAAGCCTGTTTTTAGTTTTTTGAGGAACCAACATACTATTTTTTCACAGATGCTATCCCATTTTGCAATCTCTCAACAGTGTGCAAGGATTCCAGTTTCTCCACATCCTTGCCAACAATTTTATATATTGTGTTTTGTTACAGTAGCTAAACTAATGGGTGTGAGGTGTTATCTCATTATGGTTTTGATTTTCATTTTCCTAATGATTGGTGATGTTGAGCATCTTTTTATGTGCTTATTAGCCATTTATGTCTCTTATTTGGAGAAATGTCTATTCAAAAACTTCGCCCATTTTTGAATTTTTTGTGGTACAGGGAATTTATACCAGGTTTGCTCTACCACTGAGTTGTACTCCCAGCCCCTTTTTATTTTTGAGATAGGTTTCGTAAAATTGCTCAGGCTGGCATTGAACTTGTGATCCTCCTGCCTCAGTCTCCTGAGTTGCTGGGATTAAAGGTGTGCCCCACTGAGCCTGGTTTAAATCACATTGTTCATTTTATTATGAGTTTAGGAGTTCTCTGTATATTGTCTTATATATAATATGCAAACATTTCCTCTCATTAGGTCTATTGCCTTGTTACTCTGTTGTTATTGTCTTTTTGTGGTACTGGGAATTGAACCCAGGGTGCTCTGCCACTGAGTTACACCTCCCTCCTTCCCCTGTTTCCCCCGCCCCCTCTAGTTTTGACACAAGGTCTCACCACTTAAGTTGCTGAGGCTAGTTTTGGAACTTGTGATCCTCCTGCTGCAGGCTCCCCAGTAGCGGGAATAATAGGCACGTGCCACTGTTCCTTTTGTTGCCTGTGTATTTGGTGTCATGTCTAAGAAATTATTGCATAATCTAGTAGGTGAGAGTCCAGCTTCATTCTTTTTGTTTTTTGTTTTGTTTTTTGTTTGGTTTTTTTTGGTTGTCATTGGACTTTATTTTATTTATTTATTTGTGGTGCTGATAATTGAACCCAGTGCCTCACACATCTAGGAGAGCGCTCTACCACTGAGCTACTACAGTCCCAGCTCCCAGCTTCATTCTTTTGCGTGTGGATATCTAGTTTTCTTAGCCACCATTTGTTGAAAAGACGGTGCTTTCCCTGTTGAATGGTCTTGGCACCATTGACAAAAATCATTTGACTATATATGTAAGGGTTTATTTCTGGGATCCGTTCTGTTCCATTGGTCTGTCTGCCTTTGGGCCAGTACCACATTGTTCTAATTACTATAGCTTTTTGTTTTGTTTTGTTTTTTAAAGTTAGTTTTTATAATTTTGTTTAATTTTTTTATGTGGTGCGGAGGATCAAACCCACTACCTAACATGTGCTAGGCAAGTGCTCTACCCATCCCTAGCTTTGTTAAGTTTTAAATCAGCTTTTTTCTTTTTTTCCTTCAAATCAGTTTTGGCTATTTGGAGACCCTTAGATTCCATATAAATTTAAAGATGAGTTTTCTATTTCTGCAAAGAAATATCATTTGGATATTGATAAGGATTATATTCAATTTGATACTTCGGAGTATTGACTAATGGTATTGTCTTCTAATCATCATGAATGATACACTTTTAATAAATTTTTTAATGGAATAATTTTATTTCTGTTTGTATTTATTAATTGAGCACTTAACATTGTTAGGCACCATTTTGAGATTTAGGGCAACAAAGATGAATTCAGTGCAGTGTCTGTTCTCTAGTGATCACTGATTATTTACTTACTTATTTGTAAGTAAATAAGTACATTTTTTTGGTGAGTGTTGTTTCAGATATGAACAAGCTTATGTAGGTGTTTAGAAAAAAGGGAGTTTACTTTTTTTGGAGAGATCAAGGAGAAGGGGGGTTTTATTTTGTTTTGTTGTTTTTATTAAAGTTCTCAGCTCTTTAACCTGATTTTCTGTAGATAACAGTTATCTAAAGAGCTCCACAATGCATGCCCTGCAGGAACATAGTCACTAAGTGAGGAAATAAGATATAAATGTTATGAAAAGTGGAATAACAATTCAGGACAATAATAGAAATATATTACAAGGTAGTTTTTGAGTAGTTTCCCAGTGAATTTTATTCAAATAATAATTGCTAACTAAAGTAATGGACAAGCCCACTGTGGTCCGGAATTCTTCATTCCAGAGGAAATCTTCCTCACTCATACTCTTCCTATTCTCCATCTTCTTCCACACCTCTGCTGATTACTTTTTATTCTATCTAGAAGCTCCTTGTAAGGGGTTTACTTTTCCCCCCCTCCTGTCCCTAAACATTGGTTCATCATTTCAACCTCTTTCTTTTCCCTCATTACCATGTCCTGCCAGTCTCAACATACCCATTCTAGATCTGACAGACCACCTCCATTACAGTTGCATACTCAAGCTAATGAGGCCTATGGGTAAATTTTATGTAATCCGACAGATCAAAGCAAATGTCTGCTTAAAATCTTCTTATGGCTCCTCTCTGTCTTAAGGAATAAAAGAAGCCTTTTTAAGGGGGTGGGGAAATCACTGTGCATTTATTTTTGATCTGCATCCTCCTCTGGGAAATCTCTTCTTCCTGGTCAGTCCTCTTGCATCCTCTATTCATGATTCCATCAAATCTTTGATGTGAAATTTCAGCTCTTACCTCAAGATACTATGCATATGTTTACAAATGGGGAGCACCTGATACATGATTCAGGTTGGGTACCAATGTCAGTGTATTTATTAAATGTTAGTAAAACTTCTTTTCACCTTTTTAGATAAAAATTAAAAAATAGAATCTGCACTCCACTGGATCATTTTATGTGCCAGTATGGTTGCATATGCCCCACACCACTTTGCAGTTTAGACATTATTTCCATGGATTTACCCTATATTCATTCTTTATCTACCATAACCAGGCTTCTTCATCTACTACTTGCCAGCACAACTCTGGTTTAAGGTCATCAATAAACTATCTTACCATAGAAAGAGAAGGGCAGAGTAGTTTGAATACAGAGTCATCTTCTGCCTACTTGCTAGCCTGCCTTCCAGCCTTTCTTCCTTCTTTTCCATTCTTCCTTGAGGAGAAGGAAGAGGATCACAAAAGACCCTGAATAACCAAAGCAGCTTTGAGCAAGAACAATGTGAGAGGCATCTGATTTCATAATATATTGCAAAGTACAATAATCAAAACATTTTTTTGCATAAAACAGATCAGTGAAACAGAATAGAAAGCCTGGAAATAAACCCACACATATACAGTCAACTGTACTTTAGCTGGGATGCCAAGAATACACTAGACCCTTACCTCACACCATACACATTCAAAATTGATTAATTTACTTAAATGTAAAATCTGAAACAATAACTCTTAGAAGAATATTTAGGGGAAAAGCCTAGGACCTAAATAGGCATTTCTCCAAAGAAGAGAGATAAATGGCCAATAGATAAATGAAAAGTGTTCAGCATCACTAATCTTTAGAAAAGTGTAAATCAAAAGCACAGTAAGCACCTCATATGTGTTATAATGGCTATTATAAAAAAAATAATAAGGGTTACTGAGGATGTGTAGAATGGGGAATTTTTGTAAGCTGTTAGGAACAATGTAAACTACTATTGTGGTGTAGACATTATAGAAAACAGAGAAGGTTCCTCAATAAATTAGAAATAGAATAGAATTACCATTTTTAATCTAGCAATCCCACTTTTGGGTATATAGCTAAAGGAAATAAGATCACTATCTCGAAGAGACATCTGTACTCCCATGTTCATTATCACCATTCACAATAGCCAGGATATAGAAACAAATATCTATCAGCAGATGATTGAACAAAGAAAATGGGGCATGTACATATAATAGAATATTATTCAGCCTTAAAAAAAATCCTGTCATTTACAACAACATAGGTGGCTATAGAAGTCAGTATAATAAGTTAAATCAGACACAAAAGGACAAACACTTCATGATCCCATGTTTATGAGGAATCTAAAATAGTGACACTTATAGCAAATAAGACAGTAGTGGGGGTGTGGGTGTGAGTTGGGGGAGGTATCTTCCAAAGAACACAGAATTTCAGTTATAAGTTCTGGAGATCTACTGTACACATAGAGCCCGTAGTTAACAATACTGTTTTGTATAATTAAAATTTGCTGAGGGGGTAGATCTTATGTGCTTTTACCACAAAAGAAAAAATTATTTTAAAAAACTTCTTTTTAATAAAGTAGAAGGGAAGTCATTTGGAGATCTTAAGATCCAACCTTGAAAAAAAGATATGAACCACAAATATAAAGAGCATTTGACCAGAAAGATTTATTAATATCTGTAGACATACATGGGCTATTAACATGCTCATCATTGTTATTTGGTATTAAATTTGGTTAGTTCAGCGATTGATAGAGGACTCGATTTTAGATTGTCTTCCCTTTGCCACAAAGCTTTAATTGGGCTTTACAGAGCTCTTAAATAGACCTTGCTTTTGAATCTGCATATCAGGAGGGGGCTGGGAGCCAGAGCCAGAGGATGTCATGTCCCAGTGATTAATGATCTCTAGGAAGCTGAAAAGGAGAGAGTAATATACACAGTATTTCTACCCCCTGGAGTAGGAATGCAAACACCATTGTGCAAATCTGTGCATAGTCACTGACTTCCTGGTAGCTGGAGAATTTCATACACTCTTCTACCACAAATAAAACTGTCAGAGAAGTGACAGAACTCAAAAAGCTGGCCTTCCTTATTTAAAAAGAATAGCTCAAACACAGTGAGCCAGAAAATTAATTTTGTAGTTGTTTGGGAACCCAGTTGTTTAATAAGAAATGAGAATATGGGAACTTTTCTTGAAAAGCCTAAAACCTCCAAATATTTGTTGATTCCAGCCCTACATGTGGTTTCTTAAATTTACTGAATTCCTGGAAACTGTTTAAATTTAAACAAATTTAAAGGGGAAACATTTTTTTGTAATGAAATGCCCTATCTTAAACTTTTCAGTCTGGTCTTTGATAGATTTAGAGAATCATACTGTTGATGGAGTCCAGAGATTATTGTCTTATATTTAGGGGAAAAAAAATTCTAACATTTCAGAATGGTTTGTATAGTTTTAGAAAGTCACTCTTAGGTAGTCTTTTTTTTTCCCCTACGCTTTTTTTTTTTCCCCAGTGAATTTATTGTATTTAATAGCAATTTCCAGATGCTTATTAAATCAGAAATGAACCATTTTAAACTATAAATAAGGTACTACAGAAGCTTGCAAAAAATTTTTAAAAGAAGGTTTGTGGGGAAAGCATTATATTTCAGCTACCTTTGATTATTTACAAATAACCAAAATTAGACTTTGTGTAATAGAAATAGGGGTAGATTTTAGTGAGAACACCCAAATAATTTGTATTTTATCAAGAACTGTTTATTTATAGACTGGATAAATTATTTTTTTGCTCATATTTCATATTTTAATGCTCTATACATTATTCCTCATTATTCTGCATTGATTGTTTAATTTTCAAACAGATTTCTTACCAATTTTTATTTTTCTATAACATAAAGAGAAAGGAAGTATTTATTCTTGGAGGAATAGAACCACAATTCATGGCAAAGGAAATAAAAACCTTGGTGTTTTTATTTTCCTATTTTTTTAATAGTGTCACTATAATTTAAATTTTAGACTACGATGATCTAAATTAAGACAGTATCAGATGGTTTAAGCCCTGAACTTGGTTTCCAAGTGGTTAGACTTTTAAATTGCATTTGCAAGAGTTTATTTTTAGTCAGGATGTGGTTATTTTTAGATCTGCTTCTCTGTCACTAGGAAATGTAATGCCTGTCTTTCCATTGTTGTTTATCAGGAAGTTCTGAGGCTCAGGCATTTAAGATCCAGTTAGCATATAATACTACCTCTTCTTTTAGATGAAAATATGAAATAATACCCGAAGGGAAATATGCTCATTGAGAACATGTCTAAGTTTTAAACGGTTAGTGTCATTTCTCTTGTACACTGAGTAACAGAACAAGGTTTTAAGGGAATGCCAAAAATACAAGGTTTGAGTTCCCCCTACTGGTGCATTTCAAGCTCATGTATTCCTTAATGTATAATCAAAAGGCCTAGGAGATGGAGATTAGAAATGAGGCTATTTCTAATCTTATCATTTCTGATGAGAGAGAAAAGAAACACCATTTTCCTTTTTTCTGTAAATGTCTTACACAAAATGGGATGACTTAAAAATTGTATTTGTACATCTAGAAAGAACAAAATTTAGTACTACAGTGTTGACAGCCTATTGTGATAAGCTGCTTATATGCATTTCTTCTTGAATGCTTTATGGTGTAAGCTAAGGAATAATAAAACACTAGTGGAAGCGGGTGTGGTGGCACACACCTGTAATCCCAACAGCTCAGGAGGCTGAGGCAGGAGGATCTTGAGTTCAAAGCCAGCCTCAACAACTTAGTGAGGTGCTAAAGCAACTCAGTGAGACCCTGTTTCTAAATAAAATGTATAAAAGAACTGGGGGTGTGGCTCAGCGGTTAAGCACACCTGAGTTCAATTCCTGGTACCAAAAAATAAATTAATTAAATTAAAAAGAAATAAAACACCAGTAGATGCACAAAAGGATTTAAATCTGCCCCCTCCCCAAGAAAATGCAAAGCTAGTATTGTTGTCATGATAAAATTAAAGGGCTGGGATTAAAGCTCACTTAGTCCTATTGTAGCATTTCAGAAAGTGACCTGACATCATTTGATTTTTGTCTATCCATTTTACATCTGTTCTTCCTAATTTTGTCAAATGTAGTATTTGAGACAGTTTTTATTTTCTTTTAGTAAGGTCCAAGTAATATTAATGGCTTATTTTGAAAAAGAAAAATTTTAACTGACTTCTAAAAGTCACTGCTGAACTTATTATTATTATGTTTGCATTGTAAATGAGTGTTCAATCAAGTTAAAATATTGTATTTTTAAATTGCTTTTCAGCAATGCAGTCAACCTTTTAAGCAATGTTCCGGTCTCTTGTTTGGATGTTCTCATTTGTCCATTAACCCATGAAGAAACAGCCCAAGAGGCAACGACTTTAGATGAACTGCCCAGTGATAAAACAGCTGAGAAAGAAACAGTTTTGAAAAACAATACCATGGAATACAATGGTATGAATATGGAAGCCATTCATGTTTTACTCAATTTTATGGAGAAGAGAATAGACAAGGTAAGGCTGATAGAGTGGAAGCCTTTGAGAAGATGCTTCTAAAGTATGTAAATGTGCCCTACATACAAACAGACCACAGAGCATGATTTTTAAATCTAAGCTTTTTTTATATAGCTGACATGTTGCTTAATTCTACTTTAGAAAGCATTTTATTGTAATATAGGATGAATTACTGAAAAGTAATGCATTTATTTGTTTAATGCTGAATATTTGTTTTTGCAACATGTTTACCAAATTTGTAACTATTGCCTGAAAATAAAGGTAAAAATAATTACTCCTTCATGTAGGTACTTTGAAAGTCTCAAAAGTAAAAATCATCCCATCAAAAAACTTGATGATATTTTCTGTAATGCCTTTAAAAGACATTTTTTTAAAATTTTTTTCCAATTTTCTACGTGTGAACTGTTTATTTTCTCTGATCTGCCACTCAGTTTATCAAGTAATTATGTTAAAAGGCAGCAGGGGAGCATAGGTAGGTCACCATATCCTTTGTTTCATTTAAGCACATAGCTTGAGCTGGGGGAACCCTAGAAAATATAGGAAAATCAAGGAAGGATAAAACCAGTCAATAAACATGAAGATAACTGGAGGAAAAAAAAATGGAAATATTGTTAGGAAAAAACTAATGTATCCTGCTCCCCACCACCAAAGAAAGTGATTCATATGCTCATGTTACATGGAGGAAAGGAATACTTTCAGAAACTAAACTAATAGAGCATGTATGGTTTTCTTTGTAGGGAAGCAGCTATAGAGAGGGTCTAACTCCAGTTCTCAGCTTATTAACAGAATGTTCCCGAGCCCATCGAAACATCAGAAAATTTCTCAAAGATCAGGTAACTGCTTAATGCATAATACATCTTAAAGTTAATCTTACTGTATATGTTTTTCTTTTTTTTTTTTTAACACAAAACTAATGAATTCTCACATAATGATTTTCAGAAAATCAGAAAAGTTGGTTTTAATCTTTGGAATCTTCCAGTCAGGAAATAAGTGATCTTGCTGGGGATATAGCTCAGTGGTAGAGCACTTGCCTAGTATGTGCAGAACCATGGGTTTGAGCCCCAGTACTGCCAAAAAAGTTAAAAACAAGTGATCTTGTATAATTTTTTGTCATTCATTCATTTATCCAACAAATGTTTATTGAGATTTATGTGGTGTTTTATAAGCATTGTTCTGAGTAATGGACAACAGATGAAATCTGTCTAACCCTAACCTTTGTAGAGTTTACCTTACTGTGGGGGATAAAAAGTAATAAATATATAATGTACTAACAGGAAATGATAAATGTTCTGCAGAAAGTTTTATAGCAGGGGAAGAGAAAGGGAATATTTAAGGGGAGAAGGGAGAGCCTTTGTGAGGAGATAACTTTTGAGCAGAAAGTTGAATAAGTAAGAAAAATGTCTCTGAGAATGTCTGGAAAAGGAATCTACTAGAGAGAACAAGTTCCGAGTCCCTGAGATAAGAGGATGCTTTGGGGGGTTGGGGTTGTAGCTCAGTGGTTGAGCGCTTGCCTCGCATGCATGAGGCACTGGGTTCGATTCTTAGCACCACATACATACAAACATACGTAAAATAAAGATATTGTGTCCATCTACAACTAAAAAAATATTTTAAAAGGAAAAAAAGAGGATACTTTGGTATGCTTAAGGAAAAACAAGGCAGCCTGTTTGATTAAGCAAAAATACACAAAGGAGAGAGTGGTACATCAAGTAAGGGGTAAACAAGTGCCAGATAACACAGGTTTTAAGGACTTTTGATTCTAAGTGAGATGAGATAACATGAGTATTTTGAGAGGAGAAGTGAAGTGATCTCATTTATATTTTAAGATTGCTCTGGCTAGGGTAGACTGTAGAGTAGACCTTATTGGAACCAGGAGACCAGCCCAGAAGAAAACCGATGGTGACAGGTTGGCATGGGGTGAAAGCAGTGAGTCCATGTGTTGGGATATGTTTTTAAAGTAGAACTCGTATAATGTGCTGATAGATCAGGATATGTATTGAGAAATAAAGAAAAAATAATCAAAGATGACTTTTAAACTTTTTGATTATAGTTTAAATTCTAAGTCTTTGCTTCTAACAGTAACTAAAACTGACCTCTAAAATCCCAGTTTCCAGCACCTCCTCTTGGTGCTTCAATTCAGCTTTCTGTTAACCCCAAGAGGACTAGCAGTCTATCATTCGTTTTACTCCATCACTTACCTCTTATATTTTTTTTCTTACCCAGGCTGGATCTCACCTGTAGTTCTTTACTACAATCTCTGTTTTCCATACGTTTTTAAAAATTATTTTTTAGTTGTAGTTAGATACAATACCTTTATTTTATTTATTTTTATGTGGTGCTGAGGATCGAACCCAGGGCCTTGCACGTGCTAGGCAAGCCACTGAGCCACAACCTTAGCCCCTTTCCATACATCTTTAACTAGTATTTCTCATTTCTCTTCAAGTCATACTTACCTGCAAAAATCCAACAAACAGGTTAAATGCAGTCTTCTATTTACTCTGGGCTTCCACTGGGCACTTAAATAGGGTAAAGCAATGTAACCATATGGATTAGTCTGGCCCTAAGTGGCTCACCAGAACATTCCAGGATAATTATTTTATAACTCCTTTTCTTAAATCTCCACCATCTATTCTCTCCACACTCTCATTTGTTGACCTTACTTTCTGTTTCCATAAGAAATTGACAAAACTTCATTTTTCACCACTGCATCTACTGTCTGTCGTATTTTTAGCGTTAATACTTTGTCTCTTCCTCTCTCAGTCTTTGAATTATCCCCACTACTGTCTGTGGCCAGCATCTGTTCTGGATCCATTTCCCTTTTACCTGATGAGCTTTGTTCTATACTTATTCTTTTTCTCTCTTCTTATATTCAACTTTTTTTTTAATGTACTAGATTATTTCTGCCAGCATCCAAACACATCTTCCCTCTTAAAACAACAACAACAAAAAACTTTATATTAATCCTACTTCTCTGTGTCTTCCCATTTCTCTGCTTGTCTTTATGCAGTGTCCCTAAAGAGTTTCTATATTCCTCATTTATATTCTTTGTAGTTAACCTTTGACTCTCTCCTGGACCCTCTTTAATTAGGCTTTCATGCTTTCTACTCCAATACAAAGGTGTTTATCAAAGTCAGCAACCCAATATTGCCAAACTAATAGTTCTCAAGTCTTTTCTTTTTATTATCCAATAGCATTTGGTCTAAGTATTCCCTCTTCCTTATAATTCTTTCTTTATGTGGTTTCTAGATACAGTAGAGAACCTCTTCTTTGATGCTTCTCATCCCAACTGTAAATGTTTGAGTGCCCCAAGGCAATACTGCCTTGTCTCATCTCTACTTTCCTGGTGATCTTATTCAGGAGTTTTGATTGGGAGTGTGCTGATGACTCCCAAGTTTTTCTCTCTAGCTGTCATCTTTTCCTAAGCCCCAGACTTACATATTGAACTGAACTGCCCACTCATCTCCTCCCATTGAATATGTAGCAGTTAACTTAAGTTTAACATGTCCCAAACTTTATATGATTTCCTATGTCCCTAACCTAGTCTTCCGCTTCGTTCCACATTTCAATATATGGTGCTACCAATCACCTCATTATTCATTTATTCATAGAATTTCCCCTAATAAATGAACCAGGTTTATTTTGTCTGTCTGTATTTATGATAAGATTTAGTAAATACTAATACATAGTGCTGATGAAGAGAAATTAGAAAGTTGGGACTGTATGTTTAAGGAATTCACATTCCATTGAAAGAAAAGAAAGCTATAAACACATAAATAATCATCTAAGCAAGATAAAATAATCATTTGTGGTAGTTTCTAAGTTTTATTATTTTAAGACATTCTACCTTGACTAAGAGGGCTTGGTGAAGAATAATAAATGAAAATGCTGTATTTTCTCTATTTTATGCTTTTACAAAGATAATCTTGAGATCATCATTCAGGCAAACTGTTTAGGTTTTGTTGTCTCTAACTTGAACAACCCAAACCAGCTTCTGTATAGGAAGTCTTGAGCCATGTATAATGTAGATACAAAAGCTCATGTGGCCTACTTCTGTCCTCAAGAAACACTACAATATAGGAAAGCAGGTGAAATATAACAGGTAAAAAGATAAAGATACAAAGTATATTAATCTGTTTTTCATTACTATAACAAAATATCTAAGGCAGACAACTATATAAAGAAAATTGCTTTACTATTTTGGCTCATGGTTCTGCAGGTTCAAGGTTGAGGGACTATATCTGGCAATGGCCTTCTTGCTAGCAGAATAAGGAGATGTAGGACATGACTTGGAGAAGATAGAGCACTATCTTTGTTTGTCTCTTCTCATGTCTCTCCCCCACATCTTCTTGTAAAGCCACCAATATTCAGTTGTGGAGGCTCTACCCTCATGATCTTGTCTAATCCTAATCACTTCTCAAAGGTGCCAACTCTAATCACCATAATGGGATTAAGTTTCCACCCTCTTAATGACTCATATGAAAACTTGGAGGATATACTCAAACCATATCAAGACCATTGCATTCTACCCCAGTATCTCAGTGTTCAGTGCAAAATACAACTTTTCCTTCCGCAATAGTCCCAGAGTTTTAACTTAACTCTAGCATTAATTCAAAAGAACAGAGTTTTATCTAAGACTCAAAGTGAGCTCATTTTCTAGCTGTGAGCCTAGAATATCAAAATAAGTTATCTCCTTCCAGCATACAATGGTGGGAGGCCATTGTATACAATGGGATATACCTTCCCATTCCAAAAGGAAAGAATAGGCCAATACAAAGGGTGAATTGCCCCAAAACAAGACCAGAAACCAGCAGGGCAGACCCAAGGGATTGGTCCCCAAGACCTGAACATTCCCACCCCTACAACTTTGCTGGTCACAGCCTTATAGGACTGCATACTAATGTGGGTCCTGGATGGGTATGACATGTTGCTAGTCACTCTTGTCTGTCTAGGATCCTTACCTTGGTTTTACTCCCACATATCTACTATATCTACTATGCATCACTCCATTAGGTGCTCCTTGAAAGGGCTCTGACCCTGTAGCATATTTCTGCTTGGCTTCCCTGGCCTTCTTTTGAAATCTCAGTGAAAGCCACCTTGATTCTGTAATTCTTCATGTCTGCAGAGCCAGTACTATTTAGAAGCCAAAAAGCTGTGCCTGGCCTGGGACGGGATAGGTGGCCTAGAAGATTTGTGAAATGCCCTCAAAGCCTTTTTCAGTTGTCCTGATAGTTAACATTCCTCCTGCTAAACTTTTTAGCAAACATTCCCTTTGCCTGGTCCTCCTTGGCTATACCTTTACACTCTTTTTCTTTGCTCCTTCCTTTGCCAGAGTGTGAATTCTCTAAATCTTTCTATTCTGTTTCCTTTTGCTCCCAGCTCTTGCTGTGAATCTGACTAAAAACAGCCAGTAATTCCCATGTCACAGCCTGAATGCTTTGTTGTTTTGAAATTTCTAGTCCATCATTATTAATTTCAGCTTTCCCTAAGTCTTGGGGCATGGATGCAATACAAATTCTTTGCAGTGGTGTAACAATAATGACCCTATTTCCAGTTTCTATTCAGATCCTCATTTTCACCCAAAACTAGTTCCATAGTCTTCTGAGCCCTTATTAGAATAGAATCTCCCATAACTATATGCTTAGAGCATGCTAGGCATTTTTTTTTTTCATTCCAGCTGTCTTAACTACTGAGCTACATCCCCAGCCCTTTTTATGTTTTATTTTGAGACAGGGTCTCACTAAGTTGCTTAGGGTCTCCTAAAATTGCTGAGGCTGGTGATGCCCCTACCTCAGCCTCCTGAGCCACTGGGATTACAGGGCATGTGCCACCATGCCCAGCTTGAGGCTTTTTAAAAAAACTGCTCCTCCAAACTCTTCCATTCTCTACTCATCTCCCAATTCTAAAGCTGCCTCCACATTTTCAGGTATAGTTATAGTAGCAGTGCCACTTTGGTACCAATTTTCTATATTAGTCTGTTTTTCATTACTGTAATGAAATACCTGAGGCAGGCTAACATTATGAAGAAAACTGGTTTATTTAGCACTAGAGATTTAAGGACAAACCACTGGCATTGGTTCAACTCTGATGAGAGCCACAAGGCACTGTGGCAGACGCATATGCAGGAAGCATAAATCACATCTTAAAACAGAAAGCCAAAGAATAAATAAGTCAAGTTTGTTCTTAACAACAGCTTGCTCTCACAAGAGCTTCAGAGTCCCACAGAACTTACCTTAATCCTTTCTAAGCGCAGTTCCCCAGTGGCCTAAGGACCTCCCTGTAGGCCCTACCACGTAGAGGTATCACCATTCTCTCAGCACTACCACACTAGGGACTAAGATGGAGCTTGGGGTTTGCATTCAAATCATGCCCAAACCATAGCACAAAGCATATACAGAACTCAGCTTGCTTCTGAGGAGGGTGCCTACTGACTATGATGATCAAGAAAGCAAAACTTAAAAGTACCAAATGATTGGATGTGGTAGCTCAATAGCAGAGCTACACACCAAGACCAAGAGAAAAAAAAAATATATAATAGCTGATTACCCTTGATAATAGTATAAATGAAACTCTAGTTATTATGGCCAGTCATTACTGAATACCTAATTAAATCCAACTCACATATACCCAAAGAAAATTGGTTTTGATTATTCCATATATGGACAGTTAGAAAACAGATGGTAGAAATTACTTATTCAGGTTGAATTAGTCTTGAGAGGCTTATAGAAGAGGTGTGTATTTAGTAGATTTGAAAGAAAAACTAGACACAATTTATCAAAGTAAAACTTGTTGGAGGGTAATAGTACTAAGGGAGAAATACATATGTAGTTGGGGAGTGGTAGAAAACAACAGCAACAATAAACTTACATTTAAAAAAAGGAACCAAAATAAATAGCTAACAACTTTTACATGGTAATATAGATTTTCCAAAGTGGGACTATGGACACATGCTATATTTATTACATCTCATTCTTCTAGAAATGAGAGATGAATATAGAGTACAGTTAGCATAATCAAATAATAATTTTTTTGCGTAATTACTTTGTGCCTTGTATTGTGCTCTACCCTCCCAGATATATTGAAATATGAATTTTATAACATTTGGGTAAAGTATTCAATTTTCTGAGATTTAGTTTTCATTTTTTATTTATAGCCTTATCTCCAATGCTTCCAGTACTTTGTGATACATGGTAGGCCCTTAGCTATAGAAAAAGAGAGAGGCAAGGAAGAAGGTTAGTTGACTGAATAAAATAAAATATTCACAAAAGGTCTGGCATATAGTAGGTGCATACTAAATTATTACTTGACTTTGTGTTTACCCTCATTTCCTAGCACAAGTCCTCACTATATAGCAGCCACCTGCTACAGTTTGGGTATGGTTTGTCCTCCAAGGGTTCATGTGTTAGAAACTTGATTCCCACAGTGGTGATGTTGGGAGTTGAGCAGTTCTTCAGTCATTGGAGGACCTGCCCTCCTGAGGGATTAAGATAACCTTTGTGAGACCCTTGAGATTTTCTGAGAGCAAGTTCTTAAAGAGTGAGCCCACCCCTGAATTGCAGCTTCCTGTTTTAAGATGTGATTTTTTTCCCTCCCACACATGCCCCTGCCATTGTGATATTGTTCTCCACCTTACCAAAGCTGTCTTTGATGGATATAGCCACACAGTCTTGGAATTTGAACCTTCAGTACTATGAACTAAATAAACCTCTTTTTTTTCATGAAATTAACCCAACTCAGGTATTTCCTTATAGTAATAAAACAGTCTAATATATCACTTAATAGAAGTTACTGGAATTAATTCATTTTCCCTTCATTCAATAAATATTTATTGAGAACCATAATATTCCAGGCACTAGAAAGAGAGCAATAAGCCAAAGAAAGAAATCCCTGCCCTGTAAGTTCTGTAGAAGGGGGCAGACAGTAAACCAAAAGCATATACTATGCCAGATGGTGGTCAATGCTGTGAGCAAAATTAGAGTAGAGGCAGGGGTAGGGTGGCAAAGGAGAGAATGCTAGAGGTTAGCGAAGGGGTGGTCACGGAATTCTTTTATAAGTGATATTTGAACAGAGACCTTGAAGGAAGTTAAGCGAGAAAGCCATGCAAGTTTGTAGAAAAAATCATTTCTGGGCTGAAAGAACAGTAAATGCAAGGACCTGAGGTAAGAAAATACTTGGCATGTTTAAGAAATTCCATGGAAGTCTGTATAGCTGAAGTAGTATAAGCCAGGAGAATAGTAAAAACAAAGTCAAAGAAGTAGCAGGAAATGATTGTATGTCACCTCATAAGGGAGTTATGGGGACCTTACCTTCTACTATGAGAGAGATGGGAAGTCATGGAAACTGGAGCACTCTGAGGAGTGACATGACCTGACTTTCAAAAGATGATCCTAGCTGCTGTGTATAGAATCATAGAAGTAGCAGGATAGAAGCAGGGACCACTTAAAGGCTATGATATTCGTCCAGGTGAGAAGTATTGGTAGCTTGGACTTACTTGGTAGTGAAAAGTGGTTGGATTATGGGTGTGTTTCAGAAATAGAGCCAACATAATTTGCTAGTAGATGGACATGGGGAATGAAAAAGGAGTGAAGGATATTTCCAAGGTTTTAGTACTTAGCAATTGGAAGAATGAATTTTAATTAACAGTTAATGAGACGGAAAACTGTATGAGGAGCTTTGGTGGGAGCATCAAGAGTCCCATTTAGGACATGCTAAATTTGAGGAGTCTATAAAAATCTGGAGGTCATAGCAGAGTGGAATTAGTGTTTACCAAGGGCTTGGGGATAGTATGGATTTTACACAATATAACATCTACCCATGATTGACTGTGACATATTACATGAGGTCAATATTCCTGTCATGTGTGGAATTTTCCATTTGTGGCTTCTCTTAATGCTCAACAAGTTTTGGATTTGGGAGCACGTCAGATTCTCTGGTTAGGGATTTTATATCTATTCAATGGGTATAATAAAATTTCAGTTACATAAAATGACTAAGTTCTAGAAACCTGTTGTGTAATATTGTACGGATAGTTAACAATACTGGATTATATGCACACAAATTTGCCACCAGTGTTTAAAAAAAAAAAAAAGAAATGCAGAATTATAGGTCCCACCAAGATTTACTGAATCAGAATCTGCATTTTAACAACATCCATAGGTATTTGGAATGTACATTACAGACTGAAATGCACTAGCATAAAGTTTAGGGTGTCTTCATGACACTGATTTGCTCTGTAATCAGTCTGTAAAGAAGGTGGTCGCAGCATATTAAATATTGTATTATGTTGAATATTCTCTGTCGTTGTAGATGTAATCTTAAAAATGAAAGTTAATTTTAATATAATTTGTCCTTACATTTACCTATTACTTTCCATAGCACTTTGTAAAATCCTATAATACATTTCTATTCAGTGATTTTAAAAAACCTTGAAGTCAGAAAGAAATCAACATGCCAACATAAATTCAAGAGTCATGAGGAGGTACAGATTGTATAAAACTATTAAATTGGATGAGACCACCAACACTGTGAGCGAATATAACAAAGAAGAGTTGCTCAAGAACTCAACCCTTGAATATTCCAAGATTTACAAGACAAGAAGAGAGAAGAGGATTGACAGAAAAGGGCTCAGACAAAGTAGCTTCTCTCATAGGACAGCCAGAGAGAAGTATTTGGGTGGATGTTTGGATGAGTGAGCAAACAAAGGAACAGACAAAGTAGGCAAGTGACACTAACCCTTTGAGGATAGATCTATAAAATAGGGATGAGGGTCCTGTTGTTACTTCTTTTCAGAGTTACTGCAAGGATTATAAATTATGTACGTATACCTCTATTACCACAACTAACACATAGAAAGTGCCCAGATTATCTCTCACCAAAAATGCTTGAAATTAGGTTGATTTTGAAATATTTGCATATAAACATAATGAGAGATTTTGGCAGTGGGACCCAAGTCCAAACAGGAAATTCATTTATGTTTTTTATGTACCTTATAAACATAGTCTGAAGGATTATTTATTTATTTTGTTGCATTTGTTTTTTGCTTTTGATATGAGGGATTGAACCCAGGAGTGCTCTACCACTGGGCTACATCCCCATCCCTTTTTAAAAGTTTTTTTAAATTTTGAGACAGGGTCTCACTAGTTGCCCTGGCTGGCCTCAAACTTGCAATCCCACTGCCTCAGCCTCCCGAGTAGCTAGGATTACAGGTGTGCCCTATCACACCCAGCCTGAAGGTAATTTTATACTATGTTTTGTCTACCCATGATTGACTGTGATCTGTCACATGAAGTCAATTTTCCTCTCATGTGTGGAATTTTCCATTTGTGGCATCCTCTTAGTGCTCAACAAGTTTTGGATTTAGAAGCACTTCAGATTTTCTTATTAGGGAAGCTTAACCCATAATAGCCAGTTTTTTATTATAAACATCAAGAAAGCATAAGTGTAGTTTTTTAGTGAATGCTTCAGACTTAAAATAATGAAGAAATCAATATGACTCTGGATATTAAGGAAGTTTCTGTGGACAAAGGAGAAACTTGAATCAGACTTTGAAATGGATTTTGATAGGGGCAAGAAACAGCATTCCAGGTGTTGAGATGAGTAAAAGTTTGGAAATGCCTTTAGGAGACCCTGGTGATATAGCAGAGATGATGCTGTTCAAATGAAGCCTCATTACAGGCGTCAAATTATTTGAAGTTTGTTTTATTTTTGTTGTTTAATTTTATTTGGAAGCTAACATATATTTATTTTTTCACTCTTATAAAATTAAGCCCAGTAAATATTGCAAGACCGACCAATTGCAAGACCAACCATCCTCAAAGACTCAGGTACCCTCAGTTGATGATGGTTTTTTCATTTGTGCCATCAGGTTTTACCACCATTGAGGGATGTGACAAATCGACCTGAAGTTGGCTCAACTGTGAGAAATAAGCTGGTGCGCCTCATGACACATGTTGACCTTGGAGTCAAGCAAATTGCTGCTGAATTCCTTTTTGTCCTTTGCAAAGAGAGAGGTAGGTTAAACTCTCTTTGCCTCCTGCTTTTTTATCTTTTGGAGGGAACTTGAGAAATTTTCCTGTTGGTAGTAGCCATCTTTTTCCACCCTGACCAGAACTTACTATCTAACATATTAGAGGGGCTGAGAAGATAATATAAATAAACAATTTAAAAACATTTTATAAACTGGGCATGATAGCACACACCCATAATCCCAGTTACTTGAGATGCTGAGGCAGGAGAATAACAAGTTAGTGAGACCCTCTCTCAAAATAAAAAGGGCTTGGGTGTAGCTCAGTAATAAAGTGAATCTGGGTTTAATCCCCAGTACCAAAAAACAAAAAATGAAAAAGCATTTTATATGCTTCTGAATTCATTAAGACACACAAAGACAGATACATTGCCAAGCACATACATTTATACTTTCTGTATCTTTAACGCAAACTTCTTAATCTTGATGGGGCAGGACCTGGAGCCATTATGAAAAGTCTGTATAATAATTCAGGTGCTACATCATGTTCAACCACAAGAATGGGATCCTAGTTAGAATAAGTTATACTCTATGTATGCATAATATGTCAAAATATACTCTATAGTCCTGATATCTAAAAAGAACAATTTAAAAAAAAGAGGTTTAGGGAGGAGAAAATTGGAGTTCCCAGAAAATTTCAGCTAATTTCAATATTCTGTATTAATTTGGGTTCTTTAAGTAAAGGATCTCAGATATTCACATGTATTTCTTTCTTCTAGTTTATAAATATCCTAATATAAAATCCCATATAAGCATATTTTTTATTCCATTTTTTTGAAAGACTCAAGTTTTATGAGATAGATAATTTGAAGATGAAAAAGTTTACTTCTCGGGGCTAGGGTTGTGGCTCAGTGGTAGAGCGCTTGCCTGGCACACGTGAGGCACTGGGTTCGATCCTCAGCACCACATAAAAATAAAATAAAGGTATCGTGTCCACCTACAACTAAAAAAATATATATTAAAAAAAAAGTTTAATGTATGAAATATGATATGTCAAGAGCTTTGTAATGTTGTGAACAACCAATAAAAAAAAGTGCACTTCTCTAAAACTCTTAAGTCAACTATATTTCTCAACTTTATTTCTTAACATTGATCTGAATACTTAAGTTCCTGTTCAGATAGTGTACTAGCAACATGATTTGATTGTTATCATAATGGTAATAAGCATAGCTCTTATGAAGTAGAGGTATCATGTGCCTGACATTCTATGCATAAGTCATGTTATTTTCAAAAGAACCCTCTAAGGTTAATATTATTTCAGTTTCTTTTGCTCTTTTGAACAATTTTCTTCCTTGATGGCTTTGAAAAAAGATTGAATTATCATCTTGGAACAAAGTGGTTATCATAATATCTTGTGTATAGTTGTCTATAAGTATTGACTAAATTGAATCAATTTTTCTGAGATCAAAAATCTGTTTTTTAAGTATGTGTATGTACATAAATCTAAAGTACTTGTATATGTACCTGTTAATTGAAAAAGGTTTGTCAAAGTCAGACCTGGTGGTGCATGCCTATAATCAATATGATTGAGGAGCCTGAGGCAGGGAACATAAGTTCGAAGCCAGCCTGGGCAAAATAGTGAGACCCTGTCTCAAAATAAAAAAGGGCTGGGGAATGTAGTTCAGGGGTAGAGTGTCCCTGGGTCCAATCCCCAGTGCCACAATAAGAATAAATAATAAGGTTTGTCAAGATATTATAATTAATATGATGTGATAATATTTTATTATTGATATTGTTACCTCTGAGTAGTAAGATTACTGGTGGGTTTTTTCTTTTTTAGTTCTCTGTATTATAATTTTTCTACAAGGAACATGTATCCCTTATATTCTTTATAAAAAAAATTTTTTTAAAGACTAAAATGAAGTGTGTTTCTCCTACAATTATTATGTCTAAATATTGCATTAGCTAAATGCATAACTAAATATATATCTAACTATAATCACCTTACTGATGAGTTAGTGTTGTAGCACATGTGGTATATTCATTTATTGTAAATTTTTCTTCCATTTGAAATGGTTGGCTTTATTCCCTTATGGACCCAGTATTTTGTAGTTGTGACTTTGAGCCCAAAAGCAAATCCACATTAGCACAGGTGTATAGATGTATTATTTTGGAATAAAAATCCAGTCATTGAGCTAAACCATGGGATTTTTGAGATACATAAGATAAACGGGTCTGCCCTAAGGAGTCACAGACTCAAATGCCTATAGCAGCTAGGCTAGTGATAAAAGTAAACCAGTTGGGAGCTGGGGCTGTAGCTCAGTGGCAGAGCGCTTGCCTCTCATGTGTGAGACATTGAGTGCAAACCTCAGCACCACATAAAAATAAAATAAAGGCATTCTGTCCATTTGTCCATCTACAATTACAAAAAAAAATTAAAAAGAAAAAAGTTAACCAGGTAGACTAGATATAAGATGATGAATAAAAACTGATACTTTCCAGCAACTCACTATTGGAGAGACAGTGGGGACACTAGGGGGTTGGAAAAGGGATGTTGCAGTTCAACTTCAACTTACTGTTACCATGAACAATCAGATGTGTTACCAGATCTTCCAAGTTTTTCAAGAGAAACTGGAACACTGGATTGTTACATAAAATCTGTTTCTAAATGTCAGCTAATTCAAATGTAAAACTTTGGGCCAAAAAAAAAAGAGTCTACCTTCAATTTAAGTCATCAGATTTTTGGAAGTTGGGTTTGGAGAGACTATCAAAATGAAATAGATTTCAAATAATTTGTCAGAGTAACTGAGCTTTCCTCTTTAGGATAGGCATAGCTAAGTTTGAAAGTGAAGGAAGGTACTTTGATCAATGCTCAAAGCTCAGACGGCAAGGTAGAGACTGTAAGCATAAGCAAATTGGGTTAGGAACACAGAGAATAGAAGTAAAGAAGGAAATTAAAATAAGATGAGATACAGCATGCAAAATCTTATGGAAGATTAGGCACAAAAGGAACATTCCAGGTGTCTTAAATACTCATCTGTGCCAAGCAAAGTGGCATCTCCAGCTGATAGTGGCCAAAAGGCTAACTTTGTGCTTGTGCCACCAATTTGTTCTCTTTACCCTGCCATAACTAAACTTTTAGGATCACTCTGCAAATTGGGTTCTTTCTACAGGGAACCTAAAGATAGATTTTATGTAGTTTAATCAAAAGAAAATAATTTGTGAAAATAGTCTCCTACTTTGGTGGGGTTCTCCCCCCGCCCCTTTAACATATTTGCTCAGAGATTAGACTTGAACTCCCTCAGCATGTAGCCCTCCACACTTACCAATTTACTTTAATCTCCACTTAAGTCTCAGAGGAATAGGTGTCTAGCTTGTAGCTAAACATTCTCTCTTCCTGTTGATCTTTTCTCTTCCTGTCTTTGCAGAAGCTTTGCTTCATCAGTTTTTACTCTATACTTTTTTTTTTCCTTTATTCTCCCCATGTGCTTTCCTCAAACTATATACATACATATCATTGTCCTTCAGATTTTGGCATCTTGTAAGACTTATCTGTTTTTCTTTTCAGTTTCCTTACTCAGTCTTCAACTTGGTAAAAGCCAGCAATTTCTAAGGTCATCTTTATATCTGCCTATAACTCTTCAACAGTTGACAATGCTGACAACTTGTATTGTTTCTGTGCTACCACACACTTCTAGAGTATCTATTGACCCCCCCCCATTTCTTTTCTTTTTTTTTTTTTTTTCAGTCTCTCTTGCTGATTCCTGTCTTTTCCATATTTAATTCCTAGTGCTCTTTACAATCATCTTCTGGCCTCATTCTCACTTTATTTTGCTCCCTGAGTAATCTCATTCTCTCCCTTGGCTTTTGCTTCAGCCTTTTTGCTGAGTAGCTTCCCAAATCTCTATCTCCAGCCCCAACCTTTTTCCTGAACCTGTCATATTTATCTACCTGCTCATTGACAACTGCACTTGAGTTTCTCACAGGTGACTTCAACTAATGTCTAAAGTTGAGTTCATTATCTCCATTACCATTCTCCCCAACATTTTCTTTATCCTTTGGTCACTTTTTCTGTGAAAGTCACATTTTCTATTTAATCGCTAAAGGCAAAAAGCCAGGATTACCCCAAATTTCTTCTTTACCTGCAGATTAATAATCACATCATATATATTTTACCTCCTAAATACCTCTTTTATTTATTCCCCTTCTTTCTGTTCCCACACCACTACCTTGGTACAGGCCCTTAAAATTATTTTCTTAAACTATTTAAGTAAATCTGTTGCTAGTCAGGTTTTCTTCATTTTATCTTTTACATAGCTAACAGAGGGACTGATATAATCAACAGATATAATCTTGTCATCCCCTCATGTAAAACTTCAAATGATTTCCTGTCACCGGCATAGTAAAATCCAAATCATGGTTTACCTATATAGTGTATTTTACAGCTGTTTCTGCTTAATCATACTAAATGCCTTATTTATTCATGGGATGCCTTCCCATTTTTGTTATTGAGGGGTGAACTTTATCATGGGGTGTCCTTGAAGATCAGCTTGAGCCTCATCTCTTAAGACTTCTTTGACCATCACAAGCAAAGTAAATCATTCTTTCCTTTATGGTAGTTTTATTTATTTATGTTTTTAAAACTTTTGACATTTGCCATGTTGTCACTCTTTATTGGTTGAGCTTGAATTCTAGACATTTAAGTCTCTTTAAGTTAGAGATCATATTGTACTCATCTCTGGATCCCACCATGCTTAACAAAGAACCTTACAGAAAGTGAATGCCCCATAAATGTTTAATCAAAGAGCAGTATTTGTGCTCTCTATAAATCCAGTCTAGAACGTATGCCATCCTGTGTATTTCTCCATATAAAAAAATAATAATTTCATTATACTGTAGTAAGTTCCCTAAGAGAGAAATGTGCCAGGTAACATGGTAGCCTGACTGAGGGAATGATTAGGGAGTGTGAAAGAGAATGTCTTTGCAAAAGAATACAAAGAAATGGAAAATAACTAGTAGATTCAGGGAGGTGGGGAACTAGTTCAAGTTGTGAGAAGTCCACAGTATACGAGATGAATTTGGAAAAGAGGCAAAGGCCACCAAATGAAGAGCCCTTTAGACCCTGTTTTGGAATTTGAGTTTAGCCCGTAATGGAAGGAATCATGCTTTACAAAGATGTCTTGGGCAGTTATGTGGAATAAGGAATAGAGAAATGCAACTCTGGAATAAAGACACTAGGTAGAGAAAACTACTAGTATGGATATCTAAAAGTTGCAGTATTTGACCAGAAAGAAAAAGATCTATACAGAGAAAGGAGAATGGTATCTGGGGAGATTGGTTTTGCCACTCTTTTCTTCTTGACTACCTGTGTAGCTCTCACTGTGCTGCCCTGGTTGCTCGCCTCTGTTCGTAGAATACCCTCTAGCATCCTGGTAAAAGAGTAGTGAAATGCTACTTTCTGCCTAAATGCTGAATTATTTCATTTCGGTAACATTTTTATATAACTATATGGATAATTATTATGACAAAGAATAAATTGTGTGTGTGTGTGTGTGTGTGTGTGTGTAAGAGAGTACATTTAGGACCACCAGAAAATCTTTTCTTTGTCTTAGCAGCTTACCTGAATATCCAAGGTCAGTCATTTTTCCTTTTCTATTTCCCAATATCAAATAGGATATTATATAGTTTATTCAAAAATAGACTAAAAAATAACGTCAAACACTCCATCAGTGCTTCTCATTGAGAATTTTGCATTCCATTTTTCTCCCTCTCTCTCACCCCCACTTTCAAATATTTTATCTCTTTAACAAAAGTTCATTTGCATTTAAAACTATTGGCTGCGGCCTTAACTGTTTTGAAGGCAAAGTGTGTCTTAAATCATCTTTGTAACCCACACTGCCTATCACAGAGTTGGCACATGTTTGCTCCAGTGAAAGATCAATAAATATTTTCACTAAAATGTCAGGCATTTTTACTATTAACTGGCTTTCAGAAGGATTTTCTGTATAAAAAAGCAGTTATTTGGAATTATATTTACTTTTGTTTAGTCTGTTTGGACTTTCATCATGTTTGTGTTCTTAAACTATTTTAATCCTTAGCTAAATGCTATGTGTCATTTTAAATTGCTGTTAGTTTTTAAGTATATTCATTTAAACCATTTATTTGTGTTGCCACAATTTAGACTTTAATGATTTCAGTGAATATTATTTTTACGGAAGCATTAAATATCCTTATTTATTTAAATAATAATGAGCCTGGGGAAAAAAATAGTAAGACTGTGGCTGGAGTGTAGCTCAGTGATAGAGCACGTGTTTAACATACACACAGCCTTGGGATCAGCACACACACACAAAAAAAAATGAAAATAAGCCTTATCAGCAATGCTTCCAGTGAGAGCATCAGTGCTATGTTGGTTTAAATCTGTGGTCTACATCATCAATGGCTTTGTATCTGAACATGCATTAAGTTCATGTCTGACCTCCAAGAATATTAAAAATACCTATATACACCGAATTTTGATTTCTTCCCCTAGTTTAATAATTCACTAATTTATCTAAATCACTTTATCTTGGGGACCCACTGTCACAAGATGAGGCATATCAGATTTATTCAGAGGGCTTTCAGGTTACATGATGCGTTTTAAATTCTGATGTAATCCTATCCAGCATCCACTGAGAGTCATTGGGTGTTTTTTTGTTTTGGGTTTTTTTTGGGGGGAGGTGTTCCTGAAATAATTCTTTTACCCAGTATTACTAGAGAAAAAGAATGAATTTAACCAGATGCTTTGCTAAATTCCTTACAGGTATTAACTTGTGGAGTAGATGGTTATTATTTCACTCCTACAGATTTGAAAAGTGGGGTGGTTGCAGGATCTCTTACCCAAGGTCAACTAAGTGGTAGAGTCCTAATTGGAACCTTGTCTGTCTAGCTCTGGACCTATCTTCTCATTGGGCTACTTGTGTTTACATATTGTTGCTTTTTTTTTTTTTAGAGTAGTATATTAGATTAACTTATTTACTAATATCCTTAATTTTCTTATTTCTTACACCTTTTACCTCCTATTCTTACAAAGAATACATTACATACCATATTGGTAAAATCCAAATTTGACCTTTATTATTTCTAGTTTCTTATGATTTCTCTTAAACTGAATTTTAGAAATGTAAGATTTAAGATCAGAAACTTTATTATTGCAACATGATCCTTACCAGTGACCTAGCAGTCACAGAGGCCCCACTTCTGCCAAAAGTGTGTTTGGATCAGCTGTTAAGTTTCTTTTTCTGAAAAAAAAGGCTCTTAGTCCTCAAAACATATAAAACAATTTGTTGAAAATTCGGCATAACCACTTCCACACACCTCCCTCCCTACATTGGGTGTGAGTGGTTGATGATGATGGTAAGCACCCATAAACTCCTGTCTAAAACCCTGTTCTGTTTTGCAGTGGATAGCCTGCTGAAATATACTGGCTATGGGAATGCTGCAGGACTGTTGGCGGCCAGGGGCCTCTTGGCTGGAGGAAGAGGAGATAATTGGTACTCAGAGGACGAGGATACAGACACTGAAGAATACAAAAATGCAAAACCAAAGTATAGTATCAAGTTTCTTTTCACCTAACTATTGCTGTGCCTATCAGTTGGTTATTTGCCTTTCACTTCCTTTGTCTTTCATTTTCCAGTGTTTCTTTTCTCTTGTGGATTTGGAACCTTTCCTTTTAATGGTGTTTTTTGAGGCAGTTTTATAGCGAGTGCCTTAGAGAATGACTTTAAGTGATTGAGGAAGGATAATATTGCAAGAAATGTTCAGTTGCATGATGTTTTCAACATGTTCATTATCTTCTCTCAAGTACTAAGAGAGCTGGTGATTTTAGAAGTCTATCATCTACTAAAAACATTACTGCTTACTGTTTTCCTTCTTTTCCATAAGAGATTTTATATGTTCTAACCAAGACCAAATTTAACTTGGTTATTTGATATTTTGGTCTTTCTCAGAACTCTAAATGTTAAGTTTCATACATTATGATCAACTCCCTTACATAAAAACTCTTACAAGTCAAAAAAATAATGCAACAAAGGAAGAAGTCTGGCTCCACATTGAATTCTAATCAAACATACACTATGGATCATTTTTTAACAAGTTAAGTCAGTGCACTAAAAAGGCAAATCTGAAACTATGAAGTCAGAGTCAGTGCTTACAAATTAAAATCACTAATTCTCTGCCCCGCCAAACTCCAAGACAAACCACCTATCCTTCCTTCTGCTCTCTCCCCATCCTTTTCATTCCCCGTCAACCTCCATCTCAAGTAAATTTCTTAGTTTCTATTCATTAGTAATTATTTGAGCAGTTTTTGCTGGATTCCATTACAAAACATTAAAAAGGTATTCCCTTCCCTTTTGGCATTATCAGTAATGTTGAGGTGCTCTGTTTTCTATTGATAGTCTTTTGTAGTATGAAGTGATCAAGGATAGACAATCATAATCTGAAAATTTGGTTTTAGGGGAGTTTTGGTTTTGGGGTTTTGGGGTTTTTTTTTAATGTACAAATTATGCCCTGTTGACATAAAAGTAACATAGTTTCAGAAGAGGAAAGAAATGACAGGTCCTCAATAAGATAAATGGCCTATTTCTTGGCAAAATAGGTCTGAGTAGGTAGTGTTGCTTTCAGCATTCCTTGTGTTATCTATTAGACTCTTTAGGGTCTTATAGAATGTGTCTTAGGAAAAAAAAGCTTTTTGGACAGGGGAAGCTAGCAGTGACTGTAAATAGTATGTTCTTAAGACTACCACTATTGGGCTGGGGATGTGGCTCAAGCGGTAGCGCACTCGCCTGGCATGTGTGCGGCCCGGGTTCGATCCTCAGCACCACATACAAAGATGTTGTGTCCGCCAATAACTGAAAAAATAAATATTAAAAATTCTCTCTCTCTCTCTCTCTCTCCCTCTCTCTTAAAAAAAAAAAAAAAGACTACCACTATTTAGATATTATAGATTGGGCATTTCTGTCAAGTATTACAAATTCAAATAGAGAAATCATATTCTTTCTTTCTCTAAGTCATCATGCTAAGTTAGTCTTATTAGCTCTTGGTTTTCCCATTCCATTAATTGTTTTTCCATATTAATTTATATCTCTTCATTTGACATGTAAAAATACCCTACTTGAAAAGTCTCACTTTCCTGACCCCCACTGCCACTTTTTTTTCTGAGATGGGGGTCTCACTATGAGAACAAACTCAAACCCATGAGTCCCAGCAATCCTTTGGCCTCAGCCTCCTGAGTATCTGAGATTATAGGTGTATGCCACCACATCCATCTAAACATCTCATTTTAAAATGAAGGTGGAGATTACATTAGGCATTCATTGATTCCCAGGGAATATGGACAATCAATTAAGGCAGAAAACTCAAGAGGTACGCATGGATGGCTCATATTTTTGCATCTCAGTGTATATTATCCATTTTATTTGGTGGATGTCTTTTATAATGCTAATGATCATATGCTTAGCAAGTATCAGAATGCTACTGTAATAAGAAGGAGCTCAGAGAGCATACAGGAACACTGGGGTCTCTCCTAAGAGTATAAGAAATAGAATTGTTACATAGAGGATTTCATTAGAGCACCTTTTGTCTAAATCAGTAACTGTGGTGTCTGATATTGTTAATGTTTTGGCTATGTCACAGGAAGACTCTATACTTGAGCTTTACATCTTAACTGAAATCATTTTTAGCCTTTGAACTTGGCTTATGCGGTTCACAGGAGTAGTGTAATAGTATGATCAGAATGATCACCATTGTCAAATATTGTGTCTCTTAAATATTGATTATTACAAATATAAATGTTTTCCAAGAGGCATCACATCTTCTCCCTTCAGATAGATTTGCATCTATTTTTCTCTTAAATCATTCTTCTTTAAGATGAAAAGTGTGGTGGGACCTTTAATGTGTTAATTCTTCAAATGGTCCTTGTAAAAGTGGTGGCAAACAGAGTACTTTGTAAGCAAGATGACTTTTGTACTCTAGGGAGCGGTCTACAGAGCTCAAAGAACTTGTTACGAAAACTTTTACTAATCTAGTCAAGCTTAAAAAGTCGGCATCTGAAAGGATTACTTATTCTCCTACCCCCTGATTACCCTTCACCAGTCAGAGTTCCCAAGATCTAGTTTGCTTTTCTTATGATGCATTTATTCACAACAGTTGCTAGTATTGGCAGAAGCAAAGAAATTATTCTTCAGTTGGCCCTAGTCCTGTGGTCAAAAATGTAAGTGGATTCTGATTAATGCACCAAGGTAACCTGTAATCCTTTATTGGAATCTGAAGCCCAGAATTGCATGGAGCTTACATTCAGGCTATGGGAGACAGTTAATATCACAGCAATTCTTTTTGTGTCAAAATAAATGTATTTAATGGACTGGAAATGACTTTCTGCAATTTGCACATTTAGACAAAATATACTCATAGAATTAAATTACGAGCCACGTAGGTTTTTGGTGTATGTCTAGCCAGGTTTGTTAACACTTTCCAGTGAAGTTTGATCCTTTATCAAAGGGCAACCAAATGTCCAAATTCTAACTTTTATACCTATTTCTTCTATGTCTCTGCGCATGGAGACCCCTTAGCTGTATAGAAAAAATAAAAGCATGACATAACATTACCTTCTGGCTGACATGGTTTTACATTATTCTAAACATTAATTGAATGTGTGTTTAATGACATTTGGCTCATTTTAGAACAGTGGCTTTCAGACTAGGTAACACAGGTGTCTGAGGTGTAAAGAGATGTCTTTATGGAAGACATAAAGGCAAGAGGGTACATATCTCTGAGGTGTAAAAGAGATTTGTTTATTGAAGGAAAAGTGGGCAGACTCTTTAGGATACCTCAGATATTCAAACTCCACATTAGATCATACTTACATCCAAAGCTTAAAATCTTTTTATTGAGCAAATTCAGGGGCACTTCTTAACTATATTTATCACAGCTGTAGCTATGGCAGTAGCTATACAGATGGTTTCTTAAGCATAAGGCAAGATACTTTTTTTTCCTTTTAATTGTCAAAATTTTGTTATGCTGCTTAAGTCAAGTTCTAATATAGTTGTCTCATTATATTTGGGCTATATAAATAATTTCTTTGTTTTTAGTTTTCTTGAAGTAAGTAAATCAAAAACCATGATTTTTCTCTCTGTCCAGTTTGGGTTGTGATGGTATAATTGATATATAATGGGATTTAATTAGCATCTCTAGGAACTGGGATTTATTACTGAAAGCATTCATGAAGCACATCTAAATTCAGATCACTGAAAGACCAGAGTTGAAAATGAAATTATGACTATTTCTGCCATGCACACCAGTTCTAAAAGTTTGCCAGCCTTTGTGATTATTACAATAATATCAATTTTGTAATTTCAAATTTGAGCTGTTTTCTTTTGTATTATAATTTGGGTTAATGATCATCATTAACCAGATGTGTTAGCCGAACTACAGTGCTGAACTTTGCTCCAGTTTTCATTTTATGTAGATTCACAACCATCAGTTTTCTGCCCTTTATGGCAAGGATAGCACTCTTAATCAAATAGCCTAATAGGAAACATTTTTAAAGTACTATAATTTTTTTAAAAATTTTTAAGTTGTAGATGGACACGATACCTTTATTTTATTTATTTGTATTGGTACTGAGGATCAAAACCAATACCTCACTTGCACTAGGCTGACGCTTTATCCTGAGCCACAACCCCAGCCCCGTAAAGTACTATAATTTAAAAAGACATTTTGGAGCTTTTCTTTCTTGCATACCTGCATATTGATATTCATGTAAATGTATTCAGTATTTATGTTTGTGTGGCTGATACATGGTAAACATTTAATAAATATCTGATAATAAATATCTGACACCCATATTACCTAGTTCTTTCCATTGCTAATCTAATGCAAAGACTTGGATTCGGATGTGGTTTCATAATTTATCCTACTTCTTTAATGTGGAATTAGTGTGAACATTTATACACTAGTGCTCAAATTACTTGAAACATTTTGAAGAACTGGTTTATCTTCACAGTATCTTATATGTGAATTTAATTATATCAGACTCCACAAGAGCCCTAGTTGTCGTGTGTTGGGGGTTTTAGCCCCCCACACACACCAGCAGGAGAAGCGGGGAAAGCACACCCCGAACAGGACTGGCAGCCTGCACCCAGCCCTCCCTTGCCGGGGGACAATCAGAGGCACCAGAGGCACCAGGGAGACGGATCGTTTATTGAGGAAGTACATACAGCTTATATACTGCACAGAAGCCAATCAGAATAAAGGTCAGAGGGGTGAAGCAAGTTCACGTGTACACCCATCCCATAGTCCGTAAGGGAAGGCACGAGCTGTCCACGAGGGCAGTGGAAGAGTCCTGGACCTATCCTGGAGGTGGTCCGCTTTTTCTGTCACCACCCACAGCACTGCCTCCTGGCTGATCACCAGGAGCCATCCCAGCCACATGTGCGGCCCCAAGACTGGGAAGCGGGCAGCCATGCCCTACAGTTGTGTAGTTTCTTTAGTGAATAAAGATTATACATATGTCTCCATAATGATAACTAAATAGAATAAATCACTTCCTGGATCATCTGAGGTCTTTGTTTCTTATTTCTCAGAAAGTGCCTCAACTATGCAAATAATAATAGCTGGTATTTATTGAGTGTTTAACTTGTGCCAAGCACTGTTCTAAGAACTTCACAAATATTATCTCATCTTCACAACTCTTTGAGGTAGGGTTATTCCCATTTTACAGGTGAGCTCAGTGAAGTCAAGTAACTTGCCCAAGGCAGAGAGTCCATACATGTCCGTTAGCCTGACTCCAGAGCTTGTTGTGTTTGAGGGATTCTGCTGTTTTTTGAGGTAGCCAGAGTATATTTTACTGTTCTCTTTACTTTGCCTTTTTATTTGGGGGTAAAGTACACATGACATAAGATTTTCTAACCATCACCACTGTCCATCTCCAGAACTTTTTCATCTTCCCCAGTGAAGTTCTGTACCCATTCTCCCACCTTCTAGCCTCTGGTAACCACCATCTCTCTCTGTCTCTCTGAAATCTAGAGACCTAATGTACATGGAATCATATTTGTCCTTCTGTGACTAGCTAACTTAGAATAATGTCTTTAGGATTCACTCATATTGTAATGTGTGTCAAATTTTCCTTTCATTTTAAGACTGAATAGTATTCTATTCTATGTGTATACCACATTGTGTTTATCCATTCATCCATCAGCAGACACTTGGGTTGCTTTCAACTTTTGACTGTGGTGAATAATGCTGCTAAACATGAGTGTACCAGTATCCATTCAGGTCCCTGCTTTCACTTCTTTTGGATCAGTACCCAAAAGAGGAATGGCTGGATCACATGGTAGTTGTATGCTTAATTTCTTAAGAAACAGCCATACCATTTTACATTCCCTCCAAGAGTTCAGGGCTTCTCTTTTTTCTGCTTCCTCACAGTATTTGCTGTTTTCTGGAGGGAAGTAAGTTTGTGTTCTCAGTAATAACCATCCTAGTAGGTGTGAAGTCAGAACTGTGGTTTAACTGCTACTAAATTCTGCCTCCAAGTCCTTCAAAGGGAGATGAGTTTTACCTTCATTATAGCTTCCCTATACTTTGATGTAATCAAAACAGAAAACAAGAGAAAGTAAATGGGTCTTTATACACCCTGATATCCCTAAAAACACAAAGTTCTATTTGATTCATTTAAATTCTGTAAATGTACCCATACATCTATCAGATAGTTCTGGCTGTACGTTCATCATAGTCAGAATTTAGTCACCCCTTATTTCCAGCACTGCTACCAAACTAAAATTTTGTCACTCTCCAGGGTCTTCTTAATAACCTTCTAATTGGTCTTAGGTTTTTGAATAGTTTAGTTTGGTACTAGGTATAAAACCCAGGGGCTCTCTACCACTGTGCTAAATCCCTGGACCTTCTTATTTTATTTTATTTTATTTTTAAGTTTTGAGACAGGATCTTACTATATTGCTGAGGCTGGCCTCTAACTTGTGGTCCTGTTGCTTCAGCCTTCCCAGTGTGCACCACTGCTGGCTTGTTTTTTGATTGCAGTGCTAGGAGTTGAACCCAAGGCTTCACACATATCTAGGCAAGCGCTCTACCACTTGAGCTACACCCCAGCTCCCGCTGGTCTTGTTGATTCTATCTGTGACATTGTTTTCAACACAGTAGTCCTTTGTGGTCCTTAGAAAATGTATGTCAGACTGTACCTACTGTGACTAAGAACCAAAGTTCTGGCTGTAGTCTGCTTATACTTGTGCTTTCTCTTGCTGTGCCCTCACCACTTTGAGCTCTTCACTATTTGTTAAACACCCCACACATGCTCCTGCCCAAGGCGGGTTGCCTTGAGGATCCTTCTTCCTGGAATGTCACTGGATTGCCTTCCCTCCTTCAAGTCTGTGCTCAGGTATCAGCTTCTTATTCAGGGTAGTAGTGCCCCTGCCTTGACCCCGCCACCCCACGCCTCTGTTGCTCCTTCTCTCACAGCACTTATCACCTCCTGCCATAAGCTTCCTTATTCTTTAGATCTATTGTTTCCTCCATTAGAAGATAAACTCCATAGGGGATTTTGTTTGCATCTGTTTTTGTTCCTCAGAATAATGCCTGGCAAACAGTAGCAAATTTTTGTTGAATTAATTCATTTTTCTGAGTTATTTTTTTAGTTGGTCAGCCCCTCCTCAGCATTAGGATTCTGTGACAATCTAGTTTCCTACCTTCATGAAGCCCCTCATCTAGTTAAGGAGTGGTAGCCAGGGTATGGAATTCAAGAAAAACAAGAAATGGTTAAATGTTTGTTGTGTTGTTATTCCGAGGGGGAATAGGCTGTGGAGTGTCCTGGATGGGCATTTTTAGTATCATTCTCATACACTGTCTCCTTTCCAACCCCACCTACTCCCTTCTTCCCTGGTCTGGGCTTACAAAATGCCACTTACCAAAAGCTCTGATCTGTTTCCTAAAAGTTGTAAATTATCGGCACCTAGGCTGGATTTAGCTTACATAAACATGTTTTGTTTGGCTTACTCATGTAGTGTTGATTATGTGGTTTTTGTTTTTGCTTTTTATTTTACGTATTGCTTCTTAGGATAATTTATTTATTTGCCAACATTTAGAATTCAGATATTTCGTATGAAAATGTGGATTTCAAGCTTTGTTGGAAAAAATGGCAGTTCTGATAGGGCCTGCACTCTCATGTCACAGCCAGCTGCTGGAATTGAGTAGCTGCAGCCCCCTTCATCCCAGCCACAGCTTCCTTTATTTTGACAGCCTCCCCTTTCACTTTCATCTTACCTGCCTTGCCCCTGTAGGGATTTGACTTTAAAGCTGCTTCTTTTACTAGAATGCTCTGAGTAAAATTTAAGCCACACTTTAGAAGTTGAAGTTAACTTTCATGTAGCTAAGGGGATTTTTCCCCCAATGCTGGGAATGGAACCCGGGGCCTCAAGTTTGCTAGGCAAAGTGCTTTATCACTGAGGCTCAACACAATCCCTTTGAGGGAACATTTAATGGCTTTTTTATTGTTAAATGACCTAGTACTGTTGCTGTTGACCAAAAATGGAAACAATTTGAAGAAAGAGTGAAAGACTTGAAATATATTTCAACTTTTACACATGTATTCATCTGCTCATACCTTTTTAGTTTGTCTTAATCCTTTTGTCTCTAGGCCCATAGCTGCTGTCAGTTCATCCAGTGGTTTAATATAATAATTTTAAAAATGCATGATGAAGTGTCCAAAGATAGGAGTTTAGATGCTTCCTGTCACCTGGTTGGGAGACATTAATAATCATAGAATTGGAATGCTAGGAGGATGGAGAGGGGAGTAAAGACAAGGTGGGAGAAATTATGATAAATATAAACTCAATAAAATGTCCACCATAATTGGTGTCCTTAAAGCATTAATTGTCTGTGTCCAAGACTCAGTCTTAGGATAAAATAAAAGTAACCCCAGGATTAGTAGAGAAACCTGCAAAGTTAAATTCCAGACTGCTATGGGAAGTTGTTAAGGTGCCAGTGTTCAACTGAAGTGTTCAACTGAAATAATCTATTTTATGAAACCACACATCATGGTTGTCACGGTGACCTTTGTATGTTTTTTCTTCCTTTTCTTGGTGTGGAAACTACCAGAGACTCTGGCTTGAAGGAGGAAGGGACAGGAGGATAGACAGAACCATCTGCCTTCAGCTACAAGACAGTGGTGTTTCCCTATAATAGAGTGGCTATGGCTTTGTTTATATTCTTCTATCAAGGGGGTACATTGTCTTTTTAAAGGAAAAAGTGAAACTTGGATCCCTGGAGTGACTTTGGAGGGCTTGGAATGTTTTACTGCATAGATAGAGGATGCGATTTTACTCTGTAAGAATGAATTTAAGCTCTGATACAATGTGTTTAAGCTGCAGTTACAAAGGATTTCAGAGCAAGCCATGAAGTCGTTTTAGCAGTTGGGAGACTTAAAGTCAGCTTATAGAAAACAGTCATCATTTCCACTAAACTAAGAAACCAACAAAAGAATCAGCATGTTCTCATCCAAGAATTCATATCTGACTGTGTGTTATGGTGCCCACAATACCACAGGGCTCACCAGTGCATCCCTCAGATAATCTAAGTTTTTCCTGATTCTTTGTGCTGATATCATATTTGAAACAGTAAATAGTCAACAAATTTGATTTTTCAAATCATACCTCCATTAAATTTTGAGAAGTCTTTTCTCAAGTGGCAAAAGAGCACGATCTCCATAGTTAATACATTTACCTTTCCTTGTACTTTATTCCAAGACCTGGTTTTCTTCATCTGCTTGGGATGATCTGTATATGTAATAAGTACATTTATTTATTTATAAGACAAGGAAGTTTTGTTTTATTTTTCTAATGTATTAGGTAGCAAGGGAGAAACCAGTGAAAACAGATGACTTCTTGTCATTTGCCTGAGGAAATAATGGATGGAGGTTGTATTTTCAGTGTACCATTTGGATATATCTCCATAGTTCTCGAAAATCTTGCTTGAGTTTTTGGGAAATAGCATTTTTGTTGATGGCTTTTAACTAGAGGCCTTTTCCTCTTTTATGGGCACCCGAAAAAAGAACTAGTAGCACACCATGAGGGTATACACAGACAATGTAGCCCAGTGGTTCCTAACCTCATTGTGTATCGGAATTACCTAGAAAACTTTGATATACACACATGCACACACAGATTAAGGTGAAGCTCAAACTTGTTCTTTGAAATTCCCAAGTGATTCTAATGTATATCTGGCAAAGCTAAGAATTAATAACTAGCCGAGGGGATTTCACGTTTCCCCAAAGCCCCAGCATTCCTAAAAGAGCCCTGGGGGTACCTTAAAAGGAAGCAAGCAGGTGGAGGACAAACTAGGGGCCCTAGGCCTCAATCTCCTCCGCTGCCCCATTCCCCCTTTTGCTTGAACAATTCTGTTTTTTTCTATATTAAATATTGAGGTTCTAAAAGGAACATGTTTTTTAACCACAACTCTAGACATATATGTCCTATGTAAGAACGGCAACACAGATTTTAACTCTGGTTTTCAAAAATGGTGAGCATTGAGTTTTCCAACAAAATTCGTGTATTATGTAGCATCTGAGGAATGTAGAAAAAGAAAGGAAATCCAAGGTAATAGATAACAAGTGTCCAGTGAGCTAGGCTTACTTCAAGTGAGGAAGGGAGGTGACTTGTCCAAGCAGAAATCTCAAACAGGGGCTTTATGCTGGCTACCACAGGATCCAGTTGATTGCAATGTCTTTGTTTTGGCCACATGATATCTTTTAAAATTTAGACAGGCACTGTTCTTGAGTTTACCCCAGTCTATGACATTCCACATGGTTTATACTTGACTTGCTCATTCGTTTGCTTATTATGAAGGCTCTGAAAACTTTGGTGTTTCTAGACTATAGAAAATAATTTGTTTATCAGTTTGCTACTTGCAGCGATATTTCATTTGATCAACTTTGGAGGTTGAGGTAGGAAGGATCACAAGTTCAAAACCAGCTTGATGGGGTTGGGATTGTGGCTTAGCGGTAGAGCACTCGCCTAGCATATGCAAGGCACTGGGTTCAATCCTCAGCACCACATTAAATAAACAAACAAGCAAATAAATAAATGGTATTTAAAAAAAAAAAAAAACAGCCTCAGCAATGTAGTGAGACCCTGTATCAAAATAAAAATTAGAAGGACTGAGGATGTAGCTCAGTGGTGAAGTACCCCTGGGTTCAGTCCCCGGTCAGAACAACAGCAATTGTCTGCACTTGGCTGTATTATAAGATCTTGTAACCTCTTGTCTGCTTCTCTAGAAAAATGTTTTAAGTTACAGATCTTTAGCACCCCTTGGAAGTCTATCTTTTATTTCCCCACCTCAGGAAAAAATAAAAAGAAAGAAGAAGTATGGCTTTTATTTAAGAGAATAATTTATTTGGTATTAAAATGTCATACAAAGTTTTTGCCAAGTATTCAATATAAGAACTGTATTAAATCTGTTTCTAGAAAGCCAAGATGGTACTCTTGGTTGGCTAGATTTTATTCTTTTTTTTTTTTTTTATCTAGGTCAGATCAAGTCTAATTAAAATTGTTCTTCTGCTTTATCTTTTATTATTTAAACACTCATTGCCCTCTGTGGTCTCACTAATGGACTAATTTCCTGAGATTATAAATTGGCATGCTTTCATTTCCAGATTGCAGCCTCTCTGTCATCATTTTTCCAGTTTTTTTTTTTGACGTTTGTTTTATGCTGTATCACAAATGGATTTCCTCATTTCACCTTCTATGAAGTACCCTTATAATTAATGAATAAACTGTGCATCCAAGGATATTTATCCAACGGCACCAATCAAATTTTATATTTTTCAAAAGCAACCATGCCTTTAAAATAAGAGTTGGCAAGTCAAGTTTGCTTGTTCTTTTTTTTTTTTTTTAAACAATGACTATAGCCCATTTCCCAAATTAGTTGAAGTCAGTTTTTTTTTTAAATTACTACAGCAATTCTGTACCATAAAGTTACTACCAAAATTATTGCCAATTTTTTTGGCTATTATACTCTTTCTTATTATAACTTAAAACTTGGACCAGAAAAGTATAGAAAGAGCATAGTTTTAAAACATACAGCATAACTTTTTTTTCTTTTTGTAGCATTAATCTTATCACTGGTCATTTAGAGGAACCAATGCCAAACCCCATAGATGAAATGACAGAAGAACAAAAAGAATATGAAGCCATGAAACTTGTCAACATGCTTGATAAACTTTCCAGGTATTGTATTCCCATCCATTTTTTGCTTGGTTTCTAAAAATGTTCTATTTCTTTGTCTCTCTCACTGAGAGTTACCATAGAACAGCAACTCTGGAAATCCATGCTGATTGAAACAGGGTGGCCCATGCAGCAGTAGTTCAGACACCTCTTGGCTACCATGGTTTTTCTACATGTGCCGCTTCTGGATGTGCATTTCTTAAAACATAAGCTAAGATAGTAACTATTAGATCACTGTAATATTTAACCAACTAACCTCCCTGTCTTCAAAAAGATGCTATGAGTTAGGTTCAATGATTTTGCTGCTTCTTGTATTTTTGTTTCAGCCTGTTTTTGTTTTTGTTCCAAATCATTATGCGCTTTTCTTTCCCTTTCATTTTTGATGTGCGAGTTTGCAATTCTGCTTTTTTGGGTTGCTGCTAAAACCAAGAATTCTGAAATGTAATGCATCCAATAGGAAAAAGTGAAAAGAAATAGCTCAAATGAAGGATTTTCTGAAAGCAGGCACTTGTATTAATTAGAGGTTCTAAAAACAATCTGCCCTTCCCCTCTTGCTTCATGTCTCCTTGCCTTCCAAAAAATAACCAGTTTTGAAAATAATTAAACCACATATATACTAATCAGCAATGAGTCATCTTGGAGGAGTTATTTGAAAAAAAAATCCTTTCATACTTGGCTGAATTGCTCTAATTTTCCAGTCATACATTGAGTCACTGTCTCCTTAAGCCATCTTGAGTGAGTGCTTCTGTGTGTTGGTGGCATCTGCCATTTTCAGGTGAATTTCTTCTGGTCATCTCCTCTTTCATAGTAGCTATGTGCAGGGGGCGGGGGGTATGAAAAAAAGAGCTAGTATCCCTCAATCAAGAGAAAAAGCAAGTTGAATGTGAAGCCAAACTGGGAAAAGGAAAGGTCTAACAAAGAAACAAACATAGGTGAAGGGTAGAGCAGGAGGCTTAGAGTAGAAATAGGCAAGAACAAGAGACTGATGTGGGAAGGATGACAAGTATGGGTATTTTGACACTGCACTCTGAGCTTTTAAATGATGCAATAATGTGGTAGAAGTTGTTTAGAAATAAGTAACTTCATTATCTACAAAGTGTAACTACAACTCAAGGACTGCCAGCTTACCGCTTTTAAATATCTATCCATTCCTAAGAAGGTTAAAGCTTACAGGTAACTGTGCTCACAACCTTCAAAAGACATTTTTAACTGTTTGCAATTATATTCTCATACCTTTGTATGGAATAGACATTTTCTTTTCCTGAAGGAATTAATAGTCACAGAGAAGATATTGATAGGGCAAACCTATTTAAGGCAGAATAAGAAGTTCTAAATGAATATATAAAAATAAGATACAGTAGCTGAGGATGTAGCTCAGGGGTAGAGCACATGCTTGGCATGTACAAGGCCCTGGGTTTAATCCCCAGCACCATTTTTTAAAAATTTATTTATACAAAAATAAGATATGAATGCGCTTGGCTGCTTCCAGAAGAGTCTGATGTAACTAATGAAACTTGGGTAGAAGTAGAAGTTAGGAGGAGACCCAACATAGCCCATGTAGTGGAAGCTAGAGGGGGAATTGTTAACAGAGACCTAAGTGGAGTATTATTAGTGTTTTAGGACAGTGAAGCACTTAAATATTTCATATTCTGACCAACAATATGAATTTTTAGAAGTTAGCATAGGTGCTCTTCAACTGGCCCATCTACCTTGAATGAATAAAATCCAAGCTAGGAAAAGTAGACGATGGGGAAAAAACTGCCTAGGATAATGCAATATAATCTGGGAACTTGGCTTATCAGTAGATACACTACCAATTTCATAAGGCATCCTAATTACAGGCACAGAAAACAAAGGTGCTAAGTCCTTCTTTTAATCTCAGTGGAATCACATATTCTAGAAGCTACCAATAAGTAAATACACCAACATTAAGTCTGAAGTACTCAACATCCATCTAATTTAAACTATGCCTTAAAGAAGATGCACACTCACCAGCAGGCACCCAGGGATGCCCAACTCAATTTGAAGGTGGTACTGATTTTTGCATGAAAAAGCAAAGCAAATATGTTTTGTGTAGGCTTTGATGGTACTATTTTTGCCATTAAAGTTGAAGCAAACAGCAACCTTGAATAGTCCTAAGTCATGTACACTTTTTGCATGATATGTGGTGGGTTTTTACATTGTCTGCCTTTGTGTGCTTTCTAACATTTGCTCCTTCTAATAATAGTGAATGACAAAACTGTATGAAGATAAGTAGTGGGCATTCCAAAGCAGGAATGCAAAGAATGTAACCATTCTTTATGCGTCTTACACGTTTGTTGTGCTGTATTCTTCATTAGTCTTAAGTTTCTTCTCTCTTTTCACCTTTTTTTTTTTTTTTAGGTTTAAAAAAAGTCATTAAGCCAAACTAGACTAAATTCAGTACAATTCAGGGAACATTTACTAAACAGATACTCTGCTACACTGTGCTAGGACCTAGCCAAGGGAGATGCAGAGGTAAATGGGACAGTCTCTGTCTTTAGAAAACTCACATCCTAACAGAGTGTGATCTATTCTAGAATACAAAGTAGAAGAAAATAATGACAAAATGAGGTCTGTGTTGAACTTAAGCACCCAGGAAAAGGAGCAGTTCATTCTGTTTGGATGATTTAGGTTGTGTTTCACAAGGAAGGTAGTAGCATTTGTGCTGATCATTGAAGTTTAAGAGAGATTTAATGGAAAAATGACTATTCATTGCAGGTAAAGAAAAATTTAATCTCATTAGTAAGATAAGTCTTTGGTATTTGTATTCTTTATCTTTCTTCCAAAGAGCTCAGGTTATTTTATCATGATTTGATTAATACAGAATATTATCAGATTTAACATTGGGGAAAGCAAGGACCAAAGAATTGACCAAAACATTTCCAAGCTATTGACTGATGATGATCCATTTCCTTTTGACGGTTTACAAAAACACTTTCACATACATCTTTCTAGCTTCATAATAAAGTGAGCCTAGGAACTTCATTTTCTAGAACTCAAGATCTTTGCTCTGTCCACTGTGTTACTGTGTCTGTCTGTTACAGGAAGTGTTTGCCAGAATACTTCCTAATCACTCTCTCAGCATTGTACTATTGGTTAGTTCCCTCAGCTGTCACTCTAGGAAGTTCTGCATTCAACCAAGCCTTTATTGTGCTAAAAGTGTACTTCACCTTTGTCTAATTAACTTCCTTTCTCAAAATGAAATCATTTTCTCCTGCACCTGAATTGAAAGGCATGTGAGTAAAGGATAGGGTTGGAGGTGACGTGGCCAAGGAATGGACACTACACACTTCCTTTTTTCCATCCATAGGAGAGCAGATGTGAAGGACCTGCACCAGGATGGTGGTTAGCAACAATGGCCCGTGCCAAAGCACTTACCAAAGTGATGACTAAGGTTGGTCATGCCAAGTACTGTTACTGAGCCTGGTGTAGGGTATAGATGTTATTCACTATTAAAAAGTGTAAAACCACCAATGTAAAGCTTAAAACTACATTTCAATTTTTCCCCCATGCTGGACTTAGCCACTGTCTCAAGGAGCTCACCACCTTAGCATCTTTATCTCAGCTAGACTTCCAAAGACAGTGGAGAGATTAGTGCTCATATATTTTCTTTCCATTGAATACCAAATGATTTAGTAGTATTTTAAGTGATTTTGTATTTCTTTAGTATAAGGATTATCTCTGTAACAGATGTTTATATAAACCCTTGTATAGGAATTGGCAGTATACCTGGAGGTCTTCAGAGTTGGAGAATCACCTGAACCCTATAATTCCCTTCATATCTAGCTATAATATAGTGCCTTGAACCTTTGGTTTCTCCAGTGCATGATGATGAAATGATGAAACAGGTGGTCCCCAAATATGAAGGTCAGGTTTCTTGCTCTATAAAATAGCCTACATGGTTTAAGACTTTGAAGCTCATTTTGTCAGTTCCATTTCTTATCCAGACTTGATAAAAGTCAAGGCAGAAAGAGAATTCTACAAAGCACTGTAGACCATGACTAGCCAGTTTAAATATTTAGTGCATAATTTCTTTACCATGGAATGATAATTAAAATGTTTATCAAACATAAGAATTAAAGCCTACAGGTAGCATATGCCTGTAATCCCAGCAGCTTGGGAGGCTGATGCAGGAGGATCACATGTTCAAGGCCAGCCTCAGCAACTTGGCAAGACCCTGTCTCAAATTAAAAAATAAAAAGAACTGGGGATGTAGCTCAATGGTAAAAGCCCTACTAGAGATGAGAATGTTGATTGTGTGAAAACAAGCCCAGTGTGCCTGAGAGCATTGCATCTGCTTGGATGCACCAGGCTCCTCACATGTGATGATGCCTGCTCCAGAAAAGGGCAGAGAACATCCATTAACATAAGTTTAAATTAACCAAGGGAATGATATTCCAAGTAACAGTTTTGTTTTTGAATTTTTAAATCCTTAATTGATGCCAGAATTGATTAATCCTCCACTCCACCCTCCCTCTATCACTGTTTAACAAGGTACATTGCCTGTTTGCTTTTATGTTCTACCATTAAAATCTGTTTTAAAATTTATATGTATATAAATAAATTATTGTCCTACCATTTCTTCTTTTTCCCATCAACTCACTTAGCCAAAAATTTGTAGTTTTTCAAAAAATTTTATTATTTTGCCAGCCATAATGATATTTGGATGTGGCTTTCTTAATAAATGCAAGTGCCAAATATTTAAAAATTCCTTTATTTCAAAGGTCATTTTTAAAACTACTAAGGCTGAGAGTAATTTAGGACTGAAATGTAACAGCTATGTAGTTTTTCCTTAAAAATATTTTATTCTTCTTAACTAAATATCAACAACTATGATTACATCTATCTTGTGATGAGTTAGTCAAGAAAATGTTTTTCAGATATATTTCAGAAACATGATCCAATTCTTAAAGCACTGTAAAAACTGTTGTAGGTATTAATGTATAAAGATCTAATTGGTTCCATCAGAATATCCTTCAGATCTGCACTCTCCAGTACGGTAACCATTAGCCTTACATGACTGTTGAGCACTTGAAATGTGGTTAGTCCAAATTGGGATGACCTCTAAATGTAAAATACTCACTGGGTTTCAAAGACTTAATAATTATAAAAAAAAACAAAGAATGTTAAACATCTTACTAATTGTTTAATATGGATTACCTGTCAAAATTATATTTTTGATCTACTGAGTTAAGTAAGATACATTAAACAGCAAATTTTAACTATTTTTTTCAATGTGGCTACTAGAATATCAATATTACATATATAGCTTACATTGTCTTGTATTTTATTTTTATTAGCATTGCTCTCCATCATTAAAATATACTGTAAGGTTGCTTGGAAATTCAATTACTGGGACTTGGATCCAGTTAAATTAATAATATACAGGGGCAAGGGAGGATTAATTTGAGAAACTCAGTAGTTCTATCATTAGGTTATAGAGGACCTTTCCAGTGGTATGATACCTGAGTAGGGGGCCATATTCCCTGTGGTATGAGGTAGCCTCCATATTCCCTCTAGGTAGTCAGTGTCTTTTAGATCTATAACAGGAATGACTACTTGGAGTTCTTGGTTAAAGCACTAGCTGAAATGGCTTTTGACCCTTAGAAACGGATAAAATAAGAATAATCTCCACTAGCTGTTTATAAGTTAAGGTTTTTTAACTTTTAAGCATTCCTAATTGGGAAGAGCATAAAAAGGACTTCTTTTTTTTTCCAACAGTGTCAGTTAGCATGCTGACTGCTTCATGTTTATTTTGTCAATTTGGACTATAGGGTAGAAAAGTTCTGAGTAGATCACCAAGAAATAATAAAGAACACCATCACCTAAGGATAAAACTGAATTTTATTCTTCTAGCACTGTTCCTAAAATCTTTCTCTGTATTTTCTTAACCATGCTGTTTAATATGAGGTGGGCAGCAAATTTTTAGAAGCTTTGCATGCAATCTTCTAACAGAAATGAGAGCAATAATAAAACACTAATATTTACATAGTGCTTAACTGTAAAAAGTGCTTCCATATATATTATCTCCATTGATCATTAAAATAGAGTATTTTATTAAGAGGTATTTTATTAAGAAGTAAATGTATCAAAGATTAAATAAATGAACCCAGATCAGGTATCTAGTTAAGGACACCTACCAGGACTTGGTTCTCGGTCTTCAGACTCCAGATATTATACTGTTTTGCAAACTTACCAACAGCTCTCAAAAGATTGTCAGTCTGATTATTTTTAAATAAAACTAATAAATTTTAAACAAATGTGGAGCACAAAAGACCAATAGTAAGCACAAATGTCTACCTTGGAAGAAAATTAAGATGTGGAAAACACAAGCATCATGCAAGCTGCTTTTCATCCCATAGCTGAGCTCTTATCAAAGATTAGATCACGTGCCCAAGAAATACTTTATATTATATGAGGGAAACCATAACATTTCTGATTCTGTTAATACAAGGTTTTGTTTTTTTTTATTATTTTAAAGAGAAAAACGAATAATGAGTATTCTAACATTCTTACATGTTATTACACTAATAAAACCTAACTTTTAGACATCCCAATTACCTTTACAAAGTCAGTTGACATGGTGATATGAGCAGTATACCATATTTAGTTGTCTTGGGAATAATATTTTACTTTCCCAGCAGTACCTAATCTCAAAGCATGGTGGTGAGAGATAAGGAGAGACACTCAGAATCATTTATGAAAGATGCAGCCTGAAGACCTCATATTTACCATACCCTCCTTCCTACTGTGTTAAAAACTTAGTAAAAGATCATAGAACTGGTCAGCACTCAGAAGCCACTAGATGAAAGAGGGTCAGGGTCCAAGCCCAAAGGATACTTTCACAGTATCCAATTGAGCATGATAACCAGTCTCAAAGGTTATATAATTCCTGTGAGAAAAAGGGGTTAAAAACACCTATACTAAGTCACAGCTTATTGAAAATCTATTGCACTGCAGTGGATCATAAGCAGTGTCCTAGACTTGGAATTATAACTAAGACTATAGAGCTGCTTTCTCCAGACCTCACATGCTCCATTCTAGCAGACATTCTTAGAAGAGCTCTGTGTTAATGAAAATGCTTATTTATATACTAGTTTTTCATCCCATCTTTCAAATGTGAAAAGGAATTAAATATGAAATGCGTAATTTAAAATGTCAGGGTCCTTTTTTCCAAGCCAACCTTACATTAAGAGCAGGAATCTCTGAGCCAAATAAATGGTTCCCAATTATCTTGTCTTGGGTTTTGTTATATATTGTTCAGAAGTCAACAAAACAAGTATGTAACAGAACCTGCCTAAATAGCAGCCACCCTCATTAAAAACGGAGAATTAATCAGGGGTGATTGAAGGAAGCAATGCCTCATAGATTCCCCCTACACACACTTTTCTTCTTTTCTAATCATAGAACAAAATATGTTACATAAAAGGATCGGAACGATTATTCAGTACTCAATTAGAGGGAGGTGAATAGGTCTCTAACATGCTGTTTTATCAAAAGAGCAGACTGGTGTTTGCATGACTGTTGTTTCATTACAGACCCTGTCATTAATTCCATGTGTCAATACTGCCCTGTAGTACACAGAGCAGACAAGAAAGAAGAGCCCTTGAAAACAAGGGAATGATTTTTGAGTCGTTATCAAGCTAAGTGGCAAGCGGGAAGCTGAAACTCGTATAGGTAAATTCGAAGGGACTCTTGGGAGATCTGCAAGTGGGAAACAAGAATGCATTTTACCAACTGCTTAATTATGTCCTGTTTTTCAGCAAGTACACTTGAATTGAATGCTTTGTTTGTATTGCACAAAAACGTGCCGTGGGCAAGAGTATTCTCTTGCTTCCAGGTCAAGTAAGGTGTTCTATACACACACACATCTGACCTATTCTGTAATGTGCAATTGGGTATGTTAGTATCTGAGCCCCAATTCTGCACTCTCATTTCTGGGGGAAAGAGTCACATAGGAACCAGAGCGCTAAAAAGTGGGACCTTCTCTAAGGTCCTGAGAAGTCATGTAAGCCCAGGCATTCCAGAGTGCCATACCTACAGGAAAATGGTGGCTCAGGAAACTGTTAACATATATCTGGGGAAAAAAACAGCTAGAGAATTTTAAGTATGTATAAATCCCATCATCTCCCACCCCTAGATCATTAAGACATTTTTTTTGGTTTCCATTAGCAGTTCCAAGGGTTAGGCTGGGGCAAAATAGGGTTTCCTTTTTTGGACGTGCTTTACCTGTGTCCTCATGCCTGGCCAAGCCCTTATAGATTATGGTTCCTTATCGTTTAGTAAGATCAAATTTCTAAATGATGTTTCGTTCCAGTTGAACATTCTTGGAGGCTTATCTCTTCCCTGGCCAGATGCCTGATCAGATGAGAAGCCCGCCATGATACTGTCACAGTGCCTAGAATGGGCTCTTTATCCAGTAGACATCACTGTACTTTTTGATGATAACGAGGGCAGTCTTAACTTATGTTAAGGCCTGTGTATAGCATTGAAGGTAAGTATGAAGGAGTTGTTGCTATGTGAATATCTTAATCCTGATACACATTTCAATATACAGTATCTCCGTTTTATAATGATAAAATGGAGATACTGTATATATATTTATACTGTGTGTATATATATAGATATATCTATATATATCTATATATACACCTGACACCTAGCCATCCTTTTTAGATAGGACTTTCAGGACCAGTAACTCTTCATGAAATGGCCTGTTTATTGAGGGCCATGATGGAATTTGGATCCTTCTGTGTAACACATGCCATTGCTTTGATTTGCCTATATAATCATTTTGACCATCTGCTGGTAGATTGCAGAAAGGGTTTGTGGTCTTGGTGTATGCCAGTGACAGGTAGGTAGGATGTTGTGTTTCATTCTTAGGTCTAGACTCTCTTGACTAGAAACAAAGGCTTAGAGTAATGACTTGGAGTGTCTTTAAATTTAGCAATTTTTCAAATAGATCAAAATTACTTAGTAACCTTATCTTAGACTCTTGAACTTAGTATATAATTTTGGGGATCATCTTGTCCAACCCCTCATTTTATAGATAGGGAGACTCAAGCCTGGAAAGGCAAATGACATGCCCAAGGACACGGAAAAAGTTAGTAAAAGATCTGAGACTAGAATCTAGAGATCTCTTGACCCATACACAAGAAGCCGAGTCTAACCCAGTTTATTGTTGGTAATTCTAGGCTGTATAGAAACGGGGTCTGACTTCTGGGCCATCAGAATGTCTGATGACCTTGACTCATCAAGGAAATAATTACAGTTAAAATAATATGAGAATGATTTCTGACAAATGGTTCTCTACTATTCTCCCTTATGTCATGACCCATGTACTGTAGTCTCTCAGTAAACATTTACTGAGCACCTACTATGTCCTGTTTTTATACTAGGTACTGGCAGATTACAGCCAGATAAGACATGGACTCTGCCCTCAAGTTACCCACAGTCTAGTGAGAACAAGAAATCCCTGGAAAGCATAATTCAGAATTTCCTATGGAATATGAACACCTCTCCAAACTCTGTTACTCTTGATGAAAGTGAATCTTTTACCTACAAATTTAGCTTACCTCTTGTTCATGGTTTAGTTATTAGGAGTCCTATAAGACACATGCCTTTTCTTTTTATGAAAATGCAAGATGATATCAAGTGCAACAAAAGTGTAGATCATAGACCTTATTGAAGCTCTACTCTCTGCAAGGCACTGTGCTAGACACGTAGGGATATGGGAAATGAATAATTAGAGCAAATATATTTTTAATATATTAGAACAGTATTGTTTCATAGCTTTCAAACTTTATAATGACAGTTATTTTTTAAAAATATTCTTAAATATTGGGGCTCTTGAAATAGAAGACAAAAATACCTTCATACTCAAATCCAGACTTGTCAGCCTAAGATTCAGGTCTCCATTCAGATCCTCTTTCATACCCCATATCTCTTGTGAGCTTTCTTTTTCCTTTTCCTCTGCTAAACCTGCCTGCTTGGCAATCCCTGCACACAACTAACTCTTGCTTCTGTGCCTCGCCTGACTAATCCTTCTGCTTTGGGGATGCTTTTCTTCCCATGAATCCATGTCCATCGCTGCCATTATAGCCTGACCCTGAGTCCACCTCCTGCAAGGAGCCTGTAGTCAGTGTCCCTGTCTCCTTCTATGTCCCTCAGACATGCATAGCCTATATGACTGGTGGAGGAACATTTCTGTGGTATGCATTAAAGCTTCCCATTCTCTGTCCACATCTTTCTGATTAGATACACCAGAAAATAAATGAAAAGCAGTCTAATATAAACATGTTTTTGCCAAGCCTTTTAGGAGCGATTCTATAACAAAGATTTCATTTGGGTGTTTGTGGGCTATAGTTATAGACTAGAAAGATCAGAAAATTAGGATGGGAGATTGAGAAACTTGGGTTCATGGAACAGTCTCATGTCTATAAATGATCATTTCCTACTCCTACTCAGGACAAAAAAAATTCCTTTAAGCAAAGTATAAATACAATGAGGGTGGATCCATGACTGTCACACTCAGGGAAAGCAGGGCTCTGCTTGTCAACCATCTCAAGCTTATTGATCTGCTGTTCTGTAATTCTTTGAATATTGTTTAATGTGTGTGTGTTTTATCTTCTGAACTGACTAAAAGCTTCTTGAGGACAGGGACCATGTCTTTTTTTTCTGGTTGTTTGTTTTTTGGGTTTTTTTGTTTGTTTGTTTTTCTGTTTTTGCTTTTGCATATTCTTCCCCAACTTATTCCTGACTGGCATAGGGAAAACCTGGAAGCATATAGGAACAGGAATGCAACTTGTGAGTTCCAACTACATCTAGCCATTACACTTCCATACTTGATATGTATAATAGTCTTTGCCCTCATGACAACTTAACGAGGTGGGTATTCCTATCCTAATTCTACAGATATGGAAATTGAAGTTCAGAAAGTTCAAGGTCTTATGGTTAGTGAGTGTTGGATCCAGAATTAGAACTCAGATCTGACTCCAAAACCTGTATGTATTTTTTATTACATCACAATCATGGTAAATGTTTGAGTCCTTTACAGTTCACAGAACTCCTTAATTTACATTATTATTGCTATTGTTACTGCCACTATTATTACTAATATTATAATTATTCCTTACATCATTACTAGGAAGTAGGTAGTGCTAGTATTATCATGACCCCCCATTTCACAGATGGGGAAACAGACCCAGAGACATGCCCGAGATCACACAGCTGGTAAGTGGAAGAATCAGGACTTCATACAGACCTCCTGACTCCACGACCTGTTGTTCTTTCCACAAGGTCAAGTTGCTGCTTTAACTCATTTGCATGAATACATGATGATGTAGCAGTGCTCACTGATGCCTTCCTGCAGAAAGGCCAGTACACCTGAGCCATGCAAAAGAGAAAAGAAAAATAACTCATACCTTCTGAGGAGCTTCCATTTCCATGGAGGGCTGATACAAAGCACCAAAAATATAAACACTTAAATAGTTCACAAGTGAGAACTAGAATACAGGGCACTTTGTTCTATGAATGAATTCCCATAACTTGGCAAAAAAGCTATGTGATATTTTTCCATCGTAAAGTAGGATTAGGAAATAGGGATGAAGCTTACAGACATGATTTGAAGTGTTCCCCCTGGGTTTAGATGAGAAAGTGCTAGACGCTTATACAAGTTGGTAGCTGTCCTCAGAATCTTCCTGTTATCAAAGAGGTGCAGTAGTATTCGTCCAAGGGATGATGATATGTCTACCCAGCATATCATCCTTGGTAGATGATATCCTGTCCTTGGTAGAATCCCTCTAGTCCCATCTGCCAGGCCTACTTCTATCTCTCCCTACCCTGCTGCCCCTACCCCCACCTCCCTGCCCTCAGTTCACCAAGCCCTATAGGCTTTTGAACTTCCTCATTCTTCAGTCTCCATTCCCGGCAAGTTGTCCCCCTTCTCCTTTTGCCTCAGTTGTTTGTATGTAGTGTACAGTACCACAGTTCTTCGGCACAGTCACTCAGAACTAGGAAGATATATACTGTAAATTATAACTATATAATTTTTGCATGCTAGAGACAAGTTTTAAAGTAAACAGATGGTTTCTAACTCTCCACCAGACATTTCTACCTGGTTGTCAAACGGGCAACTCAAGCTCTTTGCATACTGAAAGATAGCAGTGTCCCCCACCAAATCTGCTCTGTTTCCCTTCTTCTGCTCCAGTAGATAATATCACATCCACTTGGCCATCCACCCCACAGCTAAGGGACTCTACTCCTTGCCTTCACCAACCCTTTCCCCTCTGTGAGTCATTAGATCTCCCTCAGCAGTGTTGCCTTCTGTTCCCACAACCTCAGCCATACCCCAGCTCTGTCTCCTCTCCCACACAGCTGTTAGAGTAACCTCCTAAGGACTTGTCTCTCTGCCACCTCTTCCAGTGTGGTCTCCCACACTGCTGCCAGAGGAAGCAAAACTGATCGGATACTCTTTACAGTATGAAGTCTAAGCTCCTTACCTGGGCATTTAAGACATTTGACTATTGGGTGGCAGATGACCTTTGCATCTGCCCCTCCTGCTGCCCCTTCACTGAGCCCCTTCACTCTCCAAACACCAGGCCCTTTTCCAGCTTTGTTAGAGCACAATGATAGAAAAGATGAACTGGCACAATCAGAAGAGGTCTACAAAAGCACCACAAGGTGATGGGACCACATGTGGTGCTTTTGTAGACCTCTTGTAGGCTCCTGACATGGTCTCCTTGTCCTGAAACGTGTACCCTTTGCCTAGCACATGATCCCTTGGTGGCACCTTTCCCCACCTCCCCCAGGCATTTGGTTGGTGCTTCATCTCAGGAGCTGCCACAGTTCTTTGTTCATAATTCTCTCATAGCATCTCCCCCATTACGTTCCAAGTTATTTTCCATATATTTATTTTACTTGCTCATCAAAGGCAGCAGCTGTCCCCAGTCTTCCTTTTCTTCCCCAGTATGTGACATAGTTCCTGTCACATTGAACAGATGCTGAACAAATGCACTCAGGGTGTTCTCCGCCAGAGCAGTTAGGCACTTAGTCAGATGTGTTGTGCTGCAAAGAGCACTGGACTGGGATCCAGAAACCCATGTCACAGGTCCAACTCTGCCACTAGATAAGTGACCTTGGGTAAGTCACTCAGTCTCCTCTATTAAAGAAAGGGGTTGGACTAAATGATCTCTGCGGCCCCTTCCAACTTTAAGCTCTGTGATTTTCACTCCATTTCTTGGATCAGGAAACACCGCCTACTTTATAATATTCGGGAGCTTCACTGTAGCCAGCCAGCGGGCCACCACATTTCCCAAACAGATTTTTTCAGACTCTCAGAAATAGTCTTTCATGCAGGCCAGAGCTTCTCCAGGAGGCTGCTCTTGGCCTTACCGGCAATCACTGAGCTTTCTCACCTCTCCCCAGGTTTTGGGTGCCATCACTCAGTCGTGTGGCTACCCTTTCCCAGGAGGGAGCCCCTCTTTGTGCTGGCCTAAGGGAGGCAGGGGGAGAGGAAGTGTTTCCCTTCACTGCATGTCCCACCAGTATCACAGCTGCTGCCATCATGTTTTGGGGAAGCAATGCCCATTTCTGTGAGAAACAAGTTTTAAGCAGCTCATGGCCCTTTTAAGTATACTGCTGATCTTTTGAGGATGGGAGGAGGACTGGAGTTAGTAACTCCACAGGTACATTTGCCATAATCTCTGTGTAATAAATAAGAGTCTATGAAAAGATGAAATAAATCTTTCCTGATGCTTTTTGATTGGTTTAATCAATAATTAATCATCTTCAGATGAGGCTGTAACTTGTGGAGTAGATATAATTGGATTAGCTGAAAAGAGGCAATTGGGGAGCTTTGAAGAGATTAAAATAGCTGTCAGTCCCATAATTAAACTGCCACAAACAAAAGCAATGGTGTTTTAAACAAGAAGAAGGGAAAGAACAAGCAACAGACAGAAAAGGGAAGAAAATCAGGGAAGTCCAACTGATTTGAAATGAATCAACAAGTATTTATGTATCACTAAAGACTGAAGGCAAAATCTAATCTGACAGATTGATTCCATTGAATGAAATGCATACATACCAAATCAGCCATTTAATTATAGGCCTGGGGCAGGTGAAGTTTCACAGCTTTAGCTTCACTAAAACAAAACAAATCCACAAAAGGGGGAGGAAAAGTTACTTATTGAAAACAGAAGAGACCTGCTCCTTGTCCTGAGCCCATTTAGACCTTGACTTTTCATACTTTTAATTGGCTTAGTAGGTTTGGCCTGTGTGAATGAAGTCTTTTATCTCTTTTTCTTTCCATGCCCCTTTCATCTTTCCTATTACAAACACACAGAGAGAGCTTGAGAGAAAATACTTTGGTTTTTAAAGACTTTTCTTTTAAAAGAATGTGGATTTGGGTGGGGGGAGGGGTGTGTGTGTGATGCTGGTGAATACTTTTTTTCTCTCTTTTATCTCTTTTTCCAGAGAGGAGTTGCTTAAACCAATGGGACTAAAACCTGATGGGACAATAACGCCTTTGGAGGAAGCACTCAACCAGTACTCTGTCCTGGAAGAGACCAGCTCCGACACAGACTGAAAGCATCACCTGCTCAGCTCCCAGTATTGCTTTTATCAGCATCTTTTCTCTGTAGCTCCAGGGGAATCTTTTCTCTAAAACATTTATGCCCTTGCTTTGGCTAGAAACACATTAACTGGTTTACTCATTGAGAATCCAGCATATTTAAGAGGTGATCCTGTGTTTTTTGCGATATCGAGGCATTCATACAGAGCTGCAGTGAGGCAGAGTCACAGGGACTAGAAGCAGAAAACAGTAATTCCATTTCATCAGATGGAACGAAGAACTTCATTCTGTAAAGCAGCCCTGGCCGAATCTGGCCATTCTGTTTGCCAAGATTCTTGACTGAAGATTTAGCCAGGTCTTTCCTCTCACTTGGGTGAGCGGCCCCTTCTGAGTCCCTGGAGCAGCCAGAGGCACATGAGAGCAGAATGAGCTAGTAAATAAGGACTGAGGCAAGTGACTCCTTAGGTCAGTACTGACTAAATGGAAGCCAAGCAGCTGCTCTGTAAACCTAGCCCCACTCTTCAATTTTATATACATGTAGAAGCACACACACAAACACACACACACACACACACACACACACACACACACACACAGGCCCCAGACTTACAAACTGACTACACTAGAAGTTTGTATGTCTTAGCTAAAATTTCAGAATACATTTCTCCCTGACAGGAGTTATGAATGATGGTTTAGTTCCCAGGCAGCTACAGATGCCTATTTATTCTCTAATGTACCTGAACACTAGTACTGCAGAACTGAACCAGGGTATGTACTGTGGCGGGGGAAGCGTGCATTCTGAGGTCTGACTCGGAATGCCAGGAACATACACACCCTCCATCCCAATGAGAGAGTGAGGACTCCCTGAGTAATGGGAACTATTTTGTGGCCTCTTCTAGTAGAAGAGTCAAAGGCACCCATTTGTACATAAAGGTCATTCATACATCATGTTTTAAATTGGGGTCAGTGTATATGCTTGTGTGTGTGTATTCTATCTTTCTACCATATGTGATTGGCTTAATGGTAACTTTATTTATTTAAAAAAAAAAGGAAAGAAACACAAATAGTTACCATTAAACTGATTAAGGCTGTTTATTTTTACTGTTAGAATTGGTCATATGAAGATGTAGAGACGCCGTCATGCTGTAGACAGTGGGCCTAGCTAATCAGTGGCTAAAGTTGGAAAGGGGTTGGTTTCCTTTGATATGTATGTATGTATGTGTGTGGATGCACATGCATATATACATATGTATACACACACATAGATAATGTGCTTAACCACTGCCTTTTAAAACTTTAAATTAAATAAAACATTGGGGTTGATTGAATTTAGCCATCTGTGTGTGTTTCTTTATGGCTACATGGGCTAAGCAACACTATTTCATAGTTAATCCTTTTTAAAAATGCTTTTCCAACCATTATCTTAACTTCTCATCATAATAGTCTTTGTAAGGACAGGTAAAGTATTTGGGGTATTAGCGAAAATGTCATTTATCCAGAAGTTAACTTCTCTGGCAAAAAAAAAAAAGTCAGGAATTGAGTCTTAAAAGGCCTTGGAGCTGCCAGACAGATGTCACAGATTTCTTGCAACTACTCCTAGAGGAGATCCTCAAGATTTCACTCTTAGCCTTTTTACTAAAATTTGCATATATCTCTTAACATATTGAGATATCTGCCCCTACACACACTCAAAAAAAAAAGAGGCAAACAAAGAGGCTGCTAGACTGAAGTCAGGCAGACTGAAAGCAGAAAAGACCACCAAAAACACTGTGTTAAGATGGGAAGAAACTAGTCAAGGTGAAGCAAATCAAGACTCTCGATTTGCCATGGGATATTGACCCAGCAAATAAGTGTTTAATAGTATGGCCCATAAACTCATTCTCTGCCCATGAGTTTCTTTAAAGGAATAAATTAGCCAAAATATTTTATAAAAGACCAAGAAAAATAAAGACATTAAGGAATTTCATCCAAAATAGTTGAGGGAGAGATTATGAATGACCTACATTTTAACAACAATAAATAAAATAAAACTTGACAATTCTTAATTTTAGATTAGTGAAAAGGAGTTTTTAAAAACTTGATATTTTTGTTATTCTACAAATGTATTTTTTATAATTTCTAAAATCACTTTGGGATGAGTGTCAGCCTGGGGAAGGGTCATCCATCTTGACAGCTCTGCAGAGTGAGCAAGTGAACAGTCTGTTAAGAATCTGTGATTTCCTTTCAGTTTGCATTTCTCATTGCTGGGTGTTAAACTTGGATTTTAAAGAGGGAGAATTTTCAGGGGAGAGGATGGGAGTGACCTCACCTTGCACACGGAAAAGAGCTGACACCAGTGGGTGCTGATGGCACGTGAGCTCTCCTGCAGCCTTGCTGTGGCATCCCTAGAGCCTCACAGCAAGCAAGAGTCCAACTGTGGCCACCTGACCCCCAGCACCCTCCTTCCCCAGCCCCACTGCACCTGGAGTACACCATGCCTCCCCAGGCTTTGAAGGTGGGGAACAGAGTGGGATGGAGAAGGTGTCTCAGGCCATTTTAAGCAATAGCTGTCTCAGCAGAACTTGAAACATTTTTAAAAATGTTTTAAGCAGGGAGGGGCCTTGGAATGGAAATGTGAGTGGGAAGCTTGCTCAGTTAGGTGAGTACTTGATTTCAAATGAAGACCTGGAAAACTTTAGGGTAAGACAGAGGCCAGGGATGCAGGCCCCTCTGCCCACACCCCTCCTGACCTCCGAAGTGGGGTGCTAGAGTATGTTGTGAATAAAGCATTTGAGCTGCTGCTTTGGAAGAACAATTGCCAAATTATTGCAGCCCTTTTGCATGTGTGGTGATCCTGGGTGGTGGGCAGGGCAGATGTTACCCCTTCTTTGGGAATGAGGACATAGGCTTTGCGAGGGACTGAACACCAAGTAGCAGGTCAGTCTTGCCACCTCCCAGACAGGTGTCACTTGCATTCACTTCCTTTTTTTCCCTGATCGTAAAAATGATGTCTGTTTTTTGTAGAAAGCTTGGAAAATGCAGAAAGCAATAAAATTAATTGTACCCAAAATCCCACCACCCAGAGAGAATCACTCTTAACATTTCAGTGTATTTCCTTCCTGTATTTTTTCTATGCATATATAATTTATTTTACTACAAGATTGGGATCATGCTGTACTTACAGATTTGTATCCTGCTTTCTTTAACATATTGTGAGCATTTTCCCATGTCAATAAATATTCTTCAAAAGTTAATGGCTATACGATATTCCATCATATGAACTGTGGCAAAGTGATTGCCTACCCAGTAGTTTTCCTAAAAAAACATCAAGGCCTAGAGCCCCTGCCCCCAGCCACCAAAAATAAGTTATCTGCTATTTTCCCACGAGGCAGCGTGAGCCTCGGCAGCACTGCAGAGTCACAGGATCCGGGGATGGCTGGGAGAAGCAGATGATCCACCCCATACCCCCGGTCCTGCAGAAGCCTCAGCAGCACACATGACTGATTATCAAGGTAGCTCCACAGCTTTCAAGAAGAGCCATTTTAAAGGTAGCAAGAGAGCCGGACAACTTAGAAATGTCTGCGTGTTCTAAAAAAAAAAAAGATCTTGTCCAATTGTTGACATTATAGTTCTTGGAGAAACTTAATTCCAGAAGCAGAGTGAGCAACCAAGGTTCAGGAGCCATGTGTTTTTCTTACTCAATATGGTCCCTGTCACCATATTGAGTACGACAAGCACAGTGTGGAAAAGGAACAAATCATGAGAGGTGGGGAGAGACTTATAACAACTGAAAAGCCTCTGGAGGAAAGGCAGAGGTTTCTAGAGAGCACACTGGAGGGGACAGTACACCACGCCAAGCCCTGCTCCATGAGCCATCAGAGCAGCCCTGGCAGCCGAGGAGTCAGGAGATAGGCAGACGGCACCCACGTCACAGGGCACGTGCCAAACACACTCCCCTCTACATCTGTGGTGGTGATGTGGCATCCTCAGGAGAACTGAAACACGCCAGTCACTGTGTTCTGTGGTCTAGGTCTCTGACCACCCTCTGCCTAAGAAAAGAACAAAAATATTCTCTGAGACTTCTAGAGTCCAATTTGCGTGTTAATGTGACACAGTGACCATCCTAAGCAGTAGTCTCTAGGTGTATCCACATCTCAAAGACCTCTACCTTTTCTTTTTTTTTTTTTATTGGTTGTTCACAACATTACAAAGCTCTTGACATATCATATTTCATACATTAGATTGAAGTGGGTTATGAACCCCCAATTTTACCCCAAATGCAGATTGCAGAATCACATCGGTTACACATCCACAATTTTACATAATGCCCTATTAGTAATTGTTGTATTCTGCTACCTTTCCTATCCCCTACTATCCCCCCTCCCCTCCCCTCCCATCTTCTCTCTCTACCCCATCTACTGTAATTCATTTCTCTCCTTGTTTATTTTCCCATTCCCCTCACAACCTCTTATATGTAATTTTGTATAGCAATGAGGGTCTCCCTTCATTTCCATGCAATTTCCCTTTTCTCTCTCTTTCCCTCCCATCTCATGTCTCTGTTTCATGTTACTCTTTTCTTCCTACTCTTCCTCCCTGCTCTGTTCATAGTTGCTCTCATTATATCAAAGAAGACATTTGGTATTTGTTTTTTAGGGATTGGCTAGCTTCACTAAGCATAATCTGCTCTAGTGCCATCCATTTCCCTGCAAATTCTATGATTTTATCATTTCTTATTGCTGCATAGTACTCCATTGTGTATAGATGCCACATTTTTTAATCCATTCATCTTTTATTGAAGGGCATCTGGGTTGGTTCCACAGCCTAGCTATTGTGAATTGTGCTGCTATGAACATCGATGTGGCAGTATCCCTGTAGCATGCTCTTTTAAGGTCTTCAGGGAAGGGCAACAGCTGGGTCAAATGGTGGTTCCATTCCCATCTTTCCCAGGAATCTCCAAACTGCTTTCCAAATTGGCAGCACCAGTTTGCAGTCCCACCAGCAGTGTACAAGTGTACCCTTTTCTCCACATCCTCGCCAGCACTTGTTGTTGTTTGACTTCATAGTGGCTGCCAATCTTACTGGGGTGAGGTGGTATCTTAGGGTGGTTTTGATTTGCATTTCTCTGACTGCTAGAGATGGTGAGCATTTTTTCATGTACTTGTTGATTGATTGTATATCCTCCTCTGAGAAGTGTCTGTTCAGGTCCTTGGCCCATTTGTTGATTGGGTTATTTGTTATCTTATTGTCTAATTTTTTTTTTTTTTTAGGAAGACAGTAAATATTTATTTTTTTTTTTACATTTTTTTTATTGGTTGTTCACAACATTACAAAGCTCTTGACATATTATATTTCATACATTAGATTGACATGGGTTATGAACTCCCAATTTTACCCCAAATGCAGATTGCAGAATCACGTCAGTTACACATCCACAATTTTACATAATGCCATATTAGTGACTGTTGTATTCTGCTACCTTTCCTATCCCCTACTATCCCCCTCCCCTCCCCTCCCATCTTCTCTCTCTACCCCATCTACTGTAATTCATTTCTATCTTTGTTTATTTTCCCATTCCCCTCACAACCTCTTATATGTAATTTTGTTTAGCAATGAGTGTCTCCCTTCATTTCCATGCAATTTCCCTTTTCTCTCCCTTTCCCTCCCATCTCAAGTCTCTGTTTAATGTTACTCTTTTCTTCCTACTCTTCCTCCCTGCTCTGTTCATAGTTGCTCTCATTATATCAAAGAAGACATTTGGTATCTGTTTTTTAGGGTTTGGCTAGCTTCACTAAGCATAATCTGCTCTAATGCCATCCATTTCCCTGAAAATTCTATGATTTTGTCATTTTTTATTGCTGCATAGTACTCCATTGTGTATAGATGCCACATTTTTTTTATCCATTCGTCTATTGAAGGGCATCTGGGTTGGTTCCACAGTCTAGCTATTGTGAATTGTGCTGCTATGAACATCGATGTGGCAGTGTCCCTGTAGCATGCTCTTTTAAGGTCTTCAGGGAATAGTCCGAGAAGGGCAATAGCAGGGTCAAATGGTGGTTCCATTCCCAGCTTTCCCAGGAATCTCCAAACTGCTTTCCAAATTGGCCGCACCAATTTGCAGTCCCACCAGCAATGTACAAGTGTACCCTTTTCTCCACATCCTCGCCAGCACTTGTTGTTGTTTGAATTCATAGTGGCTGCCAATCTTACTGGAGTGAGATGGTATCTTAGGGTGGTTTTGATTTGCATTTCTCTGACTGCTAGAGATGGAGAGCATTTTTTCATGTACTTGTTGATTGATTGTATATCCTCCTCTGAGAAGTGTCTGTTCAGGTCCTTGGCCCATTTGTTGATTGGGTTATTTGTTATCTTATTGTCTAGTTTTTTGAGTTCTTTGTATACTCTGGATATTAGGGCTCTATCTGAAGTGTGAGGAGTAAAAATTCGTTCCCAGGATGTAGGCTCCCTATTTACCTCTCTTATTGTTTCTTTTGCTGAAAAAAAACTTTTAAGTTTAATTAAGTCCCATTTGTTGATTCTAGTTGTTAACTCTTGTGCTATGGGTGTCCTATTAAGGAATTTGGAGCCCGACCCCACAATCTGTAGATCTGAGCCAACTTTATCTTCTATCAGACGCAGAGTCTCTGATTTGATATCAAGCTCCTTGATCCATTTTGAGTTAACTTTTGTGCATGGCGAGAGAAAGGGATTCAGTTTCATTTTGTTGCATATGGATTTCCAGTTTTCCCAGCACCATTTGTTGAAGATGCTATCCTTCCTCCATTGCATGCTTTTAGCCCCTTTATCAAATATAAGATAGTTGTAACTTTGTGGATTAGTCTCTGTGTCCTCTATTCTATACCATTGGTCCACCCGCCTGTTTTGGTACCAGTACCATGCTGTTTTTGTCACTATTGCTCTGTAATATAGTTTGAAATCTGGTATCGCTATACCGCCTGATTCATACTTCCTGTTTAGAATTGCTTTTGCTATTCTGGGTCTTTTATTTTTCCATATGAATTTCATGATTGCTTTATCTATTTCTACAAGAAATGCCGTTGGGATTTTGATTGGCATTGTATTAAACCTATAGAGAACTTTTGGTAATATCGCCATTTTGATGATGTTAGTTCTGCCTATCCATGAACAGGGTATATTTTTCCATCTTCTAAGATCTTCTTCTACTTCTCTCTTTAGGGTTCTGTAGTTTTCATTGTATAAATCTTTCACCTCTTTTGTTAGGTTGATTCCCAAGTATTTTATTTTTTTTTGAGGATATTGTGAATGGAGTATTTTTCCTCATTTCCGTTTCAGAAGTTTTGTCGCTGATATACAGAAATGCCTTTGATTTATGCATGTTGATTTTATATCCTGCCACTTTGCTGAATTCCTTTTCTGCATTGAACAAAATCACAGCCGAAACATATTGAACAATACTGTGATGGACAGTGTGCTGAGCACTTCACATGCACATTCTAATTTATAATTTATAACAATATTATGAGGTAAGCCCTATTTGTAAAAATTCTACTTTTCAGATGAGAAAACTAGAAAAACTATTTGCTTTTAATTTGCTATATATAGAAATTTCAACTCAAGCCAGACACCAGAGTGCACGAATTGTTTTTGTAATCAGAAGAAAATGCATAGTCCTTTTATTTATTTAAAAGAAGAAAATGTTAGAAGATTTAAACAAGAAAATCAATTAAGAAAATGACTGATAACACATTTCTTCATTTCCTTATGCATAGGTTTCCATGCTGGAGTTAGTCTCAAAGAGCAGCCCATATTCACCAGCACACTGATCCACATCAGTTTGTTCAGTAAGCATTGATCAGGCATTACCTGTGTGCCAGGTACTGTTCAAGGTGCTTGACCAAACATGGCCAAAGTCCCCATCCCCAGAGTGCCCACAGCATGAGACGTCCATGACTAAAATCTGAAGGAAGAGTCGCAGGATGTCAGGGGGATTGTGGGGTGAATAACAGGAAGTTTCACAGGTGACATGTGAGCCTGAGCATGAGCTTACCATGGGCAAAACTGCTCCTATCGGAAGAACGAGCTCAAACAAGCTCCTAGGCAAAAGGTACATGATGCATCCAGACTCGAGGAGCAGAGTATGACGGAAACAGTCTCATGATTAGACACGTGAGCAGCAGTACTTCAGGAAAGGGACATGGGAAGATCACTGTGGCCACAGGATAGAGAACGGATTGGAGAAAGGACAGATAGAAAAGAGACCAGGCAGAAAGCCAATGCCTCAATATCTGAAGAGTGAACTGGGTCCAGACTAGAGCACTGTCAGTAGATGTGGACAAAGAGGTGGATTCAAGAAACACTTAGAAGCTTGAGTTAACACAATTTGCTCTTAGAGAAAGGCAAGAAAATTCACTTAAACTCAACTGAGGAATAAGAATGATTTGGGGAAAAAATACATCTAAAACTCTAGCTCATAATCTATTGACTAAGTAACTTTGGGAGCAGAAGAGTAAAGCTAAAAGTTTCTTCAAAGACTGCAAATTTATATGGTTCCTGTGTTAGCTTTCTGATTCTGTAATAAAATGCCTGAGATAATCAACTTAGAAAAGGTTATTTTAGAAGTTTCAGTCCATGGTCAGTTGGCCCAGTTGCTTTGGGGCCTGTAGCAAGACAGCACAATATGGTGGAGACTGTGTGACAGAAGAAGCCCCCTGTTTGTACACCTCGTGGCCGGCAACGAAAGTAATGAAAAGAAGGAGCTGAGATCCCACAATCCCCTTCAAGGGCACACTCCCAATGACAGGAAGAACTCTCCGTAAGCCCCATTTCTTGAAATACATATCACTTCCCAGTAGTGCCAAGCTGCGTACTAAACTTTTAACACAAGGACTTCAGAGAATGTTCCAGAAACTACAGCAATCACCAGGCATCTACTGAATAAACAGTGCCTTGAACATGCACACACTCTGTGTATGCGATTAGTAAAGTCAAAGTTCATTTATGAACATTACTGAATTCATAGTATCCTTTTGCCCATCTGTATTTTCTCAGCCAAAACATGATAAAAAGTTATCATGTGGAAAGGAGATCCTGGAAAATCTAGACCTCAAAAAGTAAAATAATTCTCCGTTTATGTATGATGTGTTCTACATGTTCTACTGTCACATGTAACTAATTAGAACAAATTAAAATAATGATTCTCATATTTGAAAAGACATAGAAGCCTTGGTAACAAGTTATTAGGGACTAAAATTGGACTAGCTTAGTACTGAAAGAACATGGAGGTCTCCTAAGGAAAGAGATGAACCACGATTCTATAGAAAGAGGAGATATGTGGCAAGGTTTCAGTCTCAGCCAAGACATAGATCTCATCACACTACAGTGGGGAATAAAGAGATTTATAAAATCCACATTCAGGATGTCCCCATGGCAAATTAAAATTTACTATGGGGGAAGTGTTTTATATTGGGGAATCAGCAAACTCTCAGGGCATTTTCCCTGGAAAGCCAATCAAACATCTGCAACAACTGTAATAAACCCTGCAGAGCCCCCCAAAATGGCTTAGGAATCAGATACCAGCACCTCTGAGAATTAGATGGGTGGGGCTTACAACAGGCAAGTCCCCCCACCTGTCCATCACATACACCTGTCCTGTTCTCTACCTACCCACCCCAAGGATAAGCCAGGAGTTTCCCTGAGAAGAGGTTAATTCAAAGGACTCTGGCCCTGAGGACTCAGGCACAGAAGATGGGGAGAGGTTCCTCACTGAAACAGGTAAGAGACCTGTGTGGGACTCTGCATGGGACCTCTGACCTCCTTCTCGACTTGCTTCCTGTCAGGTGCAAGAGCACTGGCAGCCAGGACTCTTCTGACTGGGAAACCTGACCCAAAAGAAGGAGCCTAAGGAGACTGGATATTAGGGATCCCTGAATGAAATTGCCAGAAGACGGAAAGAAATATTACTTGCATTATGGCATTTACTAAGGCCATCGATGGGGAAGGACCTTTTAACCATCAGGCTTGGAGTAACAAAGCTGGAAATGGCAGCATGGAAATCTCATGCCCATTGTTTTAAGTTACTGTGTCACACTGTCAGGAGCTGATCTACAGTCATTCTGTAAAAATCTGTGCCCATCAAATCATATTGCTGTATCATGTGTACATACAAGTATTAACAAGGAATCCCACCACTATGTAAAATTATAATACACCAATAAAAAATATGGAAGAGAGAGAGAGACAGCCAATCACTCTCTCCCAGTTGCCTGGCAGGTGAGAGGGAAGGAAGAGAAGAGAAGGGATGGGAAGTCAAGCCATCATCAACCAGTTCGTTTTCTTGATCCCAATTCTCAGGAATAATAATGAAATGTATCGAGCAGGAACTCCATGACAGATCATGAACTAAGGGCTTTCCATGATTAACCTCACTTCGTCCTCACAACGACCTATGGCATGGCTACTTATTCCTCATTCACTGATGGGAACTGGAAGCTGAGCAGGTTGGGTCACCTACCTAGTTAGCAGGAGATCTGTGATGGGCAGATCCTAAGACGTGCGCTCTGCCATCCAAGGGAACATGGCAGCCTGATCTAATATGCCTCTTCCTTGTGCATCTCCAACTAGGGAGGCTTTCTAAGCACCCCTTGATACATTTCCTTTCTAGTTTTGAATCTAAATGTCTTGTAAAAAACTGTGCAGCCATCCAGGAAGCCCAGATATATCCTAAGGTTCCTCTTCCTGAGCCAGATTCCATTTCATCAAACATTTTCATGGAAAGACTACAGAATGCCCCCCAGAATCACTTCCCACCGACTGCTCACAGCAAAGCTGGGTGGTGAGTTCTTCTCCTATCATCTTCATTTCACAGACAGGAACCCTGTGGCTCAGGTACATGGACAGAGCCAGGCAGAACTTGAGTCCAGCCCTCGGGGTTACATGTCCAGTCCATGAACCACCTAGACTGCTGGTTCTTGGGAGTAGATAATCCAGCTTCATTCCAATTGCATTAGAAAATTTGGTCCTTTGACCCCCAACCCTCAAATCCTCCTTCCTTTCTCAGGGACAGATCCCGGTTCAGGTTGCCAGAGGAGAGAGGCTGGGGGTGTGGGCTGCCAAGGACATCTTTTGACCATCTACTGTGAACCTGGTGTGACTCATTCTGCTACTTCTAGTCTCACACCATAATCTAGCAACCAGCTATGGATATCTTACCTTTTTTAAAATCCATGAGAGTGTGTCCACCTTCTCACCCTCCGCACACACCTCTGCCCTCTGCCCCCGTACACACCACCTCCCTGATACACACCAGGAAGCCTTCAACAGCTCCCTCTTTGGGGTCTTCAGCAAACATAAGAGGAGTTTTCTCTCCAGCAGGGCTGGGAGAAAACTAGTCTGAGGTCCGCCATGCTTGGCCTGGTAAACTTGTTTTACTTTGCCCTTCATTGTAAGGAGAGGAGAGAGCTGGAGGCAGAGGGCAGGGAGGATTGGTGATTACCAGCCTCCCCCGACCCCCACCCCGACTTTCTTGGTGTCAATTAGCATAATTTAAAAGGCCATTTGGGTGACACTGATACCTTGGAGACTGCTTCTGGGCTTGAACTTCTCCATCCTTTGGGGCTGATTAGGGCCAAGCGACCCATATTTAAAAAGCATTTACAATAAAATGATGCACTTTCCTTTGTGCCATCAGCTTCGCTGATGAAAAGCAAAAATGTTTTAAAATTGTCCCTTTTTGTCAGCAGTAATGGCCATGCTATATTTCAGCTCCGTCCCCCTTGTGGGTGTAGAAAAGGAAGGGCAATAAAGGGCACAGCTGTAGACACTTTATGGCCTGCTTGGGGGGCTGCGTGGGGGCGAGGGGAGTGGAGGCAAGAAACAGATTGCCTGTGTGTCAACAAATGCAGCTGGGGAAAGAGAAAGCTTCTAAAGACCTCCGTGACTTAAAGTCCAAGATAAATGATGTTCCTATTTGGAAAGAAAAAACATGGAGGTGAAATTCAATAAAGGCTGGCTGAAAAGAGCAGGGTTCCAAAGGCCTTTCTCTGCAGCTAGGCAGCTCCCAAGAGAAATGAGCAAAAGTGGCCACAGACGAGGGGGGCACAGCCCAGAGAGACAACAAAGGCCCATCCCAGCCAGCACACCAAAGCGGACAGACACCAGGCTTGGCCAGGCCAGGCCCAGGGGAGCCTCGCCAAGTCAGGGGAGGGACGGTCTGGTTGAGAGAAGTCCCCCAAGACAATCAGACTTGAGGTCTGTCTGGTTGGGCCTTGCCTGTGCAGAAAAGGCAGAAAAGCATATGACCCTTTGGGGGGGGGGGGGGTAGGCAGGGTCACTTTAGGATAGAAAATACCACTGCACTGGGGTCAGGAGACCCAGGACAGGCTGCAGCTCTGGCAGTGACAAGCTGCATGCGATGAGCAGGCCCTGGCAGCCCTGCAGACGTTGACAGTTTGTGAAAACCTTCCCTTCTGTATCCTCTTTGAATTTTACCAACAACCCGGGAGGCAAGTTTGGATGCATGGCCCCCAATTTACACATAAGGTGCAGGGTTGAGGGCTCAGCTCAGTGGTAGAGTGCTTGCCTGTCCCTCCATGTCTAGTCCCTCAACCCGGGGCCTGGCACCAGACACCTGGCTCCCGATCCCAAAGGCCGCAGCCTCTCCAAGGTCCCCCTGTACCCCAGGCACAGCTCCGTATGCTGGTTCAGCACCTCACTGGGCCTTCCGCGACCCCGTCAGGACTTGTCCTTCCCTGGCATAGACATGCCCAACCCTCTGTGCCTTGAATGAACCCAACTTCCACACTTGCCACGAGGAAGCGTTTTCTTTTAAATTGAAAATATGAGACAAACAAGCTAAGTAAGAAAAAGAAGGAGAACAAGGAAAAGAAGGAAACTTGAAGAGACAGAAAGGAATGTGTGCAGAAGAAATAATCCAGGGCCATAACTCGAGTCCATGGTGAAGAACAGCAGTTGGCTTCTTATTGAATACATGCATAGACAAAGGACAGGAGGGGACTTATCACGACCCACCCACGGAGTGTAAATGTCATCAGCCTCCAAGTGGGAAAAGGGGAAGTGAGGAGAAAAGAGCCGAAGGGAAGGCGGACAGCAAACCCCACCCTGTGGAGTAAAGCACAAGACCCTGCTGCCACTCTGCCTCCAGGAGCACAGCTCTGCCCTGCTCCCGTGTCCTCCCAACATCTGGAGGAGCAAGTACTTGCTCCACGAAAGGAGACCAGAGAACGTTGAAGCCCGAAGGCACCGTGGAGACCCGAGGTTCACTCCTCTTGCTTCAAGATGGGGCACTGAGGGGAAGCCCAGAGGCACATGCTATTTTGTAGCCAAGGCAGAGATTAAATCTAGATTCTCTGACTCTTCAGTCCCATGTTCTTTCCTCCATGCCGCTGTCCTCAGCAAGAGCCCTCTCTGTAGCTGTCACAGGGTAGAAGCGTCACCCTGTGCTCTGCCAAGGGACTCTCCCAGCCTCAGGAGTTCGTCCCAGCACTCACACACACTGGCCTGGAGGAGCTCAGGGAGGAGAGTGGCCTTAGAGACCCTGGAGGCTGAACTAAGACCAGTGGTGGCAACATCTGAGGACAGAGCTATGGGCCACCAACCTACTGACCAACAATAATCAGGGTTAATAGCTTGCTGTTTCTTGCTAGTCTATCTTTTTCCCTTCACATTTACATATTTTATATTTGTGACCCCATTGAACACATTTTGTGTATGTGTTCACCATTTCATTATTGTTACTGTATAGTCTGAAACACTTGGCTTTTAATAAGTTGCACAGTGCATCTGTGCTCCATGTGGCTCACCGTCGTAACAAGCACGTCCACACTGTTGGATAGTTAACTGGCTTCTTTTAGTTGTTTATTATTTGGGCCTTACTACAATGGTATCTGTGAAGAGCTCTGGTTCCCTGTTTAGTGTAGTGTTTCTCTGGTTCCCTGTTGGTGTTCCCTGTAGTCTAGAAGTGGATCCCTGGTTAGCAAGGAATAAACATGCTTAAGGCTTTAGTTACATCCAGCCAAACTGCTCTCCAGTAAGCAACCCTATAGTTTCTGTTAAGGGACCACTTAGTCCATTTAAATTCTATGTGGCTATTTGCATTGGGAGCTTTAAAAGTTTTGTTTTGCCTAAGAATACTAATCCTTTTATTCTATAGCCACTTTCCCCATCCCATGTCACTATCTGGCACATCATTCAAGCCATTCATTCATTCACGAAATATCAAACAGGACTAAAGATGTAACATAGTGGTAGAGTGATGGTCTAGCATGCATGAGGCTCTGAAAATTTTGCTCAGCACTGCAAAAAAAAAAAAAGGAAGAAAGAGAAATGGCATTATTATTGTCTCAGTTTTACAGCTGAAAAACTAAATACACAGAGAAATAAATTATCCAAGGTTATACCATGGAGAGTGGAATAACTGAAATTCAAATCCAGGTCCACTGACTCCAAAGCCCACTGGCTTTCCTCCATCATTCAACATTGGCCCCACATGTGGGCTGCTGGGTTGGCCTATGGCATTAATTGCTCAGAGAGATATTCAGGGCCTTTCATCAGTTCCTTTCCCCATATCCCAGTATCTGTTTTACTCTGATCTCTCATTATTGACGCTGTAAACCCCACTCTCCTCTTCCCTTCACCAATTATTACAAGAATACATTTTGAGCACCTGTTTTATGCAAGGCCTGTGATACAATGCTACACAACAGACATGGTGGTGCCTGACTCTGTGGAGCTTATCATCTAGTTGCTGAGAGGAAACAGTAAATAGGGCAACGATTATTAGCATATCATATCAAATTGGAAAAGTGCTTGTCTTGTTTTGCTTTCTATTGCTGTAACAAAACCCCTGAGAGTAGATAATTTATAAAGAAGAGACTCATTTTGATTTACAGTTTTGGAGGTTAGATGGTCCAAATTCTGGCTCCTTCTTTCTTCCTTCCTATTTTTCTTGGGGGCTACTTGCTGACTCAGTTCATGTTGAAAAAGCAGAAGAGAGGGCATGTACCAGACTGTGAGGAGAGGGGGCACCAGGCTTGCACTCTTGCATTCCAGAGAACTAGCCCAGTCTCCAGAGAAAGACTTAAAGCCCTGGTGAGGGCAGAGCCCCGTGACCTCATTCCTCTCAAAGGCCCCACTTCCCAACACCTTTACCTTGGCTATGAAATTTCAACATGGGTTTCTGTGGAGGCAAACCACAGCCAATCCATAACAGAGCTGGAGAGAGGATTGAGTGAGAGAGAAGGAGATGCACTGGGAAGGCCGTCCACAGAGGAAGCGCTGAAGCTGTGTCACAGTCCTACCATCCAGGCCCAGTGCTGACTTTCTCCACAGAAACCAGGCCTTGCTCCAGTTTGGATCTGGAATGTCCTAAAAGATCATGTGTTAAAGGCTCCGTCCCAGCCCATGATGCTGTCAGGAGGTGGGTCCCAGCCAGAGTCTTCAGGTCATGGGGGCGTGCCCTCCAAAGGGACAGGGGACCCTAGTCTCTTCCTCTTTTTGTCCTCTGCTGACTGGCCCTGAGGTGAGCAGCTTTGCTCCACCAAGCGCTCTGCCTTACCGCAGGTCTGACAGCACCAGAGCCAGTCAACCACGGTCTGAACCCTCTTCCCTTTGAGCCAAGACGACACTTTTTTCTTTATGAGTTAATGGTCTCGAGTGCTTCTTATAATGAAGGAAAGCTTCCTAGCACAGAGCCATAAGATCCCTTCCAATCATGACACTTGAAAATTCTAGGACAGGGGCTGAGGTTGTAGCTCAGTGGTGGAGCACTTGCCTAACATGTGCGAGGCCCTGGGTTCGATCCCCAGCACCACATAAAACTAAATAAACAAAATAAAGGCATTGTGTCCATCTACAAATATATATATATATAAAGTCCCAGGACATCCCTAACTGCTCCCCTACCCTCCCTCTAGCTCTGAAATTTTTTTCTAGCTCTGTGTTTTGAATTTGTTCTCTGGACAATGACCTGCAAACATTTTTGATGGCATATGCCATCAATAATGGCACAGAGCTGCATATACATGGTTTTTAAAAACTCCTCAACGTATTCACATAAACCACAGTATAAATATACAGTCTAACACTATGAAGTCAAACAACAACAAGTGCTGGCGAGGATGTGGAGAAAAGGGTACACTTGTACATTGCTGGTGGGACTGCAAATTGGTGCGGCCAATTTGGAAAGCAGTTTGGAGATTCCTGGGAAAGCTGGGAATGGAACCACCATTTGACCCTGCTATTGCCCTTCTCGGACTATTCCCTGAAGACCTTAAAAGAGCATGCTACAGGGATACTGCCTCATCGATGTTCATAGCAGCACAATTCACAATAGCTAGACTGGAACCAACCCAGATGCCCTTCAATAGATGAATGGATAAAAAAAATGTGGCATCTATACACAATGGAGTACTATGCAGCAATAAGAAATGACAAAATCATAGAATTTGCAGGGAAATGGATGGCACTAGAGCAGATTATGCTTAGTGAAGCTAGCCAATCCCTAAAAAACAAATACCAAATGTCTTCTTTGATATAATGAGAGCAACTATGAACAGAGCAGGGAGGAAGAGCAGTAAGAAAAGATTAACATTAAACAGAGACATGAGATGGGAGGGAAAGGGAGAGAAAAGGGAAATTGCATGGAAATGAAGGGAGACCCTCATTGCTATACAAAATTACATATAAGAGGTTGTGAGGGGAATGGGAAAATAAACAAGGAGAGAAATGAATTACAGTAGATGGGGTAGAGAGAGAAGTGGGGGATAGGAAAGGTAGCAGAATACAACAGTTACTAATAGGGCATTGTGTAAAATTGTGGATGTGTAACCGATGTGATTCTGCAATCTGCATTTGGGGTAAAATTGGGAGTTCATAACCCACTTCAATCTAATGTATGAAATATGATATGTCAAGAGCTTTGTAATGTTGTGAACAACCAATAAAAAAAAATTTAAAAAAAATATACAGTCTAAGCCTCTTCTAATATAATGGTCACTATCCACATGGGGCTATTCAAATTTTATTGAATTTCCTTTTTTTTTTTTTTTTGACATTAGGATTGAACCCAGGGGTGCTTAATCATTGAGCCACAACCCCAGCCTTTTTAAAATTTTTTATTTTGAGACAGGGTTTCTCCAAGTTGCTTGAGAGCCTTGCTAAATTGCTGAGGCTGGCCTCAAATTTGTGACTCTCCTGTCTCAGCGCCCCCGCCCCTCCAGTCGCTGGGATTACAGGTGTACACCTGGCTAAATTTAAATTACTTTAAATAAAATTTATAATTCATCTCCTCCATTGCACTGAGGAACATTTTGCCACCACAAAAAGTTCTGTTGTACAGTACTGTTCTAAACTTCATACCAAAATAGATATGTTTAAAGGATGAGAAAAAAGAAGAAATTCCAACACTTTCCTCCCACCCTGGGGTGGATGCAGCCACTCTGTTCTGTAGAGATCCCTGCTTTAGATGTTTGATGCCATGAAATTAAAAAGAAAAATCACGCTGAAAGTAACATTAAAGGGGTTTTCCAAGATGACCCTGGGTTATCCTCTCCCTTGGGTGTGCTCAGAGACTGGAGATGCTCAGCAAGATGTCATCAGACTCTTGTTTCATGGACATTTTTTACTAAGTGTATATGCTCTCTTCTTTATTGTCTAGAGGTCCCGTAGTCCTGTCACAGAGTCCCCATTTTCAGCTCCAGCAGAAGTTTCCCCACAAAAGAATTTTTCTGCTTTGTAATAAAACAACATTTGTTACGGTGTGAATATGAGGTGTCTCCCAAAAGCTTCTGTGTTAATGTAGGCGGTGAACTGATTAGATTATGAGAGCTGTGATCTAATCTGGGCGTTAGTCCATTTGGTGGGTTAATAATTTGAATTCATAATTTGAATGGACTAACTGGGTGGTCACTGTAGGCAGGTGGCATGTGGCTAGAGGAAGTATGTCACTGAGGGCATGCCTGGGGGTTTATACATTTTGTCCCTGGCTCCCCTCCCCCTCCTCCTCCTCCTCCTCCTCCTCCTCCTCCTCCTCCTCCTCCTCCTCCTCCTTCTTCTTCTTCTTCTTCTTCTTCTTCTTTCTCTCTCTCTCTCTCTCTCTCTCTCTCTCTCTCCTTCCTGGTCACCATGAATTGAGCAGCTCCCTCTGCCACTCCCTAGTGCCATGATGTTCCACCTCACCCCAGGGCCAAAGCAATGGAGTCTGCTGACCATAGACTGAACCTCTGAAATCATGAGCTCAAAACAAACATTTCCCCCTCTAAGCTGTCCTGCTCAGGTATTTTGGTTGCAGCTGCAGAAAGCTGACTAACACAACACCATTTGCTTATATAAGCGCCATGTTCCCTGCCTTCTTTCAAACACTGATTTTAGAGCTATGTTTCCTGAATTGTACTTCCTAAGACTCCAAATAAAGTCCTTTTTCTTTGTGCAACTTCTGAGTTGAACTGAGAGATAAGCATGAAGTAAGGTAAGCTCATGCAAGCGCTTGCACAGACAGACAGACAGACACACACACGCACACACACACAGAGCCACACTCTACCTTCTTGACAAATGTGCCTGAAGTTATATACTGTAATTAGGATTATCCCCATCTTCATGTTTTTCTATCCCCATTGTCACCCCCATATGTTTTGGATCTGCAATGTCCCCTGAAGCCTCCTGTATTAAAGACTCAGTTCCCACTGCAGCAATAGTCCGAGGAGGGACACAGGAAATGGTCAGCTCATGAGGCTCTAACCCCATCAGCAGACTCACCCACTGACCACTACGGATCCATAATTTGAATGGATTATTTCTCGGCCCTGTCACGGCCCTAGGGCTCAGCCTCTGCTTCCCCGCCGTCTTGATGTGAGCAGCTTCCCTCTGCCCCGCACGCCCTCTCATCAGGATGTTCTGCCTTATCACTGAAGTCAGCTGACCATGGACTGAAGCCTCCGAAACTGTGAGCCACACAGATCTTTCCTCTTCCAGGTTGACTTTTCCAGGTATTTTGTCACAGCAACAGACAGCTGATAACACGTCCTCCATAACTAATATCCTACACACACTTACCTCACCACCCTTCCCAGAACTCCTAGTGTGCCTTTTATACCTGCCAAAGCTCCTCTGGAATAAAGACTCCCCTCTTCTCCGTTGGATGAACTCAGATTTCAAACTTCAGCTCAAAGTTGCCTCCTTCAAGAGGCTGAGAGCTCCTAGGCGAAAAAAGTCAGTGATTTTCTCCTTCCATCATGCTTAATGTAAACAACACTTCTTATAAAGTCCCTACCATGAATGAATGTACGTAAAAAGCTTAGACCAGGGCCAAGTACATCAAAAGCTCTGCGTGGGTGTCAGCTATGATGCTGAGGATGCAGCCGCTCCAGACATCAGAGAGATGGCCAACTCGAAGTGCCTGAGCTGCTGCAATCCTAGGAACAGGAACTTTCTAATAGAGCACATGGCTCAGGGGGCATCGCATACACAGCATTTAGGTTCTGGAAGAGGCCAGAGAAGTTCCTCCGAAACAGCGGCGTACAATGGTGGGTTAAATAAATAGAAATACATATTCCAAGAAGCTGCTAAGACTCTGACCTCTGGGTTCCACTCTTCAGATGTATCTGCACAGCCGATTTACACAAAGCTAGAATCAAGCCATGTTTCTGACCCAGAGTCTTGGCCACCCATCTTGTTCAAGACACGCAGCTCAGAAGTGGCAGAGTGAAGACTTGGGTTCAAATATGACTCAGAAACTTCCAAAGGGAAGTTTGTCCTGGACCCTAAGAGAACACATTTTCCTTTCACGATTCTCACAGCTTGTAATTACACAATCAAGTCATCCATGTTCTTATCCATAGCCCTTGGTGGCCTCTTAACGTCAGTTGTACCATCTTTACCATTTGTCAAGAGCTTACTCTAACAGTACTAAAGACATAAAACCATGGTGATCTAATTTTCATAGCAATCTTCAGACATACATACGATTACTGCTCCTAATTTACACAAGAGAAAACTGAGGCTTGTTCAGGCTCATGAAGCTCAAGTTCAGAGAGCCTGGGAGGGCCTCTGTGAGTTGTTAACTCTCCCTTTGATGTTCTATGTCCATTTTATATGCAGACCTTTGCATATGCCTTGTCCTGTGCCTGACTCTTTTCTGTCATCCACTTGCTAATCTCTGCTGTACTGAATGCAGCTCAGTTTAAGTTTCAGGTTCTCTAAGAAAGCATTTTGTCATTCTTTTTTTGCCTGACAAGGCTAGGTTAGGTGCTGTCTATACCTTCTCTGCCCGCCCCCCACCCCCACCCCGTGGCATCTTGTGCTTCTCTTTATCTGAGAAGTCTCAATCAGGCTAGGTTGTGAAAGTAGCCTCACTAGACTGTCTCAACCACCTGATTGAAAAACAAATTTAAAAAAAGAGCAGGAGAGGAGCAATAACCTCATTGTTGCATTGAGATTATGGGGTTGTTTGTTTCTGCAGCATAGCATAGCCTATACTGACTGATATATTCCTAAGATTCCTTGAGTGGAAGTCAAGAGAGAGAATAATAAATCTTTCTCTTTCAGAAAAGATATGAGACATACAAACTGCTGACAGTCACTTGAAGAACGTTGATCTGAGAACAATGAAGAGAGGCAAGGATGGAGGGGTTGTGGTGACAATCAGAGATCCCTGATTCTGGTTGTCTATGAGACCCAGCTGGATCCCTGTTTCCTACACAGTATGTGAATCCATAAAGCTCTGAGCTGCCTCTCAGAAAACAGTATAAAACTTATCAAACCACCAAGAAGCCAAACTCGGAAGGTAAATGGTCACATTTTTCTCTCATATGTAGATGCTAGAGAGGTAAAAGGGAAAGATGTGATGGAAGGTATTTCTCATGAAAATCGAAAGGAGATCAGAATAGAGGGAAAGGACCAGGGAAAGCGGGGAGGGAAGGGAAAGGTGAATCACTGGGAATGACATTGACCAAATTATACTGTCACGTTGAGTGCATGAATAAGTACGTAACCACAAATCCCATCATTATGTACAACTATAGTACACCAATAAAAATATGGAAAACTTACTAAATAGACCCAAAAAAAAAAAAACTTATCAAACCACCATATGGCTCAGATTTAGAAAAGACCTAAAACATAAAGAATCAGAGCTCAAAGCCCAAACCCTAATGTTTTGACATATGGGGGGACTGGGGCAGGGTCTGCTAAGTCACTAAGAACCCCAGGGACAGGTGCCTAGCTATCCTGACCCCCAGGAGCCTACACCACTGAGAGGTTTGAGTCGAGAAACTAACCAGTTAAGGTGTGGCTTCTGAAATCCTACTGTGGATCTCCTGTTAAACGAGGGTCTCCAGAGAGTAAGTTTTGTGAGCAAAGAGGAAACCCATTTTTCAGTTGACAAAGAAAGTGGGGAAAAAGGAGGCTGAAATGTGGCCTCAGTGCAGTAAGAAGCCAGCCTCCCCCCACCCCCCACATCCCAGGGAGGGAAGGACAAAGAGGCAAAGGCGCTGTCAGGAGCCATACGCAAAGGAGCCCTGGGGAGAGGTGAGCCTGCAGGACCCAAGAGGGACTGGTGGGTGTAAGCCCTGGAATAGCCACCCTGAGCCTCCCTGACTCCTTGAAAAACTCGAATGTGCTGAGAAAGAGGCTGAGAACATATTGAGAAGACGCCTGCTCAGAGGGCCACAGGGAAAGACAATCTCCTCAAATCCCAGGATTTCTGGACTCTTCCTTTAGTGCTTCCCTGAGGACTGTCCCCAGCCACTCACACTCTGAATCTTCTGAGTAACGTCTGTGTCTGCCTTGGCTCCAGGTGAAGTGGTACAGACAGGTGTCATCACAAGCAGGTGAGAGGAGGTCTCTCTAGGGGCAGAGGGGACCTCTACTCAGACGGGCCAGGTTCTTGACACATGGCAGAAAAGAATTTAAGGGGAAGTCAGGTTTTGTCAAAGAGTAGAAGGGCTTTATTAGAAAGTGAATGGGGAGGGTGGGCATTCTCAGAGCGAGATGCACCTCCAGGGTCTAAGGTCAGGTTTTTTATTAGGGTGCATAGTTAACCCCCAAACTGTTCTTGGGATTGGAAAATATGGAGCAAGATCGTGTTTCTCCATTAGGGTTCTGCCATGTTTCAGCTCACGTCAATGTCTCTAGGGATGAGCCTAGACGATCCAGCCAGAGGGTCGTGGTCCAACAAATGTTAGCCCCCAGCTTCATGAGGTTGATGACCTCTTTCTATTGAGGCATTGTTCTTGCTTTGCTACCTGCCAAAAAAAAAAAAAAAAAAAATCACAGGGATCTGGAAAGTTAGAAAGAAATTAACAAACTGACACATTTCGGTCCTTTCTATCCTTTGTGCTTCTTTGTCTAGCTCACGGGTTGTTCACCAGCCTTCCGGTTCCACATTCCAACAGGGACATTTCTCCTTTAGAAACTCCATTTTCACTCTGTATTTCTGAATTTCTTTCTTGCAGGGATGAGTGCAGGCACAGAATGGGACAGAGAGTCACAGGGAGTAACCATAGCCCTCGATTTCCCAGGACTTTGCTCAAGGCCTGGCTGTACTTTCATTCTTTTGGGGATAGAACCCGGGTCTTGAGCATGCCAGGCAAGCGCTCTACCACTGAGTCACACCCCCAGCTCTAGCAAGGATCCTTAACAGTTTCTGTGCTACAGGTCACACTGGAAATCTTAGGAGGACATAGGGACCACTTCTCACAGAAAGGCCCGGGGGCACACAATTTGACAACCAGCACAGGGGAAGGGAGGGTTTAGATGACTGAACTGTATCCATGGGTTCCAGGTTAAGAACCCGTGGCCAAGAGACAGGGAATTTGTGTAAAGACCGGAAGAGGGTCCCAAGATCATAGCTCAGAATTGGCATAGTGTGGGGAATCAGGAGACCCAGGCTCAAATTCTAGTCCTACCCACGGTAGCCATGTACGAGGGTCAGTGTGGCAGAAGAGGAGGATAAACCTACAGAGCTAGTAATAAAACACGAAGGCACGACCTCATGAATCATCATCAAGTAGGGACCATGAATCCCTGGGCCAAAAGGTGAGAACATTGCCAAGATTCCCTCATACTCCTTTCCAATTATAATGCCCATACCCCCGCCCAAAGACTGACACTGATTTGTACCAAAATCATGTCCACGCTTTGCTTTATAATGTGACCACCCCAGTGTATATGGCTAGAGAGCATGACTGGCTTTGGCTCATTTTTAAACTTTGTATAAGGGGAAAACCTACAGTACAAATTCTGTTTCAGCTGATTTCTTTCCCTTGTTGGGGATCAGGATCCCAAGATCCTGGCTCCCCAGCCCACTCACACTCTGAATCTTCTGAGTAACGTCTGTGTCTGCCTTAGCTCCAGGTGAAGTGGCACAGACAGGTGTCACCACAAGAGGGTGAGAGTATTCTACCCCAAAGTGAAGCCTTCAGAAGTGAAGTTTCTTTCTGACCTTCTCCTGTCCTGTCTCCTCTCCACTTTCTCGTTCTAGGGAAGCCTTAGAAACTAGATTTTCTCTTCCTCACTGAGGGTGATAGAAACCAGAACTCTTCCCCAAAGCCAGCCATAAAGTCTAAAAATAGTACTGGAATCTTTCCCCGTCTTTCTGTCTTGGAGGTGGCCATAAAGAAATTCTGTGACTTGTCTTGTCTGATAGATCATAAGACTCTCATTTCAGAAGGAATCTTGTCCCAGACCAGGAAAGAAAGAATGTTGCAGAGAGGCCAAGAGGAACCTCAACAGATGGTGGTTTCTCCAGTGGCTCGATTTTGTTTAGGTCACACCCTTTTTGTCCAATATATTTCTACGCGTCCAAGCTCCCTCAACCCAAGTGTAAAAACAGAGAGCTCACCCTGGGTCTTTGGGGTCTTTTCCCTGAGGTTCCCATGTCATGTAAAACTATAATCAAATAAATTGGCTATGTTTTTCCCTGGTTAAAACACATTTATTGTTCCTGGTGATGGTCATGATCCAGTATAACTGGCAGGAAAGGAATCACCTTCCTTTCTGCCCCTGTGCCCTTAACCCGGTAGGTGTGACATTTATACTTGCATGTATCTGCAGTGGGTTCATTGCCAATGCTCTGTATTATCTCACTTCGTGAGTACCATAGTTTATTTATCCCTCCCACCCGGACATTTGAATTATTTCCTGATGGTGGCTATTATAAAGAATGCTCCTGTGAACATTCCCGTGCATGTCTCCTGATGCTCCTGGGTTCACTTTGGTAGGGTATGTACCTGTGAGCAGGTTTATGTTTATTTCCTACCGAGAAGATAATGGCACTTTGGGGTGGATACATCCATTTACACTTTCTATGGCAGCGTGTGCCCAGAGTTCTCATTCCCATCCCCTCCCACGGCCTCCTCTGTTCTCCAGGGGCCTCCAGTTTTGGTCTGGGTTACTCAGACCTCATCTCAGATGGAAAACGCAGAGGCCTTGGTGGCAGCCCCTGGGCCCCGTCCCTAGGTTCCTGGTGGCTCCTGTTGTGCTCCCAGGACAGCAAGCCCAGCTGCTCAGTCTCCCACTGCATCAGGCCCTTCCTGAGGGCTGACAGTAAACAGCAAGCCCAGGCTGCTCTCTGAGGACGGGAGCCAGGGAGGGGAGGCAGAACGGACATGCTGTCTCATTCCTTTTGAAAGGATGGACACTACCTGTCTCACAGGCCCAATTAGTGTGGACCCTGGAAACCGAGTCAGGTCGTGAGGTGCCTGAATTCCTCTCTTTGCTGGGCTATGAATTAGTCCCATGCTTGGTCACAGTCATTAGCTTCTCTGTAGACCACTCTTCCCTCTGGGAAAAAGAGAGAAGCTAAAACCTGCCTACCTCCTGGGTGGGAGCTCTCCTGGCATCCCCAAGTGACAGATAAGAGAGCCATCAGAAAAGAATGCAAATGCAAGTTCATACTATACTTTGTGTTACTTCTTGATTTTGCTAATCCAAGTAATAGGCAAAAACGCGTTTTTTCTTCCTATAGATCTATCTATTTTAAAAAATCTATGGTGGACATTTTACTTCTAATTTTCTCAAAAGCCTAGAATCTCCATGGCTTTGAGCAAGGAAGAGAGCCATTCCTGCAAAGAGCAGAGGGTAGATTTCTACCTGGTCAAGTGTTATGCTACAAGGGTTGTTCATGTCACCACTCACAAGTGACAGCCTGTGTTCCCCTGTGGTGTCCCAGACAGAGAGCTCTTGAATGGTGGGGACCCCCCAGGGGTTCTCCAGCAGAGGCTACCAACATCTCAGGATGTGACAGGAAGAGAAAGAGAAGTACATTTGACCCAAGTGCCAGGATCAGAGCCACTTTGATACATCTGAAGTGGACTTTATTACCTTCATTTTCCAATGGAGGAAATTGAGTCTTGGTGCAATACATTTTCCTCAGAAACCTACCTAGTAGGCTGAAGTCTGCCTGCAAATCTGTCTGCCTTGTTCCAGGAGCTGAGGAACTCCTACTCTGTAGCTCTGTTTCAAAACTACCCTTTTCTTTACTGTGGGAGGTTAAGACTCCAGCCTGCCAAAGCAGAGGACTCCATTCTGTCCAAGTGGGAAATTTCACAAACTCCTCCATCAACAGCAAATGGGAGAATTTTCCTATAAATGCTTTGGGCATCTACAGAGTGGATGGAGCAAGATCATGTTTCTCCATTAGGGTTCTTCCATGTAGGTTTCAGTTCACGTCAAATGAGGGGGGAACAGTGGTTCAGGAAGCTCCTGGTGGCTTCTAAGGCTTGACTTCATTTCTCATCCTCGGAGACCACGAGATGCTGAGATGCCCCTACATCCATAAAGAGACATTCCTTCCTTCCTTCCTTCCTCTCTCTCTCTCTCTCTCTCTCTCTCTCTCTCTCTCTCTCTCTCTCTCTCTCCTTCTTTGTTTCACAGTGACCTTTTTTGATAAGTAGGGAGAACAGATTCTTGCTTCTTGCAATCACACAAACTCTGGTTAAGACAGAAACATATTGATCCAGATCTTTCATCTCTCATTTTCTCAAACCTTTCTGGAAGCTTCCATAATGACATTCACGAAGTCTCAGACAGCAAACCTGTCTAAACGCCGGTCCAGTTGAAGAGCTCCCTTGTTCTTCCAGCTTGTCTTCCTGTAATAACAGCTGCACGTCCATGTCCCACTTTCTCCCAGATGCCTTTGCAGGAAGCCCAGCCTCATGGGAGGACTCGGGCTTCAGCATTGGAGCAGAGTTTGAATCCCTGTTGTTCAAACCTGATGGAGCAGCATTTCCCCAACTGTCGAGTGGGCATGAGATCTCCACTGCACAGATTTTTAAGGACTTGAGAAGATGGAGTCTATAAAACAACCAACGCAGAGAACGCATAACTAACTGGAAAGTACTGCTTTGATTTTCACCTCGGATTTGCAGGGACAACCTTGATGGCAGTAGTCTCTGCTGATGCACGTGAAAGCCGTGGAATTATCCTGGACATTGTGATGTTTTGGTATTTAAAAGGCATCTTCCAAACTGAAATCTCATGTTCTAGTGTGTTTTGGAATCTGTGGTCTTTGCACTTGAGACCTGGGCCCCAGGGAGGTGGGCAGGGCAGGGCCCAGCGAGGTCATCATTTTATCACTCCTGGGCTGAAGAATCCTGCTTTCTTCGAGCAGGCAGCATGGTCCCTGCTGTCTCACAGAGCTGCCATTCAGGCCCCACGCTTGATCCTGCCAAGCTCCCAGAGCTCTGGATTCCTGTCACTGGTCTCCAGTGCCAGCCGTGTGAAAAGAGGCCATTTTACATTTGGTACAAAGCCTTAGCCGGTCTCACTCATGGTGCCTGGAACATACTAAGCTCCGGACACACGGCTGCTAACTCCCTGTCCTGCCTCCTCCCCGCGGGCCCTCACAGACCAAGACAAACATGCTGCGCTTGTCTCTCCCACCCCTCGTCTCCCCAGATGTCAAGCAATGTTGTTCTGGGGGACAGTGTGAGAAAAGCCCTATTCTCCTGGCTTCTCCTCACCTGCCAAGAAGCCCTGGGCTTGCAGGTGCCTGGCGGAGGCCAGCGAGCTCCCAGAAAGTGCCAGCCCATTCATGCTGCTGAGAAGTGGCCTCCTCCTGCCAAGTCCCAACCTTGGCAGCTCCGTCACAGGGCCTGGTTCCCATCAGCAGCACCTGTCGGCCCAGGCCTCAAACCCAACTCCCCATCCCCTGCTGCTTCACACAAATGCAGGTGACCCCATGACCAGGGCCTCGCTTGGAGCCTATAGTTCTTCTCTTGACAGGGTCCTGCTTGTTTTAAAGACTGGGTTTCAGAGAGGTCTTCGGAAGAGGAAGCAAGGGAAGTTGAGAGCCTCATGTTCCCACTCCATGTGCTCCTTATGGATGGAGGAATTCAGGTGGAGCAGGAGGGGACCGTCAGGAGTAGCATCTGGTCCCATGCATCTCTGGCCTGGCTGCAGTTAGAACCACCCAGAGAACTTTTAAAACTGAGATTCTGGTTTCACTGGGGAGTGGGAGGGAGAATCCTCCGTGAAGCCCAAGTTGAAAAATCCCTGATCTGGATCAACTAGTTATCATATGGACAGGAAGAACTGGGGCAGAGAGAAGGGGCTTTGGGGATTATTGACCTTATTTAAACCAGCTGTTTTACAGATGGAGAACCGAGGCCCAGAGAGGTTAAGCAGACTCACCATGGCTCCATAATCATATGATACCTTTTAGTAATTTGGGCAGTGTTATGGTGTCCTCCAGAACCTCACGTTTGAGACAACGCAAGAAGGTCTGGAGCAGAAATGATTGGGTCACAACCATAACTCAATAAGTGAATTAATCCCCTGATAGGGATGAGCTGAGTGGTAACTAACTGAAGTGGTGGGTGTGGCTGGAGGAGGTGGGCATTGGCAGGTGGCTTTGGGGTATATATTTATACCTGGCAAGTAGAGACTCTCTCTGCTTCCCTCCACCACACTCTTCCGCCATGATGTTCTGCCTCACCCTGAGCCCTGAGGAATGGAGCTGGCCTTCTATGGACTAAAACCTCTGAAACCGTGAGCCCTCAAATAAACTTTTCCTCCCCCGCGATTGTTCTGGTCAGATCTTTCAGTTGCAGCCCCCAAAGAGCTGGCTAAAACAGGCAGTTTTTTAATAGTCTCAAAACAGTTCTACCTCTATCATCTCTAGTTTTATGGCCTTAAAGATCTGCTGTAAACCCACTGAGGTTCCCCACTGCTCAAAAACTAGTCTAATTCCTTAACACGGCACCTGTGGCCCAGACATAAGCTGGCCCCCACATACTTTTCCAGAAATTTCACCCACACACCCAGGCAAGAAGTCCCTAGTTCTGGTCCCTTCCAGAAAAAAAAAAAAAAAAGAAAGAAAAAAGAAAAAATTTGCCACCAGGATGCATGTTTCCAGGCCTGAAGGTGGCTGTGCAGCAGCTGTTCACTGAGGGGGGTGGTTGGAGCTTGCACAGTCAGGGTGGGTGTCTGGCCCTCTTTGTGCGGGCTGGACTCCACAGTGAGAACCGAGGAGCAGGCTACAGGCTGGGAGCTGGCCCCTCCATGCTCTGTAGAATCCAAGAATTCTAAATTCACACCTTGCCTTTTAGATTGTCACAAAGGCACACTTGTCAGGTAGCAGACTAGAACATAATTAAACCACTAGATTTATAAATTTTAAATACTTTGGCCTGGTATGTGGACCTCCATCTCTACCCTGGCCTTGACCTTGTATGTTTCAGGGACATTCAGCTTTTCAATCATGGCTCTTGTAAGGGGATGTTTCATGGCCCTGGACCTGTGAGAAGGTCCCTCTGGTCTTCCTGAGGGAAATGGAAGGAACTGCCCTCAAGGTTGACCCCTGTGAGACTCAGCAAGGGAGGGACAGCGGTGTGGAGTCCCCACGCCTTGGGTTTCATCCTCCTTCCTTTCATCCTAACCCTTTGATAAAGTTATTTTTCAATTCCAGGGCTGTAGATTTTTCCTTCAATGGAATTTCTGTCATAGATATAAACTAGGAATGGGACTGTGGGGTCATAGGGTATCTCTACTTATTTGCCTAAGTAATTCCAGATTGTTCTTTGGAACAGATGCTCCAAATGCTCTGCCATTGTATCAGCTGAGCATGAGGGTCCCCTGTTCCCATGCTTCTGCCAAAAAGTGAATCACAATTCAGCTTTTCAATTTTTGACAGATCACTGTAGAAAAGTTATATCTTCTTGTTGTTCTAATTAGCAATTTTTTAAAATAACTCATGGTTTGGGGCATTTTGTTCTATGCCTGTTAATGTCCATCCCCTCTGGATCCTCCCATAGGATGATCATGCAGCCCACCTTTCTCTAGGGTTCTGTGCAAGGATAGGTGGGGACAGACCTCACACACCAGTTTGCTAATACCTAGATTTGATAGAGGAGAGACCCATGACGACACTGAGCTTGCCATTCCTGCTACTTCTCCCCTCCTTGGGTCTTCCTCTCCCCGCTCTTCCCCTGTAGGTCTCGGTTCTCCCTTTGCCCCGGGCAAAGCTGGTCCCACCATAGCACCTAGGGACTTGGACTCCCTCCCCCACCTTCCCTCCCTTGGGTATCTGCTCAATGCCGTCTCAGCCCTATTTCTAAAGGTGCTTTAACCACCTTCTCCCCTTAATTTTTCTTCTTAGTACCTCCCACCCCGTGGCACCCCCATGGCTCATGGTGTGTATTTTCTGGGTTGTTTATTTCTTACCTCTTTCTTGGGTGCCACAAGAGCAAGGATTGTCTGTTTCCTGTATCTCAAGTGCTTGGAAGAGTGCCAGGGGCAAAGTAAATGCTCAGTGGATACCTAGACATGCTGTCAAACACCCAAAAGGGCACATGTGGATATTATCAGTCTGCTAAGGAATGTTTTTAGATCTTTAAGGAAAAAATTGAGTTAATGGGGCTAGGGATATAGCTCAGTGGTAAAGTGCTTGCCTCTCATGAGCCAGGCCCTGGGTTGGATCCCCAACACCACAAAGTGTGGGGGGTATTTATACAAAGAGAGGCATTATGAAATGATAAAATGCACAACTAGGTGATAAACTTTTGACTGAGTGGAATTCCAGTAGGGATCCAATTCATTTCTCAAGGGTCTTTGGTGCTGTACCCAAACTGCTCACTGTATTCCAGATCTGGCTTTGGAAAAAAATGGAAAATTTCTCCTATATTCAAGATTATTCCCTAGAGCTCATATACTAAAATTATTCTGGTTGTCATGTATTGTTTTTGCTATCGTTAGTTTCAAATGAGGTACTGGGGATTGAACCCAGGGCATTCAACCCTGAGCTATATCCTCAGACCTCTTTAAATTTTATTTTGAGTCAGGGTCTTGCTAAATTGCTGAGGCTGGCCTCAAACTTGTCATCCTCCTTCCTCAACCTCCCAAGCTGCTGGGATTACGGGTGTGCCCCACTGTGCCTGGTAATCATTTTCTTATTTACAAAAATACATTCCTCCGTAGGTAAGGCTCCATTCTTTAGGCTTAAAATCTTAATACAATATAGTGACAGATAATTTAAAAAGCATCTGGTTACAGTTGCATACAAGCACTTTCTAAAAAACATAACTTCACTAGCTTTCTCTGAAATTAAAAAAAAGGAAACAATGCAGGTAGAATTCATCCACGTCGTTCTTTAAAAAAAAAAAAAATCGGTTGGAGTGCCAGTTGTGTAGGCTCTGTCCTTTGTTGACCAAAAAAAAAAAAAAAAAAGTTTTAACTCCACAGTGGAAAAACTAACATTGTCACTAGGATATGAAGAAACCATGGTGAAGAACTAAGGACAGCGAGGCCGGGCAGAATGGCTAGCGGCATCTGCTCCGAGGGCCTTTATCAGCAGCCTTGTATGTTCTATTCAGGACTCTCAGAATGATTGTTGGCATGATGTAGACAAATTGACGCAAATTAGTTTAGCACGGGCTAGGCAAAGTTTAAGCTTGTTGAGCAACACGCGGGCCACATAGCAACAGCTCCCAACACTGCACAAAAAAGTGTTGGATGCAAAGTACTAAGTACCCTAGAGCCCCGTCTTCCAGATCGGAGGCAGAGCTTGCAAATCACTGGGGGAGGCTGGGGGAGGCCATGGGGGAAGGGGGGCAAGCTGGCCATAGAGGACAGAGCCCCCACACTGACCCTGAAGGCCAGCGATGGTTGAGAAAAATGTCTCCTTAAAGCGCCGCCTGCTCTGCCTCAAATCGACCTCCTGTGATTTCATGGCCACAAATCCTCAAAGGACTGGCCCCAAAGATTAAGGGGATTCCGCCACTTTGCTCTTTACTTTGGGTTCAAATATCTGAAGACAATTCTTTGGGGGCTGGTGTCACACAGACCACCTAGAGGGACCTTCTAATTGTATTTACAGTAATTTAATTACAGCAGCGAGGGCTTCAGAAGGCAGGATTTACCGAGAGCCACACTGTGGGTGCCGCTGGCAGTTTTAATCTGTTAAATCAACAGAGAAATGGTAAAAAAATAAAGCCTCTCCAGAGTCTGGAAACCACTCCACAGACTCTTTCTTCTTTTTTCTTAGGGAAGGCAGGGTGGGTGAAGAAGACGTTTTCCCGGGGTCAACAGCTTTCTCACTTTTACTCATATTATTTTATACTTTGTGCCTGCAGTCTATCTTCCTGATCACTCCCACGTACACTCACACACAGAGGTTAGAAATTGCACTACGGCTCTGTGTGTGTGTGTGTGTGTGTGTGTGTGTGTGTGTGTGGTTAAGATCTCTCTGGATAGCTCTTGAAGACCTGGCCGTCTGCCCTCCTCTGGGAAGGAGACCTGAGACTTACTTTTAACTTCATGTCTTACTCTTCCCCCCTCCCCAATATGTTTTTTTTTTTTTTTTTTTTTTTTTTTTTGCAATTCTATTGTTTTATTAAGATCTTCTTTTATGGACTTTTACAAAAGTTTTCTATTTTTCCTCATAAAGTTCTTATACATTATGTTTGTGCAGTGGGGATGCTGAGGATTAAATCCAAGGCCTGGCACATGCTAGGTAAGCCCTCTACCACTGAGCTCCACCCTTTTACACAAAAACATTTAAAATATTTTTTCCAACATATTCCTAGGGCAATGTTCCCTGTAAATATTAAATCACAAAAGGCAGTGATCTGTATACAATTCGATCGATTTTCGGTGGCTCGGGGCCAGCTCGTTACCCAGCTTTGATGGGTGCCCTTGCCTTCCAGGGGCCTCGGCTTCCCATCTGTAGGATGGGAGGGAAGGGAGCGGCGGCCCCTGAGGCTCCTGCCCCTGAGTCTAAAAGCAGCACGTGCTGCTACTGCCACCTAGCGGCCCAACGCGGGCTGTGCGCGCCCCGCTTTGCTTGGGCATTTGGAACCCCTCCAGGTCGGGGCGGGAGCTGTTCAAAGACCCCGTGGGATCTGCGGGCGCCTTCTGAGCAAGAGAGAGTGTGAAACTCCAAACAAACCCTCAGACATTCAAAAAGTGGTCACGGGCGGGGATTGTTCTCCCCCACTCTTTACCCATCCCTGCCCCTTCCTGGCCAAAGAATAGGTTGTGCTCTTCGTTTTTGCGTCACCTCCAGGGTTCCACACGTGTACACCAAAGGATGTAAATTAAAGCCCAAAGCCTATTCCCTTGTACAACAGATTAGAGAAAGTGTGCCCAGGGACAGCGTGGCCAGCCCAACAGTTGTCAAGAAACCACGACATGCTGCCACCTGTTGGTGATGCGTTGAATTATTTTAAATTTTAAGCAAAATTCAAATTTAGCATTTCAACTTTAACTATACTCTAAGGAATTTACACACCTTTTTACAGTAGAAAGTCATTACAGTGCCAAGGTCAAGAAATCTTTTCTCTGAAGGTAATAATAATTAGTAGATTAGGAGTAGTAACAATAATAATAAGTAACACTTAAGGAGCAGTCCCCACACTGAATCCTCACAGCCTCAGGGTTCTTGGATTATCCTCAATTTGCAGATGAGAAGACTGATAGTCAATGAAGGGGTGACTAGCTCAGGTTCACCTGGGTGAAAAGTAACAGATGGAGCTCACTTCCTTGCTCTTAACAGGGATACTCCAAGGTCAGGGTATTCTGCAATGTTGATTTTCATGCTCTGGATTTGAAAAATACTCAACATCATTGCAGACTAATCCTAGCACCAAAAGGAAATCAATGCTGATATTTTGTGTATATCTATCCAGTGTTTGTAATGCTTATATTATGTCTGTAGTTTTACTTTTAAGCATAATTATAATGTCCGTCAAAACGAAAAGAAATTTCTTTTTTCAAATTCATTCATTTATCCAATTAAGTTTAGCAAATGCTTAATCTGTGCCTGGAAGAGATACAATGGATGGAAAGAGATGACGAAGCTCACCGTCTACGAGAAGAAATCAACAAATAATCACAGATTACTGCTTCAAAGGAAGAACAGATCCAGGTCACAAGAGAAGCCTGGTCTTTATCAAGGAACCACAGAAGCTTCGCTGGGGAAGTGGTGTCCTCCCAATCGACTCTCCAAGCAATTCTTGGCTTTGAGGAGGGAGAAGCCCACCCTCTTCAACCTTTCCTTTACATACTAATGCTTTGTCTCCCGTATAAGATAAGACACTTTCTGGCTGGACATTCTAGCTCTATACTACCGAGTAGAAATAATGTCACAACTGAGTTGTCGAGGGCTCAGTTGACACTGATGATACCATGTTACCTTTTTCTTTGTTCTGAGGAAATCTCCACCACAGGCACCGTGTCCCATCAGCTAGCCCTTCCCTAAGCCGGTGACAGAGTAGGAATGTTAGTCTTCTCTTATTGTAGGTACCCCAATGTTTACAAGGGACCTCCCCTCTCTTGGTCTCAGAGGAGCACTGCACCTTCATCCTCACCATGAAGGTGTGGGGGTGTCTGGCCCCCCTTGTTGGTGCCTGCCCTCTTGGGGGAAAGCTGAGTCCCAGGTTTTCTGCTTAGGTCACAGTGTTGATTCCTGAGTGACAGGAAGAGCACCTCTCAGCGGCGGCACTGCTGGTTCTGGATCCTCCCTGTACCCTAAAATCGCCCCATCTTTGGTCCTCACCCACAGAGATTCTGCCTCCACCGGTCCCGGCAGTGCCTGGGTTCTGGGGTTTTCAACAACCTCCCCAGGTGCAGGGCAGGCTGACGAGGAGCGCGCCATGCTTGGTATTTCTGCAGCATTGAAAACTGTGACTCAGTTCCTCTCCCTCCGGTGTGGCCCCGTTCTGGTTCCGTGGGACCCTCGGCATGCCCCCATCCCTCCCTTTGTACGTGGCTGGACCTCGTTCTCAGACACCCAACCACAGGTGTCCCCTGCTGTCTTCACCTTCTGTATTTTATGTTTCCAGAGATTCAGCAGCCTCTCCCTAGGCCTAGTCTCTTGCCCCAAACTCAGACTCATATTTACTTCCTGTTGGACGTTGACACCTGGGCATCTGGCAAGACCTGCAGAACTGTCGCATCTTCCTGTCCAGGCTTCGCGGTGCCCAGTTTTCCAATCCTGCCATAGCCCTTAGAGGCAGCTGCACACGTCGACTCATGGCTCCCTCATAACTAAAAGCCAGCGATGGCTGGCTGCGTCTCTTCTGCCTCCCCGTCCCCTAGTGAGGATCCCTGTGATGAGGTTGGGGCTACCTGGGAAAACCAGGATAATCACCCTATTTTCAGGTCAGCTGGAACCTTCCTCCCTCTCGCCAGGTAGCTGAGCCTGGGCATGGGGTCTGGGGACGCCGATGTGGGCGAGCTCGGGCCATTATCTCTCCTTCCTTATTTCTCACCTACTTGGTCTCCTTCTTTTGCTCCTCCTCACTTGGCCTGTCCTGCAGTGGACTATACAATCAAGCCCTCTCAAGAACATTCAAATAATGCCATGAACTTGGTCAAGACCTGCCTGCACATCCCTAGATGAGGTCTTCCCTAATTCCATCCTCTTCCCTCCTCCCCAGGGAGAGGGCCCTCTTACATACACGAATTTAGGGACTTGCTCATAGATAAGCCTGATTTGAATGTGTTCCTTTAAATTCCTGGGTTAGAAACTTGGTCCTCAATGCCATAGCGCTGGGGGTTGGGGCCTAACAAGAGGTGGTGAGGTGATGATGGCTCTGCTCTCATGAATAGATCCATGTTACCACAGGGGTGGGTTAGTGATTGGGACAATGGGCTTGTTATAGAAGTAGGTACTCCCCTCTCTTGGTCTCTTGCCCTTCTGCCTTCCACCAGGGGATGATACAGCATGCCTGATGTGTTGGGCTCCTTCCAATCTCCAGAACTGTAAGACAATTTTTTTTCTTTATAAATCAACCAGTCCATGGAATTCTGTTATAGCAACACAAAGCAGATTAAGAAATAAAATGATAGGATGTTTTGAGTATATTTAAAATTTTTATAGAAATAATATCCCACTGTATCTTTCTGGAAATTGCTTTTTTTCCACTCTACTTTGTTTTTGTGATCTCTATTTATTTATACATACAGAACTAATTCATTCTTTTAACTGTTATATTGAGTAAATTGAATGCATATGCTATATCTTAGTTTTCAATGTTTATTTTATTTTGGATGGGTAATTCACTTACGTGGTTCAGCAGTGAAAATTATATAAAATGGTACACCCTAGGCTTTTTTCTACCTCTCCTTCTATCCTCCCTATTTCCATCACATCACTTATAACTGAGTTGCTTATGCAACATTCTAGCATTGCATCATACAAACAGGTATTTACATTTTCTTTAGCCTTTTTAATTTCACTTATCACTGTATTCCGGAATCTCTATGAAGCCGTGGGTTCTCAGTTTCATGGGAGGTGCAGGGACCCAAGTTCCCTTAAATAGGGAACCCTGGGACCACGGACCTCAACTGGGAACAGCTGTGTCCATCCCTCGGGCCCCAGCCCTGGCCCATGTGGCCCATCTTGTCCCAGGGGGAAAGAGGTGACTGTTTTCAATGGAGCAATGGCAGGGGTGGTCCCCACGGACCCAGCCCTTTCCTAGACCACCGAGTTTGAGGAAGGAAAAGGACATGGGACAATTGCAAGCAAGTGTCCCCTGTGGGGATCAGTGATACCCATCCTTAATGACAGATGGAAGCAGTTCTGACCACAGGCCTCAAAGCTTTTCCTGTGAACACAAAAGTACTGTCCAGAAGTTTGTCTTCTGTCAAAGACCCGCAAGTCCACAAGGGAGACGTGTCCCTGGGTCTACCTATTAGCCAACAAGCGACAAACCAAGAGCACGCCTGAGAACTGGAGAAAGCGTATTCATGAACTTGGGGTGGATGAGCGGGAACAATTTAATCAGGATGGTAATGGGGTGTCCAGTCGTCGATGAAACAGCGCAGACAAGCTTGCTGAACCCACTCCTCTTTCTGTGAATGTCATCTAACAGCATGTGCTCTTTTTTTTTTTTAAATGAAGCTCTATCTACTTATTTATTTTTATATTTTTAGTTGTCGATGTTATCTTTGTTTGTTAATGTATTTTCATGTGGTGCTGAGGATTGAACCCAGTGCCTCACACAGGACAGGCAAGCGCTCTACCACTGAGCCGCAACCCCAGCCCCAGATATGCTCTGAATGAAACAAAAAGGAACCCTAACTCCTACAAACTCCTCCCCAGGGAACCCCACCTCACATGGGCTTGGTGGGTCACTAGGATTTCTGGCTAGAAACTTTTCTTGTTTTTAACATAGGAGTTTTCTCAATTTCTCTTCTTTACCTTGCAATAGCAAATCTGATGCCCTAGTATAATAAAGAATCCCAAAGAAACTCACAGAAACAGAGTAGAAGAGTGGTTTACCAGGAGGCGGGAGAAATGGGGAGGCGCTTGTTAAAGAGGTTAAACTTCCAGTTGTAAGAGAAGTTCCCGAGGCCTACCACACAGCCCCGTGACTAGAGCTAATAAAACTGTATTGTACACCTGAAATTTGCTAAGAGAGTAGATCTCAAGTGTTCTCACCACACACACACACACACACACACACAAGGTAACTATTTTCACAACATTTGTCAAAACATCATGCTTTAATAGTGCTTTAATGGATAACACCTTAAATATAATAATATTTGTTAATTATGCATCAGTAAAATTGGGGAGGAAAACCAGGTCTCATCTTTAAGATAATTTATAAGAAATTTAAAGAACTAAGTCTTGAGATCTGGGAATAAATACTTTTTGAAATGAACAAACACTCCAAAAACAACTTTAAATTCTGCATAACTGATTAGCTCTGTGTACATCTAAAGTCAACATTAAAACTAATGAAAAAGCCAGGTGTGGTGGCACATGCCTGTTATCTCAGCAGCTGGGGAGGCTGAGGCAGGAGGATCCAGAGTTCAAAGTCAGCCTCATCAAAAAGCGAAGTGCTAAGCAACTCAGTGAGACCCTGTCTCTAAATAAAATACATAATAGAGTTGGGGATGTGGCTCAGTGGTCCAGTGCCCCTGGTGCAATCCCTGTCACTACCGCCCCCCCAGGGAAAAAAATAAGGAAAGGAAGAAAGGAAGAAAAAAATCAACAATCTATCTTGGATCTTTCCAATTTAGTTTTCAGCTCATCTTTTTAATGGCTACATAGTATTTCATTTGAGTGGCAGTAGCATGGTTTGTTTAATCATTGCCCTATTGAAATAAAGCTTTAATGGATAACCATGTATGTCATCATCTTTGTACATTTGCAAGTGGGTCTTTAGGATAAATGCCCAAACATGAGAATACTGTGTCAAAGGGTAAATGTGTTTGTGATTGTGTTACATGTTGCCGTATTGCTTCCTGGAAGAGATGATAGTTTAGCACTCCATCAGCACGGGGTAGCAGAGATGATTCTCTCCAAGCCTCTCTGACAGGTGTTGAACAACTGGGTCTTTGCTGATCTGAGGGGGAGAAAGAGTGTCTCAGTGCAGCTCACACTTGCACTTATTCTGTTACATATTAGGAGTCAGAGCCCACATCTTTCTGTGTTTGAGAGGCATTTGCCTTCTTCCTTTCTTTCTTTTAGAAATCTGTACTTTGTCTAATTTTCCTATCGTGTTGCTTCATTTTTTATTGTTTTCTAGAAACTGTTTTACAACTTACTAGTTGATTAATAGACTAACCACAACTGTCTGTAATATGAGTTTAATATGAGGTTTAATATGAGTTTTAAATATTCTTTCCAACAAGCTATTTGTTCTTTATTATGGTTGTTTCTTCCCTTCCTCTTCCTCCATCTTTCTCCTTCCTCTTTCCTCCCCCTCCTCCTTCTTTCCTTCTTCTTTCCTACACTTCTTTTTTTTTAAACAGGTATTAAACTCAGGCATGCTTAACCACAAGCTACACCCCCAGCCCTTTTTATATTTTATTTAGAGACAGAGTCTCACTAAGTTGCTTAGGGCCTCCATAAGTTGCTGAGCCTGGCTTTGAACTTTGGATCCTCCTTCTGAGCCGCTGGGACTACAGGTGCACCGCCATGCCCAGCTGGCTCCTTTTGCTAGAAGAGCTATTTGGTTATTATATGGTCATATTTATTAATTTTTAAATGACACCCGAATTTTGTGTCATAGTTAGAAAGCTATTCCTAAGCCCAAGGTTGTAAAGATGTTCTCATGTTTTTCTCTAATACTTCCCCTCCAAATGATCACCCAACTGTGCTGCACTGTTTATCTTAAAAAAGCATTTTTTTTGTGGGCCAAATGGAGATGTCACCTTTATCATAGAGAAAATTCTTACTTTTACTTGGCTCTTCTTCTGAATTTTCCATCATATGACACTAGTCTATTGCATATTAATGTAGACCATTTTAATTATTGATGATTTATAGCGTGCTTGATATCTAATTGGACTCGTTTCCTCTCATTTTCTTTTTCAGAATTTTCTTGGTTACTTTTCCTTGTTTATTTTTTCATATTGACTTCATATCCAGTTTACCCAGACTTTAAAAAAATGGTTAGTATTTTTATTGGGTTCAGGCTAAATGAATATATGAACTATTACTTCTTTTGATGTTCAAATTGTCCTATAAGAAGAGCTTTAAATTGATTCCTGAGGATTTTTTAAAATAAAATTTTGACTATAAAAAATTTCAAACGTGCACAAAGGTAGAGAGGCGTGAACTACAAATCCCACTCCTCATGTATATATCATCCAGTTTTAAATACTCTCAACGAGAGGCCAGTTTGTATCCTCTATGACTCCACTCACAAACCCCCTACAGGTTTTTAGGCAAATCTCAAACATAAAATAATTCAATTCAGAAATATTACAATAGGTAGTGAATTATAAGAACTCTTTTTTATATAAAAAAAACATAGCCACCATGTCACTGTCACAACTAAAAACTTAATAATAATTCCTTACTATTATTAAATACCTGGACAGATTTTAAATTTCCCTTAGTGTCTTAAATTTTTTTTTTTTAAATAATGGTTTGTTCAAAATGGGACCCAAATAAGGTGTCTGTTGATACAGTAAAAAAATAACAACAACAACAACAAAAAAACTCTATCTCAAATCCAGTTTCTCCACTGTGCTTCTGGTGGCCAGGTGTACCGGGGTTTCTCCCCACCAGTAAGCAAGCAATTAATTCTGCAGAGGACAGTGCAGTTGGGTGTCCTGTAATTCAATCGCGTCTGACACTGTCTACCTGCAGCCAGAGTGTCCCACCCTGCAGGCTGAGGGCTGAGTCCCCAGGACTGCTGCTGACTTCAGATGCCAATCACAGGCCCCCATTGTTTTATGTGCTTCTGACTCACCAGCTACCGACTGAGGTTCCCATGACCCTCTTCCTGGGTTCAGTTAATTTGCTGGAGCAGCTCTGAGAATGTATTTACAAGTGTATTATAGAGCCTATTTTAAAGGCTACAAAAAAAAAAAAATAGTTGAAGACTACATGGGGTGAGGTCTGGAAGGGTCCAGAGCGCAGGAGCTTGGGTCCCCATGGAGTTGGGCGCTCTGTGCTCCCTGCAGAGATGAGTCATTGTTTACCTACCTGCCTCCACCTGTTCAGCTGTCCAGGGCGCTCCAAGCCTTTTTTTTTTTTTTTTTTTTTTTTTTCCTAATGGTGACCTCATGCACAGGCCTGACTGAAGCAAGACCCCATGTAAAAATGTCATTAGACAAGAAGGGTATGACCTAATGCTCACAGACCCCGTAGACTAACCCAGCAAAGCCCATTTTAGTTTTCTCTTATCTGGTATCATGGCACATGCCTGAAATCCCTGAGACAGAAAAATGGAAAGTTCAAGACCAGCCTCAGCAATTGATAGAGGCCCTAAGCAACTTAGCGAGATCCTGTCTCAAAATATAAATAAATAAATAATAAATGTAGATTCCTCGTGGCCTCTCTCTGCAGTATTCCTCCCTCCCTGGTGTGGGGCAACACCCCTTCTGCAATAGGGTTCTTTTGATCTCCTAACAGACAAGTTAGATGGGAGAATTCCTTTTTAACCAGCTACAAGTCAGAAGCTGGGGAGTTTCTACATGTCTCAGGGAGAGAAATTCTGGTTCCCACGACCTGTCCTGAGGAGACAGTGGTGAGCCAGGACCCACAGACGAACACCAGTACATACAACATTTTTATGGGCCATAACTCTGGTTACCATGACTCTTAAATTTCCTTTCGTCTGTGGGTTCTCTCTCCATTTTTTTCCCTTGCAGTTTATTTGTTGACTAAATGGGGACTTTTTCCTGGAACTTCTCACAGTCTGTTGATTGCATTTCCACCCCGCAGTTTTCTGGAAGTTTGGCCAGATTCCATTTTGATAATGTGCCAGGAATCCTCCTCCATAGCTGGAGGTGTGCCCTTCCATCAGGAGGCACCTGGTACTTGTGTCTAGTGTTTTGCTATAACAAATAGCATTGGGTTGCGCATCTTTTCTTGTGATGTCAGCCTCCATTGATGGATTTAGACGATGATCCATGTCCATCATCGTCTATGGATAGTAAATCCTCTATGTCGTTAATGGTTCACAGACTGATGATGATGTTCTAATTTTCTCAGTCATTCTTTCTTAGCTGGGGGGGGAGCTTTCTTTCATCAACTATTTTAGTTATTCATGCTGTAGTTCATGTAAGAAGGAAATCAAATGCTTGATCCTTTCCTTTTATTTACTAATTTTCAGAAAGATGAGTTGATTTGCTAGCAATGTTCAAAAAAGGACATTATAATGGGGTTTGGATAACATTATAAACTCATGAATTTATTAATATTTGATGTGTTTCACGCCACTGCAGTTGTCATTTTTCTTGTTCCTCAAATTAGTCCATTTTTGGCCTGGGAGAGCCTTTTAACAGAGTCCTTCTCCCAGGCCGCTCATTAGTGAATCTTTAATCCCCTCCTTTCTTCAACAGTCACGTACTGAAGCGCACACTTCTCTACCTGCTTCTTTCACGTAGTGCTACGTTCTAGAAGCCATCCCATGGTAATATGCCAAGAGCGGTGTGCTCCTTTACACAGGCACACGATTCTCTTGTGGGAATAATCCTTTCCTGTGACTGTATCTAGTTTTTAGCATGATTCTCTTCTGTGAACCTGTTTCTGTTTTTTTGCTATCACAAATAGCATTGAAATGAACGACCTTGTGTGTATATCATTTCATAATTTTTTTCAGATTCCTTTTTTTATTTGTTCTTTTTAGTTATTCGTGACAGTAGAATGTATTTTGACATATTCTACATACATGGAGTATAACTTACCATTCTTGTGGTTGTACATGATGTGGAGCTACACTGGTTGTGTATTCATATATGAAAATAGAAAAGTTATGTCTGATTCATTCTAATGTCTTCTCCTTTCCCCTATTCTCCCCATCCAACCTGGTGAAACTCCACTACTTCCTCCCCTCTGCCTGTTGTGAGTCAGCATCTGCTTATCAGAGAGAATTTCAAATTGGGTTTTATGGAATTGGCTTATTTCACTTCAGGTAGTCTCCATTTCCATCCATTTACTGGCAAATGCCATCATTTAATTCTTCTTTATGGCTGAGTAATATTCCATTGTGTACATTGTCTTTATCCATTCATTTATTGAAGGGCACCTTCAATAAATTGAGGTGAATTGAGCTGCTGTGAACATTGATGTGGCCACATCACTACAGTATGCTGAGCTTAAGTCTTTTGGGTATATGCCAAGTACTGGGATAACTGGGTCAAATGGTGGTTCCATTCCAAGTTTTTGGAGGAATATCTATACTGCTTTCCAGAGTGGTTGCACCAATTTGCAGTCCCACCAGCAGTGTATGAGTGTACCCATTTCCCCACATCCTCACCAACATTTATTGTTGCTTGTATTCTTGATAACTGCCATTCTGACTGGAGTGAACTGAAATCTCAGTGTAGTTTTAATTCGCATTTCTCTAATGGGTAGAAATGTTGAACATTTTTTTTCATGTATTTGTTGACTGATCATATTTCTTCTGTAAAGTGTCTGTTCAGTTCCTTTGCCCATTATTGACTGGGCTACATGTTTTTGTTAAGCTTTTTCATTTCTTTATATGTCCTAGAGATTAATGCTCTATCTGAGGTGCAGGTGACAAATATATTCTCCCATGCTGTAGGCTCTCTCTTCATATTCTTGATTATCTCCTTTTCTGTGAAGAAGCTTTTCAGTTTGATACAGTCCCATTTATTGATTCTTTTTCGGGGGAGATACCAGGAATTGAACTCAAGGGCACTCGACCACTGGGCCACCCCAGCCCTATTTTGTATTTTATTTAGAGACAATCTGTAAGGATGGTCTTCACCTAAGCAACTCCATTTAAAAACTCCATCTTAAAATAAACCTGCTGTCTCATCAGGCAAGCCACAGAGCCCTCCAGGCACAGCCTGATAAAATAACTCACCTTCCCTAACCCTGATAAGAGTCAGGGTGAAGTCACATGTCATTTGCCTTAACCCTGATAGGAGCCAGAAGGGTAATATCAGGGTGGAAACCGCCAGACCATATGTCCTCTCTAAGATGTAGGATGTCACTAAGAAACCTGGTAACAGCTAATAGGGACTGAAAGGGCGAGCAGAAGCTCCCAAAGTTTAGTATAAATAATGGGACAAATGGACACTCAGCCAGCCAACACTGACACCCTCATGCCAGAGAGCCTGATGAGGACCTGGACTGACATCCCAGCTCTTCCCATCTGCCTGACCTCTGCATCGTCCTCACCACTCTCAAACTCTACAGCACGGTCTTGACCCTGGTGAGAGCCACGACTTCTCCTTCTGACTCTCTCCTCTGCCAGCCGTCAACTCCACACCAGGAGAAGCCTCCATCGGTTCCTGACCTGCTCTCTGCGTCTGAGTGCGTGGGCATCTGCTGGACTTGAGGCCTAAGTCTTGAGACTTTAAATCTAGCACCTAAACTCAGCATGCAGGGGGGATGTCCATAATAGGTCTGTCATGATGAAGTGTGTTTGCAGTGCTGAGAGTTAACTTAGAATTGTTTGCTTTGAATTGATCATGTCTCCTGAAGTGCCCAGCATTAAGGATTGTCATTTCTTGATTAAGAACCTACAGAGTGAAATTGTGTTGAATGATTTGAGTGAATAAAGCATTGAAAAGGGCATTAGCCTGTAGACATTCTTTATTTCTCCCCTCAACTACATATGTCGCACCTTTGCCCACTGCAACACTGTCTCACTAAGTTGCTTAGCTCTTCGCTTTTGCTGAGGCTGGCATTGAACTTGAAATCCTCCTGCATCAGCCTCCTGAGACACTGGGATTATAGACATGTGCCACCATGCCAGACTTATTGATTCTTGATTACTTCTTGCAATTTAGGAGTTCTGTTGAAGAATTGGGTTCCTAAGCTGACATGATGGAGATTTCTTTCTTTTCTTTTTTTTTTTTTTTTTTTTTACTTTTTCTTCTAGTAGGCCTCGGGTCTCTGGTCTAATGCCTAGGTCCTCGATCCTTTTGAGTTGAGTTTTGTGCAGTGTGAGAGATAGGGGTTTAATTTAATTTTATTACATATGGATTTCCCAGCACCATTGGTTGAAGAGGCTATCTTTCCTCAAATGTATGTTTATGGCACCTTTGTCTAGCATGAGATCACTGTATTTATGTGGGTTTGTCTCTGTCTTCTATTCTGTACCACTGGTCTCCATGTCTGTTTTGGTGCCAGTACCATGCAGTTTATGTTACTACAGCTCTGTAGCAAAATTTAAGCTCTTGTATTGTGATGCCTCCTTCTTTGCTTTTCTTGATGAGGAATTGCTTTTGCTATTCTGGGCCTCTTATTTTTTCAAATTAATTTCATAGTCATGAAATTTTTCCATTCCTATGAAGAACATCATCAGAGCCTTAATAGGAATTGCATTAAATCTACATAGTGCTTTTGGTAGTAAGGCCATATTGACAATTGCCGCAGTCTCGGCTGGGCACAGAATCACGAGCCACCACACAGCTTTGTAGATTCAAACAGCAATTCTTTATTCCCGAACTCACACCGGCCTCCACACACGTTCTGGGGCAATCCCAGTTCTTCTGCCACCGAATTCACAATTCCACGAGGCTTTTTTTCCCAAAATGCTCTCTGAATCTCACGAGAGTTCAACAGGAGCTTAGGCAGCAGGAACGCCCTAATTCCAGCAGCAATAATCCTCAACATCGAACTTCCCTAAAACCCAAGGCCTTAAACTGGGAATGCCCTTAACCCAAGGAGCGAGATACTTCCTCAAACTGCAGGATACACCCTAATCCTGGATCCACCCTGGTCGTTGAGCAGGGTCACCTTTCTCAAACACACATGCAAGGTCAACAGCGAAATTAACATGGGGTACGCTGGCAAGGCAATTTCGATGCGTCATTTCTACTTGGTAATGGCCCTCAGCAGACAATATTAATTCTGCCTGTCCAAGAACATGGGAGGTCCTTCCATCTTCTAAGGGCTTCTTCAGTTTCTTTTTTTTTTTAATATTTATTTATTTATTAGTTATTGGCGGACACAACATCTTTGTTGGTATGTGGTGCTAGAGGATCGAACCCGGGCCGCACGCATTCGAGGCGGGCGCGCTACCGCTTGAGCCACATCCCCAGCCCCTTCAGTTTCTTTATTTAGTGTTCTGTAGTCTTTCACCTCTTTTGTTAGATTGATTCCCAAATATTTTATTTTCTTTGAGGCTATTGTGAATGAGATATTTTTTCTAATTTCTCTTTCAGTTGATTCATCATTGAAGTATAAATGCAATTGATTTGTGGGTGTTAATTTTATATTCTGCTACTTTGCTGAATTCACTTATGAGTTCTATAAATTTTCTTTTTTTTCTTTCTTAGTTGTTGATAGACCTTTATTTTATTTACTTATATGTGGTGCTGAGAATCGAACCCAGTGCTTCACACATGCCAGGCAAGTAGGCTACTGCTGATCCCCAGCCCCAGCCTGAGTTCTAGAAGTTCTCTGGTAGAGTTTTTTGGATCAGTAAACAGGGATAGTTTGAGTTCTTCTTTTCCTATTTGTATCCCTTTAATTTCTTTCTTCTGTGTAGTTGCTCTGGCAGAGTTTCCAGGACTGTGTTGAATAGAGGTGGTGAAAGAGGACGTCTCTGTCTTGTTCCAATTTTTAGAAAAACTCAATTTTTCTTCATTTAGAATGATATTGGCCTTGGGTTTAGCATATATAGCTCTATAATATTGAGGTACAATCCCTACTATTCCTGGTTTTTCTAATGTTTTGAACATGAATGGATGCTGTATTTTGCCAAATGCTTTTTTTTTTTTTGCATTTGAGATAATCATGTGATTCTTGTCTTTAAATCTATTGATGTGATGAATTATATTTTATTGATTTCTGCATGTTGAACCAACCTTGCATCCCTGGGATGAACCCCACTTGATGATGGTGTAGTATCTTTTTAATATGTTTTTGTATGAAATTTGCCAGTATTTTATTAAGAATCTTTGCATCTAGGTTCATCAGAGATATTGGTGTGAAATTTTCTTTGCTTGATGGGTCTTTGTCTGGTTTTGGTATTAGGGTGATACTGGCTTCATAGAATGATTTTGGGAGGGTTCCCTCCTTTTCTATTTCATGGAATAATTTGAGGAGGATTGATGTTAGTTCTTCTTGAAGGTCTGGTAGAACTCAACTGAGAGTCCATCTGGGCCTGGGCTTTTCTTTCTTGGTATGCTTTTGATGGTGTCTTCAATTTCATTGCTTGAAGTTGATCTATTTTCCATGTCCTCCTGATTCAATTTGAGTAGGTCATATGTCTCTAGAAATGAGCTGATGTATTCAAGATTTTCCATTTTATTAGAGAATAAATTTTCAAAATAGGTTCCAATTATCATCTGTATTTCAGTAGTGTCCATTGTGATATTTCCTTTTTTATCATGAATTTTGGTAATTTGAGTTTTGTATCTCTCAATGTTAGCTTGGCTAAGGCTTTATGAATTTTATTGTTTTTTTTCCAAAGAACCAACTTTTTGTTTTGTTGATTTTTTGAATTGTTTCTTTTGTTTCAATTTCATTGATTTCAGCTCTGATTTTAATTATTCCCTGTCTTCTACTGCTTTTTCTACTGATTTTATTTTATTTTTTTTCTAAGACTCTGATATATAATGTTAGGTTATTTATTTGTTGACTTTCTATTCATTTAACCAATAAACTCAATGCAATGAACATTCCTCTTAGCACTGCCTTCATAGTGTCCCAGAGATTTTGATATGTGTTATTGCTATTCTCCCTTATACCCAAGTGGCTTTTTATTTCATTCCTGATTTCTTCTGCTACCCACTCATCATTCAATAGTGTATTATTTAGTCTCCAGGTGTTGGAGTAGTTTCTTTTGTTTTTTTTAGATGGACACAATACCTTTATTTTATTTACTTACTTTTTAGTTGTAAGTGGACACAATATCTATTTCATTTTTATGTGGTGCTGAGGATTGAACCCAGTGCCTCACACATATTAGGAGAGAACTTTACCGCTGAGCCACAACACCAGCCCCTATTTACTTATTTTTATAAATTTGTTTTTGTTAATCTAATTTGTTATACATGACAGCAGAATGCATTTCAATTCATAGAGCACAATTTTTCATGTCTCTGGTTGTAGAGTTGTTGAGAGCCACAGCCAAAGGGGCCCCAGCAAACTTCCAGCTGCCAGCAACCAGCTGCCAGCTGATGATTGGCTCACAGCGGCCCCAGCAACATCTAGCTGATTGGCTCCTCCACGGAGCTGCTCATTGGGGGACTTCTTTGGCTCCGCCCACGCAACCCAGCCAATCGGCCTCAAGAACAGGAGGATTGTGGGAGGTGGTGAGGTTTGTGTGGGGGTGAGAGGCTTGTGGAAAGCCGGTGGTGGCAGTTGGGCTCTGAGGGGTTTTCCCTGAGGAGCTGTTTTGTTTGGCGTTTGTAGTTCTAAAAATAAAGTTAGTTTCTTTTGACAAGTGGCTCCTGAATTGTGCCCAGCCAGACTACGGCATTTGGTGGCCCGCTCGGGGAGCGACTGAGGGTAAGTAAACTGCTCGCCCCTGAGGGCAGGGCGAGAGGATGGGAAGCCATTCTAAGATTCCTCTTTTGTTTTGCTTCATTTTTGTTTTAACTTGCCTGTCCCTGGAGAAACCGCTCACATCTGAGGAAAAACTATTTGCATCTGAGGAAAAACTATTTGCGTCTGAGGAACAGATAGGGAGAAAGGACGGATGCACATGTCAGGAGGATAGAAAGGCTATAATGAATTTTTATTGTTCCCTTTTTATTTCATTCTGTCTCGGTTTTGTTTGGTGTTATCTTGTTGGGTTGTATTATAGTAGAAATACGGGATCAGCAATTAGTAAAAAACAAACCGAAAGACTGTTAAGTAAATTGTTAGAGGAAGGAGGCATCGCAGTAAAATCAAGAACAGTCAGGGCATACGTTGATACAATACAACAATGTAGCCCATGGCTTTTTAAGGAGGAGTTGTTAGATATATCACAATGGAACCATCATGGTGAAGATTTAAAAAGAATAGAAAAGAACAACCCAGGGACTCTGCCAGTTGGCACATTGACATTGTGGGCATTGGTATCTGGTTTGCTTAGTCCAAAGCCTTCAATTCAGACAAAGGTAGAGGAAGGAGAAGACATATTGATTCAAGTAAAAGAGAAGGTCTCTCAAGTTAGTCAGAAAGAGGAAAAGATTCAAGTAAAAGAGAAGGTCTTTCAAGCTAGTGAGACAGAGGAAGGAAGTTTAGAGCAGAAAAAGCCATCAGGGGAAAAGTTACAACAGGAGACTGCTAATAACACCTTTCTATCAGAGAGCGTAAGTGTCCAACCATCAGCACCACCTCTACAGGAGACTGCTACTAACAGCATTCTATCACCAGAGGACATATCAACAGCACCACCTCCATATGCTAGGAGACTCCCAACCCCCGCAGTTGATAGTTGGGATCCTGAGACAGGATCTCAAGTATGCCCTGTATTTGAGGTAGGAGGGCAGCGAATTTACCAGGGTTTAAATTTCAAAACAGTGAAGGAGCTAAAAGAGGCTGTAACAACCTATGGTCCTCAAGCACCCTTCACTGTAAGCTTGGTCGAATCCATTAACAACTTGAACATGACGCCAGCAGATTGGGCTAATATGTGTAAAGCTGTGCTAAATGGAGGACAATACCTGTTATGGAAGGTTGCCAATGAGGAATTTTGCAAGGAGATGGCTAGGCGAAATGCAGCAGCTGGTTATTCTCAGAGAAATCTAGATATGTTGTTAGGAAAGGGACCTTATGAGGATCCGCAGCAACAAATTGCATATGATCCTGGCGTATACTCACAAATTGCTGTAGATGCAGTTAGGCATGGAAAACTTTACAAGGACATGGAGGTTTACAAGGTCAATTATCTAAGATAATACAAGGAGCTAATGAACCTTACGCTGAATTTGTAGATAGGCTTATTCAAACAGCTACCAGAATTTTTAGGAATACAGAACAAGCAATGCCATTAATAAAACAACTGGCTTATGACCAAGCGAATCGTTGGTGCAGAGATATCATTAGACCATGGAAACAGGAAGATTTAAACACATATATTAAATTATGTAGAGACATTAATGAACAAGAGCAAGTCATGGCAGCTGCAGTAAAACAGGCTTTAGATGCCAGAGACAATAATGAACAAGGGCAAGTCATGGCAGCTGCAGTAAAACAGGCTTTAGATGCCAGAGACATTAATGAACAAGGGCAAATTGTGGCAGCTGCAGTAAAACAGGCTTTATATACCAGGCCAAGAACATGTTACAATTGTCAACAAACAGGACATTTTAAAAGGAATTGCCCCATAGGAGGAGGGTTTAACAAAACTAGGTATCAAAGGAGTAGAATACCGGGTATTTGCCCACGATGCCGTAGAGGGAGACATTGGGCTAATGAATGCCATTCTCAAACCACCATAGAGGGTACTCCATTACATTGGGCTAATGAATACCGTTCTCAAACCACCATAGAGGGTACTCCATTAAAAAACGAACAAGGACAAGGTGTTTATCCACAATATCGTGGACAAAGGCATCGGGCTCCGTTGCCAAAAAATGGACAGGGGGCCCCAATGCTCCGGGGCCCCAAACCACAAATATACGGAGCACTGGAGGAACCCAGCAACCCCATCAGGGTAGTGCCCAGGACACATTGTCCATCAGATCCCTCATCAGACAAACCAGAGGGAGCACAGGGTTGGACATCTGCGCCTCCGCCAGATCAGTACTAACTCCAGAGATGGGAGTTCAAATCATTCCCACAGGGGTAAAAGGACCTCTTCCCAAAGGAACAGTAGGCTTATTATTGGGACGCAGCTCTTCTACTCTAAAAGGACTTTTGATAAGTCCTGGGGTAATTGATCCCGATTATGAAGGTGAAATAAAAATTATAGCCAGTTCTCCAAAGGGTATATCAGTAATTTCACCAGGAGATAGAATAGCACAGTTACTAATAATACCAAGCCTACATGATAAATTTTCCAGTCATGCTGTAGAAAGAGGTTCCAAGGGATTAGGCTCCACAGGTGTAGATTGGGCTATGCTTTCTTTAAATTTAGATTCTCGCCCCATGCTAAAACTAAATATTCAAGGACATGAATTTAATGGGCTATTGGATACAGGTGCAGACCTTAGCATCATCTCTCGTCAAGAATGGCCAAAACATTGGCCATTACAACAAGCCACTCAAACGCTTCGAGGCCTAGGAGTGGCGACTAATCCCGATAGAAGCGCAATGGTATTAGATTGGAAGGATCCTGAAGGATGTGAAGGAACTATACAGCCATATGTATTGGATCATCTTCCCGTAAATTTATGGGGACGAGATGTCTTAGATCAATTAGGTTTGACATTAACAAATAACACCAATCAAAATGCACCCACTATTATGGCTAGACAAGGTTTTAGGAAAGGAAAAAGATTAGAAAAACAAGAACAAGGTATAGCAGCACCAATACAAATAGATCAAGGAACAGACAGACATGGGTTGGATTTTCACAAAGGGCCACTGAGACAATAAAAATTACATGGAAATCAGAAAGACCAGTATGGGTTCCTCAGTGGCCCTTGACTAAAGAAAAGATACAAGTAGCCCATGATCTGGTCAAACAACAATTAGCGGAAGGACATATACAACCTTCTGTATCTCCCCATAATACTCCCATTTTTGTCATCAAAAAGAAATCTGGTAAATGGAGATTATTGCAAGACCTAAGAGCCATTAATAATGAAATGGTCATTATGGGACCTGCTCAGTCGGGGATTCCTCAATTGTCTGCTTTGCCAAAAACTTGGTATGTTTTAGTTATAGATATTAAAGATTGTTTTTTTTCAATTCCAATTCATCCTGAGGATAGTCCACGTTTTGCATTTACTATCCCTGCACTAAATCATGAAGGTCCTGATCAGAGATATGAATGGAAAGTACTCCCTCAAGGGATGGCTAACAGCCCAACTATGTGTCAAATTTATGTTAACAAAGTAATCCAGCCACTTAGAAATCAAAATCCTGAACTACAAATATTTCACTATATGGATGATGTATTATTAGCACACAAAGCTAAAAACACATTGCTAGAATGTTATGCCACACTTACAAATTTATTAAAAAATTATAATCTAGAGATAGCAATAGATAAAGTACAATTAAATTTTCCAATTAATTATTTAGGAGTTCTATTATCCTCAACCATGGTCCGTCCACCAAAAATTCAAATACGAGTAGATCAACTCAAATCACTTAATGACTTTCAAAAGTTATTAGGAGACATAAATTGGATAAGGCCTTATCTAGGTATTCCAACAGGAGAATTGGGACCTTTATTTGATACCTTAAAAGGTCCATCAGATCCAAATTCACCCCGAATGTTAACGCCTGAAGCAAGAAAGGCATTAAAAATCATTGAAACATATATGGAAAATATGCATTTGGATAGAATTGATATAAGTTTGCCTTTATTATTTATTGTACTACCAACAAAAAATATTCCTACAGGAGTATTTTGGCAAGAAGGTCCATTATTATGGATACATTTATCTTATTCTCCTAACACTATTCTTACTAGGTATCCTGAGGCTGTAGGACAATTAATACTCAAAGGAATAAAAACAGCAAAGGGAGTATTTGGAATTTCTCCCAATAAAATTATTACTCCATATACTATGAATCAAATTGATGAATTAGCTAATGAGCTAAATACTTGGGCAATAATCATGTGCAAATCTAATGTTTCATTTGATAACCACTTACCATCTAATCCTTTATTGTCTTTTTGGTCATTGCATCCTGTAATTTTTCCAAAAATGACAAGAAAAACACCTATCATGAATGCTCCAAATATATTCACTGATGGGTCAAATAATGGTACAGCAGCAATAGTTACACCTGATCAAACTTTTACATTTTTAGTACCCAAACAATCAGCTCAAAAGATAGAGCTTAATGCAGTATTACAAGCTTTTGTGATGTTTAAAGATTCTGTATTTAATTTATTTTCTGATAGTCAGTATATAGTTAATGCTATAGTATCCCTTGAAGATGCTGGTAGGATTTCCCCTTCTTCTAATGTTTTCTCTTTGTTTTCCACTATACAAAGTTTAATCTGGGACAGAAAAGATCCATTCTTTATAGGACATATCAGGGCACATACGGGATTGCCTGGAGCCCTTAGTTTGGGCAATGATTTAGCAGATAAAACTACACATGACATACATATTTTCTCTACACTAGAAGAAGCTATAAATTTTCATAAAAGGTTCCATGTCAATGCTAATACTTTACAAAAGCGTTTTAAAATAACTAAGGAACAAGCTAGACAAATAATAAAACAATGTCAAAATTGTGTGACCTTTTTACCACAAGTTAATCTTGGAGTCAATCCTAGAGGATTGATACCTAACCATATTTGGCAGATGGACGTCACACATTTGCCAGAATTTGGAAAATTAAAATATTTGCATGTTACAGTTGATACTTCTTCTGGATTTTTGATGGGCTCCCTTCATGCCGGAGAAAAAACTAAAGATGTTATAGCTCATTGCTTACAAAATTTTGCCACTGTGGGCATTCCAAAACAGTTAAAAACAGATAATGCCCCTGGTTATACTTCTAGCTCTTTTAAACAATTTTGCTCATCATTTGGCATTACTCATATAACAGGAATCCCATACAATCCACAGGGACAAGGCATAGTTGAAAGAGCTCATCAAACTATTAAAATGTACTTATTAAAGCAAAAAGACGGAATTGGGAAGGGGTATATATTCCCCAAAGATAAACTTAAAATAACCCTTTTTACTCTAAACTTTTTAAATTTGGATTCATCAGGACTTAGTGCTGCAGAAAGGCATATGTGTCCAAAAAATGTACATAAGCCCAAGGTACTTTGGAAAGATATTCTAACAGGACAATGGAAAGGTCCTGACCCAGTAATTGTCTGGAGTCGGGGGTCTGTTTGTGTGTTTCCACAGGAAGAACAGCAGCCGATTTGGATTCCGGAGAGATTAACTAAAGTCCTGACCCAGTGATTGTCTGGAGTCGGGGGCCTGTTTGTGTGTTTCCACAGGGAGAACAGCAGCCGATTTGGATTCCAGAGAGATTAACTAAAGCGATTTCTACAGACCAAAAAGAAGATGATTTGGCTCAAATCCATAACAGCTGATATCCAAAACACCAATTTGGCTATCCTTACATCTGCGACAGAACCAGGATGCTTTTTTCAATATCTATTTTATTATTGCCCTTTCCCATATCATGAAGTTCTATTTTGTTTTTTGAGCTCATACAGACCTAGGTTAATGTTTTGCTGATCAGTTCTATTTTTTTTTTTTTTGACTATAGAGTTTTAAACATTGCAATGGAGATTTCACCTGTAAAAAGTTATAAGGCCTTTACTATTATGTTATGTGTTATATGTATTATATTATGTGTGCACACTTGTGTTTTGTGTTATATGTTTGAATGTACGTATGTCCATATATCATATATGATGAGCGCTCATGAAAAAATGGATCCAAATATTTTTTTTATTCACGTGACTTAAATGGTTTAATTTAAATTGGGTAAATAACTATTAAGAATTGTTTTAATATGTAAACAAAAAAGAAGGTTAACAGATCTGTTTGTTTACTTTCACCTTTCCTCTTCATTATATTTAATAATTCTCTTCAAGATAATGTAAATTGTTAAGAAAATTGTTTTCTTTTAGTGTCTTCTGGAATGTTACACAATTTTTTCTTTAGCCATTATTGCCAGAATTCCTATCTTCATCCCAGTGCCAGTGAAGACAATGTAAATTGTTAAGAAAATTGTTTTCTTTTAGTGCCTTCTGGAATGTTACATAATTTTTTCTTTAGCCATTATTGCCAGAATTCCTATCTTCATCCCAGTGCCGGTGAAGACAAAGATAAAACTAATCTACAGTTTCTGCAATAGCCATCACTGAACTGCTTGCAGAACTTGCCTAAACTATGTGTCACTTGTATGCATTATGAACTCACTTGTATGCATTGTGAACTATCTGTTGGTGCAGCGACTTGTGGTAGTGTTGGAGTATTTATACTGATGATGTCATCGATTGTACAATTTTTCCAACAAGAGCCGTCAATTGGCGTGGTGTATCTTCCTCCCTTCTGCTTGTCATGACAAAGACCTCTCCACAGGTGTGGCTGTATACTGGACCGGTAGTCAATGACAGGTAAGATCCAATTACAATGGTACCAACCTAAGACAGGAGGCTGACGCCCTGAGGTCAGCTCATCCGAAGACGGGTAAGGACCATATGTAGTATTGGACAACCTAAGGCAGGCACGGTCCCCAAGCCACATGCTTGTTGTTTAAACAGAGAGGGGGAGATGTTGAGAGCCACAGCCAAAGGGGCCCCAGCAAACTTCCAGCTGCCAGCAACCAGCTGCCAGCTGATGATTGGCTCACAGCGGCCCCAGCAACATCTAGCTGATTGGCTCCTCTGCGGTGATGTTCATTGGGCTGTTTCCCTGCCCTTCAGACTGCCAGCTGATGATTGGCTCACAGCGGCCCCAGCAACATCTAGCTGATTGGCTCCTCCACGGAGCTGCTCATTGGGGGACTTCTTTGGCTCCGCCCACGCAACCCAGCCAATCGGCCTCAAGAACAGGAGGATTGTGGGAGGTGGTGAGGTTTGTGTGGGGGTGAGAGGCTTGTGGAAAGCCGGTGGTGGCAGTTGGGCTCTGAGGGGTTTTCCCTGAGGAGCTGTTTTGTTTGGCGTTTGTAGTTCTAAAAATAAAGTTAGTTTCTTTTGACAAGTGGCTCCTGAATTGTGCCCAGCCAGACTGCGGCAAGAGTCAACCATACATGTCTTCATACATGTACTTAGGGTAACGATGTCCATCTCATTCCACTGAATTTCCTACCCCCTGGAGTAGTTTCTATTTTTAGTTCCATCATTGATTTCTAATATCATTCCATTAAGATCTGATAAGATGCAAGGTATTATCTCTATTTTTTTTTTTTTGTATTTGTTAAGAGTTGCTTTGTGGTTTGTTTTAGAGAAGGATCCATGTGGTACTGAAAAGAAAGTGTATTAAGTCATTGATGGAGGAAACATTCTATTTATGTCTGTTATATCTAAATTACTAATTGTATTTAGTTCTATAAATTTTTATTTTGATTTTGTTGGAGGATCTATCCAGGCACGTTAAAGTTACCCAGTATAATTGTGTTGTGGTCTATTTGCTTCTTGAAATTGAGAAGGGTTTGTTTGATGTATGTAGATGGTCCATTGTTTGGGGCATAAATATTTAGGATTATTATGTCTTGTTGATGTATAATTCCCTTAAGTAGTATGAAATGTCCTTCTTTGTTCTGATTAACTTTGGCTTGAATGCTACTATATCTGACATGAGGCTAGAAACCCTTGCTTGTTTACAAGATCCACGTGAATGATATGTTTTTTTCTCAGCCTTTTACCTTCACTTTGTGGATGTTTTTGCCATGAGGCGAGTCTCTCGGAGACAGCATATTGTTGTTTTTTTTCTTGTTTTTTTCATCCAATTTGCCAGTCTATTTCTTTTGATTGATGAGTGTAGGGCACTTACATTCAATATTATTTTTTTATATTTACTTTTTAGTTGTAGTTGGACACAATACCTTTATTTTATCCATTTATTTTTATGTGGTGCTGAGGATTGAACCCAGGATCTTGCATGTGTGAGACAAGCGCTCTACTGCTGAGCCACAACCCCAGCCTCAATATTATTATTGGGATATAATTTTTGTAACCTGACATTTTTATTTATTTGTGGTTTTTAATTTGAATTTGTTTCTCCATTGATTCACAGGAGAATTTTAGTGTAATTCCTTTTAGTGTAATTCCTCCTCAAAACTTGATCCATGAAAAGTAACTGGCTTCAAACATGATAGAAATGAGAAAAAAAGTCTATGTACAATCAAGTCACAATTAAACAGAGAAAAGTGAAAAAAGAAAAAAAGAGAGAAACATCTCAATGAAAAGTTAAATAATCTTTTCTGTTAGAGTTCAAAAGATTCTCAGCTTCTCTTCTCAGCAGTTGTAGGTGGGGTCACCTGGAGCATGATGCTCCACCATCTGGATGGCTGGAGTGAGAGAATTAATCCTGTAGGTGGAATTTCTGGAGGTAGTGTTTAGCCTTAGGTGGGCTCCAGGCTCTTTGTTGAATGCCAGTTGCTCTGGAGATTTTAAATCAGAACCTCCAGTGCCCAGTAATTGGTGGCCTACACTGGAAGACCGTACCCCGGGGATCTCCCTTGGGTTCCACTTGCGTGGTGGTGAAGCCAATTCTTAACCCCCTATGTCACCTGTGGACTCCACATTTCCTTGTCTTGAGTTCAGTCCCCAAACTCAATCTCTCCCACCCCAGCCCTTCTGAATTCCCAGCCAGACTTGTCTCTCCCAGCTGGTCCTACAAGCAACAGCTGGATTGGAGGGGAAGGGGAGAGCTGGGTGGGTTTCCATGACAAGTTGTCCCCTGTGTAAACCTCTCTCCATGTTTGGTTTTCTTCGGGTCCCTTAGCATACTCTGTGTTGTGCAGTGAGTGTTTACTGGGCCTGTATATCAGGCCAAACTCTGGTTTGCCAAGAATCAGCTCCCTCAGCTGCTGGCCCCCAGGCCACAGCTACAAAATGTTTCCTTCCTTTGTCCTCTGCATGCTGCCTGGAGAGATGGTGGCTTCTCTCCCATACAAGGACATTGTGCAGTGTGCCTTTGAGTTTAGTCAGGCAATGTCCTTGATCTCTAAATGCTTCATACCCAGACACACCTCAGGTCTCCTAAGAATGCAGGTTCCTTTAATTCCCTTATTGCTCCACTTTGCTCTTGGAGGGACCACTATGGCTGGTGCTTCTGGCCCGGCTATGGCAGCAGCTGTACTGCTGGGGATTTCTTTCTTATTATATCCAACTTCCAGAGTCCCAGATCTGCTTTGAATGTCCAGTTTTAAATTTCAATAAAGTTCTCCCCCCCTTTTTTTTGTTCACCCACTTTATTGAGAAGCTGCCTGTCTGCTTTCTTGGTTTTGCACCATAAAGCAGCCAGGAAAGTGGCCTCCTATATATTCTGCCATCTTGAAACCCTCTCATTTCATATTTTTGCCAGTGAAATACCTAGGACAAATTCCTGGAAATCGGGATAGCTATTACTCTCTGCAGGTGTTTCAGTGAGATTTTTTTTTTTTTTTTTGGAGCTGTGATCAAAAGACCTGACAAGAAAACAGAGGGGTAAAAAGTTTATTTGGGGTTCACATTTTCAGAGATCTCATAGACAGCAAACTCCAGCATCTTGGCCTGAGGTGAGGCAAAACAGCTTGGTAGAAGGGCATGGAGGAGGGAAGCAGCTCAGCACATAGCACCAGGAAGCAGAGAGAGCCCTGCTCACCAGGAACAAGATATGAACCCAAAGGCATGCCCCCAAGGATCTACCTCGTCCAGCCACACTCTCCCTGCCTGTAGTTACCACCCAGTCAATCCATGCCTCAGTCTCCTGAGCTGCTGGGATGACAGGTGTGCACCTCCATTCTCAGCTCAGTGCATGTCCTTCTCCTGTTTCTGAGCTGTGTCCTCTGCCTGTCTTCAAGCTGATCAGTGAGTATAAATTGAATCTCAGGAATCCTTTCAGCAATGGAACACTTAATGTGATTAATGTGAGATTAATACTGGTTAGCTAGGGGTTTATCTAATTATTTGTTTTTGTTTTTTTTCCTGAAGAGGATTTTAGAAACAGATTTATTGGTTGTGCTCTTAAAATTTCCCCCCATAGGGCAGGGGATGTAGCTTAGTGGAGAGAACTTAATTAGCATGTGCAAGGCTCTGGATTTCATCCCAGCACTGCCAAAACAAGGGCAGAATATTTCTCCAACTTGTTTTCTGCTTTTATATTTATTAATTCCCTTTATTTTCCTTTCGTTGTTTGGTTATACCTTTTACTGTATCCAGATGCTTAATTTATTATACTTGTTTCTTTATTATCTATATAAGTATTTAGCACTAGAATTTTGATCTGTGCACTACTTTATATGCTATGTGTCTGATATGTAATGTTTTCATTATTATACATTCCAGAAATAATTAAATGGCCATTAGTACTTGCCCTTTTTGATCCAACACTGTTAAAAGAGTTGAAATATTTTCAGGAAGAAGGATTTTTTTGTTTGATGATTTCATTAATTTCTAGTTTTATTACATTGTGATCAGAGAATGTTGTATTAATTCTGTTTTTGGAATTTACGAAAAATTCCTTTGTTGTCTAGGTATGGCCAATTCTTGTGAGATTTCACAGAAGCTTGATAGGAAGATGCATTTTCTATGGTCAGGCACACAGGTCAGGCTTTATCTAATATGTTGCTTGGGTATTTTATGGCCTCACTTTTTTTGCTCACTTTGTCTGAGTATTGAGTTAAAGTATCCTCTTGTTGATGTGTTTCTATTTCTTTTTTCTTTGATAATTTTTACACTTAATGAAAGTTGCTATTATTTAATGTATATTTGTAATTGTTACATTGTTATGGTTTGGAAAGAGGTGTCCTTCCAAAGTTTCTGTGTTATAGCTGGGTGTAGTGGTGCCTGCCTGTAATCCCAGCAATTTGAGAGGCTGAGATAGAAGGATTGCAAGTTTGAGGACAGCCTCAGCAATTTAGGAAGGCCCTCAGCAACTTAGTAAAACTCTGTCTCAATATATAAAACAAAAAACAAAAAGTTCCTGTGTTGGCACAGGAGGTTAAATGATCAGATTATGAGAGTTGTAATCTAATCAGTGAATTAATTCACTTGATAGATCAATAATATGAATGGACTAACTGGGGGAGTAAACGTAGGCAGTGGGGCATGGCTGGAGGAGGTGGGTCACTAGGGGCTGCCCTGGGAGGGTTCATCTTCCCCAGGGC